>NC_081322.1:42242228-42867228 GCF_026419965.1 Kogia breviceps | reverse complement strand
GTTTCAGTATCAGGGTGATGGTGGCTTCATAGAATGTCTTTGGGAGTATTCCTTCCTCTTCAATCTTTTGGAAGAGTTTGAGAGGGATTGGTATACCTTCTTTGTGCGTTTGGTGGAATTCATCTGTGAACATCTGGTTCTGGACTTTTGTTTGCAGGGAGTTTTTTTTTATTACAGATTCTGTTTCACTTCTAGTGATCAGATGATCTGTTCAAGTTATCTGTTTCTTGTTTCAGTTTTGAAGGGCTGTATGTTTCTAGAAGGTTGTCCATTTCTTCTAGGTTGTGTAATTGTTCATAGTACTGTCTTATGGTTTTTTGTATTTCTGCAGTATCAGTTGTGATTTCTCCTCTTTGATTTCTTATTTTGTTTATTTGGGTCTTCTCTCTTTTTTCTTGGTAAGCCTGGTCAGAGGTTTGTCAATTTTGTTTACACTTTCAAAGAATCAGCTCTTGGTTTTATTGACTTTTTTCTATTTTTTTAAATCTCTATTTTATTTATTTCCTCTCTGATCTTTATTATCTCCTTCCTTCTGCTGACTTTAGGTTTTGTTTGTTCTTTTTCTAATTCTTCTAGGTGATGTGTTAGATTGTTTATTTGAACTTTTTCTTTTTTCTTAAAGAAGGCCTGTATCACTATGAACTTCCCTCTAAGAACTCATTTTACAAATTTTAATGTACTTGATTTTTATCAGAGTAATATAACTATCTGTACATACTAGGTAGGATTTAGAGGCTAAAGAGATTGTAAATATTTAGTGATTCACAGCTTCAGGGTTTTTTGTTTTTGTTTTTTTAATTTCTCTGTGTGACTGGTTAGATATTCCCGTGGCTTTCATTAAGTTTTAGTATGGTTTTATTTAGCATATGTCAGTAACACTTCAAAATTTTAAATAGGTTTACATTGTAATGTTTCCTAATTTACACAAATTCTAAACAGTAAATTTCAGATTTAGGTTATTTACTTTAATGTTTTTGTATTTTTTGTACTCTTAAGGTCATATTAGACACAAAGTGGAGGAAGCTCTTATTAATGAAGAAGCAATTTTGAACCTCATGGAAAACAGTCAGACTTTTCAGCCTTTGACCCAAAGACTGAGTGAGTCACCAGCTTTCTGTAAGTAACAATTGTGCCATAATTTTCAGTGCCTTATATCAACAAAAGTGCGTATGTCAGGTGGTATTTTTTTCTTTGATTTGAAGAGGTTAATATTGCATGTTTGATAAATTCTTACTCAGTATAAAAATGAAATCTTGCATTACGAGATGTAGTAGCTTCTTTTTTGTTTTCTACACAGCTTTTTCTGAAAAATAATTGTGAAAGAAAATAATTCTCTCTTTTTTTTTTTTTTTAACTTGACTTTGTTTGGAAGAAAACCATATTGCTTTAAGGGGAAATATGCTTATTTTGAATTAAAATTCTCCAAAGTTAAGAACATTAATAAAATACCATAATTGATTCTTTCTTGGTAAGTATCAGGAATTTCCCTGGACAATTCCTTTCGAGCTGTCAATTTTTGACTAGCATGTAGAACATGACAGTTATTTCTGAGTATCTTTGCATCTCCATAAATGCACTTTCATTAATATGATAAACCATTTGCTAGATTTCATTTCAATAATTTAGTCTAAATTACTGACATTTTTCAGAAATTTATTTAAATTTACATTGCAAAAAGTGAGATATTATTGAACTTCATGCCTCTTGCTTTGCTTGGTATAGTGATTTTATGTTTCTTGCTCACTTTCTGTTTTTCCATTCTTACTGTATCAAATGAGGTATAGCATCAGATGTTATCCTACCTCTCTACAGTGTCCTCTCTCTGTTATTTACATTTTCATTTGATTGGAAGATTAATTGAATGACTAGGGACAGTAACAAATTTATTGTACACAGTCATATTTCAAGAACATTTTCTATGGAGGTAGGTAGCTTTTTTCTTTTTTAAATGAACGACATGACATACGTAGAAAGAAATGATCCAAAGACCACATTTAAAAATTAATTTGAAGTTTATAATCTATTTCTCTGTCTGAGTAAATAAATATGTATATACCTAAATTATGTTTTAGTTATAAAAAAACAAAGAAATTGAAAAAGAGGAGAGACATATCCTTATTTCATTATATTAGGCAAATATAATGTATCACCAGCTGATATAATTCCACCTTGCATAGGTTACAAAAAATGCAGTCTCAATGTTGGAGATCTGAGAGTCAAATATCTGTAAATCATTTGCCAATATTAACCATTTTTAAAGTATGAGGCAGGAAAAATTAACTGCAATTCTAGGTTTAAGAAATGGATTTTTGCCAAAATGGCTCTTATAAGCAAATATCTTCAATTTTGCCTTACAGTTAGTAGCCTTACAGTTGGTTACATGATTGAACCAGTTTGTTTAATGTCAACAAGAAAACCTGAAACTTAATAGTTCAGTAAATGGGGAATATATTATCTCATTTTACAGAGAAAAAGGTTGTGTACTAGATTAGAACAAACCTCCATCTTTATGATTTTTTTAAAAATAATAGCTTTTATTGGGATATAATTCACATATTGTAAAACTCACCTTCTAACATGTACAGGTCAGTGGTTTTTAGCATTTCAGGTATTTATGCAACAATTTTCACTATCTAATTCCAGGACATTTTTTTTTTTTTCCAGGACATTTTTATCACCCTAAAAAGAAGTCCAATACCCATTTGTAGTCACTTCCCATTTTTCCTTCCTCTCAGCCTCTGGCAACCTCTAATCTATTTTCTCTTTTGCTGGATTTACCTATTTTTGGCATTTCATGTAAGCAGAATCATATAACCTTTTGTTTCTGTATTCTTTCACTTAGCATAATGTTTTCAAGATTCATTCATGTTGAGGTATATATCAGTATTGCATTCCTTTTTACTATTGAATAATGTTGCATCGTCCGGATATATACCATATTTCATTTTTTCATCTTTCAGTTGATGGATATTTGGGTTGTTTCCACTTTTTTGGCCATTGGGGTAATGCTGCTATGATTATTCATGTATAGGTTTTCGTATGGACATATGTTTTCACTTCTCTTGGATACATACCTAGGAATGGAATTACTGTGTCCTCTGGTGTTTAACCTTTTGAGGAACTGCCAAACTTTTTTTCCCCAAAGCAACTGCACCAGTGTACAATCCGACCAGCAGTGTATGAGGGCTCCAATTTCTTCACATCCTTGTCAACACTTGTTATTATCTGTCTTTGATTTTATCAACCCTAGTGCATATGATGGTGATACTTCAGTGGTGGTCTTCAAGGTTTTTAAGTAATGTTATTAATGACTTTTAAAGCTCTCTCATGTTTTTCAACTACAGGTTTTGTTTGACTGTCCTGTGAGCTAAATACAGCTTAAGAGAGGAATAAGGTGTTCACATTATCATTTTTAAGGCACTTCCTTGGCATTAATTCATATATTTATTATATATTTTATGTTTAGTTTGATCACTTGTGATTATATTTGGTTTAGTGCTCCTCAACCTTGCTTGTGCAGTAAGAGATTGAGCAGCTTGTTAACATGCAAATTCCTGGGCCCTACCTCAGAAACTCTAATTCAGTAGGTGTGAGATGGTGTGTGGGAATTTTCTTTTTAAGAACACAAAATCATTTGTAATGCAGGTGGTCCAAAGATTACACTTTAATGGACGAACTACATCAATACATAAATCTTTGTACCAGCTGTATCCTTTCAGCATGTGCCAGCATCTGTGATTCTTATTGTTTTATATGTAATTGATCTCAATTAATTGAATTATTTAGAAAATTTAAGTTGTCTGTTGGTGATGCTTCACTTGTTTTGTAGTGGACAGTAGTCCTGATGAGGCTCTGGTACATCTTCTTGCTGGTTTGGAAAATGACGGATATCAGGGGGGAAGAAATAGGATGCCATCATCATGTCGTTCCTTTGGACACAGTAAAATTCCTCAAAATAGTGATGATGAAGAAAATGAACCACAGATTGAAAAAGAAGAAATGGAGCTTAGTTTAGTGATGTCTCAGAGATGGGACAGCAATATTGAAGAACATTGTGCCAAAAAGAGGTAACTTTTTAGTTATTTCAGTGGTTTTAATAACTTCCTTTGGTCATTATCATTGTTCTTTAATCAGAAATTATTTCTTACTATTATTCATGATAAAAAATACCTAATAAACTAAATTGACTTCTTTGAAATCTCTTTTAAATAGTGTGTAAACTTTATATTCCAAGCAAAATAAAATTTTGGTACATTTAAAAAGATTAAACCTAACTTTATTTTTTTCTATTACTAACAAGATATAATTGATATACACCACAGTATGAATTTTCGATGTACAGCATAATGGTTTGATTTACATATATTATGAAATGATCACCACAACAGGTTTAGTTAACATCCATCATCTCATATATTTGTGCTCTCCTCATAAACCTAACTTAGAAATCATCTGTCTATACATACAGTAGTAATATGTGGGTCATAAATGGGGCAAAATAGAAGTGCCTCCTTATCTCAGAACTTGAGGAAAAAAGAATGCCCTTTGAGAGTTAAACTCTTATGGGTCGGAGCAACAAATATAGTCAGCTTGAAGACAAGGAATGGCTTCTAGGTCTGATTAGATCGAAGGAGTTAAATAGTAATGAATGAATGAGTGTCAGAAGCAGTCACTGATATTCTGTTCCATTTCTCAAAGAAAACAAGTAAGATGGCAGTGTGGTTTCCTTTTTGTTCTTTTTTTTCCCCTTCTTTTTACATTTTAACCTTTTTTTTTTTTTTTTTTTTTTTTTGCGGTATGCGGGCCTCTCACTGTTGTGGCCTCTCCCATTGCGGAGCACAGGCTCCGGACGCGCAGGCCTAGCGGCCATGGCTCACGGGCTTAGTTGCTCCGCGGCACGTGGGATCTTCCCGGACCAGGGCACGAACCCGTGTCTCCTGCATCGGCAGGCGGATTCTCAACCACTGCGCCACCAGGGAAGCCCTACATTTTAACCTTTTTTTTAAAGTATAGTTAATTTACAATGTTTCGTTAGTTTCAGGTGTATAGCAAAGTGATTCAGTTTTTTATATATATATTCTTTTTCAGATTCTTTTCGATTATAGATTATTATATTGAATAGAGTTCCCTGTGCTATACAGTAGGCCCTTATTGTTTATCTGTTTTCATAAAGTAATGTGTATATGTTAATCCCAAATTCCTAATTTATCTCCCTCCCGCACTGTCCCCTTTCGTAACCATAAGTTTGTTTTCTGTGTCTGTGAGTCTTTCTGTTTTGTAAATAAATTCATTCATATCATATTTTTTAAAATATTTATTTATTTATTTTGGCTGTGCTGGATCTTAGTTGCAGCATGCAGGATCTTCGTTGTGGCATGCAGGATCTTTAGTTGCTGCATGCGGGGTCTTAGTTGTGGCATGCAGACTTCTTAGTTATGGCATGCAGACTTCTCAGTTATGGCGTGTGGGATCTAGCTCCCTGACCAGGGATCAAACCTGGGCCCCTGCATTTGGAGTGTGGCGTCTTACCCACTAGACCACCAGGGAAGTCCCCATTTGTATCATATTTTAAATTCCACATATAAGTGATATTATATGATATTTGTCTTTCTCTGTCTGACTTAGTCCATCCATGGTGCTGCAAATGGCATTATTTTATTCTTTTTTATGGCTGAGTAATATTCACATATATATATATATATACACGTGTGTGTATATATATATATATATATATATATATATATATATATATATATATCCCACATCTTCTTTCTCCATTCATCTGTTGATTGACACTTAGGTGGCTTCCATTGTCTTGGCTATTCCGAATGTGCTGCTGTGAACATTGGGGTACATGTATCTTTTTGAAGTAGAGTTTTCTCCAGATTTATGTCCAGGAGTGGGATTGCAGAATCACATGGTAGCTCTATTTTTAGTATTTTAAACCACCTCCATACTGTTCTCCATAGTGGCTGCACCAATCTACATTCCCACCAGCAGTGTAGGAGGGTTCCTTTTTCTCCACACCCTCTTCATTTGTTATTTGTAGACTTTTTAATGATGGAAGTTCTGACTGCTGTGAAGTGATACCTCATTGTAGTTTCAATTTGGATTTCTCTAACAATTAGTGATATTGAGCATCTTTTCATGTGCCTGTTGGCCATCTGTATGTCTTCTTTGGAGAAATGTCTGTTTAGGTCTTCTGCTGATTGTATGATTGGATTGTTTGGTTTTTAAAATTTCTTTTAAAATGTTTATTCCTTTTATTTTATTTTAAATTTATTTATTTATGGCTGCATTGGGTCTTCGTTGCTGCACATGGGCTTTCTCTAATTGTGGTGAGTGAGGGCTACTGTTAGTTGTGGTGCGTAGGCTTCTCATTGTGGTGGCTTTTCTTGTTGCAGAGCTCGGGCTCTAGACGTGCAGGCCTCAGTAGTTGTGGCTCGTGGGCTCTAGAGTGCAGGCTTAGTAGTTGTGGAGTGGGCTTAGTTGCTCCATGGCATGTGGGATATTCCTGGACCAGGGCTCAAACCTGTGTCCCCTGCATTGGCCGGTGGATTCTTAACCCACTGCACCACCAGGGAAGCCCTGTTTTTTTTTTTTTTTTTTTTTTTTTTTTTTATTAAGCTGCGTGAGCTGTTTGTATATTTTGGAAATTAAGTCCTTGTTGGTCACATCATTTGCAGATATTTTTCTCCCATTCCATAGGTTGTCTTTTCCTTTTGTTTATGGTTTCCTTTGCTGTGCAAAAGCTTTTTAGTTAGGTCCCATTTGTTTATTTTTGTTTTTATTTCCATTACTAAAGGAGATGGATCCAAAAAAATTTTGCTGCAATTTATGTCAAAGACTGTGCTGTCTTTGTTTTCCTCTAGGAGTTTTATAGTATCCAGTCTCACTATCAGGTCTTTGATCCATTTTGAGTTTATTTTTGTAAATGGTGTAGAGAATGTTCTAATTTCATTCTTTTGAATGTAGCTGTCCAGTTTTCCCAGCACCACTAGTTGAAGAGACTGTCTTTTCTCTGTTGTATATTCTTGCCTCCTGTGTTGTAGATTAATTGACCTTAAGTGCATGAGTTTATTTCTGGACTTTCTGTCCAGTTCCATTGATCTGTGTGTGTGTTTTTGTGCCAGTACCATACTGTTTTGATTACTGTAGTTCTCTGAAGTCAGGGAGCCTGATTCCTCCAGCTCTGTTCTTCCTTCTCAAGATTGTTTGGCTATTTGGGGTCCTTTGTTTTTCCATACAAATTAAAAAATTTTTTGTTCCAGTTCTGTGAAAAATGTTATTGGTAATTTGGTAGGAATTGTATTGAATCTGTAGATTGCTTTGGGTAGTATGGTCATTTTTAACAACATAGATTCCGTCAATCCAAGAACACAGTGTATTTTTCCAGCTGTTTGTGTCATCTTCAATTTCTTTCATCAGTGTCATAGTTTTTGGAGTACAGGTCTTTTGCCTCCTTAGGTAGGTTTATTCCTAGGTATTTTATTCTTTTTGCTGTGCTGGTAAATGGAGTTGTTTCTCTAATTTCTCTTTCTGATCTTTATACATATATATATAAATTTATTTATTTTATTTATTTGTTTTTGGGTCTTCATTGCTGTGAGTGGGCTTTCTCTAGTTGTGGCAAGCAGGGGCTACTCTTTGTTGCAGTGTGCATGCTTCTCATTGCGGTGGCTTCTCTTGTTGTGCAGCACAGACTCTAGGCCTGCGAGCTTCAGTAGTTGTGGCTCACGGGCTCCTGAGCACAGGCTCAGTAGTTGTGGTGCATGGGCTTAGTTGCTCTGCTGCATGTGGGATCTTCCCAGACCAGGGATCAAACCTGTGTCCCCTGCATTGGCAGGCGGATTCTTAACCACTGCACCACCAGGGAAGTCCTCTCTTTCTGATCTTTCATTGTAAGCATATAGAAATGCAATAGATTTCTGGTATTAATTTTGTATCCTGCAACTTTACCAAATTCATTGTTGGGCTCTAGTAGTTTTTTGGTGACATCTTTTGGATTTTCTTTGTATAGCATCGTGTCATCTGCAAACAGTGACAGTTTTACTTCTTTTCCAGTTTGAATCCCTTTTATTCTTTTTCTTCTCTGGTTGCTGTGCTGGGACTTCCAAAACTATGTTGAATAAAAGTGGCAAGAGTGAGTATCCTTGTCTTGTTCCTGATCTTAGAGGAAATGCTTTCAGCTTTTAACCATTTAGTATGATGTTAGGTGTGGGTTTGTTATATATGGCCTTTATTTTGTTGAGGTGTGTTCCCTCTCTGCCAACTTTCTGGAGAGTTTTTATCATAAATGGATGTTGAATTTTATCAAAAGCTTTTTCTGCATCTATTGAGATGATCATATGATTTTTATTCTTCAGTTGGTTAATGTGGTGTATTACATTGATTGATTTGCATATATTGAAAAATCCTTGCATCCCTGGGGTAAATCCCACTTGATCATGGTGTATGGTATTTAATGTATTATTGGAGTCAGCTTGCAAGTATTTTATTGAGGATTTTTGCACCTATGTTCATCAGTAATATTGGCCTGTAATTTTCTTTTTATGTGATATCTTTGTCTGGTTTTTGTATCAGGTTGATGGTGGCCTCATAGAATGAGTGTGAAAGCATTCCTTTCTCTGCAGTTTTTTGGAGTATTTTCAGACGGGTAGGTGTTAACTCTTCTCTAAATGTTAGGTAGAGTTCACCAGTGAAGCCATCTGGTCCTGGACTTTTGTTTCTTGGGGGTTTTTTAATTACTGACTCAATTTCAGTACTGGTAATTGGTCTGCTCATATTTTTTATTTTCATTTCTTTCTTTTTAAAAAAATATTTATTTATTTATTTAGCTGCGTCAGGAGCTAGTTGTGGCATGTGGCATGTGGGATCTAGTTCCATGACTAGGGATTGAACCTGGGTCCCCTGCATTGGGAGTGTGGAATCCCAGCCACTGGACCACCAGGGAAGTCCTTCCATTTCTTTTAAGTTGTCCATTTTATTGGCGTGTAGTTTCTTGTAGCAGTCTCTTATGATCCTTTGTATTTCTGTGGTGTCAGTTGTACCTTCTCCTTTTTCATTTCTGATTTTATTGATTTGGGCCCTCTCCCTTTTTCTCTTGATGAATCTGGCTAAAGGTTTATCGATTTTGTTTATCTTTTCAAAGAACCAGCTTCTTAGTTTCATTGATCTTTTCTATTGTTTTTTTAGTCTCTATTTCCTTTATTTCTGCTCTGACCCTTATGATTTCTTTCCCTTTACTAACTTCGGGTTTCGTTTGTTCTTTTTTCTCTAGTTAATTTAGGTGTAAGATTAGGTTGTTTATTTGAGATTTTTCTTGTTTCCTGGGGTAAGCTTGTTCGTTATCGTTATAAACTTCTATCTTAGAACTGCTTTTGCTGCATCTCATAAGTTTTGGATTGTAGTATTTACATTTGACTCTAGATATTTTTAGATTTCCTCTGTGACTTATTCAGTGATTCATTAGTTGTTTAGTAGCATATTGTTTAGCCTCTGTATGTTTGTGGTTTTCCCGGTTTTTTTTTTTTTCTTGTAGTTGATTTCTAGCCTCATAGTGTTGTGGTTGGGAAAGATGCTTGATATGATTTCAGTTTTCTCAGATTTACCCAGGCTTGCTTTGTGGTCCAGTATGTGATATATCCTTGAAAATGTTCTATGTGCACTTGAGAAGAATGTGTATTCTGTTCCTTTTGGATGGAGTGCCCTATATATATCAATTAAGTCCATCTAGTCTAATATGTCACTTTAGGCCTGTGTTTCCTTACTGGTTTTCTGTCTGGATGATCTGTCCATTGATGAAAGTGGGGTGTTAAAGTTCCCCACTATTATTCTGTTACTGTCAATTCCTGCTTTTATGCCTGTTAACATTTACTTTATATTTTGAGGTGCTCCTTTGTTGGGTGCATATATATTTGCAATTGTTGTATCTTCTTGGATTGATCCTTTGATCATTATGTAGCGTCCTTCTTTGTCTCTTATAACATCTTTATTTTAAAGTCTATTTTGTCTGATATAAGTATTGTGATTCTGACTTGTCTTTGATTTCCATTTGTGTGGAATACCTTTTTCCATACCCTCTCTTTCAGTCTGTATGTGTCTCTGGATCTGAAGTGAGTCTCTTGTAGGCATCATATGTACAGGTCCTGTTTTTGTATTCATTTAGCCAGTCTGTGTCTTTTGGTTAGAGCATTTAGTCCTCTCTCATTTAAGGTATTCATTGATAAATATGTTCGTATTGCCATTTTGTTAATTGTTTTGGATTTGTTTTTGTAGGTCTTTTTTTCCCCCTTTCTTTTGTTCTCTTGTGATTTGATGACTGTCTTTAGTGTTACATTTGGATTCCTTTTTCTTTTTTGGGTGTATATTATAGTTTTTCTGTTTTGTGTTTACCATGAGGTTTTGTATAGCAGTCTGTATACGTACATGCTTATTTCAAGTTTCTGATCTCTTAATTTCAAATGCATTTTAGATAACACTCTGTATTTGTACTCTCCTCCCGTTGTGATTACTATTTTTGATATTATATTTTACATATAATTGTTTTATGTATACCTTAACTGCTTATTGTGGGTACAGATGATTTTACTACTTTTGTCTTTTAACCTCCCTACTAGCTTTGTGTTTGGATGATTTCCTAACTTTATTGTATGTTTGGCTTTACCAGTGAGCTTTTCCATTTTGTCATTTTCTTTTTTCCAGTTGTGGCCTTTTCTGCCTAGAGAAATTCCTTTAGCATTTGTTGTAAAATTGGTTTGGTGGTGCTGGCTTTTGCTTGTCTATAAAGCTTTTGATTTCTCCATCAAATCAAGGAACTTTGCTGGGTAGAGTATTCTTGGGTGTAGGTTTTTCTCTTTTATCACTTTTAAGTATATTGTGCCACTTCTTCTGGCCTGCAGTTTCTGCTGAAAAATCAGCTGATAGCCTTATGGGAGTACCCTTGTATGTTATTTGTTGCTTTTCCCTTGTTTTTAGTATTCTCTCTTTATCTTTAATTTTTGTCAATTTGATTACTGTGTGTCTCAGTGTGTTCCTCCTTGGGTTAATCCTGTTCTCTTCAAATATTTTCTCATGCTCTTGCTCCCTGTCTTCTCCTTCTGGACCCCTATAATGCAAAAATTAGCACTCTTGATGTTGTCCTAGAGGTCTGTTAAACTGTCCTCATGTCTTTTTTTTTTCCTTTTTTCTTTTTTCTGTTCAACAGCAGTGATTTCTAGTCCTTTGTCTTCCAGTTCAGTGATCCATTTTTCTTCCTCATTTAGTCCACTGTTGATTCCTTCTTGTGTTTTTTCTTTTCAGTTATTATATTCTTCAATTCTGTTTGATTGCTCTTTATATTTTCTAATTCTTTTTTAAAAACTTCTAATTTCTCATCTGCATCCATTCTTCTCCTGAGTTCTTTGATCGTCTTTATTATCATTACTCTGAACTCTTCCTCAGGTAGATTGCCTATCACTTAGTTCTTCTTCTGGGGTTTTATCTTTTTCCTTCATGAGAAACATATTCCTCTGTCTTCTCATTTTGTCTAAATTGCTATTTGTATTTTTATGTATGTGGTAGGTTAGTTATGTTTCTCGACCTTGGAGAAGTGGCCCATTGTAGGAGATGTTGTATGCATCCCAGCAGTGCACTCCCCTCTCATCACTCAAGGGCCCAGGTCCAGGTGGTCCCAGGGTAGTGTCTAATCTGCATTTGCGGACTTGGTCTTGCTTGAGGTTTTCTTGTTTTGGTGTCTGCCTCCTGGTGTGTAAGGCTGGTCTAGAGGCTTGTATAGGCTTCCTGTTGGGAGGGGCCCGTGCCTGCCCACTGGTGATTGGAGCTGGGTCTTGACCCTTTGGTGGGCAGGTCTGTGTTTAGCGGCTCTTCTAGAGGTGGCTGTGGCCTTAGGAAGTCCTTATGCAGCCTATCTGCTGACGGATGGGGCTATGTCCCCACCCAGTTTGTTGTTCAGCCTGAGGCGTCCCAGCACTGGAACCTAAAGGCTATTGGGTGGGCCTAGGTCTTGGTGCCAAGATGTCAACCTCCAGGAGAGTTCACACAGATGAATGCTCCCTGATATGTCTGCCGCCAGTGCCTATGTCCCCAGGGTGAGCCACAGCCACCCCCTGCTTCCCCAGGAGACCCTCCCAGACCAGCAGGTAGGTCTGGCCCAGGCTCCTATCAAATTACTGTTTTTGCTCTTGGTCCCAGTGTGTGTGAGATTATGTGTGCACTGTTTAAGACTGAAGTTTCTATTTCCCCCAATTCTGCGGAGTTTCTGCAATCAAGCCCTCCTGGCATTCAAAACCAAATGCTCTGGTGGCTCCTGTTTCCAATGCCAGACCTCTGGGATGGGGGAGCTGACATGGGGCTCAAACCTCTCACTCTAATATAGTTATTCTCCAGTTTGTGGGTCCCCCACCCAAGGGATATGGGATTTGATTGTACTGCAAGTCTGCCCCTCATACGCAACTCACTGTGGTTCCTTCTTTATGTTTTTAGTTGTAGGAGATCTTTTCTGGTGGGTTCCTGTCTTTTTCATCAATGATTGTTCTGCAGTTAGTTGTGATTTTGGTATGCTCGTGAGAGGAGGTGAGCTTAGTGTCCTTCTACTCTGCCATCTTGGCCACTCTCCTTGGCAGTGTGTTTTTCTAAATCAGTTTCTTGTGAGCTTGATTGGTTTGAGTCTGCCCCTGAGCTGTATGCTCTGTGTGTGGAAAAAAATTGGGCCTCTGAGCTTAAAACACTGAGTGTGCCTCTACTTCAAACTTCTGTAGGCAGTACTAAAACTTCTAAAGTTTGTTTTTGAAAGATGAATGAGATTAACCTATGTATCATATTTACACACATATGTATTATATATATACATATATAGTATTATAAGTATATATTTAATGTAGCTCTAGTTTCTCAACATTACCTAATATAAAAAAATAAAATTTCTGATACCATCTCCTGTTATCTGAGTGTATATCAGAACCCTCTCTTCTATATTTTCACAGTATGCTCCTACAAAGAATTCCATTTTTATTCTGTGAGTAGGAAATTCCAAACCTGTGAAATATTATTTCATACTTCCTTCCTAGTTTCACATACTCAGTTCCCTTTGCTGTCACAGTGTTAAATCAGTCAAAGACTCATCTCCTTGACCTTTGAAGACCTAATTTTACCTGAGCCAGACAGAATCAGTGTTCTATTTCCTGATAGATTTGACTCTCAACAGTGTCATAAAAATGCCTTTTGCTGATATTTCCTAATCTGTTAAAAAAAAAAGGTGGGGGGGTGAAAGACATACAATTTCTTGTAGCTATTCTATAAATTTTTTTGTCAATTTTTTTCTGTATAAACTTTATAAATCTTTTTATGAAATATCCTGTTCAAAAATGCCCCAACCACATCAACATCTTTTGGAGCATAAGCAATCCTAAATGATAATAGACAGTGGTATAAAATGGCTTTGTTCTTGTGTCTCTGGTTTTTATTTCTGTAATGACACCACTTTGCCTTAAACTTCTGGAAGTTTGTAACTTCAGTGTCATATTTAATTTGCTCTCCTTTACACCTCTACTTGTTGTTAAACCTATCTAGTTTAAGCCTTCATTATTATTTATCTGGAATACTATGAAATCACTTTTTAACTGGTCTGCTTGCTTCCAGTTCTGCTCCCCTATAATAGGGGTGATACTTACGATTATTAAATAAACACTTTGTGGGCACTTAGAGAAGCAGAGAATATCAAGACCCTTCATGAGTTCAAGTCGTGCTCTACTGCCTTTATATTCATTTTAAATATGGTTACTTAGAGAAATGTAATAATCATATTGAGTCTTAATTTCAGCCAGATATATAACAAAGTCTTACATAGCATCCTTGTGGATAAGGAGTATCACATGGTAATAGTGACTGATTAGGTGGGTTCACAGAGAACTTGCATGATTTTGCATTCAAAAACCACTTAAATGCTGCTGTTTGCCAAGTTGCATGCTAGATTGAATTCAGATTGTCAGAAACATTGGAGATTGGTAATTCATTGAATGACAAAATATAGATTCGAAAATAACTTGAAACTAAAAAGATGATGCCTAATGAAGTGTAGAGTCATAGGTTTTATGTTCAATCAGTCAGCTTCACAAATATAGACTAGATAGACCTATGATTTATTCTGGGCTTAACAATTTCTGTGGGAAGGTCATAAATTTTACTTTATTAAGAGCACAATAAATCTGTAGTGTATTGCCAAAATAGTGAATTTAATTATTGTCTACCAGCTGTACCTGGGGTAACATTTATTATTCTGACAGATTTTGGATTTTATTAGTAAAATAATTATAGTATTTATTGATATATTTAAATCTTGCTGTAATAAATAGGAGCTTCTTTTATATTTTAGCTAAATTTGTTGACTGATATTTTTATTTGATCATGTGGCATTTCATGATGCATTTTTCTTACTTCCATTTGTTTTTCTTTTTCTTCATTGTTCTTTCATTGTTTTATTTTGATATTGTCCATTTGATTTTTACCTTCAACCTATTATTAGCATTTCTTCTACAGTTTCTTAGATTATATCTGGTTTAGCTATTTATACTTTTATGCCCATATTAAGTAGATACACATTCAAATATGTAACATTCTTATAAAATCACCATCTCCTTGTTCCAAGTGGGGCCAACATGTTTAAAATAATAGGCCTGGTTTATCCCATGATTAATTAATGCTTGTGTGTTCATTGACTGGACCAATTCTGTGAAAACCACCCCCAGGTTAACCTTGGAAAAACAATCCTTAACATTTTATAAATATATATTAAAGAGAGATTGAATAATAGAAGTATATTGTCTAGAAAAGGAGTCATTTAATTCTATTGATACTTGTATATTGAATATTATATTCCTCCTGAGTACCATATTTTAAGAATACTGAAAAAGGAAAGGAAAGGGAAAGAAAAGGAAGAAAACTAGAAGGATTTGTTAACACTGTCACTTTTAAAGAACAGTAGAAAGAATAGATAATGTTTGGTCTAATTAAAGAGGAATTATGGAACAAATTATAATGCCTTCAAATATTTTAAAGGTTATCATGTGGAACATGGCATAGGCCTGCTATATATGGCTACACAGGACAAAGGCAGGAATGAAAGATTTTTGTGT
The DNA here is from genome assembly GCF_026419965.1 of Kogia breviceps. Lineage (NCBI taxonomy): Eukaryota > Metazoa > Chordata > Mammalia > Artiodactyla > Physeteridae > Kogia > Kogia breviceps. Next base: position 42,852,097 of record NC_081322.1, on the reverse strand, counting down.
AATATAGGAAGAAAATTACTAACAATTAGAGCCATTAATAACAGAAAAGATTGTGAGACAGCAAGCCCGTTATACTAAGAATATAAAAGTGGAGATTGTAGGGTCTGTTAAAAATAAGATTTTTGCATTGGGTAGAAAGCTAGACTAGATGACCTCTAATAACTCTTTCATCTCTTAAGAGTGATTTTAGGACAAATTGTGATTTGGGGAAGGCTTAATGGAAAAACTGTTCTATGTATAATAAAGCAATATTTTCAGATTTTCAAGACAAGTGAAAGAAGAAATTAGGTATGGATAGAAAGTAAGTTTGCCCATCCAGATAGAAGGGAAAGTATCAAACTAGGATCTAGTGAAAAATTTAAATCAATATGAGATGAAACTTAAGGAGAGTATCCATCTGGGTTTCACAGTCCATCTGCATTCCTCAGCAACCCTACTTTATAGCCACTGCTGGGATTGACTCAGCACCTGTACTGCTTCCTATCCTGTCTCTGATCCCTTTTATTTTCTCTTTCAGCCCTGACCTGAATACCCCCTTGCCTATCTTTTTGTTATTTTTTCCAATTAATAATGTAGTGATTGTGTATTTATAGACTTCTTAAAATATGCTAGGATGCCACCTTTTTAGAAATTACCAGGTTCTCACCCAAGCTGTTATGTGTATATCTAATGATAAGCTGAGGGGGAGAATATAAGGAAGAACATAATTAGATATGATAATCCAGGATATTGTGGAGTTATGAATACAGGAATGATGGTGTCTTCTAGCTCACATGAAATGGAGTATGTAGTCTGTTTACAATAACTTTTGGTAGGGCATGATACCAAGGCAAAGTAAATCTGCTTTTCTTTTTAAAGTTACAATTTTCAGGTCCTGTTTATTCAGTTTTACTATTATAGGATCAGAGTAGGCAAATTGAGTCTGACGTGCTTTTTTCTAACACTCATACTCCCTGGTGAATCTTAATATTCTCTAGATCACTGTGCAGAAATACCCATAGAAGCTCAACAGAAGAAGATGATTCATCTTCAGAAGAAGAAATGGAATGGAGTAATAACAGTTTGCTTCTAGCCAATCTTTCTATACCTCAGTTAGATGGAACTGCAGATGAAAACAGTGGTAAGTAGTCTACTGTATTTCATTATTTAGGGGCAGAAAATATATTTGATTTTGAAAAATATAATCACACTCTCTACATAGTTGGGTAAGTGAGGCTATGACAGTAATGTTAGATTTTGTCCTTCTGCAGGATGATTTCTTTTGAGAGAATGTAGATATATGATTTTTTCTCATTTCTAAGAGTATAGCATTTATTAATCACTGATTTAGAGCTTTATAAACTTTAATCAGTTTATCATCATAACATTTAAGTAGCATAGGAAACTATAAGAAATATGCTCAGCTTATTTGAAGTGATAATGCAAAGACATGTTATTTTACGGAAAATTTTGAAGGTGACAGTATTTTTCCCCTTATTCTCCCAAAAGGCATGAATATTGATATCATCTATTCCTGATCAAAGAAATATGTGTTTAAAATAATGACTACTAATCACATATAACTGACTCTTGATTTTTTAGATTATGGTATTATCCTAATGATAGGAATGACCTTTTTGTTGAGATAACTGTTTTAAACATGAATTTAATTTCATATAATTTCTTTCATGGTGATAGTATCATGGTATGGGAAAATATTTTAAAAATTAAAAGTGGAAGTGAAATAAATTCTTTTTTCCCCCATTTCAGACAATCCACTGAACAATGAAAATTCTAGAACTCACTCTTCTGTGATTGCAACAAGCAAGCTATCAGTAAAACCTTCCATCTTTCACAAAGATGCTGCTACATTAGAACCCCCATCTTCCGCTAAGATTACCTTTCAGTGTAAACACACAAGTGCCCTTTCTTCCCATGTTTTGAACAAGGAAGATTTAATTGAAGACCTTTCACAGCCAAACAACCGAGAGAAAAGTCTAGATCATTCAGTTGCTTCTTTTACAAATGAAAGCACTTACTCTATGAAATACGCTGGGTCTTTAAGCAGTACCGTCCATTCAGAAAACTCTCATAAAGAGAGTAGTAAGAAAGATGTCCTCCCAGTATCTTCCTGTGAAAGTAGTATTTTTGATTATGAAGAAGATATTCCATCTGTTACAAGACAAGTACCAAGTAGAAAGTATACAAACATTAGAAAAATTGATAAGGATGCCCCTTTTATACATATGAACCGTCACACTAATGAAAATACATTGGGCAAAAATTCTTTCAACTTTTCTGACTTAAATCATTCAAAAAGTAAATTATCCTCTGAAGGAAATGAAAAAGGAAACAGCACAGCTCTGAATAGTTTATTCCCTTCATCATTAACTGAAAATTGTGAATTGCTATCATGCTCAGGGGAGAATAGAACTATGGTGCATTCTCTTGATAGCATTGCTGATGAAAGTGGACTAAATAAACTTAAAATTAGATATGAAGAATTTCAAGAACATAAAACAGAAAAACCAAGCCTCAGCCAGCAAGCAGCACATTATATGTTTTTTCCCAGTGTTGTTCTTTCTAATTGTCTAAGTAGGCCACAAAAACTCTCTCCTGTTACATATAAACTACATCCTGGCAATAAACAGTCCCGGTTAAAAATCAATAAAAAGAAGTTTGTAGGTCATCGAGAGAATTCTGCTGGAACTACTGAGACTGGATCCTCAAAAGATAATTGTATACAAAATAATCCTTGTAATTCTGAGAAGGATAACGTATTGGCCAGTGATTTAATTAAGGCCACCCGTGGAGCTTTTGAAAATAAAACATCTACAGACAGTTTTGTAGACTGTCACTTTGGAGAAGGAGCCTTAGAAACTGAGCAGTCCTTCGGATTGTATGGAAATAAATACACACTTAGAGCCAAACGCAAGGTAAATTATGAGAATGAAGATAGTGAGTCAAGTTTTATAACACACAACTCAAAAATTAGCCTACCTCATCCCATGGAAATTGGTGAAAGTTTAGATGGAACTCTCAAATCTCGAAAACGCAGAAAAATGTCTAAAAAGCTGCCCCCTGTCATCATAAAGTATATTATCATTAATAGATTTAGAGGGAGGAAAAATATGCTTGTAAAGCTAGGAAAAATAGACTCTAAAGAAAAACAAGTAATATTAACAGAAGAAAAAATGGAACTGTATAAAAAGCTTGCACCTTTGAAGGATTTTTGGCCAAAAGTTCCTGACTCCCCTGCAACCAAATATCCTATTTATCCACTAACACCAAAGAAAAGTCACAGAAGAAAATCAAAACATAAGTCTGCTAAGAAAAAAACTGGTAAGCAACAAAGGACAAATAGTGAAAATATTAAAAGGACTTTGTCTTTCAGGAAAAAACGGTCACATGCTATTCTTTCTCCTCCCTCACCATCTTATAATGCTGAAACCGAAGACTGTGACTTAAATTATAGTGATGTTATGTCCAAACTAGGTTTTCTTTCTGAGAGAAGCACAAGTCCCATAAACTCTTCTCCACCTCGCTGCTGGTCTCCCACAGATCCAAGAGCTGAAGAAATTATGGCTGCTGCCAATAAAGAAGCAATGCTTTTTAAGGGTCCTAATGCATATAATAGCAAGACTGTTAATTCCCGTATAGGAAAAAATAGTCGAGCAAGAATGCAGGTTAAGAAATCAAAAACAAAGCTTGTTAATTCCTCTGTAGTTACTAAGAAAAGGAACAAACGAAATCAGACAAGTAAACTAGTAGATGATGGAAAAAAGAAACCAAGAGCAAAACAGAAACAAAAAGTAAATGAGAAAGCTACACCAAGAAAGCACATAACACTAAAAGATGAAAAACTAAAATCTCAAGCTAGTGCTGAAGTTAAGTTTGTGCTGAAACATCAGAATGTGTCTGAGACCTCAAATAGTTCTGGAGGCTCTCAACTACTTTTTAAACAGAAAGATGTGTCACTAATGGGCTCTGCTATAGATCATCCCCTTTCTGCTCCTCTCCCCACTGGAATTCATGCACAACAAAATTTATCTGGCTGCTTTTCTTCTTTCCTAGAAAGCAAGAAGCCTGTAGATTTGCAAGCATTCCCCAGTCCACAAGATGATTTGCATTCATCAGTTGTTTGTGGTTCTTTGGGACCTGGAATCTCAAAAATTAATGTTCAGCGGTCTCATAATCAAAATGCTATGTTTACTCTAAAAGAATCAACCTTGATTCAAAAAAATATATTTGACCTTTCAAACCATTTGTCTCAGGTAGCACAGAATACACAGATGTCTTCTGGTATCATGTCTCCAAAGATAGAAGAGAATGCAAATGTACAAAAAAACTATTTGTCGTCTCTTGGAAAGTTAAATGAATATCGTAATTCTGTAGAATCAAAGCCAGACCAGACGTATGCCCCTAATTTTTTGCATTGCAAAGACAGTCAGCAGCAGATTGTGTGCATGGCAGAACAGTCAAAGCACAGTGAAATTTGTTCTCCAGGAAAAGCAGCTTCAGAGGAAAGTCAGATGCCTAATAATTGCTTTGTAACTTCCTTGAGAAGCCCAATCAAACAAATAACATGGGAGCAAAAACAAAGGGGCTTTATTTTAGATATGTCAAATTTTAAACCTGAAAGGGTAAAGCAAAGGTCATTGTCAGAAGCAATTTCACAAACCAAAGCACTTTCTCAGTGTAGAAATCGAAATGTGTCAACACCTTCAACGTTTGGTGAAGGACAGTCTGGACTGGCAGTTCTAAAAGAATTGTTACAGAAAAGACAGCAGAAAGCACAGAATGCAAATAGTATGCAAGACTCATTATCTAATAAACAGCAACCAAACAAAAATATCTCTCGTTCCCTTGAGCATAACAAATCAATTAAACGAACACGATCAGTAACATCTCCAAGAAAACCTCGAACTCCCAGAAGTACAAAACCTAAAGAAAAAATTCCCAAACTTCTTAAAGTAGACTCTCTAAATTTACCAACCTCTGGCCAGTTGGATAACTCCCTATCAGATGATAGTCCCATCTTTTTTTCAGATCCAGGATTTGAAAGTTGTTATTCACTTGAAGATAGCTTGTCTCCTGAACATAATTATAATTTTGATATTAATACAATAGGTCAAAGTGGATTTTGTAGCTTTTATTCTGGAAGTCAGTTTGTCCCAGCTGATCAAAATTTGCCTCAAAAGTTCCTAAGTGATGCAGTTCAGGATCTTTTCCCAGGACAAACTGTAGAAAAAACTGAATTTTTAAGTCATGATAACCAGAAGTGTGATGAAGACAAACATCATGCCTCAGACTCAACCTCATGGATTAGATCTGGTACTCTAAGTCCTGAATTATTTGAGAAATCATCCATAGATAGCAATGAGAATCATCACCACAATCAATGGAAAAACACCTTTCATCCTCTAACAACTCGGCCTAATTCAATAATGGAGTCTTTCTGTGTCCAGCAGTCAGAGGACTGTCTAAATGAAAAATCTAGACTGAATAGGAGTTCAGTAAGCAAAGAAGTGTTTCTTAGCCTCTCACAGCCAGGCAATTCAGACTGGATTCAAAGTCATACCAGAAAAGAAATGGGACAGTCTCTTGATGCAGTCAATACCTCTTTTACTACAATACTATCCTCCCCTGATGGTGAACTTGTAGATGCAGCCTCTGAAGATTTAGAATTGTATGTTTCAAGAAACAATGATATGTTGACACCAACTCCTGATAGTTCACCAAGGTCTACCAGCTCTCCCTCACAATCTAAAAATGGCAGTTTCACCCCTCGAACTGCTCACATTCTGAAACCACTTATGTCCCCACCAAGTAGGGAAGAAATTATGGCAACTTTGTTGGATCATGACCTTTCAGAAACTATTTACCAGGAACCATTTTGTAGTAATCCTTCTGATGTGCCAGAAAAACCCAGGTAATCAGAATTATTTTTTCCCCTTGGGTTACTCTGAATAATTACAATGTATGTAACAACATTTGGTACCTGACTACTACTTTTTTGGCTGTGATACTGTATTTGTAAGTACATCATTGTGAAAACAATTTATAATTATGGACATATTAAGAAAATTCACAAACTAGCTGGACGGTTGCACCTAGAGAAATTTATTTAAGTTGATTAGTGTTGGTCTTGGATCTACTATTATTTTGCACTGCGTCAACATTAAGGATTAGAGGCTCACTATGACATGATGCCAAATTAAGGATGTCATAATATGTAATACATAATACTTATAAAAGTATTATGATTATCATTTTAAAGATGGTATTTATTTCTAAAATGGTAAACTTTCATAACTTTAAAAACTTCATTTTTTAAAAGTGTTTGAAAATAAGCATACATATGTTTTAAATACTCATGATATATCTCTAAATGAAGATTATTTTAAGTTTCTGTTACATACCACTCTCTTTTCATGTTGCCAACATCTTCAATAATATTGTTAGTTTGTATAGTTATTAGGGGTGCAATATGGATTTTGGTTCCCCTTGTCTCTTCTTTCTTTTAAGAATCTTTTCAGAGAAGTGGTAAACAGAGAGACAGATGCGCGCACGCACACACACACACACGGCCAATAGCAAAATCTGAAGGAATCACAGCACTGGCCTATTTGTAAACCAGTAGTTAAGTAGGTATCCTGTCCTGCCTGCTTCATCAAGATAGAAACATATCTGATAAGAGCTAAGTTGGGGAACATGGCTTAATCCAGGAAGTTTAAGTGATGGCTTTTGGTCCTACCCCTGTGTCTTTGATCCCTTTTCCTAATCAGTTGCAGAGAGAGGCAGTTCATTTCAGATATCCAGTCAGAAGCAGAGAAGAATGGCTAGGACTGCTGAGGCAGACCCTGCTTAGTCTAAATGATGGAAAGAGATATGAAGTGCCAACTAAGGCAAGAGGCCACCCTGCATGTATGCATTGACCTTGAGCACCACCATGCTCCTGACCCTAGTGAAAGAGACAGTGAGTGCTGGGCCTTTTACCTGAAGATTTGAAGTAATTTCTGCAGGAGTCCATTTAAGAAAGGGGTGAGAAGAAGTTCCCTTCTCTAAGGACTTGAATTGAAGGGCAGAAAATACCTCCCCCTACCTTACCCCTGCACTTCCTAAAACATAGTTTTGCTGTTCTGTTTTGCCCAGTACCCACATGTGGCCTTTTAACATGAATGGAACTCTTCCTTTTTATTTCACTGCCAGAATATATGAATATATAATCCTTAGACGTTAGTTTCCATTATTTTGGAGGCTTTGACTTTACCAGTAGTGATTATGGTATATTTTTTCATTGATTTATATTTTCTTCCTCAGCCTTACACATCTTTTTAATTCCCAGTTAATTTATCATGTGCTAGTCATTTACTTTGTGTTGCTATTAGTTGTTGTCCAACTTTGACACTTGTTCTGCAGCTGAAATAAAAGGATGATAGTCATATTTGAAAAATAATCTTTTTTAAAAATTAAAAACTGTGTATTCACTGTAGAAAATTTAGGAAGTATAAAAGAAGAAATAAAAATTATACCATTTCTCTACCTAGTAACAACCACTATTAATATTTTAATGTGTTTTCTTACTTTTTTAAAGTATAGCTTTTATTTTGTTTTATGAAATGTTCTTACTGTAGTCACAATATTGCATTGAAATTGATTTCACTTACCATTATAAAGTAAACATTTTCTAAATTTGAGTCTGTTGAAGCATCATTTTAATGGCTGCATAATATTCTATCATGTGATTATTACTGGACAGAAAGGTTGTTCTCTGTTTTGCTACTATACATAATTATGTGATTAGTATCTTCTTCATAAAGCATTTCTTCTATTTTGGAATTTTTATTTACAGCTCTCAAAGTAGGATTACTGAAAAATTTAAGGCTCTTCATGTATATTAATTACAACATGAGCTGTAGCAATTAGCATGCTGCTGACAGTATTCAAGAAAGCTGAACTTACCACACCTCAGCAATTTTCGCTGTTTTTTACTTCATTATGATCTCTGTATTATTAATAATAGAGTTGGGTATAGTCACATGACGTGTGTACTCATTTCCTTCAGTAGCAATAATCCTTCCAATTTTTCATAAAGCTGCAAGGTGGGTGTTGGGAAGGTGTTAGATCCTGATTATGGAGTTAAATAGTAGGGGCAAAAATCTTTCCATGTAAAGGGGAAAAGGAAATGTGGTAACTCTGGTGCTGCTCTTTCAGTTTCAGTCAGAAAACAAGAATTCAGTTCATTGAGTTTTATCTAGAGAATGACCAGGTCATTTGGGAAATCATGCCCTATGAGAAGTAACTGAAGAAACTAAGAACTATCTTCATATCCATGAAAGAGATACCATGAAGAAGAAAAAGAGTTATTTTATGTCGCTGCAGAAGGCAGAAGTAGTACCAATAGATATGTTAGAGGAGAGAGGTTTAGCTTAATATTTATAACTGTTGGAAACTAAACCAGCTTACCTTTTAATTAGTGATTCCTCACACATACATTAGTAGCACTTAAATTATGTGGGCTCTGCCAACTCCTAAGTTCTTATGTTAGTATTAAACCTTGTCATGTAAAGGGAAGAAAGAATTATGGTAGTTTACCTCAACTGTATATAATTTTTGGTAATATTTAAGGGAATTTGGTAGGGTACAAAGATTTGTTTGAGCTGACTGGCTTTGCTGAACTACTATGTACAGAGAGTAGAGAATGTAGAAAGAGGCTATAGATAAAATCCAGGGATATAGTCTCAGATCATAAACTCTTCCATTGTTTTTATCCTTATGTGGTGACAGTGGAAAATTATTTAAGATCAGTAGAAGAAAGGAATCTGATGAGTTTGTACCATCTCCTTGAAGAAAAGAAGGCTTCATTGGACACTTCAGACAAAAAAAATACCTTCTTTCCCCAGTATTGATGATACCTTCCAAAGGAAATTAATTAAGTAGTCATATACCTGTGAGGAAAAGCATATTGAGACTAAAGATAGAGTGTACTTGTATAAAATGTGTGTGTTGGAGGGTGTGGGTAGGGTGTGGAAAGGGAAGAAAGAGGTGGGCATTTTTAAGACTCCAAAAGGAACTATAAAAAATTTCTAGGTTAAGGAGCTAAATATTTTGGTAATTGCTCTTTGAGGCAAAACAGTTGTTCTAAAATATGTTGTTTATAGGGAGATCGGTGGCCGGCTTCTCATGGTAGAAACACGACTTCCAAATGATCTGGCTGAGTTTGAGGGAGACTTTTCCTTGGAAGGACTTCGTCTATGGAAAACAGCATTCTCAGCAATGACTCAAAATCCAAGACCTGGGTCACCCCCTCACAATGGCCAAGCAATTGTCAATAAAGGGTCAAGTAATAGCCATAAAATGGTTGAAGATAAAAAAATTGTGATTATGCCTTGCAAATGTGCCCCAAGTCGACAACTGGTTCATGCATGGCTTCAAGCCAAAGAAGAATATGAACGTTCCAAGAAACTGTCTAAAACGGAGCCAACTGGAGTTGTAAAATCTGATGACAAGTTCAGCTCCTCAGTTAATCCAGATGACAAACCTGTAGTGCCTCCAAAAATGGATACAACTGCACACATACTCCCCACTACAGCACATACCAAGGAAGATGTTGATAATTCTCAGATTACTTTACAAGCACCAACCACAGAATGCAGTCGAACTGCAAGTGAAAGTCAGATGCTGCCACCACTTGCTTCTGCAGATGATGCTGAGAAAGAAGAGGATGATGATGATGACTATTGTGTTGGTTATAGCTCCCCTGATTCTCCAGTGATTCCTCCTTGGCAAGAAGCAACATCACCAGATGCCAAAACATTAAATGGAGGTGACAGACCCTCATCACTAGTAGAGGACCTACATTCTCTGACTATTGAGAACTTCTTAAAACCTGTAAAAGATGGTATACAGACAAGCCCCAGCAGTGAGCCTCAGGAACCTCTAGTGATATCCCCAATTAATGTTAGGACAAGAACTGGGTTATATGAATCACTTTGCCTTCATAGTACACCAATCATACAGAGAAAACTTGTGGAAAGGCTTCCTGAGGCAACTGGCCTTAGCCCTTTGTCAACAGGTAAGTTTACAAGTAACAGAAAGCCTCCATAAAGTTTTTCAAATATTACAAATGAAAGCAGCTTTAGACTAATGAAAATCAGAGCTTTTTAAATGAAATTTTAGCTCAGCTAATGAGAGATTATTGTTATTTTATTATGTCTTGGAAAGACATCATCACATGGAAACTTTTTTATCTTTCTGCTGTGAAATATATTTACATCTATTTCCATCCTATCTTCTTGCCTTCTCGGTAAAATATAGGAGCCCTCTCAGAAACCTTACCTTCTTCTCAACTTGATTTTTCCCATTGGCTTTGATATATACCCAAATCTCTCGCACCCTTTGAAATAGAAAAAAAACCAAACACCTGCCTTGACCTTACATCTGCCGGCTTCTGCTCTTTTTTCTCTGCTTCTCTCCTTTAAAGCCAAATTTCTTAAAAGATTTCTCCAGTTAGACAACTCCATTTCTTTACCTTCTACTCATTTCTCAACCCACTCCAAACTGCATTGTGCCCCCTCCATCCCACCAGTATGGCTCTTGTAAAGATTCTTTATAACCTCCAGGTAGCTAAAGCTAATGGATGTTTTTCAGTCTTCCTATCACTTGACCTCTAAGCAGCCATTGTCCTGCTGACCACACCTTCCTCCTTTGAGCTTCTTCTCCCCTTAGCTTTTCCCCTACTCCTCTGTTTCTTCCTACTTGCTTTCCTTTGAAGCTTCTCACATTCTCAGTTATTATCTGAATGTTGGAGTTCATTAAGACTTAGCCTTAATCTTTCTCTCTCTATGTTCTCTCCCTCAATGACCTACCTAATTCCTGCCCACAGGATTACTATAGATAACACAAATTTAAATGTCCAGTTCAGAACCCTCTTTTAAGCTCCAGAACACTATATCCAGCTGCCTTTGGCATTTCTACTTGAATGCTCAAAGCCACCATAAGGTCAGTATTTTTTAAACTTAATTTATGATCTCACTACATTCATTCACCACCAACCACATAGCACACTTCATGCACACACATACATGCCCGCACATTGAAAACCATTGGTCCTCTTTCATTTTTCCTTATTTCAATGAATAGTACCACCATTTCTCTGTCACTGAGTTACACAGGTCAGAAACAAGGGATTTATTTATAATACTCACCTGATTGCCTCACTGCCCATCCTGTGGTTTCCACACTTCTTTGTTTCCTAAATTACCCAGATCTCTCTCTACCTCTGTCTCTGCCACTACCAAGCCCTCATCTGTCACCTGGGCTTCTACCCTAGCTTTCTTGTTCACCCTTACCAATCTCCAGGTGGTTTTTTTTTTATATAGAATGAATTTAAATTTATTTATGTATTTATTTTTGGCTGTGTTGGGTCTTTGTTTCTGTGCGAGGACTTTCTCCAGTTGCAGCGAGTGGGGACCACTCTTCATCACGGTGCGCGGGCCTCTCACTATCGCAGCCTCTCTTGTTGCAGAGCACAGGCTCCAGACGCGCAGGCTCAGTAGTTGTGGCTCACGGGCCTAGTTGCTCCACGGCATATGGGATCTTCCCAGACCAGGGCTCGAACCCGTGTCCCCTGCATTGGCAGGCAGATTCTCAACCACTGTGCCACCAGGGAAGCCCTCCAGGTTTTTTGGCTCAGTAATCAGGGAAAATCCACACTCCGTTCCTAGTTAATTCCTACTCTTTCTCTTGATTTTAGCTCAAAAAAGCCTTCCTAATCTCCCTGGCTAAAAATTCCCAATTATATTCCCCTTTGTTGTACTTACCCCAGTTATAATTTCATTTTTCTGTGTGTATTGATTTTTTTTAACATCTTTATTGGAGTATAACTGTTTTACAATAGTGTGTTAGTTTCTCCTTTACAACAAAGTGAATCAGTTATACATATACATATGTTCCCATATCTCTTCCCTCTTGTGTCACCCTCCCTCCCACACTCCCTATCCCACCCCTCTAGGTGGTCACAAAGCACAGAGGTGATCTCCCTTTGCTATTCGGCAGCTTCCCACTAGCTATCTAATTTACATTTGGTAGTGTATATATGTCCCTGCCACTCTCTCACTTTGTCACATCTTACCCTTCCCCCTCCCCATATGCTCAAGTCCATGCTCTAGTAGGTCTGTGTATTGATATTTGATGAATGTCTGATTTTCTCTCTAGACCCCACAAGGGTAGATACTGTCTTTTCCTCATCATCATAAATACTTGATAACTCAGTGAATAAATGGATTAAGTGATTCCCTAGGATAATAACTTAGGTATAAAAATCAATAATTAAAGTCTAAATGTTATTATTTAATAATACCAATTTTAAAAGTTAGTGTGGGGAACACAGGTTTGAATTAGTTTCATTTTTAAATTATGAGGTCTTTGTGAGGAATTTATAGGACAATACTCATGAATGGTACCTAAGAGTTTGGAACAATAACAAAACAAACAAAAAAACCCCACAGAAGCAGGCAATTTTGATATGCATGTTAAATATAAAATTTCTTTCTACAGAACCAAAAACCCAGAAATTGAGTCATAAGAAAGGAAGTAACACTGACGCTTTTAGAAGAGTACTCTTAACACAAGCAAAGGTAACTATGCTAAACATATTTAAAGATCAGTGGATAAGATCCATTCTTATTCTTAGATTTCAGTTAGATAATTGATAACTTTGTATCTCAATTTTTTAATAATTTTATTATATTTTTGCATCATTTTATTTACATATCTTTGAGACAACAAGAAATTGCCTAATTTTTTTTAAAGTTTTTTTTTGTTGTTGGGATCTAAAAGATTCTTATATGTAAATACAAATATTACAGAGAAAGTGAATATGATAGCCAAAATGTGGATTATGAGGATACAAATACATTAACTGATTACTGGCAAAATCAGAACAATCCAATGACAGCAGAGCTCAAGTAAGTGATTTTTGATCCCACCAAAAATATATCCTTTTTCTTGGTTTATTACTTTTTTCTCAAATATAATATTATTGATTTTTCAGTTCATTTTACTAAGTAGCAAAGGAAAGCAACATTATTTACTACTGAAACTTTGAAAAATCATAAATGTCTTTATTCAAATACTAAAAATTGTGGTAATACTTAACCTCGAAATATATGGTTATGTGAAAAAAGTATACATTAGACATGTATCCTTAGAAATATATGATAGTGACACTTCTCTATTGGTCACTTCTCATAAATATCATTAACTACATAAAATATATTTTAGTATTTTTATTTTGAGATTACAAATGCTTTTTAAAACTTTCATTTTTAAATCAGAATTATTGAATTACAAGTCATATATATTAAAAACAAGTACGAGTGTATTGTGAACATAAATCAACACTTTGGGGAAAATCGTTAATGGATGTGGAAATCAGAAAAAAATATTAAAAAAAAATAGATTCTGTTCTTTCTGACCCCTTGAAAATTATTTATGCTTTAGTTTATCTTTCAGATACATGCTGTATTAGGTAAAATAAAACCTCAAAATTTCAAATCTTCTTTAAACTTTAGCCAAACTAATTGCAAATACATTGCTTGCTTGCTTGTCATACTTCCAAGAAAGGTCAAGATAAATGTCCATGTGGTAAAATGTCAACTCTCTACAAGACTATTATTTTCAATATTTTGGGTTTGTAAACTCAAAAATCAATTTATGGTTGGCTTACAGATTATATCAGATATTTCTACATATATATACAGATCTAGTACCTTGACTTACTAGCCTGAAAAAAATGCTAATAAAATACTTAAGTTTCTTCTTGGATCTAAAGAGATGATGCTAGTTTATCGTGTATTACTAAGCACCTAAAGTATGTTGTCTGAGCAGAAATAAGTAATCAAAAGAAAGGAAATAATTGCTCATTTATCTTTTTCTGGCTCTGTGTTTTTTTAATAGAATCAATGTGCAGCAGTAAATACTCCAAAGAAAGACACTTCCCAGATTGATGGACCATCTTTAAACAATACTTATGGTTTCAAAGTCAGCGTACAAAACTTACAGGAGGCAAAAGCTTTACATGAGGTAAAACGGTAACAGTAAGGACACATGCACTTTAACTCTTACGTTTTATTCTGTGGTACAAGTACAGAAACTTTTTACTGACAGAGGAATACATTGAATTCTATACCTGTTAATCTTTATTTTGTTCTTATTATCCTTTCTATTTTATAGAAACAGAAACTTTAAAAATAGTCATCAGTTATTGAGACTGCTTTGTGGTTTCACAAAACTTATACCTGAAATTTAAAAAGAAGCTAAAATTAGAAAAGGTTTTTTAGCTATTGGAAACCCTGTATGTTACTCTGGGATTATATTATATCCCATCCCAAATGTGATGTCTACTTGTATTTTCTATTTGGTTGGCTCAGTGGATTAGTGCTTGCTACAGTTCATTTGTTCACATAATCTTTATAACTCAGTTACTTTCACAGCACAGACTGTATGCAAAGACTAGGAAGCTGTCTTGTAAAAATGTACATTCTCACTGGAGAGTATGTATGAATGGTTCACTGTAAATTTATCTGTATTAAAGAAAACACAACAGTAACATATGTGACTGGCAGTGAGGTGAAAATTAGAATATATTTTAATTGTTTATACCTGTGCTGTCAATATGGTAGCCACTAGCTACGTGGCTATTGAAAATTTTAAATTTGGCTTATACATCTAGGAATGGAATTTTAAATTTCGTTTAATTTTAACTAATTTGTTTCCATTAAAAATTTTGCAACCTCATTGAGATGTGCTATAAATGTAAAATGCATACTGCTTTCAAAGACTTAATAGGAAAATAGAATATAAAGTACCTTATCAGTAATTTTTTATATTGATTACATGTTGAAAGGGTATTTTTTGATGTATTGGATTAAATTAAAATTAATTTAAGCTGTTTTTACCTTTTTTTAATGTGACAACTAGAAAATTTAAAATTATGTATGTGACTTTCATACTTCTTTTGGTCAGTGCTGGTTTATACACTTGTTTTATGTTTTTGCCCTTATAGCAGAGAATTTGATTCTTTTTCTTGGTTTTTTGATCTCAAGTCAGTTCTGTCTTCTAAGAATTGGATGAGTAGACTAAGAGGAAAATTTAAATATTGTCTTCATTTTTACCCTAAATTTGAACTAAGAATTGTACTTTTGAGAATTAGATTGGAACACAGTCTAACTCCCTCATTGTTTATTTGTACATTTTTTCATTCAACAGCATTCATTTAGTTCCTGTTTTATACCTGGCCTTGTACTCTGCCCTGAAGCCCAGATAAATTAAGTAACAAACTCAGGAATATTTATCTTATCAAGTACACACCCGAAATTTGAAATTTAAAATACTTTGTTAAAAAATATTTATTAAAGCAAATTTGACAGACCTTAACAAAAAGACTTGTTACATTTGATTTTTCTGTTATTATTTGAAAAACATATTTTTCTTCCTGTACTGTTATTTTATTCTATGTAACCTTGTTTCAGAATCCTGGGCCTTCTTGAAGTTAAAATCACTTTGGGTATCCAGCAGGTTGCTCATAGCTTCCCATCACATGCTTCCTTCATCTCAAGGCACACTCCAAATAGCCACCTGATGGTCAAATAGGGAATGAAGCAAAAAAATATCTACTCTACGCTATTCAGTTTTCTACAAAATTGTGCTCACAGCATTTTTTCCTGTTTCCCATTACCCTGGGCTAATCTCTCTCCCACTTCTGCATATAAATACTCAATTGAGGAGAGAAAATTTGCAGTCATTGCCCTTTCTTTTTTTTTTTAACGTCTTAATTGGAATATAATTGCTTTACAATGTTGTGTTAGTTTCTACTGTATAACAAAGTGAATCAGCTATATGCATACGTATATCCCCATATCCCCTCCCTTTTGCGTCTCCCTCCCACTCTCCTTATCCCACCCCTCTAGGTGGTTGCAAAGCATGAGCTGATCTCCCTGTCCTATGCAGCTGCTTCCCAGTAGCTATCTATTTTACATTTGGTAGTGTATAGATGTCTTTGTTACTCTTTCAATTCACCCCAGCTTACCCTTCCCCCTCCTTGTGTCCTGAAGTCCATTCTCTATGTCTGTGTCTTTATTCCTGTCCTGCCCCCAGGTTCTTCAGAACCTTTCTTTTTAGATTCCATATATATGTGTTAGCATACAGTATTTCTTTTTCTCTTTCTGACTTACTTCACTCCGTATGACAGACTCTAGGTCCATCCACCTCATTACAAATAACTCAGTTTCATTTCTTTTTATGGCTGAGTAATATTCCATTGTATATATGTGCCACGTCTTCTTTATCCATTCATCTGTCGATGGACACTTAGGTTGCTTCCATGTCCTGGCTACTGTAAATTGTGCTGCAGTGAACATTATGGTACATGACTCTTTTTGAATTATGGTTTTCTCAGGGTATATGCCCAATAGTGGGATTGCTGGGTCATATGGTGGTTCTATTTTTAGTTTTTTAAGGAACCTCCATACTGTTCTCCATAGTGGCTGTATCAATTTACATTCCCATCAAGAGTGCAAGAGGGTTCCCTTTTCTCCACACCCTCTCCAGCATTTATTGTTTGTAGAATTTTTGATGATGGCCATTCTGACCTGTGTGTGGTGATACCTCACTGTAGTTTTGATATGCATTTCTCTAATGATTAGTGACATTGAGCATCTTTTCATGTGTTTGTTGGTAATCTGTATATCTTCTTTGGAGAAACGTCTGTTTTGGTCTTCTGCCCATTTTTGGATTGGGTTGTTTGTTTCTTTGATATTGAGCTTCATAAGCTGCTTGTATGCTATGGAGATTAATCCTTTGTCTGTTGCTTCATTTGCAAATATTTTCTCCAATTCTGAGGGTTGTCTTTTTGTCTTTTTTATGGTTTCCTTTGCTATGCAAAAGATTTTAGTTTCATTAGGTCCCATTTGTTTATTTTTATTTCCATTTCTCTAGGAGGTGGGTCAAAAAGGATCTTGCTGTGATTTATGTCATAGAGTGTTCTGCCTGTGTTTTCCTCTCAGAGTTTTATAGTGTCTGATCTTACATTTAGGTCTTTAATCCATTTTGAGTTTATTTTTGTGTATGGTGTTAGGAAGTGTTCTCATTTCATTCGTTTACAAGTAGCTGTCCAGTTTTCCCAGCAGCACTTATTGAAGAGGATATCTTTTCTCCGTTGTATACTCTCACCTCCTTTATCAATGATAAGATGATCATATGTGCGTGGGTTTATCTCTGGGCTTGCTGTCCTGTTCCATTGATCTATATTCCTGTTTTTGTGCCAGTACCATACTGTCTTGATTACTGTAGCTTTGTAGTATAGTCTGAAGTCCAGGAGCCTGATTCCTCCAGCTCTGTTTTTCTTTCTCAAGATTACTTTGGCTATTCGGGGTCTTTTGTGTTTCCATACAAATTGTGCAGTTTTTTGTTCTAGTTCTGTGAAAAATGCCATTGGTAGTTTGATAGGGATTGCACTGAATCTGTAGATTGCTTTGGGTAGTATAGTCATTTTTACAATGTTGATTCTTCTAGTCCAAGAACATGGTATATCTCTCCATCTGTTTGTATCATCTTTAATTTCTCTCATCAGTGTCTTACAGTTTTCTGCATACAGGACTTTTGTCTCCTTAGGTAGGTTTATTCCTAGGTATTTTATTCTTTTTGTTGCAATGGTAAATGGGAGTGTTTCCTTAATTTCTCTTTCAGATTTTTCATCATTAGTGTATAGGAATGCAAGAGATTTCTGTGCATTTATTTTGTATCTCGCTATTCTACCAAATTCATTGATTAGCTTTAGTAGTTTTCTGGTAGCATCTTTAGGATTCTTTATGTGTAATATCATGTCATCTGCAAACAGTGACAGTTTTACTTCTTCTTTTCCAATTTGTATTCCTTTTATTTCTTTTTCTTCTCTGATTGCGTGGCTAAAACTTCCAAAACTATGTTGAATAATAGTCATGAGAGTGAGCAACCTTGCCTTGTTCCTGATCTTAGAGGAAATGGTTTCAGTTTTTCACCATTAAGAATGATGCTGACCGTGGGTTTGTCACATATGGCCTATATTATGTTGCGGTAGGTTCCCTCTATGCCTACTTTCTCGAGAGTTTTTGTCATAAATGGGTGTTGAATTTTGTCAAAAGCTTTTTCTGCATTGAGAGGGTCGTATGGTTTTTCTCCTTCAGTTTGTTATTATGGTGTATCACACTGATTGATTTCCATATATTGAAGAATCCTTCATTCCTGGGATAAACCCCATTGATCATGGTGTATGATCCTTTTAATGTACTGTTGGATTCTGTTTGCAAGTATTTTGTTGAGGATTTTTGCATCTATGTTCATCAGAGATATTGGCCAATAGTTTTCTTTTTCTGTGACATCTTTGTCTGGTTTTGGTATCAGGGTGATGGTGGCCTCATAGAAAGAGTTTGGGAGTGTTCCTCCCTCTGCTATATTTTGGAAGAGTTTGAGAAGGATTGGGTGTTAGCTCTTCTCTAAATGTTTGATAGAATTTGCCTGTGAAGCCATCTGATTCTGGGCTTTTGTTCATTGGAAGATTTTTAATCACAGTTTCAATTTCAGTGCTTGTCATTTGTTTATATTTTCTATTTCTTCCCTGTTCAGTCTTGGAAGGTTGTGCTTTTCTACGAATTTGTCCATTTCTTCCAGGTTGTCCATTTTATTGGCATATAGTTGCTTGTAGAAGTCTCTCATGATCCTTTGTGTTTCTGCAGTGTAATTTGTTGCCTCTCCTTTTTCATTTCTAATTCTATTGATTTGAGTCTTCTCCCTTTTTTTCTTGATGAGTCTGGCTAATGGTTTATGAACTTTGTTTATCTTCTCAAAGAACCAGCTTTTAGTTTTATTGATCTTTGCTGTTGTTTCCTTCATTTCTTTTTCATTTCTTATTTCTGATCTAATCTTTATGTTTTCTTTCCTTCTGCTAACTTTGGGGGGTTTTTTGTTCTTCTTTCTCTAATTGCTCTAGGTGTAAGTTTAGATTGTTTGAGATTTTTTTTGTTTCTTGAGGTAGGATTGTGTGCTATAAACTTCCCTCTTAGAACTACTTTTGCTTTATCCCATAGGTTTTGGGTCGTTGTGCTTTCATTGTCATTTATTTCTAGGTGTTTTTTGATTTCCTCTGATTTCTTCAGTGATCTCTTGGTTATTTAGTATTGTATTGTTTAGCCTCCATGTGTTTGTATTTTTTTTTTTTTACAGTTTTTTTCCTGTAACTGATCTAGTCTCATAGCATTGTGGTCGGAAAAGATACTTGATACAATTTCAATTTTCTTAAATTTACCAACGCTTGATTTGTGACCCAAGATATGGTCTATCCTGGAGAATGTTCCACGAGCACTTGATAAGAAAGTGTATTCTGTTGTTTTTGGATGGAATGTCCTATAAATATCAGTTAAGTCCATCTTAATGTGTCATTTAAAGCTTGTGTTTCATTATTTATTTTCATTTTGGATGATCTGTCTGTTGGTGAAAGTGGGTTGTTAAAGTCCCCTACTATTACTGTGTTACTGTCGATTTCCCCTTTTATGGCTGTTAGCATTTGCCATGTGTACTGAGGTGCTCCTATGTTGGGTGCATAAATATTTACAATTGTTATATCTTCTTCTTGGATTGATCCCTTGATCATTACGTAGTGTCCTTCTTTGTCTCTTTTTTTTTTTTTTTTTTTTTTTTTTGCGGTACGCGGGCCTCTCACTGTTGTGGCCTCTCCTGTTGCGGAGCACAGGCTCTGGATACGCAGGCTCAGCGGCCATGGCTCACGGGCCCAGCCGCTCCACAGCATGTGGGATCTTCCCAGACCGGGGCACGAACTCGTGTCCCTGCATCGGCAGGCGGATTCTCAACCACTGCGCCACCAGGGAAGCCCCCTTTGTCTCTTGTAGTAGTCTTTATTTTAAAGTCTATTTTGTCTGATATGAGAATTGCTACTCCAGCTTTCTTCTGATTTCCATTTGCATGGAATATCTTTTTCCATCCCCTCGCTTTCAGTCTGTATGTGTCCCTAGGTCTGAAATGGGTCTCTTGTAGACAGCATATGTACGGGTCTTGTTTCTGTATCCAGTCAGCCAGTCTATGTCTTTTGGTTGTAGCATTTAATTCATTTGCATTTAAGGTGATTTTTGATATGTATGTTCCTAATACCATTTTCTTAATTGTTTTGGGTTTGTTTTTGTAGGTCTTCTCTTTCTCTTGTGTTTCCTGCCCATAGAAGTTCTTTTAGCATTTGTTGTAAAGCTGGTTTGGTGGTGAATTCTCTTAACTTTTGCTTTATCTTTAAAGTTTTTAATTTCTCCATCAAATCTGAATGAGATCCTTGCTGGGTAGAGTAGTCTTGGTTGTAGGTTTTTCCCTTTCATCACTTTAAATATGTCCTGCCACTCCCTTCTGGCTTGCAGTGTTTCTGCTGAAAAATTGGCTGTTAACCTTATGGGGAGTCCCTTGTATGTTATTTGTTGCTTTTCCCTTGCTGCTTTTAATATTTTTTCGTTGTATTTAATTTTTGATAGTTTGATTAATATGCGTCTTGGCGTGTTTCTCTTTGGGTTTATCCTGTATGGTCCTCTCTGTGCTTCCTGGACTTGACTGTTTCCTTTCCCATGTTAGGGAAGTTTTCGACTATAATCTCTTCAAATATTTTCTCAGTCTCTTTCTTTTTCTCTTTTTCTTCTGGGACCCCTATAATTCGAATGTTGGTGCATTTAATGTTGTCCCAGAGGTCTCTGAGATTGTCCTCAGTTCTTTTCATCGTTTTTTCTGTGGTAGTTACTTCTGCTCTGTGGTAGTTACTTCCACTATTTTATCTTCCAGGTCACTTATCTGTTCTTCTGCCTCAGTTATTCTGCTGTTGATTCCTTCTAGAGTATTTTTAATTTTAGTAATTGTGTTGCTCATCACTCTTTGTTTGCTCTTTAGTTCTTCTAGATCCTTGTTAAATGTTTCTTGTATTTTCTGCATTCTGTTTCCAAGATTTGGGGTCATCTTTACTATCATTACTCTGAATTCTTTTTCAGGTAGGTTGCCTATTTCGTCTTCATTTATTTGGTCTTGTGGGTTTTACCTTGCTCCTTTGTAACATATTTTTTTGTAGTTTTTTTTTTTTTTTTTTTTTTGATGGGTGGTGCTGTATTTCTGTCTCACTGGTTGTTTGACCTGAGACGTCCAGTGCTGGAGTTTGCAGGCAGTTAGATAGAACTGGGTTTTGGTGCTGAAATGAGGACCTCCAGGAGGCCTCACTCCGATTGATATTCCCTGGGGTCTGAGGTTCTCTGTTAGTCCAGCTGTTTGGACTCGGAGTTCCCACCACAGGAACTCAGGCCCAACCTCCGGCCTAGGAACCAAGATCTTACAAGCTTCATGGCACGGTTAAAAAAAAGAGAGAGAGAGAAAAAGGAGAAGTACTATATCAAAGAATAAAAAAATAAAATTAGAAAGATAAAAAATATATTAGGAAAAATAAAACTATAATTGAAAGAACTGCAACAAGGTAAAATAAAACCACAACAGAAAAAAGAAATGGGGGGCGAGGCACAAGCCAAAAGGAGAGAACAATAACAAAGTATAAAGAATAAAATAAAATAAGAAAAATAAAAGATTTATTAGGAAAAATAAAAATATTAAAGAATCAACAACATTGAATCAACAAAGCAAAACAGAACCCCAATCTAAAAGAGGAAAAAAGAAAAGAAAAAAAAGCCTTGGCTATGGGGGTGGAGTTTAGGTGGGGGTGTAACTTAGGCAGGGGCTGGATTTAGGGTGGGGCAGGACCTAGGTGCCTGGTTGGGGGGGTGGTCAAGTGTGGGGCGGGGCCTCTCCTTAGGACCTGCTTGTGGAAGGGGAGAGGCAGCACGTGGAAAGGAGGGCCTCTGGAGTGTGGAGTTCCAGAGTTTGGAGGTAGGGCCCTGAGTGAGGGTGTGTGGGTGGGGTTTAGGCCCAGCGCGTTGGGGTGGGTCTTGTAGAGGTGGGGCCCTGGGTGGGGGTGTAGGGGTGGGGCTTGGGCTCTGCTCTGCAGGAGGGAGGCTCTGAGGGCACAGGATTAGGCCCGGGAGGCCAACAGGCTCCCCGGTGCCTAAGTGGACAGGGAAAGCACTGGCCCTGTTCCCTTCCATTCCCTCACACCACTCCCGCACCGTCTCCCCCAGGGTCTCCCCCTGTTGCCACTGGACCCCTAACCATGGGTGGGTCCCACTGGGTGTAGGAACTCATTCCCTCCCCCAGCCACCCCTCAGGGGTGCCGGTCCCAGAGGTCCAGCCTTTACTTTTGCTCCCCTTTTCCTCCCTCCCATTCCTTCAGGACCCGCATGGCTGGAGGGCACCGAGGTGGGCAGAGGATCAGGCCCAGGATCTCATCAGATTCCTGGGGGTCCACGTGGGCAGGGGAAGCCTGGCCATGCTCCCTTTTGATCCTGCCCTTCCAGTGGTCCCCCAGTTTTCCCCTTTGGTCATGAGATCCCTTCCCCTCCCCAGCCGCCCCTCAGGGGCGGCAGTCCTGGGCCACCTCCACTTCTCCTCCCCCTTCACTCCCCCCATGTCCCACGTCCTACCCAGTCGCTGGGGGTTCCTCCCATCCCCTAGGTGTCTATGGTCCCCCACTGGTGTCTGGCAGGTGCCCTAGTTTTGAGGAGATGTGAATCCACGTTCTCCTATTATGCCATCTTGACTCTGCCCCCCTTGTCCCTTTCTTACCCACCTCTTTACTGATAACACTCAGTAAATCTCTCTTTCCATCTCTTCATTCCATATGTTGGCTTAGAAAAAAATGCCCCTAAGAACACTAATGCATTTTGCGTTGAGGAATAAAAAGGCAAAATTTGAGGGCACTTTGGCCTGGTATATAAATAAGTCGACCTCCAAGATTCTTTTTGACCTGAAATTGTATTCAGTCTTCTCCATAGCCTTTCCAGGTGTTCACTGTTTTCTAACTAAAGTGGGTTTTCTTTTTGTTTTGTTTGGGTTTGGAGAGAGGTTTTCCATTTCACATTTTTGTACATTCTTATTGTTTAAAAGAATAAATCCTGAAGAGTATATATTTAAAAGTAAAAGTTCTTTTCATTAACTCCCCATTTTACTTGGTTTGATTTTTTTTAATATTGTGTTTTTAAAAAATAGAAACAGCAATATATATTTCTTAAGGAAAGTGGTGGATTTTTGGAAATTTGTTTTATTATTCCATATGCCTTATACATGCATAATTAATGTTCTTATATTTTAAAAAGTACTTAATAACGAATTTACTAATGAATGCATGCACTATTACATACATGTACATGGTAAAAAATTTCACATCATGACAAAAAGATTACCACAGTGTTCATTGCAGCTCTATTTACAATAGCCAGGACATGGAAGCAACCTCAGTGTCTATCAACAGATGAATGGATAAAGAAGATGTGGCACATATATACAATGCAATATTACTCAGCCATAAAAAGAAACAAAATTGAGTTATTTGTAGGGAGGTGGATGGACCTAGAGTCTGTCATACAGAGTGAAGTAAGTCATAAAGAGAAAAACAAATACTGTATGCTAACATATATATGGAATCTTTAAAAAAAAAAAGGAAAAAAATGGTTCTGAAGAACCTAGGGGCAGGACAGGAATAAAGACGCAGACATAGAGCATGGACTTGAGGATATAGGGAGGGGGAAGGGTAAGCTGGGACAAAGTGAGAGAGTGGCATGGACATACGTACATTACCAATGTAAAATAGATAGCTAATGGGAAGCAGCTGCATAGCACAGGGAGATCAGCTCGGTGCTTCGCGTCCACCGCGAGTGGTGGGATAGGGAGGATGGGAGGGAAACGCAAGAGGGAGGAAATATGGGGATATATGTATGTGTATAGCTGATTCACTTTGTTGTAAAGCAGAAACTAACACACCATTGTATAGCACTTATACTCCAATAAAGATGTTAAAAAAAAAAAAAGACAAAACGATTTCCTTTGAAAAGTAAGCTTCTCTCCCACCTGACTAAGCAATCCACTTCCCCAAAAGCAATAAACAGTTTTATGTTTTTTGTCTCTTTGCAGACATTTTCTATGTATGTACTTAACATTTTTCACATACATGGAAGCATACTACACTCGTTCCATTTATCAGTATATTATGGTGGTCTTTCCATTTTAGGACATGTAGATCTGGCTCATTCTTTTGAAAATTTTAAAGGCTACAGAGTTTTCCATTCTGTAGTTTTTATGGAAGCCACATAATTTATGTAACCAGTTCCCAACTGATAGACATTTAGGTTTTAGTCTTTTTAACTTATAAAAAACTGAAAATATTATCATCTTTAGTGAACATCTTTGTGCATATATTTTGGCTACATATATGAATATATCTACAGGCTTATTCTCAAGAGTAGAAATGCTAGATCAAAGGATATGTCTTTTTTAAAAATTGAAGTATAGTTGATTTACAACATTATATTAGTGTCAGGTGTACAATAGTGATCCAATATTTTTATAGATGATACTCCCTTTAAAGTTATTATAAAATAATGGCTGTATTTCCCTGTACTGTATAAAATATCCTTGTTGCTTATTTATTTTATACATAGTGTTTTTTCTCTCTTAATCCCCTGCCCCTATCTTGACCTTCTCCCCTTCTCTCTTCCCACTGGTAACCCCTAATTTGTTCTGTCCTTTTAAAATTTTGGTAGATATTTCTAAGTTGTCCTCCAAAGATATCTACCAAATTCTATTCCCATCACTAAGGAGAGCCTTGCATTTACATTTGTTCAACAGATGGCATGCGAGATAAATACAAAATATAAATGCTTTATTAAATTTATATGATCTGAGTAATTACCAGTAATCTACTAATTTTTCATTGCCAGGTATATGTATACTACTGGTACAGTGATGGCTATAATTCTAGCTGTAATCATTAATCATCCAACATATGTCTTGTTTTTCTTACCCAGAGTTTATTCTTACTCTGTCTTAGAAAGAGAACAAAGGATTACAGTTAAGAAGAGTTTGTATTAGCATAGGAAAATAAGTGTAAAAAGCAAAATATTACATTTTTTGCATTATATGTCAAAGAGAAAATGTGCATGGACAAAAATCTGGCTATTGTGTAGTTGACACCATACAATTCTTATGATTTTTTCTTTTCAGGAAAAACTGTAATTAAAAATCTGCCTATTATATACAAAAGTCTAAATTTAAGTAGCCCTCAGAGGATTAATAGGTAGGAGTTTCAAACTAAAAAATATCTGTCTTTTCAGTTTAAAATATAGGTAAAACTATAATTAACTGGGTAGAAAGTAAAAAATAAAACCAACAGACTTTGGTTTGAATGTACGACCACCTGGACTAGTCATTCTCTTTCTCAAATAGAAATTGCAAAAATTGAGAGGCACTGCATGTACTCTAGACAGATAGTTTTAAGTGTGTGTTGTCATTAAGAAATTACAGCGTAAGCAGATTTTCTAAAAGAAAAACGTGAATTGATTTAAGCTAATCTTAGAAGTAAAAATCTAGTTTTAATTTGTAGAGTGTTAAATTGTGAATGTGTCCTTTATAACCATTTTTTTCTGTAATTTTACACGTGTATTTCCTTAGAGTGTTAGTGAAACATACTTCTTTTGGTATGTCTCAAAAAAAATGTTTAAAAGTGTGATTTTTATTTCCTTTTATAGATACAAAATCTTACTCTAATCAGTGTGGAATTACATGCTCGAACTAGACGAGACTTAGAACCAGATCCTGAATTTGACCCAATCTGTGCTCTGTTCTACTGCATCTCATCTGACACTCCACTACTGGATACAGACAAAACAGAACTCACAGGTGTAATAGTGATTGATAAAGACAAGACAGTCTCTAGTCAAGGTATTGTTCATTTTTATTAATTTTATACCTACCTACACTAGGATGAACCTTTTAATGGCACAGTTTCTATGCTCAAGATCTAAACCAAGCAAGCATAAGGAACTCCTCTCTAAAATGTTTGCTGAGGTGGGAGTAGGAAGTGTTGTCCATAGCTTTGTTCCTAAATTCATTATTCTTGAATTATTGTTAGAAGTCAGAAACAATACAATATAAAGAGCTTAATAAAATTTCCAATTAGCATATCTAATTTGATCTAAATATTATTATATAAAATACTAATTGTTAATACTGAAGTCAAATGATGTGTATCTCTAGGTTGGATGGACAGCCTTCCTTATATATGCATGCTGGTATTTTGCTGCTAATACAGTTTCTCTTTAAGAAGTTAAGTTACTACTGTAAGTTAATAAAAGACTTAAGATATATTCTGATTTTGTTGATATCTTTTCCTAAATACATACACTTTTGGTTCAGAGGTTCTTCATATAGGATACCATGTAAGGCACTTTATAAAATACCAGGTGTTCCTCTGCAATTTTAAATAGTAATATGTGAATTCAATCAATTGAGGAGGAAGTCTTAACATATAATAAAACTGTACAGGAATTTGGAGTTTAATCAGTGATGTGCTTGAGCTGGCTTGTACCAGTTCACAAGCCAATTACTAAATTTTCATGAAATTTTTGAACTAGTTGATGTCACATTGGTAGTTTCAAATTAGCCATGGTGGGAAGTTTTCACATCTTGGATATAGGCAAGCAGTACAAATCAGGGCTTTTTTTTTTTTTCCCTGGAGAGGTGCTTATAAGCATTCTCCAGCATACCACTGAGTAAAATATTCTCCACTAAGCAAGCCTCTTCCTGTAGGAAGAAACAAAGTAATATTTCTTTTTGGGTGACACGTTATCTGGAGAATTTTGTGAATGTAGACTTTTCAGGAAAATAATTGAAAATATGAAATTTGAATTTTCAGTTACATGTTGTACTAGAAAACCTTTAAGAAAATTTTCAATAAACTGAGCTAATTATGTATTTATTTTGGGGAATGCTGTTTCATTTTAAAGTATTTTAGTTGCATAGTCTTACTCAAAAGTAAGGGATAATATTACTTAAACAATTATACATAATAAATATTTTGTTTATTCTTAGATATCAGATATCAGACCCCATTACTTATTAGATCTGGAATTACAGGACTAGAAGTTACCTACGCTGCTGATGAGAAGGCACTTTTTCAAGAAATTGCACATATAATAAAGAGGTATTGTTTTGTATTTTCTGATTTTTTTTTCCAGTTTTTGTTCAGAGTCCTTTTGTGCTACTGTTGAGTAATATAGGTGAAAGTTAAAAATAGGAAATGATGGGCTTCCCTGATGGTGTGGTGGTTAGGATTCCGCCTGCCAGTGCAGGGGACACGGGTTCAAGCCCTGGTCTGGGAAGATCCCACATGATGCCATGGAGCAACTAAGCCCGGGCACCACAACTACTGAGCCTGCGCTCTAGAACCTGCGAGCCACAACTACTAAAGCCCGTGTGCCACAACTACTGAAGCCCACGCACCAAGATCCTGTGCTCCGCAACGAGAAGCCACCGCAAAGAGAAGCCTATGCACTGCAGTGAAGAGTAGCCCCCACCTGCCGCACCCATGTGCAGCAACAAAGCCCCAACTCAGCCAAAAATAAATAAATTAAAAAAAAAATTTTATTAAAAAATTTTTAAAAATAGGAAGCGAATCCCTTCCTATGGCCCTTAAAAGAAAAGTTAGCCGGAAGGGATTTTGCCCTCACCTCCAACCACCATCACCATTTCCAGCAGATTAGGGATAAGAAAAAGAGTATTCTATACTCAGTATTTGGGGCCAGTCAAAGAGAAATATCAGCATAGTCTCTAGCTTTCCCAGTTGGATTTTAGCGTTTTTCTATGGTGATGAAATAATGGGGAACTGTACTAAAGTTAAATTGTATTATTCATTAAATAGTCTTCTACCTTGGGAGCCAGCCACCATTTCAGTACCTTTTTTTCTTTTTTTTTTTTTAAAGAAAATGTTTTCTGAGTTTTAAACAAATCAGTATTTCCAAAAAACTTTGGAATGTAATTTGTTCATAAATTTAAGACTATTTGGTATATACGCTTTTGTGCACATAGTTTGTTGTTGTTGTTTTTTTTTTTTTGCTTGCTGTACGTGGGCCTCTCACTGCTGTGGTCCCTCCCATTGCGGAGCACAGGGTCCGGACGTGCAGGCTCAGCGGCCATGGCTCACGGGCCCAGCCGCTCTGCGGCACGCAGGATCCTCCCGGACCAGGGCATGAACCCATATCCCCTGCATTGGCAGGCAGACTCCCAACCACTGCACCACCAGGGAAGCCCTACACATAGTTTCTTGAAAATCTCTTGACCATTTGATAGTTGGCTTTGATGCTTGATAGTAGAATCTTGTCAAAATTTATGAAAAAGAGTTTTTAACAAAAAAAATTTTAATTTAAAAATTAAACAAGTGGATCTCCTTTGCATTTTCTCAAGAGTATAACTCTTAGTAGCCATTGCCCATTGCTAGATTTAGGTTTTTAAATGCCTAAAGCAGGCTGGAAAATACTCTTTGGATCCTGATGTATGGATAAAAGCTGTCCTTGAGCGTGTTGTTACACTCAAGCCTTTCTGTTCTGCTTTTGTAGTCGAACTTTTTCCTATAAAACTGAGACAGTATCCTGCATTAAAGATCAAGGTGATGTTTTACTGACTCAACATCTGATTGCATCCCAGATGGGTTAACATAAACCATTTTGAAAATTAGAAAACCAGAAAATGATTTCAGTGAAACAAAATTAGATTAAACGTCAAAGCATAAAAAAATGATATGCTGCTACCCACCACTCTAGGGAGGAAAAAGAGGAATGTATTTTTACTATTTATAGCACTGGTGACTGGATGGATTCCCATCCATTTGAGTCTTGCCATTGTCAGTCCTATCTTTTATCTTCTCATAGAGGTATCAACATGTCAGGTACTTTCAGTGCCCCCACTGCAAGCAACTTAGCAAAAGGAACATGTAAGAGTTTTAGGCAGATACCATTTTATGGGCCAGCACATATCCAGTAATGTCCCTGGGCTTTGAATGCTTGTCTTCTCCTTGTTAGGTTTATTCCCAGCAATAGGATTACCTGCGAACATTGAGAATCTTGTCAATCATTTGCAAGTATAGTAACGTTCTTAAATGTCCATAATATGAATTATACTGGTTGTTAAGAAAAATGGAGTAAACAAAATAAAACTAACTTCTGGTTCTTACTCAAAAGATCATATGGCTATTAGAAAAAGAAGAAAAATGCTTAAATATCAACATTTCATTTCTGTAATATCCTTTATATATTAGTCCAAACAACTCCCTAAAAGATTATTTCCTTCTCACACCTCTGTTGAGTACCTACTCTACACAGGTTTTGCTAAGAGCATAGGCTTGGGAGTGAGCCAGCTCTGTCTTTTTGTCTTGAGCAAGTTACTTATCTCTCTAAACTTTGGTTTCCTCATTTGTAAAAGGGGTAATAGATACGAGAATTAAGTGAGATAAAGCACATAAAACTCTTAGCCTGGGCAGTACTTATATGTTAACTCTATGTGTAAGGTACAGTTCTCAAGTGCTGAATATAAGATTGAATAAGATACAGATGCATATTCTCAAAGAGGTTTATTGTCTTTATTTTTCTGTTCTTAATATTTACCTGCTCAGGTGGCAAACACATAAAATAGTGCAAAGCGATATTACACAAGTAAAACCAAATCCATTATCTTCTTGTCACAAACATTTTTCTCTTTCTGTATTTCCTTGAACTATTAATTTCACATTTTCCCAGACTCCCTAACTTAAATAATTTAAGTTTTGAGTCCTACCTTTTTTTCTTCTCTAATCCATGCATTACATCCTATCCATTTAACCTCAGAATTATCTTTCAAGATGATTCCTTCTCCCCTCCCCCTCCCCATGCCCATTGCCACTCCCCTAGTTAGAGCCCCCTCACCTCTCATCTGTACAGATGTTATTGGGTTATCTAAAATATTAATTGTAAAGCAGCTTTTTTCTGCCTAAGCAAATAAAATTATTTTCATCTTTGCTGCTTTTTCTGCTGCTTCATCAGAAGCACAGTTTTGTTCTTCACTGCTAATCCTATCTACCCAACCTTGTTCTTTCTATAACTTAGAAACCTGGTAGAGTGAATAAAATTTACAAAAATTGCAGAGCAAGTCACCAAGATTTTGTTACTGTCACTGAATGTTTTCACAGAAGAAATACGGAATCCTTGGGACTTTAAACTTGAAAAAGATGTTTTATCAGCTTTGAGAGTCTTGTAAAATTAAACAGCCTCTAGGTCAAAAAATAAATGTACATAATAGATCTGAAAAATACTGAAATGACAGTTTTTCTAAAAGAACAAACTCTATTTAATAAATCCATTAAGAGAAGCATTAAGGGTAGCTTTTTGTTTTTTTCAGCAGTCATCTCTGAGCAGTAGTAGTTTATAAAATAGGTACTTGTTAATTGAGAAAAAAAAATACTTTCAAAACATTATCAGAAAATAAGTGTACTTAATCACTCTATTAGTCAGTTACCACAACAGAGCAAGTGGCTGATTGGAATAATAATTCTTATAATAAGTAGATGTTTCATGAATCAAAAAAAATTCAGATGAAGAAGGTGGAAGAACTATGTAAGAGTTGTAACAGAAAGGCTCTGTAATCATCTGGCATCTTCTTCATGTTGTACCCATGTTTAGAAATGTATGTGATAGGTACTCCAGCAATCTTCCAAAGTCTTCTCTTAAGATCAAGGTTAACTGTGATCAAGTTGTAATGCCTGTTCTAAATATTCTTAGTATTAATGCAGTCAGCTGCATAGGTTCTTTCATATGTGTATGGGAATCCTTCAAATCTTTCCCTGATGATCTTTAGAGTCACTTAACACTTCTTCCCCAGTTTCTCAAATTTAGACATTACATAGTTAGTTTTATAGGGAGATGCACTTGTCATGCAGATCATCTTTGACTGCTCTGAGAAGAGTTTAACTTTAATGGAAGAGTTGATGAAGTTGCTATCAACAAAAGATGTGTTGAGATATTGGATGTTATTTTAGAAGACAAATGAGCAGGAAGGGTGTTGGGAGACTTCTCTTTTCTTGAAGCCCTAGGACTTTTCTGGACTTCCTTTTTAAGAATTAATCTACCCTTTTCACCTCTGATCTCTGAGACTGAGCCTTTGCCTCATTGTTGCATATTGCCTTGCTTTCCTTTGCTTCTCCTCGCTCTCTCGTGTTATAATCCTGCTCTTTGTTCCAGAATTACCAGCCATGTGGCACTTTCTATCAAGAAAACACTTTTGTAGGTCCGTGAAAAGATCCATTTGGCTGTTCTATTAAATTAATCAGTTTTATTAAATTAAGTGATTTTCTCAGAAATTTCAGTCCTTTTTATATAGAGGAAAGCACATGGATATATGTTATCTTTTTCTCCTGACAAGTTTGAAGGCTACTTTGTAAGTCTGTAGTATAACAGTGGATCACAAGCAAATCACCAGAAGTTGAAATTTACATTAGGGAATGTATTTTATAGGGCCTTTAAGGAATAGGAAAAATGAAAAGAATATTATTGCAGAAGTTTGAGCCTAGTTCTTTTGACATTAGCCACTTAAGTAAGGAGACATTTTTGTGACATTCTTATTTTTGTTATCTAAGTAAAAACTAATGTCATTCAATACCCATTTAAAGAAATTAGCTATGGAAGTATGATAAAATATTAGCAAACACGTTCTAAAAATAGATCTGGTCTGCCCATGAGCCATTATTACCACAGACTTGCAGAGTAGCCATATATTGCTTACATTAGTAAACTGGGGTAATCTATAACTGTAGACATTGGATGAAACTTAAAAGTGTTAAGTGATGTAATATGGACAGGCTGCACATCCCATAATTCAGAGTGACTTTATAAGCGGTTATGTAAAACCCAACTTTATAAATTTTTGTGATCTTTCACTCTGCTTTTTTGGCTTTTATGAATAATGGTATAATAATCAGAGTAATTTGGAACTTCTAATTTGATAGCATTACAGTAGTTTTCATTCTCAAAAGTTTTTGTTCTCCACCTAAGACTGTAATCAGTTCTTCTTTTGCCCACACAATTTTCCCATTGAAGTAAATCTTCATGCTTATTTTCCTTTGTACTATAATCAAACATTTTTTATGGTGGTCACTGTGGAAGTCCTCAGAAGAAGTACAAAGCAGCTCCTTCTAAGGTGGATGCAGATTGTCAGTTCAGTTCTACCAGTGCAACTGTGTGACCACAGTGAGCATATTTTTCACCTAGTTTCTGATGTTTAGCTTCCCCACATTAATCTCATCCCTATTAATATTTAATTCCATTAAACTGAGTCACCTTCCTCTTAAGTTTAGAGGACAAACTTATCATTACGGAGGCCTTACTTTATGTGAGGACCAAGTCTTTACTAAGAGGGAAAAGGAAGAAATTTTCATTTTTCTTTCTCCGCATTACAACTGTTTAAGGACAGTAGAGGGTAGAGGGGAGGGGTAGAGAAGTGACAACAAAATGACCTGGGGGATCATTTTCAAAATACAGTATCCACTCGTGCCCTCATACTTCACCCCGCCCCTACTCACATTATATCTCAATTATACCCTCACTCATACACTTTACTGCTAATGCCTGCCTCCCACCCCAATTTTTAGCAGCCTCTTTGCCAAGTCATATCAAGTAAATACATAATCTAAGTAAAAACTACTTTTGCTTTTACAAAAGTAACTTTGAACTAAGAACTCTAACCATCCCACCCCTTCCTCTATAGAAATTCTGTAGGTACCACTATATCACCCTTTTCCACCTGAGAAACATTATAAAATGTAGATTTTTAATTTATATCATGAAGAAGTAGTTCTTCTGGTTAAAGGTTCAAATGTGTGGTCCTTGTTTAATATTTTCATTCCTTCTTTAGGTATGATCCTGATATTCTGCTAGGATATGAGATTCAGATGCATTCCTGGGGTTACCTCTTACAGAGGGCTGCTGCACTGAGTGTTGACTTATGCCAGATGATCTCTAGGGTGCCAGGTAGGAAGCAGTATTAATGTTTTATTGTTAACTACAGGGCAAATTACAAATAAATAAAGACAAGATTATTGTTTTAGCCTGATTTTTAATACTAAATTGTGTAAGTTCTATAACTCCATTATAAACTTTAATCATACATATATCCCATTTTTATCCAGCATTTTAAATATTTTTCTACATTATGAGATCATCTTTATAATCATTATGAAGCACATAACATTTTTTTGACTTGATATACCATAATTTTATTTTACTTGTTTGGTTCTATGTTTTATCCATTTGGTGAGGAAGGAGGAGATGGTAGAGGAACACTAACTGTTTTATTATTTGGGTGTCAGGCTAAAAAATTACATGAATTTTGAAGGCTGTTCCCCAAAAGTGTGATTCTAATTGAAGAGAGGGGCAGTAATAATATTCATATCAAAATTAGTTTTTAAAGCATTTTTAAAATTATGTTTTGTTTATAGTTACTGAATTTTTAAATAACTTTGTTTTAAAGGCCCCTCCCCCCAAGTTGGACTAGGACAAAGTAGCATATAATTTGGGAGGTGTAAAGATCAAATACAAAGTTAGTAAAACCAATCAAGATACCTCCTGAAAGGGGTTATGAAGTCAATAAAATATCTAAAGTGTTGGTAAATGTAAAGGGAAAAGTTGAAGCTAGAAGATTGAAGGACAGTAAATATTTTGAGCTTTGCAAAAGTTTAGAAAAAAAGGCAGAGCTGCTTTTAGTTTTTCATTGCATTAATTGTTTGTAGCTTCTCTGTCCCTTGAGTGATAGGAATAGTGATATATCTCAATTTTTTCAACATTTCATTGGGGATAGGTTTCTGAACATTCAGAATAGGTAGCATGGGTGTTCAGTGCACTTATTAATTAATTAATTGTAATGAGTAAGGTATATGACTTCAGAATAATGAATGAAAGCTCCTGTCCTTTTAGAACACTGCTGAAACCATTTTTATGAGGCAGTAATGGTGCAGTAGAAAGGGCATGCTTAGGGGGAGGCATAGTAAAGAGCACCAATGGTAAAGAGCACACATTCTGGACAAAAACCACCTGTGTTCAAATCCTGGCCAGCAGGATTCAGACATCCAACAGGATAGGTTTCTTAACTTATTGATACCTCAATTTGTTCATCTGTAAAATAGGGATGTAATAGAACTTACCGCATAGGGCTATAATAAAATACTTAGAACAGTGCCTGAGAACATAGTAAACATTATGTTTGTTAAATGAAAAAATGAACGGAAAAATACAACACTTTTTTAAACTTTTTAAAAAATTGATTTACAATATTGTGTTAGTTTCATACAGTATAGCACAGGGAATTATATCCATTATCTTGTAATAACCTATAATGGAATATAATCTGCAAAAATAATGAATCACTATGGTGTACACTTGAAAAAAATCTTTTAAACGTTATGTTTTTAAAATAAAGAAGAGCAGTAGGTTTGTGTACATGGTCTTTGGAATCAGGTAACCTAGGTTTAGAATACTGGTTTTGTTACTGTATGGCCTGGGACAAGATAAAACATTTCTGAGTAGAATGTACTATAGTGCAAAATAAAAATTATACTAACATAATAAAGTGGCTGTATTAAAATAAAATAATGTTAGTAAAGTTCTTAGAACATAATAGACATTCAAATATGGTAAATATATTTATTATTCTAGAGCCTCTATCAACAACATTCATGTATACCCAGTGTTATATAGGAGAAACAAATTTTAATTTCTAATTCTAGATAAAATCATCACTTAGAAACTAGACTCAGAACTCTGTTCACTGTAAGAGGAACTCTTCATCTAGTTCTCCATACGTAGTTAATAGAATTTCACCCTGAATATGAAAATCATTAATTAATATCAACAAATTTTCAGAGAATTGTTTAGGTTAAAAATTCTACCATTTTTTCCCCCAAGAAATGACCAGTTTAATAATAAATATTTTTCATCCAAACACCAAAGAAATGATGTGGTGTTAGGTATTCATAAAAATAGCACCAGGGCTTCCCTGGTGGCGCCGTGGTTAAGAATTCTCCTGCCAATGCAGGGGACACGGGTTCGAGCCCTGGTCCGGGAAGATCCCACATGCTGTGGAGCAGCTAAACCCGTGCACCACAACTACTGAGCCTGCACTCTAGAGCCCGCGAGCCACAACTACTGAGCCCACGTGCCTAGAGCCCGTGCTCCACAGCAAGAGAAGCCACCACAATGAGAAGCCCGGCGTACCACAACAAAGAGTAGCCCCCATTCACCACAACTAGAGAAAGACCATGTGCAGCAACGAAGACCCAACGCAGCCAAAAATAAATAAAATAAATAAATTTATTTTAAAAACAAACAGCACCAGTAATTATCCTATTTAAAGAGAAAAGCATTTATTTTTTAAAATGTGTGTATATATGTGTTTTTATTGTTGAAAAATTTATACAGTTTTCAAATACATTTATTTCACAGAATTCTTTTATAACTTAAAGAGGAAAGAAAAACTGTTTTATTAATCAAAATAATGATTTTTCTCTTAAGTCTAATAAAAAATAAACTGTGAATTACATTTAATCTTTAATCTTCATCTTGAATTTTTATTATTCTCATTTTCTTTTGCATGGTTTGCTTGGAAATTTGGTTTCTTTGTGTCCTGATGCAACCTATATTCATTTCTATAGATGACAAAGTTGAGAATAGATTTGCAGCCGAAAGAGATGACTATGGGTCGGATACAATGAGTGAGATAAATATTGTTGGCCGAATTACACTAAATCTTTGGAGAATCATGAGAAATGAGGTAAGGTACTTTATCTGAAATTTGCTTTGGAAATAAGAGATTAGATCAATATATAGTGATTTTAATCATTATAGATTAGTATAGCTTCCTATATAGCTTATGCTTATTTGTGAATTATTTTATTATACTTAAGTATTGAGTTTCAAAAATAAATACTACTTTCTAAAATGCAAAGCTATAGAAGTATTTAACTTTGTTATTGATGATTTTTCCCCCCTGTTTGTGTCTAAGCACAAATAGCAGTGGCTATAAAAGTCTACAGCTATCATAAAATATTATCTTGTATGTATGGAATGTTGTATAGTTTCATCATTTTTTGCTCTTCAATCATTTTTACACTCAAGGCCAGATAAACTCAGCTTGACCTTTTTGATTTATTACAGTAATAAAAATTTAGTCTAGATATAGGAAAACTTTTTGAACTAAGGATATTTAAAACCTGGGTCAATTGGAAACACATTACTTGGAAATAGTTAATAGCAGCATCTAGTTGAGTCTTTGGGGGCCCAGGTAAGGATTTTTGGAAGTATGAAACTATCTTATTAATATGCAATCACTCAGAGAAATAATTCTGTCACCAAAAATGTAAGAAAAAAATACCTACAATAAATTGCTCTGTTCTCAGATTTTGGACTTGTAATATCAGATAAAATGTTTAAATTTAAGAGAGAACTCTATTCTTCAACTACTTGCTTTTGAAAATACTTTCTCTTTCTATTTTACACTCATTATCCGCTTTGATCTTTTCTGGCTCTTCTAGATTTATATAAAAATTTGAGTTTCCAAGCATGCCCTCTGCAATTCTTTTGGGGACCAATCACGGAGTAATTCTTCCAGATAAGAAAATATGCTCTTTATATAAAATTTAGGTATTCCCATTTTTATTTTTATTTTCTTTCTGTACCATGGACTTAAAGTTATGCTCACATTTTATCTAATTTGAAAATGTACCATACATATATCTGCTTAAGGATAATTTTTATCCTGTTGTTTTCTCTTAAAATATTGTCAGCACAAGAATCCTCCAGTGACTTCTAAAATACAGTTGACCCTCAAACAACATGGGTTTGAAGTACGCAGATCCACTTATTGGTGGATTTTTTTTTTCTCCATTAAACACATACTATAGTACTACATAATCCACAGGTTGGTTGAATCTGCAGTGCAGATTTGCAGATACAAAGAGCTAACTGTAAAGTTATACTCAGATTTTCAACTGCATGGGGGTTGGTGCCCTAACCCCTGTGTTGTTCAAGGGTCCACTGTAATTCCTAGTGACACGGCATAGGATATGGAAGGTAACAGAGATTGTGATGTATTTGGTTTGTATATTCCATTATGTATTTCAAACTTCAGTCTCTGATATTGCCTGAATGAACACATAAATTAAGTATATAAACACAAAATTAAATTATTGAGTCTTACTTAGTTTTAGGGGTCTTTTCATTCCTGAAGATCCAAAGAGCAACTATAGCAATTATCAACTGTTAGCTTAAAAGATCACAAATTAGAGAGTAAATATTTTTTCAGAGTTTAGGGCTTTCTTTAGTCCTTACTGAAAATTCAGGGTCAAAGGCTCTCTTTAATTCTAGGCTACATGTATACCATCTCTGATCTTTATTTGTATCTCTGCTGAACAACTGTGAAAAAGTTATGAGTCGGGTAATTTACACCACCACCACCCCCACTTCCTAGATGTGCCAAATTAGATGATCACTTTTTTCCTAACCCTAAGTACTCCTGGCAATTTGGAAATTTCCGTGAAATCCTGAATGAACTTGTGGGAAGTACTGTCTTGTATCTCTAGTTTGTTATAGGATTTTAAGGGTTACGACTTTGGCCCTAAGAGTTTCTTCATATTAGAGGCCCTCAAACTATTTTTTCTGGATTTAAACAGTTCCAGAAGCTCCTTTTTAATCTTTATTTATCTGTATCTCCCTCATGACACTTAGCTGTTTCTAGCTCTTTGGTTTTCTTAAATATTTATAGTTTGTTTTTAATGTTCCTTATTAAAAATAATTTATATTCACTATAAAAAATGCAGAAGAGTATGTAAAATGAAAGTGAAATCCAACATCTCCACAACAGTTGCACCCCCCAGATACAATTTACAGTTGAATGGATATCTTTTTTTTAATGCTACTTTGGATTTTTAAATTTTTTTAATTTGTTTTTTAATATACTAGTTTTCACTCTCCTGCTTAACATAGAATTACTGCTGTTCCCTCCAGACTTTGAATCCTCAGTAACAAACAAAGTGCCTCTGAAATAGTGCTTATGATATACTTAACTGCTTGAATGAAAGAATAAATAACTCTTCCCCAGAGGATTATATTTAGAGGCCTTCTAGATATCAACTTAATCCAGGCCTTACAAGAATTTGCAAACTAGGTTGGAAATAGATCTGATTCAATTCAACAAATATTATGGAATGCCATCTCTAATGCACAGATTTGGGCCTCGGTTTAGATCAAATTAAGATTAAGGGTATAGCTGGTTCCTTGATTTTAGCAGGCAGATTATCTGGGTGCAGATGTTGTTAGGTGGGTAGACATGAGGATGAGAAGTTCTGTCCTGGTTGCTTCAGTTTTCTCAGTGAAATAGGAACCACTGTTCTCAGCTGGGGAGGGGCTCTTTGGGTTTGAGGAGAGAAGAGTTATTTAGGAGAATTTGAGAGTGATTAAGTAAGAAAATATAGAAGCTAGGCATTGACAGCCCATTTGAGATTTGCATCAGCAAATTAAAAAGATACCTGCCAACTGTGTTCAAATTCACAGATATAAGTGCAGAGTAACAGAGGGTTATATTTGAGTACAGCTCACAAGCAAAGGGTTCATGGCTTTACTAAAATTTAATTAAAAGGAAGCAAGAGGGGGCAGAGAACTGAATGTTAGTGCAAGGTTGGGATTATAATGACTGACTGTGAAATTTGAGCTAGGTTAGGAGCAAAGAGGTCAGGGCACCAGGGGGAGTAACCCGGAAGGAGACGGCGGTCGGAGGATGGGTTACATGAGATTATGGAGAGGGTACAATTACCGGTAATCACAGGTCTTGGAGTATGATAGTCCGAGTGGCTAAGGTGATATGGAGGCACTGATGTGAATTACCTGAGACTTGTCTTCTGGTAGCAGTGTGGAAGGGGGCAAGACCAGAGGTAGGAAACCAGTAAGAACATTATTGTAGTAGCTCAAATGAAAGTTGACAGTGATATAGCGATTCACAAAACAATTTAGAGAGTAAATCCACAAGAATTGGATGTACAAAAAGATGAAGAGGAGGAGGTGTCAAGAATGATTATCAGGGTTCTGGCATAGATGATTTAAGATCATGTTTAGGTGGGAAAATGAAGATTAAGGATATAGAGCATGAGGTATCAGTCAGATATCCAGGTGAAAGATACTCAACAGACATTTCAATAGGAAAGTCTCAAATATGGGGTAGAGTCTGGATTAGAGGTACAGCCTTGGAAGTCACATGAGAGTGTGGATGAGCTCACCAAGAAGCGAATGGAGAGAGCGATCAGGATTGAACCAAGCACAATTTTGTGAATGCAAACATTTTGAGGAGCAGACAGAGGAATCAGGTGCTATGAAGGAGTTGTCAGATAAGATAGTGAAGAACACTCCCAACAGAGTCACTAGGAAGGTCAGATGCTTCCACACAAGCACGTAGGCCTGCATCTCAGTTTGGAACATTGGAATCTGGTTCTCATGTTCCCTATTACAGTATCTGTCTGTAATTTTTGACTTCTGATACTCACAAACTTGCAGGATAAGTAAGACAAGAAAGTAGTGAGGTATTATTCAAGATGAGAAAACTGACATTCACAGAAGTGACTTGCCTAAAAGCCTCATAGCTAGTATGGGGTTAAGAATCAGGATTGTGGGCATGCTCTCTGTCTTATTTTATATTTTATTTTCAGTATATATAGGGTAAAACATGTGTAAAATAAAATATATAAAATAAGCTCTCTGAGAACAGAGAGCATGTTTAAAATGAGTATGTGTCTGTGTATGTATGTATATACACACATATCCCATATATATTATATGGCCTTGATAGGGCATCTATCACTGACCCCATAGGCATGTAAGAGCCAAATGAGACATAAATGATATATACATTTAGAGGGAAAGACTGTTGAGTCTTGGTGCAGAGTGAGGAGGGAGTGGGAAGGAAGTACAGAGATGTTCTTGCTGTCAAAGAACACTCTAGAAAAGGAGACAGACTTGTCACCAATAATTGGTGTGTATTAGGGTGCAGAGTAAGCAGCTGAAACAAAAAATACCACACGGCAATGAAAAAGAATGAAATACTGCCACGTTGAACAATAGATGAATCTCAAACACAATGTTGACCAAAAGAAACCAGATAAATAATAGTACATATTAAATGTTTCCATTTATATGAAGTTTAAAAATAGGCAAGACTAATCTATAACTTTGGTGAGTATTGAGTGGGAAAGGACACAAGGGAGCCTTCCAGTGTCCTAAAAATTTCTTCATATGCATGGTGGTTAGATGGATGTATACATAAAAATTCATGAGTTGTTCACTTTAAATTTGTGTATTTTTCTATAGAAAGTTTATGTCAACCAAAATTTTTAATTGAAGACTCTGGGGAAATGAACAACTGCGGGAATAAGGTGATAGAGGATAATAGGGCACAGGTGCTTCCTTATGGTCTCCTTCCACTTTCCTTTTTCTCAGTTCCCTTGCACTAATTCTCTGATTGCCTCTCCCCATTCTGAATAATTTGTTTCTGAAGTGACTAACCATTGGGTACTGCACACTGACTCTGTGAATAGAAAAGTGTAACCATACCTCTGTCCGCTGGTTCCTTTATCAGTAAAATAAATGGCCAAGGACTATAACACTTTCTTCCTCTATCAATTCTGACTTTGATCTACATAGTACATTTTTCCAATGTTTAACTTACTCAGATTGCCTTCTAAAACAGGTAACAAACTCCTAATTCATAGTTTTAGATTCATTGTCAACTTACGGAGTAAATCACTCTGAAGATTGGAACATTCTAAAGGTAGATCATCTTAATTTTAGAGTTCATGTTTCCTTCCTTTAATTTTACTCACAGCTGGGATTATAGGTGATCATTTTTATGCTTCTGTGACACTAAGAAAACCCAAAGTAGAGTGGGTGCTATAAGGTTATAATATTTTAGTCTTAATCCAATTTATGACATAGTTCTAT
Organism: Kogia breviceps; assembly: GCF_026419965.1. Lineage (NCBI taxonomy): Eukaryota > Metazoa > Chordata > Mammalia > Artiodactyla > Physeteridae > Kogia > Kogia breviceps. The sequence continues at coordinate 42,811,109 of NC_081322.1, read as the reverse complement.
TTGAAATAAAATCAACTCAGAACATAGATCTGCCATCTGCCTCAGATATTGGGGACCAATTTCTAAAATTTAAGTTTAGTTTGCGATCACAGAATCCCCTAGTTAATCCTTATAGGTCAACTTACATGGCAAACTTCAAGTTTTCCCATAATGAGAGAGCTGCAGGACAACATGGTGATCTTTTCTGTAGAGAATTTTTGATTGTTTTAATGATGATATATACTCTAGCAGAAGTTTAGGTTTGGTCTAAAGTGCTATACTCTTTATTAGGTAATCATGTAACTACTGAGATCAGATATTTGGTTCCATTTTCTATGAAACTAAATAGGAAAAAAATTTAAACAATTAAAATATTCACTAGCATGTAGAAGAATCATTCAAATATGGCAATTTTATAATAAAATGAGTTATTTATTTTTGAGAGGAGTACTCCAGGGCAATACTGATTTTTGTAAAAGAAGTGGTAATTTACTTCCATTTACCCCCATAATGGGTTAGTACCTGCTTTATACTGGTGACTTTAGAATAGATAGGCTCATTCCAAAGTTTAAAAGTCCGTGTGTGTGTGTGTGTGTGTGTGTGTGTGTGTGTGTGTGTGTGTGTGTGTGTGTGTGTGTGTGTGTGTGTGTGTGTGTGTGTGTGTGTCTAAGTGTAAGTACATACACATACTCTGAAGTATGCCACATTCTGATGCTGTCGTTCTGGAGATTGATAGAAATTGTAGATAAAGAAGACCAGTTTTGGGGGGGTCACTGCACTGAGATGAGCTTAACATTCAATCCCTGTTTTGTACTTGGCTGGATTGTAGAAGTGGAAAAGAATATATTTTAAAATTGTAATATACAAATGTGAAGTGCCGTTTGAACTATTCCTCAGAACCTCGAGCTGACCTAGGAATGGTGACTGCTGGTTTCTTAATTTCCATTTTACACTGAAATACCTGCCATTGTTTAGATTGCTTGTGTCTTGTAGGTATTTCTGAGAGATCATCTAGCTAGAGGTATGTTTTATGAATTTGGACCCTTTTTCAGTATTCTTCTCCCAGTAACACAGCTTTCACCTACATATTTTGAAGATGGGAAACATTTCTGTCATTTCTTTTTAATCTTTTGCTCTCGGAATGAAATTGACTCTATAATGTCCATATATTGGGTCTTAGTACTGATGTAATTCTTGGGAGCAGGATGAATGCCTGTCTTTAACTAGATAACTCATCCTCGAATCTGTGGGAGCCTGTTAATCAGCATGTCATCCAGGATCAAAAAGTAAGTATGGAAAGAACAAAAAACTAACTTGCTTGACAATGCTTCTGTTTGTCAGTATTTGTATTGGCATAGAGTATAAACAGAAGTGATAAGAACTGGGATCTCTAAAGTAAGTATTATATGACCAAGTTGAATCTCTTCAGGTCTGATTATTTTTCTAATTAAATATTAATTTATTACAAACATTTCTGTCCAGTAGGCTATATATACATAGTATTAAATTAATTATGATTCAGTTGTAACACGAATCATTTTTACAAGTAGCTTTCATATCTACTATGAAAAGTTAGAAATAATATTTAGGATTGTTTAGAACCCAATTTGCATGTAAGTATGAGCATTATTATAATGGAGTTTTTCTTTTCTTTCCCTAGGTGGCTCTAACTAACTACACCTTTGAAAATGTGAGCTTTCATGTTCTTCATCAGCGTTTTCCCCTCTTTACTTTTCGAGTCTTATCAGATTGGTTTGATAACAAGACAGATCTATACAGGTAATGTTTGATAACTCTGAAGAGGATAATATCTCTTTTAAAAAACCAGTATTGCTGGAGTATAATTTATATATAATAAAATGCACACATTTAAAGTATATTGTGCAGTGACTTTGAAAAATGTATACACACTGTAATCACTACCCCAATCAAGATAAAGAACATTTCTGACACCCAGAAAATTCCCTTATATAGCTTTGTAGTTAATCTACCTATTCCTTAACCACCCAGGTAAGTATGAATTGAATTTCTATTACTATAAATTAGTTTTGTCAGTTTTAGAACTTTGTATTATTAGAATTATTTACAGTCTACCACTTTGTGCCTGTCTTCTTTCAAGAAACTCAGCATGTTTTTTGAGATGCAACCATGTTGTTGCATGAACCAGAGTTTGTTCCTATTTTTATTACTAAATAATATTCAGTTGTATGAGTATACTACAATTTATCCAGTCACCTGTTGATGGACAGTTGAGTTGTTTCTGGTTTGAAGCTATTAGGAATTAAACTGTATGCAGGGCTTTGTGTGAACATACATTTTCATTGAAGAAAGTGCTAAATTGTTTTCTTTGTAGTTCTTCTAGGGGAAGATTGCTGGCAAGAAATTCTCTCAGCCTTTATTTATCTGAAAAGTCTTTCTTTATCTCACCCTTATTTTTGAATGATATTTTCACTAATTCTGGGGTTGAGAATTATTTTTCTTTCACTGCTTTAAAGACTGTATTCCCTTTTCTTCTGGCCTTCATTTCTGATGAGAAATCAACAATCATTCTCCTTTTTCCAGTGTATGCAAATTTTTTTTGGGGGGGGGCAAAGTCAGGCTTAATGATTGGATGGCTGCTGCTGTTGTATTTCTGTATAAGGCTTATAGTGGAGGCAGGGGAATTAACTCACTTTTCCTGGTCCAGAGTTAGTCTTTGAGAGTTCCTGCTCTCCCAGGCCTCGAAGATGAGGCTTTCTCAGTATTCCTGCTCTTCCCACAGTGGTGATATACCTCTGCTTTGTATCACTGCCAGGTCCTGGCCCAAGCAGGTTTCTTGACCCTTCCACAGAGGAACATGGCTTATGCTTCTACTCCTTCCCCAGCAGTGGTGTTTCTTTGCCTGGAATCTATGATGGGAAAGTTTCCTGCCCCTTTCCCAGTGGTAGACAACTACTGTTTGTTACTTGGTACAAGGCCTGTGGTTGGAACAGGGGAGGTTTCCTGCCTTCCCTCGAGTGCAGCTTTTACTACTACCCCTCCCAGCCGTAAACATCTTTTTCACCTCTTCTCTTCCCAAAGATAATGGATCTTTGCATAAACCCTAAGGATTGGAGAATTTCCTGCTGGTCCCACAGCAGCTCAAGGCTTTGCTTCATATAAGAGAAGGGCTGGAGGAAGTTGCAGTGTTTTATTCCTGTGTGCACTGCCCTGCCCCCAGTCTTTCTCGTGAGTACTTGGTGGAGGCTTGTGGGAAAAGATTTCCCTGGTGTCTACGGTTTCCAGTGATTCTAAATTGTCATGCTAGCCCATACATGACCTTTAAGAATTTATTAACATGTTAACAATTTCATTCTTACCTGCTTTTATGGCCATTGCATCTCCCTCCTGTTCTCTGCCAAAGATGAAATAGGTTATATGTCCTATCTGTTCTTCTAAGGGTTTGTTACCTATGAAATTTAGTTCACCTGATTTTTTTAATAACCTCAACTTACTGATGGTCTCAGTAATCACTATGTATATTATTCTATTTGACAGTGTCCCACAGACCCTTGAGGTTCTGGACATTTTTCTTCAGTCTTTTTTCTAACGACCTATCTTTAAGTTTTACTAACTTTCTTCTGTCATCACCAACCTGCTGTTAAGAACAATCAGTAGGGACTTCCCTGGCTGTTCATTGGTTAAGACTCTGTGCTTCCTCTGCAGGGGGCACAGGTTTGATCCCTGGTCAGGGAACTAAGATCCTGCATGCCCCACATTGCAGCCAAAAAAAAAAAAAAAAAAGAATAACCAATAAATTTTGTATTTCAGTTATTTTTAGTTCCAGAATTCTCATTTGGTTCTTTCTTTTGATAGTTTCCATATTTGGTGGATTTCCCTGTCAGTTAACTCATTAAGATTACATTTTTCTTTTAACTTCTTGAATATCTTTTCTTTAGATTTTTGAACATATCTATAATAGTTACTAAATCCAACACCTGGCCATCTCTGTATTAGTTTCTATTGACTGCTTTTTTTCTTAACTGTGGGTCATATTTTTTTGTTTCTTTGCATGATTATGTAATGGATATTGCTCATATTCTGTTGTACAGATTCTGGATTTTATCTTCCTCTGAAGCATGTTTATTTTTGCCTAGTAGGCAATTCAGTTATTGGCTGATTACCTTGAACTTGTGCAGACCTGGTTTTTGTGCTTTGTTAAGGTGGATTTCTGAAAAGCCCAAACTGTTTCCTAAGCCCCTCCAACTTGACAGGACTCAATCTCCAGATTCTATCCCGTTCATATTGTTAGTGCTTGGTTTTAGGTTTGTCTACAGTTGGCTTTACTCTGCCTTACTCCTAAGGCGTGGTTTTTCTGAGCTCTCAGCTGGATGCCCAGGTTGTTAATAAGGGGGTAATGAAGTCTCTCCACTCTGGCATGGCTAGACCCCCAGCTGCAACACTATCTAACAAGTTCTGTTCCAAACTCAAGCCCACAGCAGCTACTCTCTAGTAAGCCTCATGTGGTTTCCTCCTGCTCATTTTCAGCATAGCCCTGGGCCAGTTACTCACGGGGAAGCCCCACCTTACTTCTAAATGCTAAGCCCTGCCCCTTGCACAGGTGCCCTGTCCCACAGACCCCAGCGGCAGCTTCCTGAACTCTGATCCCTGCCTCCTCAGCTTAGCAGTATAGCCAGCTCTGCTCAGACTAGCGCACTGCACCGTGTTTAGAAAATTATCTCCATGCAGGCTGGGGCTCACCTCATGAGTTTCCCTTCTCTCAAGGAGCATGGCCCTACATTACCTATTGTTCATTGCCCAAAAACAATTACCTTGACTCTTCTATCCAGGAGGGCTAGTCTAGTACCAGTTACTCTACTGTAATCAGAACTGAAAGTTCCCACCTCTACTGTTCCTTGGGTTAAAGGTAAAATGGATAGTAATAAGCTTAGAAAATAGCTGTATAAAGAACATAGTCCTAAAATTAATGTATCTGATGTTTGAAATGAATGAAGATCTGCTTATTGAATTGTAAGGCCATATGATGGTGAGGATAGGAAAGTCTAGCCTTAAAAACAATTTGATATATTTGGGGAAACTGCTTTCTGAGCATGTCAACTTATTCTCCAGTCTCTTTTAAGGAATCTCAAGGAAGTGAAGTGAAATCACAGAAAGCACTGAGCTTATGATCAAAGCCTTATAGAAGTAGATAGAAGCTTAGGAGAAGTTATATACCAATAAATAAAATGAAACTTGATATTAAACTTAACATTGAAAACTACATTTGATGGTTTGTTTATATATCCTAGAATGCTCTAAATGTATATTTTGCTACCTCTAATTAGGTATTATCTAGGATATGTATGTTTTTGCCAAGTGAAATCGAGAACTGGACTTAACATATTTAAAAGAACTGATTGAATCCACACATAATGCATTATCTTAGCTTTACATTTATTTGGCTATATGTATTATTGAAGGATCACATGAATGATCTAAAAAAATACATATTAAAATGTGATACAATTTTTTGCTTATCAAGCTTTATTTTTGTGGTACGTGGGCCTCTCACTGTTGTGGCCTCTCCTGTTGCGAAGCACAGGCTCCGGACGCGCAAGCTCAGTGGCCATGGCTCACGGGCTCAGCCGCTCCGCAGCATGTGGGATCCTCCCGGACCAGGGCACAAACCCGCGTCCCCTGCATCGGCAGGCGGACTCTCAACCAGGGAAGCCCCAAGCTAACTTTTAAAATTGCAGTCCCTAGTGTTGACAAAGATGCAAGGAAACACTTTATCATTACTAGTATGAATATAAATTGTTAAAATTATCTGAAAAGCAATGTGTCATTTCATATTAAAAAGACCAAATCTAGGAATTTATCTTAAGGAAATATTTAAGGATCTGTACATAGACTTAGCTGTAAAGATGTTCATCACAGGAATTCCCTGGCAGTCCAGTGGTTAGGACTCCACGCGTCCACTGCAGGGGGGCGTGGGTTTGATACCTGGTTGGGGAACTAAGCTCCCACAAGCCGCAGGGCAACTAATCCTGTGCACTACAACTACTGAGCTCATGTGCCTCAATGAGACAGCCCACGTGCCACAAACTACAGAGCCCACGCACCGTGAAGGAAACCCAACGCAGCCAAAAACATAAAGAAAATAAATATTTATAAAAGATGACAGTAAAGGAATTATTTTTTAAAAAAATAAAGTGTACAATTCAGTGGTTTTTATTGTATTCACAGAATTTTGTGACCATTATCAATATATTTTAGAGTATTTCCATTATCCCAAAAAGAAACCCTGCATCTCTTAGCCATTACCCTCCAATCCTCCCTTCTTCACCACACTGCCCCCGAACCCAGTTCACACCTTAGGCAACCACTAATCTACTTTGTCTCCATAGATTTTCCTGTTGTGTACATTGCATATAAGTGGAATCATACCGTATGATGATTTTGTGACTGGCCTCTTTTAGCATATACTGTCCAGAATCATTCATGTTGTAGCATGCGTCAATACTTCATTTCCTTTTATTGCCAAATAATATTCCATTGTGTGGGTATATACCACATTTTATTTATTTACTCATGAGTTGATGGACACTTGGGTTACCTACACATTTTGGCTACTCTGAAAAATGCTGTTAGGAACATTTGTATACAAGTTTTGGTGTAGGTGAACATTTTTATACCTCTTGGATATATACTTATGAGTGGAATTGGTCAATTATATCGTAACTGTATTTTTAACAATTTGAGGGATTGTCAGACTGTTTCCAATGCAACTGCACTATTTTACATTTCCACCAGCAGTGTATAAGGGTTATAATTTCTCTGCATCCTCACTAACACTTGTAAGGAGTGTTTTTAATTATAGGGTGAAGTTTTTTTTTCTTTTCATGTTCATTCTCTAGTTTTTATGTACGGATTAGTCATGTGTCATAGGAACAGGTTTTTAAACTTTTTATTGAACTATATTATGTGACTATATTGTTTTAAAACCCACATAATTAAAGGTTACAATATATTTGCATCTTGATATTCCTTAAATGAATAAATTTTATTCTTTATCATATACCTTTGGATAATTTTTACATTTTAATAACAAAATATTAAATCAAAACTTCCTTTCATGGCTTTGGTGAAGGTTTTTGTTGTTGTTTGCTTATTTTCTTAACAAAAAAAGTAGGGTAAAGAGGTTTTCAAGGTTTAAATCAACAGAATATTTGTATTTTCACAGGAAATACTGATTTGACATATATATTTATGCCACGGTATGGTCTCATTAAAATTATTTTCCTGATTTTTCTAAATCTTCACCACATTACTGTTTCTTTCCATAAGACACCAGTGCATACTTTTTTAGACTGATATTAACAATGATAACCCAAAGCCTACATGTTTTTTAAAAGCCTATAGATAGCATAATTATAATTGTATAATTATTGCATCATTAGCAGTGGCATCTAAGAGACAATGTTAATTTTTTATAATAAAAATAGAGTAAAATCAAGCAAAATGTTGAAAATAATTATCCTTAGTCTTACCACCTTATCACAAGCATTATTTTAAACTTTACATATTTTCACTAGGTTTTATGCCCTTGAAATATCTGAAATTTTCTAATGTTTAACTTATTAACATACTTTGCTAAAGGCTCAATCATGACTCCCTCTGTAAATAACCTCACTTTTAATAGGTAGTTTTTGACATAATGAAAACAGTACTAGTTTCAAGTATACAAATTTTTCCCAAACGTTCATAGCATGGATTCTCTTTTAACAGATGGAAAATGGTTGATCATTACGTTAGCCGTGTCCGTGGAAATCTCCAAATGTTAGAACAGCTGGACGTGATTGGGAAAACCAGTGAAATGGCTAGACTTTTTGGCATTCAGTTTTTGCATGTACTGACAAGGGGTTCACAGGTAGGAAATCAATTTTCTTGCACACTTGAAAGTTCTATGTGAATGATATACGTACTTTTGAGATGTTTGAGGTGATTTGATTTGTTGTTGTTGTTGTTGTTACAGCTCCGCTTTTAATTTTTTCTCCACATGAACTTTTTGGCCACTGCTGAGTTTTGCATGATAATAAGAAAATAAATGGCTGTGCCCTTGAGGATGGTATTATGTTCCTGAATACTGTCAGTGTGATTAGGGATGATTTGAAAGGCTGCTTAGAACTGGGGATGCGGCAAAGAAAGTCTACCTCTCTTTTGTTTTACATTCCTACTTTTGGCTGTTCCAACTCCCAGCAGATAACTTTAATATAAAAAAAAGAAGGAGGAGGATTTGGGAATCAACATAAGTGGGCTATATCACTTTTTTTTAACGTTAAAGAAAAATGGGAGCTTGGAAGCCATTTAAGTCATCTCTTTCAAACCAGTTTCCCAAGGATATAATGAAAGATTTTTGTTTAAATGCCTTGCTGAAAATGGTTTCATGCTTTTATTCCACAAATGTTTATTTGAATACTTTTAGTGTGTTAAATAAACACTGTGCTAGCCATCCAGGATACTACATTAAATCGCTTAGTTTCCTTAACCTCATAAATCTTTTATTTTAATTATTTTATGTCTATAACATTCCTCCAATCCACCAATTCACTAAATATAGCAAAACTAGAGCGCTAACTACTTTGGCATTACCTGTTGCTGTATTTAATTTTATTGCTATTATTAAATAGCTTATAAAGCTATTTATTTTACTTATTTATACTCCCACAAGTTTTAAAAACTATTTGATCTGGCTTATAATGAAAGGCAAAGATACTTTAAAACCACATGAGAATACTTCAGTGAACCCATGCTGGTTCTTGTGAGTGCTTTCTTTTTCTAAACTACAAACCGTCTGCTTTATAGCAGTTATTATAAACAATCAGTAATTGCTTGATTAACCTTGATTAATACTGTATTGCAGTATTAACCTACCTTTCAGTTTTGGAATCCTGTGTTCCTTCTTGGGAAATTGAGATAACATTTATCCATCTCAAGTGTCCTGACCCCCATTCTCTAATTTTCCCAAATAAATTTGTCAAAGATTATTGGCCAACTTTTTTAATGAAATTGTCAAATTGTACAACTGTCTCTTCTACATCTGTTTATTATGATATTGCTATCTTTAAATATTAAATTTAAGAAATTTAAGTGTCTGTCTTTTCAAAAATAACTTATTGTGTAAGTTATTTGACATATTTTGCAGTTTTTATAAGTTATGGGAATAGGAAAAGGACTTACGAAGGGTTCCCTTCTGATACCTGAAAGCTGATTAAATAACCAACATTATGTAACTGTGTTGTAAGAAAAGTCTTACAGCCGTATCTTGAAGAGCAAAACATCCCCCAAATGATTTTCACATATTCAAAAGACCAGTATATTTGTATTTAAGTTTCTTCTTCTCTCCCTACTTCTACCTCTCTGCCTGCAGTACCGTGTGGAATCAATGATGTTGCGTATTGCTAAACCAATGAACTATATTCCTGTGACACCTAGTGTACAGCAGAGATCCCAGATGAGAGCTCCACAGTGTGTTCCTCTAATTATGGAGCCTGAATCTCGTTTCTATAGCAACTCTGTTCTCGTTTTGGATTTCCAGTCACTGTATCCTTCTATTGTGATTGCATACAACTACTGTTTCTCCACCTGCCTTGGCCATGTGGAAAACTTGGGGAAGTAAGTTTTTTTTCATATTTATAATTACTTTGTTGTACTTTGTATTTCTTACTAAAATTAGACTTTGTACATGAGACTGCCCTTACAAGCAAGATGAATGGGCTGTAGCACATCTAGTCTGCTCTTTATAGTTACCTTACTAATTAACATGGATCACTGTATGACTGATTGAGCATCATGGATGAATAACTCAATGAAGAAGATTGTGAATATGATCAGCCTTGCAATTTTATCTGTTCTATCTTCGTGTATATCTATGGTCTCTTTTTAAATAAGAGTTATATTTAATTTGTTGGTATAAATCACTTTTCAGTGGAACAGTTTGAGGATTATGATCTTATAACTTCAGCTATGACCTCCTCTTGACTTTTCTTAGAAATAGTTTGTTTTCTAAAAAAAAAAAGTTAAATTGCCAAATGTTAGATTTTATTTTTTCATGTCAACCAAATTTTTTCTCATAAGAAGAACACGGTCTTCCTTTATAATGATTTCTGTGTATTTAAAACCAAGTGTTATATAGTTTTAGTGTGAAGTATTATATTCACTCCTTATAGAAAGCTTTTATGGAAATTGTATTGATAATTGTCTTTTTAGTAAGAACAGGAATTTGGAAAAGTTAGTTGCAGTCTTTTTACTTAAGGCTTAAATTTTTTTTTAGGGAACTTAGTGTAAGGTGGTCATATGTTGAGCTGAAATGTGGTATTTTAGTATAGATTTTTCCCATGTACTTTAGGATAGTGCTATTTAAGAAATGTTTCTAATATTTGAAGAACTGCTATTTGGTAACTAAACAAACATATTACTAAGTATATTATTAATTCATGTTTAGATGTTTAAAAATGAGTTTCCAATAGAATTAGAAAGATTCCTAAAATTGCCTAGAATCTCTGTTCTGTGATTTGAGAAAGCATTTGCTTAATTTTTTGTTTTTCTTAACAGGTATGATGAGTTCAAATTTGGCTGTACCTCTCTAAGAGTACCTCCAGATTTACTTTACCAAATTAGGCACGATATCACAGTGTCCCCCAATGGAATAGCTTTTGTCAAGGTAATACTCTATTATAAATGAAAGGTATCAACTGTGTTTTAACCTTTGGAGAGCTAATCGTTTAGATGTTGTTGGCATATAATACCAAAAAAGAAAAAAAAGAATGCTTCAATATCTTATCTCAGAAAGTCAAAGATATAGAGAGTCTTCTAAGAAATTTTTTAATCATTTTTTTAAAAAAAATAGTAATCTTGTTTTGCATGAATTTAGGTTTAAAATCTTTTAATTATTAGATTTTAGTTTTTAATGAACTATTGCAAGAAATAAATGTGCCTATATACCTTCTGCCCTCTATTAGAATTTGGCAGGCTTAAGTAGCTATTTGATGATCACAACAATGTTAACTTATAAAGATTAAAACTGCCTTCATGTGTATACTTTACTAATTGTTTTATATATTTTAAATTAAGACTGCCTTAGAAATAATGATATTCTAATGTATTTATTGATTGCATTTTTTAAGAAGATACCCAAACTAATAACAGAGTCCCTTTTTTCTCTCCCTTGTCTCCCCTCAAAAGAAACTTAAAAAGCCTCATAAATGAATAAAGACAAGTAGGAAGAGATCTAGGAGAAGATTATATTGCCTCTCATATGCCAACTTCATTCCTTTCTTTTCTATTTCCTTAGCAGTGAGTCTGTACTAGAATCGTGGGATGGTAGGGTGGTTGGTGGTGGTAGCATGGACCCCACTAGCCCTCAAATTCATTCTGGTGTACTTAGCAAAAGTATCATCATTCTCTACCAGTAAGAGGATGCTGTGTTTAAAGAGTACTGTAAAATTAGCCATTTAGATATGAGGATAACTTCTACCAAGTGAGTTCATGATATAGTCCATTTTGGAAAATATTACATTTTAACATAATAACATATATTATGTCTTAATATAAATATTATGGCTGCTTCAGAAGGTACACAGAATGAATTAGAGGTTACAATATGTTTTCATTGTCACATATCTACCAGCTTATTATTTTATCTCCCTTTAACAGCATTTTAAGAACTTGCATCTACATTTTGACCCAATGTGTAAAGCTTAATGAAAACTAGATTTTTTAATATTCAGGAGTGTGATTATCCTATTCCTGAGGTTTTAATTGTTCAGTCCAACATGCATTACCTTGCACGTGTCTGTGAATCATCTTCAGAGTTAATACTGTTTTGTGGTTTTCATTCCTAGTGGAGTTCTCATAAATTCTCCCTAGTCTTGATTAATACAAATGATTTTTTTTTTTTGGCATCAACAAATTTTATCACCTCACTATTCATCCCCTCTTCCAGATTGCTAATAAATATAGGCCGGAGGGGATGGCTTAGTGGTCTAAGCATCAGATTTGAAATACCTAGAGTCCCTGGAACTGCAGGTTTGAATGTCAGCAGAGTCAACCCAGCTCTTCATTCTTCCAAGGTAGATAAATGGAGTTCCATGCAGATTACTGTGTGGGGTCATTAGGATGAGATCTTTAAAAACTGAGGTTTGTTATGAGTGATACAAATCCCGTGTGTCTTTCTGAAAGAGTGGGGGTTTGGATCAGAGTTTTGACAAAATTTCCCTCTGAACTCATTATATGGTCTCTTATGTACTAGTTGGCATCCTCCTCCCTGGAGGTCTCTGAACTCACATAGTAGTGCTACATTAGATTTATAAACATTACAGGAACGTTTTAGGAGAAAAGTCCTCTTCAAAAGAAAGAAAATGTGATGATTTTATATTGATGGCCACTCGTCCTGTGGCCATGCTATTGTTCGTATGTTTCAGTTCATGACAGTTGGCCATTGTTATACTTTGTGCTTCCTTCTTAATTGTCTAAATCTATAATGTTTAAGGGATTTAAACATTCTTTTTTTCCTTTATGATAGCCTTCAGTAAGAAAGGGTGTGCTACCAAGAATGCTCGAAGAGATTCTGAAGACTAGACTGATGGTGAAGCAGTCGATGAAGGCTTACAAGCAAGACAGAGCCCTTTCACGAATGCTCGATGCACGTCAGCTAGGACTTAAGCTGATAGCAAATGTCACATTTGGCTACACAGCTGCTAATTTTTCTGGGAGAATGCCATGCATTGAGGTAAGTGATATAAGTCTATAGTTTTTTTCAAAAGAGACTAAAGCAGCATTAAATGAATGCCTATTCATTAAACCATTTTGTTTTGAAACTTTAGACAAAAGGGTTTCATTTCCATAACATAGGATCAGTTTTTCTCAAACCAGGACTTATTCTTAGGAATTTTTCCATTTTCTCTATAAGAACTCTTTGTGTTTTGTTCAATGATAATTTTAGAAATTAGCATACACATTTCTGCATAATCTGGATGACCATATTGTAACCAATTACTGACATGAGATTCCAGTGCCGCCTTTATAGCATTGTAAAGTTATAGTAACACTGGTACTAAATAATTCCTTTTAATGTATTGATAGAGGTCTGATGATAGTTCAGTTGTCTTCTCCAAATGTCAGAATCCATATTTACTAGTGTACCAGTAGATATAAAGCAGAACCTTTCTTTTGCAGTGGTAGTTGCAATTAAAAGACACTTTTCATTAAACAAGACTAATTTCTTGTTATTTACTAAATGAGGGTGTTAATTTGACATGAATACAGTATAGTATGACAGAGTAATATAATAATTTACTAATGGTTGAGAAAGGAACAGAGTAGGCTTGTTTGCTTGATGATCTTTTCATGCCAAATGAAGGCTAGAGCATTGTGGTATACCATATTTGCAGTAGTTCAATAAGGGAAAAGCAGTGGAAGAATCAAGTTCCCACAGAGCTCACAGTAGGCAAAGTAAACTCCAAAAACCTGTGCAAGGGACGTCCAGTTTCATGTCCAACATGTAAGAAACTGAAAGTCTCCACTCTGTCCTCACACCAAGTAAGCTGAACAGACAGAAAAATCAACAACTCTTCTTAGATCTGTCAGGTGAAGTCATGGGTAAACTGCTGCCCCCCAAATTGAAGAGACCAACAGGTGTATACAGAGAGTCACAACTTAACCAGAGCAGAAATCAAGAGCACAAATCTCTGTGAGAACCAGTGCCATGGTAGGGAAACCGAACTATAACTGATGACTCGCTGGAGGCTCAGGGTGGACAAATTTGAGCGATAAAAACTCCAAAGGACCCACTCATCAGGGTCCCCACACTTTTATGAATTTTACCTCTAGGAGCTCAACCAGGTTCTAACAGTGAATATCAGAAAAATTCCCTTGTGCTTCTGGCACAGAGAGAGGAAAAGAACCATTTTGAAATACACCAGAGCATTCTGTTTTTAACAGAGTCTGCCCTCAGGAGAAACTATTTAACCAGAGCTTAACCTGCTGGAGTTTTATCAGAGCCTAACTGACCTGGAGAAAGGGAAATAACCCAACTCCAACTGCTCTAGCCTTCTACATGGAAGAAGAATACTGCAGCCCACTCTAGCCATCCTGTCCCTGAAAATCATATGTGAAAATCATATGTGAAGTCTACAGTCAGAGGCACAGGTTCACTGAAAGACTGAGACCTACTTGTAGGACTAAGGAGCCCTTCCCCTCCCCTGACACCTTAAAACCACATTACTAAAGGCTATTTATAGCAGTTCCTTTTACCCAATACATCATGTCTGGCTATCAAAAAAAAATTGCAAGACTTACTAAAAGCCAAAAAACAGTTTGAAGAGACAGAGAAAGCATCAGAACCAGACTCAGATAAGGCAGGGACGTCGGAATTATCAGACTGCAAATCTAAAACTATGATAGTATCGCTTCTCGGCCTTTTGGCTAAGATCAAGTGTAAAACTATGATAGGATGCTAAGAGCTCCCTCCAGTAGCTAAAGTAGACAGCATGCAAGAACAGATGGGCAATGTAAGCAGAGAGGTGGAAATTCTAAGAAAGAACCAAAAAGAAGTGCAGGAAATCAAAAATCATGTAACAGAAATGAAGAATGCCTCTGAGTACTACACTGAACATGGCTGAGAAAAGAATCTCGGAGCTTGAGGAAATCTTAGTAGAAACTGCTAAAACTGAAAAACAAAGAGAAAAAAAGACTGAAAAAAAGAAATATCCTAAAACTGGGGGACAACTACAGAAGGTGTAACATAGATGTAACAGGAATTCTGGAAGGAGAAGAGAGAAAGGAACAGAAGAAATACTGAAACAATAATGACTGAGAACTTTCCGAAATTAATGTCAGGCACCAAACCACAGATCCAGGAAGTTCAGAGAACACCAAACAGAATAAATGCCCAAGAAACTAAAACTAGGGACATCATTTTCATACTGCAGAAAATCAACAGTAAATTTAAAATCCTGAAAGAAGCCAGAGGGAAAAAATACCTTGCTTATAGAGAAGGAAAGATAAGAATTATATCCAGCTTTTCCTCAAAAACCATTCAAGCAAGAAGAAAATGGAGTAAACTATTTAAAGTGTTAAGAGATAAAACCCTTCAACTAGAAATCTGTACCCTACAAAATTATCATTCAAAAGTGAAGAAGGGGCTTCCCTGGTGGCGCAGTGGTTGAGAATCCGCCTGCCGATGCAGGGGACACAGGTTCGTGCCCCGGTCTGGGAAGATCCCACATGCCGTGGAGCGGCTGGGCCCGTGAGCCATGGCCGCTGAGCCTGTGCGTCCGGAGCCTGTGCTCTGCAACAGGAGAGGCCACAACAGTGAGAGGCCCGAGGACCACAAAAAAAAAAAAAAGTGAAGAAGAAATTAAGATTTTTCTCAAATAAAAATTGAGGGAATCTGTTGGCAGTAGACCTGCCTTGCAAGAAATGCTAAAAGAAACTCTTCATTGAGAAGGAAAATGATAATAGGTCAGAAACCTAGATCAATACAAAAGAATGGAAGAGCATCAGAGAAGGAATAAGTAAAGGTAAAATAAACACTTTTATTTTTCTTATTCTTAATTGATCTAACAATTAATTTGTTCAAGATAATAATGGCAACAATGTATTTGATTATGTATGTTTACATACATGTATATATAAGTTAAATGAATAACAAATGGTACAAGGAATGGGAGAAAGGGATTAGGATTATTTTATTATAAAGTACCCACACTACCTATGAAGTGGTATAGTGGTTTTGAAAGTGGTATATTTTAAGTAAATATAAATATTGCAAAATTTGGGGCAACCACTATAAAAAGTTTTAAAAAATACAACTAATGTATAAGAAGGAGAGAAAATGGAATCTCATAAAATAGTCAAAACCACAAAAGGCAGTAAAAGAGTGGAAAATAAAAATGGGGACAAAAACAAAGGCAACACATAGAAAATGAAATTAGGAAGGACATAGTTGAACAACATAATCAACCGGATATAATGGACATTTATAGACTACTTCATCCAACAACAGCTGAATACATATTCTACTCAAGCTCACATGGAACATGCACCAACATAGACCACATTCTGGGCCATAAAGCACTTTAACAACTTTAAAAGAATAAATCACACAATGTCTGCTTTCAGATCACAATGGAATTAAACTAGAAATCAGTAACAGAAAGACAGCTGGAAAATCCCCCAAATACTTAGAGATTAAGCAGCATATTTCTAAATATGCTTTGACACATGTGTTATGTGTCAAAGCAAAAAAAATCTCGAGAAATTTTAAAATATTTTGAACTAAATGAAAATGAAAACACAGCTTATCACAATTTGTGGAAGTCAGCAAAAACAGTACTTAGGAAATTTATAGATTGAATGCATATATTAGTGGGAAAAAGACCTAAAAGCAATCATCAACTAAGCTTTTACCTTAGGAAACCAGAAAAGGAACAAATTAAATCCAAAGCAAGCAGAAGAAAAGAAGTAATAAAAATTACAGCACAAATCGGTGAAATTGATTTTCTCAGTTGATTTCGTGTTTTCAAAGAACCCCAAAACTAGTCTTTTGAAAAGATCAACAAAATCAATAAATCTCTAGCCAGCCTAACTAAGGAAAAAAAAAAAAGTACACAAACTGCAAATATCAGAAACAAAAGAGGGGACATCACTTCAGTTTCCATGGACGTTAAAAGGATAATAAAAGAATATTATGCACACAAATTTGATAACCTAGATGGAGTGAACCAATTACTTGAAAGACATAATCTGCCAAAACTTGTACAAGAGGAAATAGGCAATCTGAGTAGGCCTATATCTATTAAAGAAATTGAATCATTAATTAATAGCCTTCTAAAACAGAAAGCAACAGACCCAGATGGGTTCACTGCTAAATTCTACCAAACATTTATGGAAGAATTATAACATCTCTCTACAGTCTCTTTCAGAAGATGCAAGCAGAAGGAGTACTTTCTAACTCATTCTAATTACCCTAATACCAAAACCAGACAAAGACATTATAAGAAAACTACAGATCAGTATCTCTCATGAACAGAGATGTAAAAATCCTCAATGAATATTATCAAATCTAAAAATGTATAAAAACAGTTGTACACCACAACAAAGTGAGATTTATTCCAAGTATGCAAGGTTGGTTCAACATTGAAAAAATCAGCTGAGAGCCATCATTTCACATTCAGGTTAAGTAAGAAAAATCACATGATCATGTTAACATACAGAAAAGGCACTTAACAAAACCCAATACCCATTCATGATACAAACTCACAGGAGACTAGGAATAGAGGAGAACTTTGTCAGTTTGATGGAGAATATCCACCAAAAAACCTACAGTTCATATTGTACTTAACCATGAGAAACTTGAAGCTTTCTCACTAAGGTCAAGAACAAGACAAGGATGTCCCAACTCATCACTGTTTTTCACCAGCATACTAGAAGTCCTAGCTAATGCAATAAAACAGGCAAAAGGAAATAAAAGGTATGCAGATTGGGAGACTTCCCTGGTGGTCCTGTGGTTAAGACTCCACACTTCCAATGTAGGGGGTGCAGGTTCGATCCTTGGTTGGGGCACTGATCCCACATGCCGTGCCATGCAGTCAATACAATAAAAAATAAACCTTAACAATAAAAAATAAACCTTAAAAAAAAGGTATGCAGATTGGAAAGGAAGGTAAAACTGTCTTTGTTTCCAGATGACATAATCCTCTATGTAGAAAATCCCCCAAAAATGACGCACAAAAAAACCCTCCTGGAACTAATAAGCGATCATGTATCAGGGCTGCAGGATACAAGGTTAATACATAGTGTATACCAGCAATGAACAAGTGGAATTCGAAATTAAAAACACAATACCAGGGGCTTCCCTGGTGGCGCAGTGGTTGAGAGTCTGCCTGCCGATGCAGGGGAATGCAGGGGACATGGGTTCATGCCCCGGTCTGGGAAGATCCCACATGCCGTGGAGCGGCTGGGCCCGTGAGCCATGGCCACTGAACCTGCGTATCCGGAGCCTGTGCTCCGCAATGGGAGAGGCCACAACAGTGAGAGGCCCACATACCGCAAAAAAAACCCCCAAAACCCCACAATACATTGATATTAGCACCCCCCAAAATGAAATACTTTGGTATAAACCTAACAATATCTACCAGATCTATATGAGGAAAATCCCAAAACTCTGATGAAAGAAATCAAAGAACTAAATAAATGGAAAGATATTCCATGTTCCTGGTTAAGAAGACTCAGTATTGTCAAGATGTTAGTTCATCCCAAATTGACATATAGACTCAATGCAATCACAGTCAAAATCCCAGCAAGTTATTTTGTTGATATTGACAGACTGATTCTGAAGTTTACATGAAGGGGAATTCCCTGGTTGCCTAGTGGTTAGGATTTTGGGCTTTCACTGCCATAGCCTGGGTTCAATCCCTGGTTGGGGAACTGAGATTCCACAAGCTACTCAGCCAAAAAAAACACCAAAGTTTACATGAAGAGGTAAAGACTCAGAATAGCCAACATAGTATTACAGAAGAATAAAGTCAGAGGACTGACTTACTGTAAAGCTACAGTAGTCAAGGCAGTGTAGTATTGGCAAAAGAATAGACAAGTAGATCAATGGAACAGAATAGAGATTCCAAAAATAGACCCATGTAAATATAGTCAACTGATCTTTAACAGAGGAGCAAAGGCAATATAGTAGAGCAAGGACAGTGTTTTCAACAAATGGCACTGGAATAACTGGACATCCACATGCAAAAAAAATCTAGATACTAACCTTACAGCCTTCACAAAAATTAACTCAAATTGTATCAGACCTAAATATATAATGCAAAACTATAAAACTCCTAGAATAACATGAAAAAAAATCTAGATAACCTTGGATTTGGTGATGTAACACCTTGGCTTTTTAGATGTAACACCAAAGGCATGATCCATGAAAGAAAGAATTGATGAGCTGGACTTCATTAAAATTAAAATGTTCTGCTCTACAAAAGGCAC
The DNA here is from genome assembly GCF_026419965.1 of Kogia breviceps. Classification (NCBI taxonomy): domain Eukaryota; kingdom Metazoa; phylum Chordata; class Mammalia; order Artiodactyla; family Physeteridae; genus Kogia; species Kogia breviceps. The sequence continues at coordinate 42,792,125 of NC_081322.1, read as the reverse complement.
TGTCAAAAAGAACAAAAAGAGGGCTTCCCTCTTTTTTCTGGTTTAGAATCCAGAATCTGCCTGCCCATGCAGAGGACACGGGTTCGAGCCCTGGTCCAGGAAGATCCCACATGCCATGGAGCAACTAAGCCCATGCGCCACAACTACTGAGCCTGAGCTCTAGAGCCCGCGAGCCACAACTGCTGAACCCATGCACCTAGAGCCTGTGCTCCACAGCAAGAGAAGCCAGTGCAATGAGAATCCCACACACTGAAACGTCGCTGCAACTAACAAAAGCCCAGCAATCACTCTCCTTGTTATTTACCCAGAGGAGTTGAAAATGTATGTTCACACAAAAACCTGCACACAGATTATCATTATAGCAGATTTATTCATAATTGCCAACATTTGGAAGCAACCAAGATGTCCTTCCATAGTGAATGGGTAAGTAAACTGTGGTACATTCAGACAGTAGACCAGTATTGAGCACTAAAAAGAAAATGAGCTGTCAAGCCACGAAAGACATGGAGGAAGACTAAATGCATATTACTAAGTGAAAGAAGCCCATCTGAAAAGGCTGCATACTGTGTGATTCCAACTATATGACATTCTAGAAAAGTCAAAACTATGGAAGCAATAAAAAGATCAGTCATTGTCAGAGTAGAGGGGAGGGGGAAAGATGAACAGTCAGAACACAGAGGATTTTTAGGGCATTGAAACTACGGTTGACTCTTGAACAACACAGGTTTGAAATGCCTGGGTCCATTTATATTTGGCTCTTTTTGAATAAATACTGTATTATAAGATGTTTATATCTAGTTTCAAGTTTGTATATTTGTAGGTAATATTAAAAAATACTTTGTCAGTCCTAGGGATTCGTATTATTTCTCACATTAGAAAAACACTCATCTAAATGACCTAATAGAAAAATTGGAAATTATTTTATTAATAATGTAGAACCAGAATAGGAAATTTTTTCTTAGGCCATTTCCACATTCCACTAATTTTTTTCCTACCTCTCAATTTAAAATTTGTTTATAAATGTATTTTGTAGCTAAATAATACAGAAATTAACATTTCTTTTAAAACTATATAAATATTTGGGGAGCGGTGGGATAAATTAGGAGTTTGGGATTAACTTATACACACTACTATATGTAAAATAGGTAAACGACAAAGATCTACTGTATACAACAGGGAACTATATTCAATATCTCATAATAACCAATAATGGAAAAGACTCTGAAAAAGAATATAGATATATAATTGAATCACTTTGCTGTATACTAAAATTAATACATTGTAAATTAACTGTACTTCAATTTTAAAATATATATGTATGTGTATATATTTTTTGTGTGTGTATATATAGATATAGATATAGATATATAGATATCCTAACCTTAGATTTGGGGGTTTTGACCTGGCAGTAGAAGTTGAGGAGTGGAGTTCTGCCAGGAAGTACGCTACTACCTAACATGTTGAAAACTGACTGCTAAGCAACATCTGCCTCCTTGACCCTGAACTTTTCAGATATTCTGAGGTTAATGACTGCAAGCTTGCGTTTGGCCCTTCTTTACGTGCCAACATCACAATTTAATAATGTTAACTTACTTATGAAGTCATTAGTGGAAAAAGAAAGGGTCTCTCGTGAACATGTCAAAAGTTACCTCCAGTGGAGTAAAAATGGAAGCTGTTGTTTTTAAAGGCAAATAGACTACTGACTATGGCCATGTGCTTTCCTTCAATGAACACACAATCAAAAATATTTGACAGTACCAGCAAGATCACATAAAATATGCTAGATCTAGACTATCAAAGAGAAGGACAAGACTTTGTAAGCAAGAATTCCTATAAGAATGCAGAGAATGAGTAATGTAGCTAATAGTTGTAGGTTAATGTCTCTGTCTCAGCTCAACACTGTCACTGATGTGTTTATTTCATAAATTAAAAATTTTATGTCTTCACATTTTTCTCCTAAACTATTTACTGTTCGTGATAAAGCTGTATATACACATACATTTATATCTGACTTTTTCAACTGGCTGTTCATTGTCTCTTTTTCTTTTCTTGTGAGATATAATTGATATAATACATTATATTAGTTTCAAGTATACAACATAATAATTCAATATTTGTATATATTGCAAAATGATCAATATCATTTAGACCACAATAAATCTAGTTAACATCCCTCACCACACAGTTATTTTTTTCTTGTGATGAGAGCTTTTAAGATCTACCCTCTTAGCAACTTTAAAATATACAATATTATTATTAACTGTAGTCACCATGCTCTACCTTACATCTCTAAGACTTATTATTGTATAACTGGAAGTTGGTACCTTTGACCACCTTCACCCATTTCCACTCCCCCTCTCCCCCGCCACCTCCTGCTTCTGGCAACCACCAGTCTGTTCTCTGTATCTATGAGTTCAGTGGGGTTTGGGGGTTTTTTTTGTTTTAGATTCCATGTATAAGTGAGATCATAAAGTATGTTTCTTTCTGTCTTACTTCACTAAGCATAATACTCTCAGCGTCCATCCATGTTGTTGCAAATGGCAAGATTACCTTCTTTTGTATGGCTAAATAATATTTCATTGTATATAAACCCCATTTTCTTTATCCATTCATCCATCAGTGGACACTTAGCTTGTTTCCATGTCTTGGCTATTATAAATAATGCTGTAGTGAACATGGGGATACAAATATCTTTTCCAGTTAGTGGAAAAAAAATTTATCCTTCAGATAAATACCCAGAAGTGGACATATGTTGTTCTACTTTTAATTTTTTGAGGAACCTCCATACTGTTCTCCATAGTGGCTGCACCAATTTACATTCCTACCAACAGTGCAGAAGCGGTTCCCTTCTCTCCACATCCTCACCAACGTTCTTTTTAGAGAATTTTTACTTTAAATATTTTTATTATGACTTTCCAGGATCCCAACCATTGCCTAAATTGTGTAATCAATTTCCTCTTTTTAAATCCAGTCTCTTGGCCCTGTAATGTTTTTCAAATTAGGAACTATGACACAAAGTAGCAGAATCAGTTTTAATGTAATTGCCACTCCTTTCTTCTCTGCCACTGCTCCCCCCCTGCCCCCGCCGTGCCCATGCCTCTAAGTCCTTCACACTGCATGGACTTCAGGGCCAGATGCAAAAGAGTTCTGACTCTTCCAGATATAGCTTAAATGGGTCAGACTAGACAGCAGGAGGCAGACATTTAGGACCAGTATATGTGTGTATTTGTATGTGTATATCTCAAAAGCATATTGGACTCTAACACTCTGTGGCTCACCCATTTAGCTATTTGCTGTCACATATTTTTATCTTGTGTGAAAGTGGCAAAAGATGACAATGAATATTTTATTCAAACTTGAATTCAATTAGGTGACATGATTTTTTTTAATGTATTAGGCTATAGTTCATATTCTCAAGGTTTTCTGATGCACTAAAGGTCTCAACAGGATTCATGATCTTAATTTAAAACCCAAATTAAGTTTCTGCTATCAGTGTTTTATTTATTCCTTTGTTCATACACTTTAATATTTCCTGTGTAAACAACTTTAAACAGCCGTTTAAAATAAGTATTATTGGGCTTCCCTGGTGGCGCAGTGGTTGAGAATCTGCCTGCCAATGCAGGGGACACGGGTTCCCGCCCCGGTCCAGGAAGATCCCACATGCCGCAGAGCGGCTGGGCCCGTGAGCCATGGCCACTGAGCCTGCGCGTCCGGAGCCTGTGCTCCGCAATGCGAGAGGCCACAGCGGTGAGAGGCCTGTGTAACGCAAAAAATTTAAAAAAATAAAAATAAAAATAAATTTTTTTAAGTAAAAAATAAAAAAATAAAATACGTATTATTCAATCCTGCATTTAGTTCAGAAAATTCAAACTTTACAGTAAAAGGGGAAAGATCATTATAAATACTGTTTGCGTCTTAACAAAAAAGAAAAAGTGCATAATTCTTATTTTAGAACTTTAAAAAGTAATGTTCCATTTATGCTGAATGGCAGTTTCCCCAACCCTTAGCTTTAATGAGTTTGATAATTGAAGCAGCAGTGCTATACTAGTCTCCTTAAGTTCTTTAACTATGAAATATAATTAGCCTGCTTCTCATATTTGTCAAGATCCACCATCTTCTTGTTTTGTCAACTTACGCCATGATCATTGTTAAAACTCAACCACTGGGCTTCCCTGGTGGCGCAGTGGTTGAGAAGTCCGCCTGCCGATGCAGGGGACATGGGTACGTGCCCCGGTCTGGGAGGATCCCACATGCCGCAGAGCGGCTGGGCCCGTGAGCCATGGCCGCTGAGCCTGCGCGTCCGGAGCCTGTGCTCCGCGATGGGAGAGGCCACAACAGTGAGAGGCCCGCGTACCGCAAAACAACAACAACAACAACAAAAACTCAATCACCAATGAAAGAACTTAGACATATATCTGCCTACTTGATTTAAACTGAACCCTTGTAATATATTTTCTATCATATAATTATGCATTTTTCCTTGTATCGATATTTAGTATCATCTAAAAAATATGTATAACCAATCACTGAGATACAAGTTCAGCATAAGCTTTACTGATACTGAAAGAAATTATCATAACACTCCAACAGAAGAATTTTGAAAGACACACATGCACGTTCATAGTGTAATTTCCTGCCTAGTTGGTTATAAAGGCATTTTAGATAGTCCTTGAATAAATAAGGCTTATTCTTCTAGGATCAAATATAGCTATGTATATAGTGCAGTCCATTGTACTCACTGATACACTCACAGGCAAGTCTGTATATTGATTGGTTTCTTTAAAATTATTCATTCATCTCATTTTCTTCTTGAGTGCTTGTAGAAAGAATGATGGCACTGGTGACTTTTGTTTTTTTTAATGTTCTTTTCTCGTTTCATTTTTAGAAATATTTAATCAATTAAAGTTAAGTATTATATATTAAAGTCTATTGTCTTACACTAAACTACATTAAGAAATTATTTTCAATGTTTTTGTACCAACAGGTTGGTGATAGTATTGTTCACAAAGCCAGAGAAACCTTGGAACAAGCTATTAAACTGGTGAATGATACCAAGAAATGGGGTGCTAGGGTTGTATATGGTGATACTGACAGGTAATGAACTTTCTGTCTTTTTGCATCTCCTCAGATATTCATTTCAGTGTTTGAAATGGCTTAAGGGTAATCCTTCCTAAAAATAGAGTTCTACCTAAGTTCTTTTCAGTCCTTATGATCTTGTGATTGGAGTTAACACAGGTCCTGTTTTACCAGATATGATCTTAAGAGATAGAAAATGTATATGACCTGAGCCACAGAGTGCAAAAATTCCCAAGGCATCCCTCCAGGTAGCCAAGTAGATAGGGATCTGTAAAAACTGTATACATAGGAGTCTAATCTGTTTAAAGAAACAGCTTTTAATGTGAAGAATCCCTCAGATAGCTGCAGCTCTCTGAATTTAAACATGTATCTTAAAATAATCAAACTGTTTTTGAAAGACAGTTGCCAAATATGTGAGTGGTTAACTTTTCACTGGGCCCCAGAATCTGTTGACCTTCTTCTATAAACAGTGCAGATTCCAGATACATTTTCCATTTGATTCCAGGGGCTCACAGATTTTCTGAAGCCCATCATCCTGAAGCCCATTCTATCCAAAGGATAGAATTGCCTTTGAATCCTGAATAACCTCAGCCTGCTTGCTTGCTTTGATATTTTTCAGGGCCCAGTTATTTATGTAACATCTTATTTATATGACTTATTAAAATTTTTCTAGAATATAGGTATTATGCAAATTTCTTAGAGTCTGAAATTTTTTTCATATTGAAGGCTTAGAGTCACAGTGTGATCATTCTAAGAGCACTTGCCTCAGGAGCTCTGATCACTTTACAGTGCAGTGGAGCAGAGATAATGCTTCTAATCACTGAAAATAGCTTCTAGGTAATCTTTAAACAGCATTTAATCTTCTTTGGTTTTTTAATGCACATACAATCAACATAATCATATTAATGCTGAATGAGGCCTTTCCTCCTATAGCAGCTGTTTCATTATCAGCAGGTGGGGATAGTTTCAAGTTATCCAGGCCCCAGTTATCCATAGTCTCTACTGTTTCCCGTCAAAAGCCACTCCTCACTTTGACTTTGGGTATTTCACTGCTCTATAAAACCACTTCTGCTGAATAGTCTAGCAAAATAAAAATTACTGAAACATAGTTTTTCACCTTGTTAGCAGAGCTCCTCACAAAATATTTAGGGAAGAGGAGAAAGTTAAACTTTAAATTGTTGAGTTTAATTCAGGGTTTAAACACGTCAGTAGTTGACAACACGCACCCAGAAGCAGAAGTTGGCGTGATTCTGACTGTAAGATTTTTAGGAATTCAAACAAACCAAAAAACACAGACTTGTCAGAGCTGGAAGAGGACTTTTAGGTCAGGAGTTTTCATGACGTGAAAGCGCTGGGAGAAAACCCTAGGGGGCACATTCTCAGATGCTACTTAAGAGCAGATTCCCCTGGAATAAGAAATTTGTCGAAGATTGCCCAACTAGTTAGCAGTGGAGCCATAAATTGGTATCTCTCTACATAAGACATCACAGGTTTTTATTATTCTAATCAAAAAAGTGTAGGGACTTCCCTGGCAGTCCAGTGGTTAAGACTCTGCACTCCCAATGCAGGGGGCACAGGTTCGATCCCTGGTTGGGGAGCTAAGATCCCATGTGCCACACAGCACAGGATAGATAGATGGAGGGAGGGAGAGAGAGAGAGAGAGAGAAGAAGGAAAAGAAAGAAATTGTATTTGCAGATTTGCAGTATCTTTTTTTTTTTTTTTGGCCGCACTGCCTGACTTGTGGGATTTTAGTTCCCTGGCCAGGGATCGAACCCAGGCCCTGGGCGGTGAGACCGCCGAGTCCTAACCACTCGACCGCCAGGGAATTCCCTGCAGTATCATTAGAGCTTTTGACTACCATTCACCATCTGATTCATTCAACAAACGTTTACTGAAATACACTGTATGAGGGCAGTTCACTCTAGGGCATGCATTCTCAATGGTAATAATTCTGCCCAGCAGCGTACAAGTTGGTCCTCGAGGAGCAAAGTACAGTGGGTTTTGGCCCCACAGAGCTCAACCCTACCCTACAACATTTTAATCCTTAGTAATTACTTTCTCTTGTTAAATTTACTTTTAACTTTTTTTTGCGGGGAGGACAATAATGGTAACATACTGAGAAGCACTGCTCTAGGGATAATAAATGTATGCTTGGTGGAGGGAAAGCGTTCTTAACCAAGAGTGAGATCTGGATTCTCTTTCTAGCTGTGCTCCTAGCTGATTGCATGGCCATCAAAAAGTTGCTTAGCCTCCCTGAGGCTATCATCAGAATGAAGGAAATCTGATACATGATGAAGAATGACCATTGCCTCCCTCCAGTTTCAGGACTGCTGACTTTATGAATCTTGGAGTCTAGCTAAGGGAGATTGGTTAACAAAGCATCAAAATTACTGTTAGAAGGGTGTTTCTCTCTCTAGAGCAGTTATGCATTATTGTCCATTTAGACGGTATAAATGTAAACACCCTGAATTTCTTTATATTGTAGTGGTTCAAACAATTATTCTATATAATAGTGGTTATCAATAATACTTATCCCACCCTAGTGGGATAGACCTACTCCCATCAGTTATTGAAGCTCTCTGTAGTAGTGATCCTCAGGCAGGGTAGGGAAGGACATTTGACAACACACATACTGCCAGGGCAGCAGAAGGGTGGTGGGGAACTAGAACAAAAATCTCTTGGGAAATTCATCTGAGTATAATTGAGAGAAGCCTCCTAGGTGATTCTAATATCCCCACTTAACTCCCCACCCCATGTGAAATGAAAATCACTGCTTTAAATGTGATCTATCAATCAAAGATAAACATTATTTAACTACATTAAAAGCACCAGGAACAGACAAATAGCAACTTTTTTTTTTTTTTTTTTGGCTGTGCCACACAGCTTGCATGATCTTAATTCCCTGACCAGGGACTAAACCCACTCCCTTGGCAGTGAAAGCATGGAGTCCTAACAAACTGGACCACGAGGGAATTCCCTAGAAACTTATTTTAAAACAGTCTTTCTCTTTGTAGGCTGGTTACCTACATTCTGTTAAGTGACCCAAAACTTCCATTAATCCTGGTCCGCTCTCTTGAAGCTTAGCTCCAACTAAAACTAGCCAAAACAGCACAGATAAACTCAAGTAAAACCTCTAACACTACTAGGTAAAATCTCAAATATATACCCTATAATAACTTTTAAGATGTAAAGTATGTGTACCTTTAATTTTTTATCAAAAAAGTGCATAGTTCAATATACAAAATGTATAGACCCATGTAATCAGCTGCCACCCCAGTCAAGATACAGAATATTTCTATCACTGTAGAAAGTTCTGCCATGCTCCTTTGCAGTCAGTCCCTCACTTTCATCCCCCACCCCTAGGCAACCACTTACCTGATTTCTATTACCATAGCTTAGTTTCTCTGTTCTAGAGCTTTAAGAAATGTGTGTAGAAACACTTCAATTCATTATTGCATCTGAACATCTGAACATTTTAAGCATAATAATCTTTTTTTTTTAAGTTTGGCATTTACATCTAAAGTTAAACATACCCTTAGCATGACTCAACAATCCTACTCCTTGGTATTTACCTAAGAGAAATGAAAACTTAGGTCCACACAAAGACTTGATGCACCTCTTCACTGCAGTTTTATTCTTGATAGTCCCAAACTGCAAACAGTCCAAATGTTCATCAGCAGATGAATGGATGAACAATGTAGCATATCCATACAATGGAGTACTATTCATCAATAAAAAGGAACCATTTACTGCTACTTTAGCAACATGGGTGTATCTCACAAGCCAGACATAAGTATGTACTGTATATTATATAAAATTCTTGAAAGACAAAACTAATCTATAGTAATTGAAAGCTGGTCATGTGTTGCTGGGAGTGGGGTGGAGAATTATTGCAAAGGAGTACAAGGGAACTTTATGGGGTCATGAAAATGTCCCTATATCTTGATTCTGGTGGTAGTTACACAAATATATTAATTTCCTAGGGCTGTCACAGATTTGGTGGCTTAAGCACAGATATTTATTTTCTCACAGTTCTGGAGGTTTGAAGTCCAAGATCAAGGCGTTAGCCAGTAGCTGTGGTTTCTCCTGAAGCCTCTCTCCTTGGCTTGCAGGTAGCCACCTCCTCACTTTGTCCTCACGTGATCTTTCCTCTGTTCATATGCATTCTTGGTGTTTCTTTGTGTAATTTCCTCTTATAAAGACACCAGATTAGGCTCAACCTAACCACCTAAATTAGAGCATCATTTTAACTTAATCATTTCTTTAAAGGCCCTATCTCCAAATACAGTCACATTCACAGTGGGGGTTAACATTTCAACGTATGAATTTAAGGGGCACAGTTCAGCCCATAGCAAGCCTATATGTTTGTCAACATTCGTGGAACTGTACACTTAGAATGTATTCATTTTATTATATGCAAATTATATCTCAATGAAGTTGATTTTTAAAATAATCTTTCAAAAGGAAATTTTGTAATAATCTATTTTTTTTAAAGGCTGTACTGGTATAATGAGCATCAGATGGGCCTAGAAAGAAAATACTATAAAAAGCTTTAGGTGGTTGAGAATATAGCCTAGCTTAAAAGTATAATTAGCCATCTAAGGCCTATTTTGTTGTGCCTTATGTTAAAATTAATTCAGATTGATAAATTTTTATTTTCAAGGCCTTAAGTAATATTAAATAAATACTCCTTCAGCTTTTCAGATCAAACTCTAACACAAGTACTATCTGCAATATTGGCAGAGAAAGATCTTTTCAAAAAAAAAAAACCATCCAAATGAGACTGAAAGTCCAACATAAAAGCATTTAAGAAATAATAAGATTGGTTTATGTGGCTCCAAGAATCTTAAAGTCCATGTTTCAAGATAGTATGCATTTCTACTATTTAATATCTTTCCACTAAAGTTATAAATGAAGATCAGCTTTATAATCTCTATTCCTTGAGTATATTTATTCGCCATTACTTCTTTTGGTCTCAGATTGTGGTATATACTGAAATGTAAAGTGCTATTACAGAGTTAGCTGGATTATATTAGGAAAAAATACCCAATACTTTTATCAGTTATTTTTTAGTATTTTTCATATTAGAATTTTTTTTATCCGTATTAGAAATCCTTCCCTCTTGACCTGCATATACTGATGGTGGGATTGTATGTCAGAAATACCTTTCTGGACTTCAGTTTCACATTATCTTTCAAAAAATATTTTTAGTATATACCACTTATCTAGAAATTCCTCTTCTAGGAATTTATTCTAAGGACATAGCTTGCCAAGTTATTATTATATATTAAATATTAGAAAAAAAATTTAATGACTTAGATTTCCAGTGGTAGGGGTTTGGTTAAATTATACTATATCCATACACTGAAATACAGTACAAACTGTTAAAATAATGTATAAGAACTAAGTGACATGGGAAAATGTTCACAATATACCATTAAATGAAAGGAGAAAGTTATCAAACTGTATGATCTGTGATCCCAAATGAGAAAAGACTTACAGACGTACACAAAAGGCTTCTAGTGTCTTTTTTCTGAATGGTGAGATTATAAATGGCTGTTTGTGCCTTTCTGTGTTTTCTAACTGTTCTTCAGTGAACATATTTTACAAAATATACATGTGTTCTTTTCTAAGTTGGGTGGTTCTGGAAGGAAATTCCCTCCCATATCACAAGTAAATTTTCCATTTCTTTATAGTCATCATCTTTTATTTTGTGACTGACATAATTGTGTGTCATGGAAAGCTGTAAATGTATAGGAATGACCCAGGAGCTTCTTGGCAGCTGTGATAGCTGTTCTGTGTGTAGCTAAACTAGAAACATTCGATGTCTTAAAGATCTGTAACAAGATATACCATGAGCACACAGGAAAGTGTGACAAAACAAGAAAACTCAGGTAGGGAGCAACTTAATAAGGAAGAGGAAGGGGGAAAAAAAGGTTTTCCTTGGTTTTAGAGTATTATCCAGGAAAGTTACTATTGATGAGATTTTTTTTTTTTGTTACAATGCCTTCCTCATTACCCTACTTTATTTTTAATCCTCTTAGTATGTTTGTGCTACTGAAAGGAGCCACTAAGGAGCAGTCTTTTAAGATTGGTCAGGAAATTGCTGAAGCTGTAACTGCTACCAATCCTAAACCAGTGAAACTGAAGTTTGAAAAGGTAAGAGAAATGTAATACTACTAACCACATATAAAATTCACATACCTTCTGTAGATTTCTGACTTTTTCGATACATTTTCAGATTTTGTAGTGGTATATGGGTCTGTGAAAGTGTTAAAGTATTTTCCCCTTATTTTTGTATGATTTTCTCAAATTTTTTTGTAATATCTTAATAAAGAAATGAAAAGACTACTCCAGTTAACTATCGCTGTGTAACCCCAAACTTAATGGTGTAAAACAAGCACCATTTTATTGAGCTTACAGATTTTTATGGGTCAGGAATTCATGAAGGGTGCAGCTGGGATGGCATGTCTCTGCTCCACAATGTCTAGGTCCTTAGCTGACAGCTAAGGACTGAAATCACCCTGAAGCTTGCTCACTCTCGTGTCTGGGGGGGTTGATGCTGGCTGCCATTTGGGACACCAGGTGGGGCTGTGAGCTGGAACACCTACACTTGGCCTTTCCCTGGGGCTACTTGTTCTTCCTCCCAGCATGATAGCTGAGTTCTAGGAACGAACATCCCAAAGAGAACCAGATGAAAGCTATTTTGCTTTTTATGACCTAATCTCAAAATCATATAGCATCATAGCCTGTCTAAATTTGAGAGGGAACATAGGTCCCCATCTCTTAATGGGAAGAATGTCAGAGGCACATTGTGAGAAGGCTATGTGGGATGGAAAATACTATTTCTTTGGAGAATGCAGTCTGCCACAGGACCTTCGACTATTTTCACTTTACTTTGGATATGAAATATGCATTTAGTTCTTTCTATATAAAAGATACTGGGGCTTCCCTGGTGGCGCAGTGGTTGAGAGTCCGCCTGCCGATGCAGGGGACACGGGTTCGTGCCCCGGTCCGGGAAGATCCCACGTGCCGCGGAGCGGCTGGGCCCGTGGGCCATGGCCGCTGAGCCTGCGCGTCCGGAGCCTGTGCTTCGCAACGGGAGAGGCCACAACAGTGAGAGGTCCGCATATCACAAAAAAAAAAAAAAAAAAAAAAAAAAAAAAAAAAAGATACTGAGCTAGGAGAGGTGTGGAATGCAAAGAAGCATGAGACACAGTCCTGCCCTCTAAGAGCCAATAATCTAAAAGGAAAGATTAGAAATGTATGTAAATGATCTTTCATTGTAAACTGAGGAAGCAGTCTCCCTAAGCACTATAAGAGTGCAAAGAAAAGGAGGTATTGTGTCCTCCTAGGCTGGATGGGGAGACTCCATGTAGGAGGCATACATCTCATTCTGTCTCAGAAAATGGTTAGAATTTCAATAGGCAGCCACGGTGTTGCAGTCATTCTGCACAGAAGAAAATGGTATATAGAAGGATCTGGAGTTGGAAATGCACACCATGGGAATACAGAGTAGCAGGAGAGAAGTCTGGAAAAATAAAGTTAAGACCAGATTATAGAGTGTCTTGAATGCCAAGCTAAAGTGTTTAAACTTTATTCAGGAAAGTTTATCAAACAAAAGCATGACAGAGCTTTTTGGGGAGGACTGGCCTCACAGTAGTGTGGAGATGGATTGGAAAGAGGAGAATCTCAAGACCGGATGCCTCTTGCAACCTGTATACCCTGAAGTAGTGAGATAAACTAGCAAAAATAAACAATTCAAGAGAAAATGGAAAGAAAGATGGGCAGGAGTTAAAAGTGACTGATTTAGGAGAGCAGGTGTGGAAAAGATAAAAGAGGGAGAAGAGAATCAAAGATGACTCCCAATTGTTTATCATGCACCTACTCTGAAGCAAGAATTGTGCTAGAAGAGATTCAGAGAGGACTTTGATATGGTATCTGCCCTGAAGAGTGAACATTCTAATTGCAGGGAGAGAGGGAAGGAAAATTAGAAAACAGAGCGATGAGTGCTATTCTAGAAGTATGTGTGTGATGCTGTGGACACTCAACCTATCTGGCAAAGTGAAGAGCATGGTGTCCTTAGAAAATAACACCAGACATGAAAATTTACCTGAGATAGATAACAGGCCTAAACATAAAAGCAAAAACTGCAAAACTTCTCAATTTGTTAAGAATTGTGATGCATATGTTCATACTTCCTCATTGTGATTTTGATATCTGTAAAATCTTTAGTAACATCCCTCCTTTCACTTTTTTCTTTGTTTGTTTTTGTTTTTGTTTTTTGTGGTACGCGGGCCTCTCACTGTTGTGGCCTCTCCCGTTGCGGAGCACAGGCTCAGCGGCCATAGCTCACAGGCCCAGCCGCTCCGCGGCATGTGGGATCTTCCCGGACCGGGGCACAAACCTGTATCCCCTGCATCAGCAGGCAGACTCTCAACCACTGCGCCACCAGGGAAGCCCTCTCCTTTCACTTTTGATCATTTGTTTTTCCATTTTTTTCCCCCTTGATCATTCTAGCTAGTGGTTTGTCCATTTATAGAATTTTCTGAAGAACTGTATCATTAATTTCCACTCTTTATTATCTCCTTCCTTACACTTAACTTTGGGTTTAGTTTGCTTCTCTTTTCCTGTCTTAATTTAGAAACTTGAATCATTGATTTTAAACAAAAAATTTTAATACAAGCATTTAACGATAACAAATTTCTCTCAAAACACTACTTTAGCTTCAAGTTTTGATATCTTGTGCTTTTATTATTATTCATTTACTTCAGTGATAATGACCTGTAGGTTTAGAAGTGTGTTAAGTTCCAAATTTTTAAGGATATTTCAGACATCTTTTTGTTATTAATTTTAATTCCATTGTGGTCAAGGAACATAGTCTATATAATTTCAATGCTTTTAAGCTTGTTAAAGTTCGTTGTTTGGTCTAGCATATGGTCTCTTAGTGAATGTTCCCATATGACCTTGAAAATTCCTGTGTATTCTGGTTATTGGGTGGAATGTTCTATAATGTCACTTAGGTTAACTGATAGTGTTGTTGAAGCCAACAACAATCTTATTGATTCTCTGTCAATTTCTAGAAGAGAGGTGCTAAAGTCTCCAAGTATAATCATAGATTTGCCTGTTTCCTCCTTTTAGTTCTGCCAGTTTCTATTTCATGCATTTTGAAGTTTTCTTATTAGGTGCATATACATTTATGGTTATGTATCTTCTTGACAAATTGATACTTTTATCTTTGATAATATTCCTTATCTGGAAATCTACTTTTTCTGATATTAATATAGCCACTGTTTTGATTAGTATTAACAAGTGTATCTTTTTTCTAACCTTCTATGTCCTTATATTTAAAGTGGATTTCCAGTAGAAAGCATATTGTTATATCTTTTTGATGGGATCTAATCTGATCATTTTTGCCTTTTACAAGTTACATTCTTTACACCAATTTTTACCCTTTCTACACCATTTTTACACTTTTTACACCACTTACGTTTAGTGTGATTACTGATACAGCTTTGGGGCAGAGGAAAGGACCAATTTGGTAACATAAAAAGGGGTGGGGACACAGGAATTCCAATTCAAGGTATTTATCCTGCGGATTTATCCATCCACGGTTGTTCAGCGGAACACTATTTATAACTCCAAAAGATTGGAAACATCCTAAATAACCCATAGTAGGTAACTGGTTACAAAAATTACTATATCCTCATAAAGTGGACTGCTATGTAGCTACAAATCAAAATGAGCTTTCTGTACAGGATGGAATGCTCTCCAATATAAGTTATTAAATGAAATAAGCAAAGTACAGAGTGATGTGGAAGGTAAGCTACCCTTATGTATATAAGTAACTTAGAATATTTCTGGAAGAATATACAGGAAATCAATAACAGGATGCCTCTGTGGAGGGGAAGGTAGACTTTTCATTGTATATTCTCTTATAACTTTTTAATTTGTACCATATAGTAGGTGTTACTTAAAGTCATTTTTTAAATTGTTTAAAAAGATATGATTGAAGATTTTGAGAGAGCAGTATCAGCTGAGGAAGAAGCAAAATTGATAGTGCAAGTAAAAGGAGTGAGTGTGTGGTGAGGAAGTAGAACAACTCATTTTGTGTGCTTTTACCTGCAAGTGTTGTCTCATTTTGTATCATGAATTCGTTGGTCCTAAGCCACATTTAGAATTTTTTATAATTGATATCTGGTTAAAGAGAGAGAAGAAGGCATGTAAAAATAAGATATTCATGGTTGGGAAAAAATGGTTATTGATAGACATTTTATTAATTTCGTCACAGGTATATTTGCCCTGTGTCTTACAAACAAAAAAGAGGTATGTGGGTTACATGTATGAAACACTGGATCAAAAGGACCCAGTATTTGATGCAAAAGGAATAGAAACAGTCAGAAGAGATTCCTGCCCTGCTGTTTCTAAGGTAAGTTTTATCTATCTTGTTGTTATCTTTAAGAAATAAGTGGCTAGGACTTCCCTGCTGGCACAGTGGTTAAGAATCCGCCTGCCAATGCAGGGGACACGATTTGATCCCTGGTCTGGGAAGATCCCACATGCCGTGGAGCCACTAAGCCCATGCGCCACAACTACTGAGCCCACGTGCCACAACTACTGAAGTCCATGCACCCTAGAGCCCATGCGCCACAACTACTGAGCCTGCACGCTCTAGGACCCCGCGTGCCGCAACTCCCAAGCCTGCGTGCTGCAGCTGCTGAAGCCCGTGCACCTAGAGCCCATGCTCCGCAACAAGAGAAGTCACTGCGATGAGAAGCTTGCACACACGAAGAGTAGCCCGTTCGCCGCAACTAGAGAAAAGCCCACGCGCAGCAACGAAGACCCAATGCAGCCAAAAAATAATAATAATAATTTTAAAAAAGAAATAAGTGGCTAAAGAATCCGGTACAAATCCTTAAGCACATATCTAGGTGGAGGAACTTATAGCCTATATGACTATGTATAACTATAAGAGGAAGTGTGTGATTTTTTGAGAACTTCATTTATAATGAAAACAACTTATTTAAGTCCTTAGTTTCTGACTTCTTCCACACCTTACCTTTTATCACAGTTGCTAAAAAACAACACTTGAACTTGATAAAAATTTCCTGCCTAATCACCTACAGATGATATGTTATCATATGGCAACACCCAAAAGCTATGGAGCAGGATAAAGAAAAGAGAAACTGAACAGAGAAATTTCATAAGTAATATAATCCATCCTAGATTAACTGAAATTCTGTTTACTTGGGTTACCAAATACAAGTTAGGGAGATTTCTGAACAATGGTAATATATAAATCACCTAAATTTCTCAACCATAGTATCTTATATTTATTTTTTCTTTATTCAGGCCCAGATGCCTTCTATAACAAACCAAAAATAAATGGTATAAATGGAATAGCACTCTATACACTGAGTTTTACGAGAGCATTAAAAGCATAATAGATTGACTGACAGCAACCTATTATGTCACATATACTATTTTGTAAATTTGAGATTTTTTTTTAATACTAGTTTCTGGAAAAGATATCCAGTGCATTCTTCCTGAGGGAAGAATGGTGCCTTGGCTAAGTTAGCAACTTCTTGTGTAAGTATGTATGGATTCCAGTACTCAGAATAAGATACAGAGCTTTCACCTGGAACTCATTTAAATTCATTCCACTGCATAAATCTACTGCATGTCAGTCATTTTCTAGTAGAAATACTCCAGCACAGAAAATCCTATCACAGTTAGTATATATTTACTGATACTATAAAAAGGCAAAAAGACTGACTTTATTTCACTGCTTGGTGATGTTTAAACTTCTCTCTGTCCACCTGAATCCAGCCCTTTCTGTAATAGGGTAAATAAAAAATAATACATGAAATGATGTCTGGCTTTTTGTGCCTGGAGCGCTCTTGGCCATTTAAGACAACTTAAATGTTTCATGTTGCTCATCACACACAGCATGTTTCATCTGCATGTCATTCTGATACGATTTTCCTCAAACTACATAATATTCTATTTTTAGAAATCGCAAGTTCAATAAAGTCTCCGAAATATTTTCCAGTTTCAATATCTAGTCATTGTAAATGACAGATTGTTCAGACAGATCAGCAAGTTTCAGTAATTAACATAATTGAAAGTATAACAGCAATGATGAAATATATTGGGGGATATTTTATCCTTATGAGCGTATCCATTTTTTTTTAAAGATACTTGAGCGTTCTCTGAAGCTGCTATTTGAAACAAGAGATATAAGTTTAATTAAACAGTATGTTCAACGACAATGTATGAAGCTTCTGGAAGGAAAGGCCAGCATACAAGATTTTATCTTTGCAAAGGAATACAGAGGAAGTGCCTCTTACAAGCCTGGCGCGTGTGTGCCAGCCCTGGAACTTACAAGGTAATGATGCACACAACAGCACAACCCCCAATACCTAGTAAGTGTAGTCCTGGGATTCGGAATGGTTTGGAGTAGATGAAAAGACACCCAGTCTGCAGGCACAGACACACAATTGTCTATTCCCCTGCCCACGTGAAGCCTCACTAAAGTGAGTGGGTGACCACCACACGTTGCAAGTTCTAAAGAAGAAGAAAGAGCTCTTCTGGCCTTCCCTGCAGAAACTAAATTCAGTGAAATTGTAATCTGTTACAGAGCTGGAATTGATTGTTTTTCCCATATCAGAATCACTAGGTAGTCCTAATTTTGATCTACCAAAGCACTGAGATGGTATCATTCTAGAATCAGATCATCTAATCAGCTAAATTTTATCTTCCATTATTAGATTTACAATAGTTAATTCTTACTCTTAGGGGATAGAAGACAATTTAAGGTAGTTGATATCTGCCAACTCACATTGTTCTCCATGTAACAGTAATTTACAAACTAAGTTTTATTAAACTCTTATAGCATATCCACTTGGTGCCAACTAAGTGAAGTGTATACAGTTGTCAAAAAAGTTACTTGACGGTTCTCCTTGTTGATTTCTCATGGTTTCATTATTGTTTAATTCTCATTTAATTTTCTGGAAAGATGCCTTCCATGACAGTCTTTAAGTGACTATTTTATTTGGATTTAAATAGGAAAATGCTTACTTATGATCGGCGCTCTGAGCCTCGAGTTGGGGAACGAGTACCGTATGTCATCATTTATGGGACCCCTGGAGTACCACTTATCCAGCTGGTAAGGCGCCCAGTGGAAGTCCTGCAGGACCCGACTCTGAGACTGAATGCCACTTACTATATCACCAAGCAAATCCTTCCACCCCTGGCAAGAATCTTCTCACTTATTGGTATTGATGTCTTCAACTGGTATCATGAATTACCAAGGGTAAGCCTACTAAATAGTACCTGTGCTATGATTCTAGAGAGAGAATTCACTTAAAATTTTCAGTAGAACTAAAGAAAGATTTTATTTACATGCTAATCAGAGCAAAGCAAATGCTTTATTATCCTATACCAACAAAGGTGCTACATTTTTCTGGTTTAGTTTTCTACAAACACCTTCCCAGCTTCTGTCAGATTGGCCAAATTATAGAAGATTAAACCCAACAACTACATCAATGGTAAACACTTAACTATAAAATAACTCAAAGCAGCTAATAAAAATTAGACAAAGGAGAGCAGAAAATCCCTTCAGAATGGTTGTTTAAGAAATGTATAGGATGTAGTAGCTAGACACAGTCCTACAGAAACCAGACTAAGGAAATAATGTTGAAATAGCACTTTGCTAAAGTAAAACATGCAATGTGGAATCTTACCAAAGGGAGCTTTGCTTGAACTCTTTTCTTCTTAGTTTACCCATCAGAAGCTTGAAGGAACGATTTGTGGTTCTGTAATAATCTGGGATACCTTACTCTAGGAGAGTAGCAGTTGTTATCTGATGTTTAGAATTAGATCTGCTGTCATTTGCTCAGACAATGAAAGGCTGAGGGTATGCAGGAAAACTGATAAAGCTGATACTTAAATTATTTTTACTTTCTCAGTAAGCACTTAGGGCCTCAAGGAAAAGAATAAGCTGGGAAACTGAGGTTGAAGCTGTGCTTCAGTGAATCTGTGCTGGCCAACACCTGTAATGCTGTGTCCTGGCTCTACACCACAAAGCTATTACTATTTTTCATTTAATCACCAGCAAGAATGTTAAAACAATGACATTTATAAAAGGCTGACCTAATAACTTTTATGCAGAGTGACATATAAGACAGCAAGGGAGTACACCAAGGGTATGA
This sequence comes from Kogia breviceps, assembly GCF_026419965.1. NCBI lineage: Eukaryota > Metazoa > Chordata > Mammalia > Artiodactyla > Physeteridae > Kogia > Kogia breviceps. The sequence continues at coordinate 42,772,835 of NC_081322.1, read as the reverse complement.
TTGTAAGATGATAATGTTATTTCAGTGTGAAAAAGAGTATCAGAAGACATCTCTGAAACCAGTATTACTTCAAATGAGGATGATTAGGTAACATGTGTCTAATTTCATTTGAAATGTTCCAGGTTTACTTTTGCTTGAATTTTGCACCTTACTGCCTAACAAGTTATTTTTAACCTTCCACTTACCTTGCTGCCATGGCCCAAATTGTGCAGCCTTAAACAGTATCTACTCTCAACCTGGATTTCTTCCTTTGTCCTCTGTGATCTCCATTGCCCCATATGATCTCATACATCTACATATCTCAACCAAAAAACTGAGTGACAGGGATTTCCCTGGTGGCACAGTGCTTGAGAGTCCGCCTGCCGATGCAGGGGACACGGGTTCGACCCCTGGTCTGGGAAGATCCCACACGCCGCGGAGCAACTAAGCCCATGCACCACAACTACTGAAGCCTGAGCACCTAGAGCCTGTGCTCCACAACAAGAGAAGCCACTGCAGTAAGAAGCCCACGCACTGTAACAAAGAGTAGCCCCCGCTCACCACAACTAGAGCAAGCCTGTGCGTAGCAACGAAGACCCAACGCAGCCAAATAAATTTTAAAAAAAAACAAAGGAGACTATTTTTCTTCTTTATTGAAGTATAATTGACATACAATCTGGTATTAGTTTCCAGTGTAGGACATAGTGGTTTGACATTTATATACATTATGAGATGATCACCATGGTAAAGTCTAGTTATCATCTGTTACCATTTAAATTTATTATAATATTATTGACTATATTTCCTATTCTGTATATTATATCCCAATGACTTACTTATTTTATAACTGGAAGTTTGTGCTTCTTGAGACTATTTTTTTCCCAAAAAAACAAAACCAAAACCATATTATCTGATGATATTAAGGTGTAAAGAAAGGACTTTGTTCTTTTCTATAGCCCCACTGTCTAAAACAGTGCCTGACATATAGTAGCTAGTCAGTATTTGTTGAACAAATGAAATAATGCCCTAGTAATAAACCTGTAATTAGCATGAGAATAGCCACTCTGCTATGAAGCTGGCTCAGACTTACTTCTGAATTGATGGTTTTCTGAATTGTTGTTTTTATAGATCCAGAAAGCCACCAGCTCCTCTCGAAGTGAACCTGAAGGGCGGAAAGGCACTATCTCACAATATTTTACTACCTTACACTGTCCTGTGTGTGATGACCTGACTCAGCACGGCATCTGTAGTAACTGTCGCAGCCAACCTCAGCATGTTGCAATCATCCTCAACCAAGAAATTCGAGAGTTGGAACGTCAGCAGGAGCAACTTGTAAAGGTACAACCTTGTTCAAAAGACCCAGAATCCCAAGCAATCTGATTCTTCAGGGAAATATAGTCAACTCTTGAGGGAGGTGTAGTGTAAGGTGTGGAAGTGGAATAAGGATTCTAAGTTAATAAACTTCCTAAAATCCTAAAAATATCTTAATTGAACTAAACTATTAAAAATGGCTAAATTTGTTTTATAATTCAGTTTTTGTTTTCATAGAATAGTGTATTATGTTTATTAGAACCACAGAACTACAATGTCCAGCCACCCAATTTCTTTTATAATAGTATTTCTAAAAAAGAAAAGTACTAATTGCTTTGTCTACCATATCTACTTACCATTCACATAAAAATCTGTTTTTCCTAGAGAATTGCTAGTAAACTTGGAAGGTTTGCAATTCTGAGAGTCAAGATAGAAAATTAACAATTAACATGATTGAATCTTACTATCTGCCAGAGGCTGGCTGTTCAAGGCCCTCTTACAGATGAGTAAACTGACACAGAGGGATTAAGTAATTTGCCCCGTGTTCCACTGTTAATAAGCAGCCGAGATGGGATACAGACATAAAATGCAGAGATAATTTTTCAAATGTGGAATTCCAGCAGAAATAAACAACAGGAAAGGAATCTCTTGAAATAAGTTAGAAAATTAGATCTAAAGAAAAAATATTATAGCACATTTTTAAGTAGTATATTTCTTAAAGGACTGATTATATCTTCTTATAGCATCATGTTTCAAGTTACAATTTTAGCTTTCAGGCGAGAGAATAACAATTTTGAGGTGGAGTTTGTTTTGTTTTGTCTTTAGAAGAGCATATATAAGGTTATTGGAGTGTTTTTAAACCAACCAAATAATTGAAAGGCAGTATAGTGGAATATGAATCAAGCTGATAGTAAGAACATCAGGATTCCAGTCTGGACTTCATAGTATTGGCCATGTCCTCTGGCCCCAGTTTTCTCAGAATGTGGGTTGATGCTCTTTCCTAGGTCCTGTCTAGCTCTATCATTGTGAATTCTCCTAAATGATCACTCCCGGCAGCTTGTCTGCTCACATGCCTAATGTAATCCAACTACCTATGTAAAGGCCAGGTTCTATGCCATGCCCCTCAAGGTAGAAAGGCTTTTGAACCAAATCAGAGTATCCACAACCTCCTAGCAGGACAACCTAGCTGCCACACAGCTGAAAAGGGAGAGAAGCCATCTCTTGGGAGACTAGGCTCTTAGAATAGAAAATGATGAAGGACTGGTAAAGTATACACTGTTTCCTCTGCACCATTCTAGCTGCTGTTCTGCGCTGGCAGAAAACTCTTTAAGTTGTATAGTGTATAGCCAGAATGCATTAAACAGATTTCATTAAGGACAGTAAGATCTCTACGTATGATTATTGATGCAACCACAGAAGCCTAGCTCGCCTAGCTTACTGAAATGATAAAGTGACTTTTCCCTCTCCTAAATAGTTGTTAAGCACGCTCACTTTTCTCCTTCCCTTCTGTTACCATCCTAGTCCAACCACCATTCTCTCTCCCCAGAGACTCTCCTACAACAGCCTCCTACCCTTACCCCCCCCCATCCTGTCCATCCTCAACACTAGCTCGAGCTTCCCCACCCAAGAGAAAGTGAGCCCAGTGAGGGTGGAGGCCCTGCCCTGCCCTCGCTGAGTTGGCTGAGCCTAGCACGGAGTCCAGCCCATGCTGGGTCGTACATATGTAGTAAATGGAGAAACAGCTTCTTGCTGAATATGCACAGTTAAAGCAGCAGTAAGTCACTGGAGTATTGCCAACCAGTTTTCAGCCACTCTGTCCCAGTTTTTGTACTACTTTGTACTAGTGGTTCTGGTTAGTACAACCACTAGTCACTGCTTCTGTTTTTTTAGGTTACTACCCCAATGGCAGCAACCAGCCCTCATAGAAAATTCCCTAGTTGGCGTCTAGTACAAGGTGCAAACATGGGCAGGACCTCCAGAGTTCCACTGACGTCAGAGGCTGTGAGTGGCCTCTTCCCTGGACCTTACTGTCTTCTGCCCCCAGCAACATGCACTACGCTAGTTGGTGCCATCAATTTCTTACTTATAAAAATGCAGTTTTAAAAGTAATGCTGTTTAAAATAAGGATGGTTCATCATCTTTAAAGAGATATTTTAACTTTAGGATTGTTTTTTTTCCTGAGAATTAAAAAGTGTGTCTCCTGTGCACTAAATAACCTGTAGGAATTTTCATAGAGCAGAAATTACAGGAGATAAAATGAGAAATTGTCAGAAACATTAGTAATAGATTTGATACACCTCTCAGCCCAAGACCAGTCAAGTGATCAGAAATCAGTACAATTATTAAAAGATCTAAACAACATTATAAGATAGACCTTTTGATTATATATCAAACTCTGTAACCCAACATTAGAGACTACACCTTCTTTTCAAGTGTTTATGGAATGTTAAAAGATTGAACATATTTTAGTCTATAAAGAAAACTAAAGAAAACCTTAATAAACTTCAGAAAGCTGAAATATTACAAATTTTATCAATACAATTCTATAAAGCTAGTAGTTAATTATAAACTCAGAAAACAAAATGATCCTTCTAAACACTCCCTGTTAAACAAACAACACATAAAAGATTCTAGACAACCATAGCAGATCTCAAAGAAAAATTCATCAACTTAAACACTTTTAATAATAAACATTAAAAAAGAAACTTAAGCATCTGACTGAAAATTTTTTAAAAAACAAGAAAGTGAGCCAAAGGATAGCAAAAAGAAAGAATCAATAAATATTAAAGCAGTTTTTTATGTTTGCTAAAATGTAAGTTTCCAGGTTGTGGTGTTAAAGTTTTAAATGTAAGCTGCTCAGGGTTTAAATCACCAGTAAAGGATCTTGAAAGTAAACATTGAGTTAAATTTAGTGAGGCAAGTAATTCCATCCTGGTTTATTTATCAGGCAAGCACAGCGAGTGCATAAATATTTATCAGTTTGTCCTGGCACCTGAACGTAGCTGCAGTACATAGAGCTGCAGTGCAGACATTCCGTATTTGGGAGTAGGTTTGAGTCTCTTGGCAGAGACCTAATTGGTGAAAGTCTTCAGAGTAGAACAGCACACTTACTCTTCAAGAGAGCATGCTGAAGCACAGGGCTCAGTAGTTTCCTTGTGGCAGTATCATAATACTGGATACAGTAACCAGTGTGCTCAGAAAAATGGGCCTTTCAATTGACTGGAAGATACTGGTGCAAAGAACAAAAATTTTTTGCCCTGTGAGACCCGTAAAACAGAAGCTCTTAGATACAGATCAGAGAATTAAGTACAGCAGATCTGATTTCTCTCTTAAAAGATAATTAGTATGGTAGCTGCTATTTGCTATCCCTTTTTTAAAATCACTTGGATACACTATTCACATTTAAAAAATCAGCATATATTTTCTTGACCCTTGGGGCCCTCACTAGTAGCCTTTAATGTTTTTCATGTTTTATCAATTTTTTAAACTGTATGTATAACTTGAGACTTTACATATTAAAATCTGATCACTGGGTAAGACATTATAATGCTTCTCTTTAAAAATTGCCTTATGATTTATTGTTTTCCTTTAGATCAGATCTCATTATACATCAGAATCACCTGAGAGCCCTAAAATGTACAGATTCTTCAGCTCTTATGCCCAGAGATCCTGATTCATTGGTCTGGGATGGGGCTGAGGCATTAGCCTATTTTTAGGCTCATGTATATAGCCAGGGTTGAAACTACTGGTCTACACTACTACTTTCAAATTCACATGCTTTGATTTTTCTTTTTCCATACTAGCATTTCTCTTCTGAAATAAGAAAGTGGGTAACTTTTTATGATTGGCATACAAAATGTTTAATAAATAGTGTACATAGTGCATTTAAGAGACAGTCTTTGAATGGTAATGGGTAGCCTATTATGTGGATGTTAATATATAGGGAATTTTGTGCTCTGTGGTTTGTGAAATAATGTCCTTCAGAAATGTGTCAACTTAGGGTTGGCTATGCTTCAAAGAGATGAAAATTAATGAAACTTTCTGTAATATGTGCCATACGTCTGCCTGTAATCTGTGGTGGGTCACAAAGGAGGGATTATAAAAGTTTGTTGTTTATACTTCTAGATAGAAACTTTCCTATCATTTGATGTACTCCTCTTGTCCTTTCAGATATGCAAGAACTGTACAGGTTGCCTTGATCGACATATCCCGTGTGTTTCTCTGAACTGCCCAGTACTTTACAAAGTCTCCCGAGTAAATAGAGAATTATCCAAGGCACCATATCTTCGGCAATTACTAGACCAGTTTTAAATTGTCAATATCAGAGAATTCCAGGTGCTATTTTTTTCAGTGTTTACCACTAAACTGTTGTGCATGGTGCTTTTTCAACTTTCATCGAGTCAAGTATGTTCATTGTCTGTCTATTATCTGAAGACTATGAAGACTTTTATGCTGAGTTAAAAATTGTACTTGTTGATCTCTGAATAGCTGACTTCTTACAGTGTACGAATCCCTCATCCTTTCGCCTTTTCAAAATTGTTTTATAATGCAGGTGTCGAATTTGCTACAGTATGCGTAACATCTTGTAAATCCATTTGAGTAGATCATGTTTACTTCCCTGTGGAAGGAGCACTGAAAACCTCTTTAAAAAACATTCGTGTTTTCCTTGAACTGTCTGTATCAAGACGTGTTATCCATTCACTTTATAATTTTGACTGCGAAATATTTTGTAAATACACTTTTTTACTTTTCAAACTAAGTAAAATAATGTGCAATGAATTTTATACAAATGATTTTCAAGTTGTTTGGTATATTTCCTCTAGGTTTTGCTTGACTCAGAGTAGAGTTGTTATTTTGATCAAACTGTGCAAACAATAGTGCCATGTGTAGCATTTTGAAACATTATTTTCTAAAACCGCTGTCTTGCTTTAGCTATTAATGGGGCATTGTGAGGAACTGTGCAAAGACTTTTTTGTTACAAACCTGTGGGCCTGTTGCAATATTTTAAAAATAAAAAATTTTATTCCGTTTTTGCTTGTTTTGTATAGACATTTCTATTGCTTCTAAATATGCTTAAAATATTTTCTTTCCTTATGTACTGTACAGTTAATCTTATTTGCCATCATCTTGAACACAAAATGTGTATTTAGAATATTTGTATAACTATAAAATAAAAAAGGAATTATGTGGTCAGTGCATTGTTTTCTAAACTGGAAATCATTGTTTTAAAAGTTAATAATGGAAACCATATTAAAATTGAATAAACTACAAAATACAGCAGTGTGGTTTTATCTGGCTATAAATAGAATGATCTTCATCTGTTTTATAAGCCTATATTAGTTACCTCCTCCCTACCCTCTCTGAAATTTAACTCGTTACACATACTCATTGATGTTGAAATTCCCTAACCAAAACTTTAGGATTTTTTTTTTAAACGGGAGCAAGTAGTCTAGGAAATGTTTAGCTCTCATCCATGTTCATATTCATTTAGATAATAATTAATTTTGAAGCCAAGACTTTCCAACGGGAAAGCAAAAATTTTCTTAGTACTCTTTTAAAACTTAATACCAGGACTTCCCTGGTGGCACAGTGGTTAAGAATCTGCCCGCCAAAGCAGGAGACACAGGTTCGAGCCCTGGTCCGGGAAGATCCCACATGCTACAGAGCAACTAAACCTGCGTGCCACAACTACTGAAGCCTACGCACCTAGAGCCTGTGCTCTGCAACAAGAGAAGCCACCGCAATGAGAAGCCTGCTCATCGCAACTAGAGAAAGCCCACACACAGCAACAAAGACCCAATGCAGCCAAAAAAAAATTTATATTTAAAAAAAAATGCCAATATTTTCAATAGAAAAAAATTAAGATAGAAAGCTCATCTGGTTATGCACCAGAAGTACGTCTAGGTACTGCTGAATTCAGTACTTCCAAATATTGGGATTTGTTTTCTGAAAATTATATAGTAAATATGTAATCAAAGAGATATAATTCATGTCTGCACATATTTCTCCTAAGCCCTGTGGAGACATCATAAATCGCCACTTCTGTGGATCTTTTTTTGTTTGGTAGTCTAGAGCTAGTCCTTAGAATTAGGATTTTCTTACCCTTGCATGGGTGGCTACTGATGAACTTATCTATTACTTTCCCTTTTCTAAGTTCTGTGTTATCAGGACTTCAGTTTTCTCATCAGTATAGCTAGACACAATATTCTAAACAGAATAATCATTCTTAACCTCTTTATAACTGGACATAGCCAAACTAGCAAATGGTTATTCAATACTAGTGCCCAAAACAAGCTCAAAACTAGTTTTAAGCACTTAGCATATCTCTGGTTCCCTTTTGTACAGGGAAATGCCTCCCTTGTAACTCTGTTCCCAGAGTCTGTAGCCTAACTGCCTTTTAATGAGATGCATCTGCTGTTTCAGTAACTGTCACCAGTGAGGGTGCTGAAACAAGAAGCTTCCAGTATACTTTCATAATTATTTCCCCTCCCTTTTAGAACAGCTATTAATAAAGTTTTGTGTTTCACCTAGACCAGAAAAAAAGTTCATTTTCTGAGTAATGCTAAAGAAATAATCTCATTAAACATTCCCTTAAGGTTAAAACATCATTTTCTCTCATTCTGACCACTTCCCACCAACGTGTTGCCCTAGGTGTGAAGTATTAACAAAAACTACTTACAACTCTAGCTCCCCTCTTTACTCCCACAGAGATCCCAGTCAACAGTGGGAAAGAGGCAAATGCTGAACCATGTAATACTAATTCTACATGAACTTCAACTTTCTAATAGTCTCTGTGAAGAAGGCCAAACATTGGGGGAAAACATTAAAATGTGAACAGAAAAACAGTTATAAAGAATTCTTAGAGGAGGTAGTCCTGTGAGGGCTGGAGAGTTTGTAGACTGTATTCAGCCCTGCCAATTGTCACAGGACATGCCCTCATAGTCTCAGAAGAAGCACGTTCCCTGCCGTCAAGAATGCTGCCCTTCCAGAGCTGTATTTTATACTAGTGGAGTCTTGCTGCTGAATAATCTTCACCTTTCCATCTACTCTCTGTTGTTTTCATAACAGCTGAAGCACAGGGAGCTTCCCTGGTGGCACAGTGGTTAAGAATCTGCCTGCCGATGCACGGGACACGGGTTCGAGCCCTGGGCCAGGAAGATCCCACATGCTGCGGAGCAACTAAGCCCGTGCACCACAACTACTGAGACTGCGCTGTAGAGCCTACGAGCCACAGCTTCTGAAGCCCATGCGCCTAGAGCCCATGCTCCGTAACGAGAAGCCACCACAATGAGAAGCCCGCGCACCACAAGGAAGAGTAGCCCCTGCTCACCGCAACTAGAGAAAGCCCGCGCGCAGCAACAGACCCAACATAGCCAAAAATAATAAATAAAAATAAAGTTATTTTTAAAAAAAATAGCTGAGCACATGGATATTCCTTAAACACCTATCAAATAAGATTTAAATTGATTTCTCAGCTTCAGAATGGTATTTCTTAAATACACATTTGATTTTATAAAGCAAAAATAAACCTGGCTGCTATAAATGACATTACTAGCACTCTGCCAAGAAAGGGGGGAAGAGGAGGGAAGGCAGCAGTACACAGCAGCTGTTTTCAGCCTGGATATGTCCTGATCTCTCTCAATGAGACCTGCACCTCTTGGGAGGACAGTCTGCCAATTGCACTCTACTCATTGTCACCCCCCCTAAATACCCATCTCTCCCCTGATGTGAGGAGACATGTTACCTTTAAACATTTTTGGTTTTATAAAAGTGAATGAATTCTGATACCATTAATGCTCTGGAGTTCTGCTTAGTAAATAGCTTTATATAAGAAAGTAGTCACGGATTGTTTCTAGCATTGGGGATCTGAGGAGGAAGTCAGTCATAAGATACAGCACTAAACCCACAGCATCTGTCTCATTTCCTCACCCTCATAACTCTGTTTTGTCACTTGGGCCAGCTCCAAGAGTGGCTTACAAAGAAAAATATCTTGTAGAGGAACTTTCAGATTTGTAAAATCAGGTTTCCGTATACATGTGGGGAGAAAATGTGACCAGGGAGACAAATCAAAATGCCATCTTAGTGCCTGGGAGTCTTTTACTGACTGACTTCTTGTTGGAGGGAAGGACAGGGCGGTTGGGGGTAAATAATAATAGGTTAAGAGTAAGGAAACCCTGTGCCCTGGGGTTTCATATGATTATTCATGGTAATGCAGCCCTTTGGAAAAGCAACTAATTTGGTCACAGATACTAACAAGTTTAAAAATAGTCATATTCTTTGAAAACTGAGGATGCCACCTGCCCTAATAGAGGCTTTATGAATGGGAATGTGGCAAATGCAAAATAGTTACACAAATGTAAAGTATTAGTCATTCAATAAATATTTAATGAGCATTTAAGATATACCCTGCATTTTGCTCATCCAGAGAAGCCAATGTAATCCCCTGTCCTCATGTATATCACAGTCTATTAGTAAAGACAGATAATTGACATTGGTTTCAAGATGATATAGGTTTTTTGCCTCTTCCTCCTCCATCAGATAAACCCCAAAATTAAAAAGAGAATGCCAGAATTTATCACTGTTAGAGAACTGCAGGAAGGCTTAGCAATGTAAGACCCCAGGTGGGAACAACATTAAAAGGAGCAGTTAGTCTAGTAGGCCAGCACTAGCCCCGAGACCAGGCTTCACCCACTAGTAGGCTAGCCCTGCCTGGGGTCTCCTGGACCCTGACTCCGCTGACCCCTGAGCCAGCACTAGCCCTGGGGCCCCCTGGGGTTCCACAGCCAGCCACCTCATGACCCAACCCTGGCAACTAGCAGGCAGTAACCTCTGCACAAGGCAGGGCCTGGCAACCAACTGGACCATGGGCCAACCAAGCCTACAAGACTTCCCACACCAGTCAGCCTGCCACAACAGAAGGAGCCACGCAGCCAACAGAGGAGACATCCCTAGAACATACAGATCTGGTGATGAGAGGGGAGTGCGCTGCTGGGATACATAGGACATCTCCTGCAAAAGGCCACTTCTCCAAGGTCAGGAAATGTAACCAACCTACCATATACATAGAAATTTAAGATAGGGAAAATGAGGTGATAGAGGAACATATTTCAAACGAAGGAACAAGATAAACTCCAGAAGAAGAACTAAGTGAAGTGTATATAGGCAATCTATCCAAGAAAGAATTCAGGGTAATAATCATAAAGATGATCAAAGAGCTTGGGAGAAGAACGGATGCACAGAGCAAGAAGTTAGAAGTTTACAACAAAGAGTTAGAAAATATAAAGAAATACCTACCCTGGTGGCGCAGTGGTTGAGTCCACCTGCCGATGCAGGGGACACAGGTTCGTGCCCCAGTCTGGGAAGATCCCACATGCCGCGGAGCGGCTGGGCCCATGAGCCATGGCTGCTGAGCCTGCGCATCCGGAGCCTGTGCTCCGCAACGGGAGAGGCCACAACAGTGAGAGGCCCACGTAACGCAAAAAAAAAAAAAAAAAAAAAAAAGAACTACCTACCAGAGATGAAGAATACAATAACTAAAAATGAAAAACACTAGTAGGAATCAACAGTAGATTAAATGACACAGAGGAATGAATCAGCTAGCTGACAGAGTAGTGGAAATCACTGATGCTGAACAGAAAAAAGAAAAAATGAAAGAAATGAGAACAGTTTAAGAGACCTCTGGGACAACATTAAGTGGCACTAATATTCACATTATAGGGAGATTCCAGAGGGAGAACAGAGAGAGAAAGAAGCTGTAAAAAAATGTGAAGATAAAACAGCTGAAAACTTGCCTAACCTGGGAAAGGAAAAAGACATTCAAGTCCGGGAAGTACCGAGAGTCCCAAACAGGATTAACCCAAAGAAGACCACACCAAGACACACTGTAATTAAAAATGGCAAAAATTAAAGATAAAGAGAGAATATTAAAAGCAGAAAGGGAAAAGCAAGAAGTTAATACCGGGAACTCCCATACACTATCAGCTGACTTTTCAGCAAAAACTCTGCAGGCCAGAAGGGAGTGGCATGATATATTTAAAGTGATGAAAGGGAAAAAAGCCTACAACCAAGAATACCCAGCAAGGCTCTTGGTCAGATTTGACAGATAAATCAAAAGTTTTATAGACAAGCAAAAGCTAAAAGAGTTCAGCACCACCACACCAGCACTACAAGAAATATTAAAGGAACTTCTCTAAGCAAAAAGAAATGACCACAACTAAAAAGTTGGAACTTATGAAAGGAAAAGCCTCATCAGTAAAGCCAAATATCAGTAAAGGTAGTAAATCATCGACATACAAAGCTCCTAGGAAGGTTAAATTACAAAAGTAAAATCATCTATATCCACAATGAGCAGTTAAGGGATGAACAAAATAATTAGATGTAAAATAATGATACCAAAAACAATAACTGTGAGAGTACAAATGCATGGTTGTTAAAACGCATTTCAAATTAAGAGATCAGCAACTTAAAACAATCATATACATATACATACTCTCTCTCACACACACACTCACACTCACACTCACACACACACGCACACCCCTACCTCATGGTAACCACAAACCAAAAAATCTATAAAAGAGACACAAAACAGAGAAAGGAGTCAAAACCTAACACTAAAGATAGTCATCAAATCACAAGAGAACAAAAGAAGAAAGAAAAATAAAGACCTACAAAACAACCCCAAAACAATGAACAAAATAGCAATAAGAACATACATAATCAATAATCATCATAAATGTAAATTGACTAAATGCCCCAATCAAAAGACACAGAGTGGGGCTTCCCTGGTGGCGCAGTGGTTGAGAATCCGCCTGCCGATGCAGGAGACACGGGTTCGTGCCCTGGTCCGGGAAGATCCCACATGCCGCGGAGCAACTAAGCCCGTGAGCCATGGCCGCCAGGCCTGCGCGTCCGGAGCCTGTGCTCCGCAATGGGAGAGGCCACAACAGTGAGAGGCCCGCAGAGCATACCGCAAAAAAAAAAAAAAAAAAAAAAAAAAAAAAAAAAAAAAAAAAAATTAAAAGACACAGAGTGGCTAAATGGATACAAAAACAAGACCTATATATGCTGCCTACAAAAGACTCACTTCATATCTTAAAGACACACAAAGACTGTAAGCGAGGGTGATAGAAAAAGGTGTTCTGGGCTTCCCTGGTGGTGCAGTGGTTGAGAATCCGCCTGCCGATGCAGGGGACACGGGTTCGTGCCCCGGTCCGGGAAGATCCCACATGCCGCTGAGCGGCTGGGCCCGTGAGCCATGGCCGCTGAGCCTGGGCGTCCGGAGCCTGTGCTCCGCAATGGGAGAGGCCACAACAGTGAGAGGCCCGCAAAAAAAAAAAAAAAAAAAAAAAAGTGTTCTATGCAAATGGAAATCAAAAAAAGCCTGAATAGCAATATCTATATCAGAAAAAAATAGACTTTAAAACAAAGACTTCTACAAGAGACAAAGGACTTTACATATGATCAAGGGATCAATTCAAGAAGATATAACAATTGTAAATATATATACACCCATAACCTCCCTGGTGGTGCAGTAGTTAAGAATCTGCCTGACAATGCAGGCAATATGGGTTCGAGCCCTGGTCCAGGAAGAGCCCATGTGCTGCAGAGCAACTAAGCCCATGGGCCACAACTACTAAGCCTGCGCTCTAGAGCCTGTAAGTCACAACTAGTGAAGGCTGCACGCCCTACAGCCTGTGCGCTGCTACTACTGAGCCCACGCACTGCAACTACTGAAGTCCGTGTGCCTAGAGCCCGCGCACTGCAACAAGAGAAGCCACCACAATGAGAAGCCCAAGCACCACAACGAAGAGTAGCCCCTGCTCACTGCAACTAGAGAAAAGCCCACACGGAGCAACAAAGGCCCAACAAAGCCAAAAAATAAATAAATTTATTAAAAAAAATAATAAATGTATATATATGCACCCAACATAGGAGCACTTAAATACGTAAAGCAAATATTAATGGACATAAGGGGAGAAATTGACAGTAACACAATAGTAGTAGGGGACTTTAATACCCCACTTACATCAACGAACAGATCATCCAGACAAAAAATCACTAAGGAAACACTGGCCTCAAATGACGCATTATATCAGGCACACTTAGCAGATACAGATAGAAGATTCCATCCAAAAGCAGCAGACTATACATTCTTTTCAAATGCACATGGAACATTCTCCAGGATAGATCACATGCTAGGCCACAGAACAAACCTTACTAAATTTGAGAAAACTGAAATCATATCAAGGATTTTTTGTGACCACAACACTATGAGACTAAAAAAACAACTACCAAAAAAAAAAAACTACAAAAAACCCACAAATAGGCAGAGGCTAAACAATATGCTACTAAACAGCTAATGAATCACTGAAGAAATCAAACAGGAAATAGAAAAATACCTGGAGACAAATGAAAACAAAAACAAAATGATCCAAAATCTACGGGACACAGCAAAAGCAGTTCAAAAAGAGAAGTTTACAGCAATACAAGCTTACCTCAGGAAACGAGAAAAATCTCAAATAAACAACCTAAACTTACACCTAAAGGAACTAGAAAAAGAAGAATAAATACCCAAAACTGATAGAAGAAAAGAAAGCATAAAGATCAGAGCAGAAATAAATGAAATAGAGACTAAAAACAATAGAAAAAAATCGCTGAAACTAAGGACCTACTGTATAGCATAGGGAACTCTGCTCAATATTCTGTAATAACCTAAATGAGAAAAGAACTTGAAAAAGAATGGATACATGTATATGTATAACTGAAACACTTTTCTGTACACCTGAAACTAACAGCATTGTTATCAACTATATTCCAACATAAAATAAAATTTTTTTTAAAAGAAAGAAATGAAATAGACTAAATAAAAATAGAAAAAAAAAATCAATGAAACTAAGAGCTGGTTCTTTGAAAACACAAACAAAATTAATAAACCTTTAGCCACACTCATAAAGAAAAGAGAGAGAGGGCCCAAATCAATGAAATCAGAAATGAAAAAGGAGAAGTTACAATGGACACCACAGAAAGACAAAGGATCGTTAAGAGACTACTACAACTATATGCCAAAAAACTGGGCAACCTACAATAAATGGACAAATTCCTAGAAACATACAATCTCCCAACAGTGAACCACCAAGAGGAAACAGAAAATACTGAACAAATTACCACTAACAAAACTGAATCAGTAATTTAACAACAAAAAAAGAAAAACCCTACAAACAAAAGTTGAGGACCAGACGGCTTCACTGGTGAATTCTACCAAACATGTTGAGAAGAGTTAATACCTACCCTCCTTCTCATACTACTACAAAAAATTTCAGAGGAAGGGGTGCTTTCGAACTCATTCTAGAGGCCAGCATCACCCTGATGCCAAAACCAGACAAAGATATCACACAAAAAGAAAATTACAGGCTAACGTCATTGATTTAAAAAATGCAAAAATCCTCAAAAAAATCTAAGCAAACTGAATTCAACAATACATTAAAATGATTATACAGCACGACAAGTGGGATTTATCCCAGAGATACAAGGATTTTTCAATATCTGCAAATCAATCAGTATGACAAACCATATCAACAAACTGAAGGATAAAACCATATGATCGGGACTTCCCTAGCAGTCCAGTGGTTAAAACTTCGCCTTCCAATGCAGGGGGTGTGGGTTCGATCCCTCGTCAGTTAGCTAAGATCCCACATGCCTCATGGCCAAAAAGCCAAAACATAAAAAAAAAACCGATATTGTAGAAGCAATATTGTAACAAAATAAAGAAGCAATACTGTAACAAATTCAATAAAGACTAAAAATGTCCACATCAGGGGAGGCGATAAGATGGCGGAAGAGTAAGACGTGGGGATCACCTTCCTCCTCACAGATACATCAGAAATACATCTACACGTGGAACTTCTCCTATAGAACACCCACCGAACGCTGGCAGAAGACCTCAGACCTCCCAAAAGGCAAGAAACTCCCCCACGTACCTGGGTAGGGCAAAAGAAAAAAGAATAAACAGAGACAAAAGAATAGGGACAGGACCTGCACCAGTGGGAGGGAGCCGTGAAGGAGGAAAGGTTTCCACACACTAGAAGCCCCTTCACGGGCAGAGACTGCGGGTGGCGGAGGGGGAAGCTTCGGAGCCGCGGAGGAGAGCACAGCAACAGGGTAAGGAGGGCAAACCGGAGAGATTCCCACAGAGGATCGGTGCCGACCGGCACTCACCAGCCCGAGAGGTTTGTCTGCTCCCCCGCCGAAGCGGGCGGGGGCCGGGAGCTGAGGCTCGGGCTTCAGTCGGATCCCAGGGAAAGGTCTGGAGTTGGCAGAGTGAAAACAGCCTGAAGGGGTTAGTGCGCCAAGGCTGGCCGGGAGGGAGTCCAGTTGAAGTCTGGAGCTGCCGAAGAGGCAAGAGACCTTTTCTTCCCTCTTTGCTTCCTGGTGCGCGAGGAGAGGGGTTTAAGCACGCCGCTTAAAGGAGCTCCAGACATGGGCGCGGAGCTGCGAAGAGACAAGAGACTTTTTCTTGCCTCTTTGCTTCCTGGGACGCAAGGAGAGGGGATTAAGGGCACCGTGTAAAGGAGCTCCAGAAACGGGCACAAGCCGAGGCTGTCGGCACAGACAACAGAGACAGGTGTGGGACGCTAGGGTTGCTGCTGCCACCACCAAGAGGACTGTGTGCAAGCACAGGTCACTCTCCACACCACCCCTCCCGGGAGCCCGTGCAGCCCGCCACTGCCGGGGTCCAGGGATCCAGGGACAGCTTCCCCGGTGAAACGCGCAGTGTGCCATGGGCAGGTGCAGCATCACGCTGGCCTCTGCCGACGTGGGCTCGCCCCGCATCCGTGCCCCTCCCTCCCCGCCGGCCTGTGCCAGAGGCCCCGAATCAGCTGCCCCTTTAACCCCATCCTGTCTGAGCGAAGGGCAAACGTCGTCCTCGGACAACCTACACGCAGAGGCGGTGCCAAGTCCAAAGCTGAAGCCCAGGAACTGTGCAAACAAAGAGGAGAGGAGGAGGTCTCTCCCAGCAGCCTCAGAAGCAGCGGATTAAAGCTCCACAATCAACTTGAAGTGCCCTGCATCTGTGGAAAACCTGAATAGACAGCGAAATATCCCAAGTTGAAGAGGTGGACTTTGGGAGCAAGATATACTATTATTTTCCCCCTTTTCCTTTTTGTGAGTGTGTATGTGTGTGCTGCTTCGTGAGATTTTGTCTGTATAGCTTTGTTTTCACCATTTGTCCTAGGGTTAGACCGACCCGGTTTTTTTTTAATAGAAATTCTTCTTCCTAATTATTTTTTATTTTAATAACTATATTTTATCCTACTTTATTTTATCTTCTCCCTTTCTTTCTTCCTTTCTTCCCTACTTCCCTCCTTCCTTCCTCCCTTCCTTCCTCCCTTTCTTCCTCTCTTCCTTCCTTCCTCCCTTCCTTCCTTCCCTCCCTCCCTCCTCCCTTCCTTTCTTTCCTTTCTATTTTTCCTCCCTTTTATTCTGAGCCGTGTGGATTAAAGGCTCTTGGCGCTCCAGCCAGGTGTCAAGGCTGTGTCTCTGAGGTGGGAGAACCAACCTCAGGACACTAGTCCACAAGAGACCTCCCAGCTACACGCAATATCAAACGGCAAAAATCTCCCAGCGATCTCCATCTCAACACCAAGACTCAGCTTCACTCAAGGACCGACAACAAACAGTGCTGGACACCCTATGCCCAATAAAGAGCAAGACAGGTCTACAGCCCCATCCATTAGCAGAGAGGCTGCCTAAAATCATAATAAGGCTACCAACATCCCCATACACACCACCAGACCTGGACCTGCCCACCAGAAAGACGAGATCCAGCCTCATCCACCAGAACAGAGGCACTAGTCCCCCCAACCAGGAAACCTACTCAACCCACTGAACCAACCTCAGCCACTGGGGACAGCCACCAAAAACAGCGGGAACTACGAACCTGCAGCCTGCAAAAAGGAGACCCCAAACACAGTAAGATAAGCGAAATGAGAAGACAGAAAAAGACACAGCAGATGAAGGAGCAAGAGAAAAACACACCAGACCTAACAAATGAAGAGGAAATAGCCAGTCTACCTGAAAAAGAATTCAGAATAATGATAGTAAAGATGATTCAAAATCTTGGAAATAGACAAATTGCAAGAAACAGTTAACAAGGACCTAGAAGAAATAAAGAGGAAGCAAGCAATGATGAGCAACACAATAAATGAAATGAAAAATACTCTAGATGGGATCAATAGCAGAATAACTGAGGCAGAAGAATGGATAAGTGACCTGGAAGATAAAATAGTGGAAATAACTACTGCAGAGCAGAATAAAGAAAAAAAAATGAAAAGAACTGAGGACAGTCTCAGAGACCTCTGGGACAACATTAAACGCACCAACATTCGAATCATAGGGGTCCCAGAAGAAGAAGAGAGAAAGAAAGGGACTGAGAAAATATTTGAAGAGATTATAGTTGAAAACTTCCCTAATATAGGAAAGGAAATAGTCAATCAAGTCCAGGAAGCACAGAGAGTCCCCTACAGGATAAACACGCCAAGACACATAATAATCAAGCTGTCAAAAATTAAATACAAAGAAAACATATTAAAAGCAGCAAGGGAAAAACAACAAATAACACACAAGGGAATCCCCATAAGGTTAAATCTGATCTTTCAGCAGAAACTCTACAAGCCAGAAGGGAGTGGCAGGACATATTTAAAGTGATGAAGGAAAAAAACCTACAACCAAGATTACTCTACCCAGCAAGGACCTCATTCAGATTTGATGGAGAAATTAAAACCTTTACAGACAAGCAAAAGCTGAGAGAGTTCAGCACCACCAAACCAGCTTTACAACAAATGCTAAAGGAACTTCTCTAAGCAAGAAACACCAGAGAAGGAAAAGACCTACAAGAACAACCCGAAACAATTAAGTAAATGGTAATAGGAACACACATATCAATAATTACCTTAAATGTAAATGGATTAAATGCTCCCACCAAAAGACACAGACTGGCTGAATGGATACAAAAACAGGACTCATATATATGCTGTCTACAAGAGACCCATTTCAGACCTAGGGACACATACAGACTGAAAGTGAGGGGATGGAAAAAGATATTCCATGCAAACGGAAATCAGAAGAAAGCTGGAGTAGCAATTCTCATATTAGACAAAATAGACCTTAAAATAAAAACTATTACAAGAGACAAAGAAGGACACTACAAAATGATCAAGGGATCGATCCATGAAGAAGATATAACAATTGTAAATATTTATGCACCCAACGTAGGAGCACCTCAATACATAAGGCAAATACTAACAGCCATAAAAGGGGAAATCGACAGTAACACAATCATAGGAGGGGACTTTAACACCCCACTGTCACCAATGGACACATCATCCAAAGTGAAAATAAATAAGGAAACACAAGCTTTAAATGATACATTACACAAGATGGATTTACTTGATATTTATAGTACATTCCATGAAAAAACAACAGAAGACACATTTTTCTCAAGTGCTCATGGAATATTCTCCAGGACAGATCATATCTTGGGTCACAAATCTAGCCTTGGCAAAGTTAAGAAAATTGAAATCGTATCAAGTATCTTTTCTGACCACAACGCTATGAGACTAGATATCAATTATAGGAAAAGATCTGTAAAAAATATAAACACATGGAGGCTAAACAATACACTACTTAATAACGAAGTGATCACTGTAGAAATCAAAGAGGAAATCAAAAAATACTTCGAAACAAATGACAATGGAGACACAACGACCCAAAACCTATGGGACACAGCAAAAGCAGTTCTAAGAGGGAAGTTTATAGTAATACAATCCTACCTTAAGAAACAGGAAACATCTCGAATAAACAACCTAACCTTGCACCTAAAGCAATTAGAGAAAGAAGAACAAAAAAACCCCAAATTTAGCAGAAGGAAAGAAATCATAAAGATCAGATCAGAAATAAATGAAAGAGAAATGAAGGAAACAATAGCAAAGATCAATAAAAGTAAAAGCTGGTTCTTTGAGAGGATAAATGAAATTGATAAACCATTAGCCAGACTCATCAAAAAAAAAAAGGAGAAGACTCAAATCAATAGAATTAGAAATGAAAAAGGAAATTAACAACTGACACTGCAGAAATACAAGATTATTAGACATTACTACAAGCAACTCTCTGCCAATAAAATGGACAACCTGGAAGAAATGGACAAATTCTTAGAAATGCACAAGCTGCCGAGACTGAACCAGGAAGAAATGGAAAATATGAACAGACCAATCACAAGCACTGAAATTGAAACTGTGATTAAAAATCTTCCAACAAATAAAAGCCCAGGACCAGATGGCTTCACAGGCGAATTCTATCAAACATTTAGAGAAGAGCTAACACCTATCCTTCTCAAACTCTTCCAAAAGATAGCAGAGGGAGGAACACTCCCAAACTCTTTCTATGAGGCCACCATCACCCTGATACCAAAACCAGACAAAGACGTCACAAAGAAAGAAAACTACAGGCCAATATCACTGATGAACATAGATGCAAAAATCCTCAACAAAATACTAGCAAACAGAATCCAACAGCACATTAAAAGGATCATACACCATGATCAAGTGGGGTTTATTCCAGGAATGCAAGGATTCTTCAATATACGCAAATCAATCAACGTGATACACCATATCAACAAACTGAAGGAGAAAAACCATATGATCATCTCAATAGATGCAGAGAAAGCTTTTGACAAAATTCAACACCCATTTATGATAAAAACCCTGCAGAAAGTAGGCACAGAGGGAACTTTCCTCAACATAATAAAGGCCATATATGACAAACCCACAGCCAGCATTGTTCTCAATGGTGAAAAACTGAAACCATTTCCACTAAGATCAGGAACAAGACAAGGTTGCCCACTCTCACCACTCTTATTCAACCTAGTTTTGGAAGTTCTAGCCACAGCAATCAGAGAAAAAAAAGAAATAAAAGGAATCCAAATAGGAAAAGAAGAAGTAAAGCTGTCACTGTTTGCGGATGACATGATACTATACATAGAGAATCCTAAAGATGCTACCAGAAAACTACTAGAGCTAATCAATGAATTTGGTAAAGTAGCAGGATACAAAATTAATGCACAGAAATCTCTGGCATTCTTATACACTAATGATGAAAAATCTGAGAGTGAAATTAAGAAAACACTCCCATTTACCACTGCAACAAAAAGAATAAAATATCTAGGAATAAACCTACCTAAGGAGACAAAAGACTTGTATGCAGAAAACTATAAGACACTGATGAAAGAAATTAAAGATGATAAAAATAGGTGGAGAAATATACCATGTTCTTGGATTGGAAGAATCAACATTGTGAAAATGACTCTACTACCCAAAGCAATCTACAGATTCAATGCAATCCCTATCAAATTACCACTGGCATTTTTTACAGAACTAGAACAAAAAATTTCACAATTTGTATGGAAACACAAAAGACCCCGAATAGCCAAAACAGTCTTGAGAACGAAAAATGGAGCTGGAGGAATCAGGCTCCCTGACTTCAGACTATACTACAAGTCTACAGTAATCAAGACAGTATGGTACTGGCACAAAAACAGAAATATAGATCAATGGAACAGGATAGAAAGCCCAGAGATAAACCCATACACATATGGTCACCTTATCTTTGATAAAGGAGGGAAGGATATACAGTGGAGAAAAGACAGCCTCTTCAATAAGTGGTGCTGGGAAAACTGGACAGTTACCTGTAAAAGTATGAAATTAGAACACTCCCTAACACCACACACAAAAATAAACTCAAAGTGGGTTAAAGACCTAAATGTAAGGCCTGACACTATTAAACTCTTAGAGGAAAACATAGGCAGGACACTCTATGACATAAATCACAGCAAGATCCTTTTTGACCCATCTCCTAGAGAAATGGAAATAAAAACAAAAATAAACAAATGGGATCTAATGAAACTTAAAAGCTTTTGTACAGCAAAGGATACCATAAACAAGACCAAAAGACAACCCTCAGAATGGGAGAAAATATTTGCAAATGAAGCAACTGACAAAGGATTAATATCCAAAATTTATAAGCAACTCATGCAGCTCAATAACAAAAAAACAAAAAACCCGATCCAAAAATGGGCAGAAGAACTGAATAGACATTTCTCCAAAGAAGATATACAGATTGCCAACAAACACATGAAAGAATGCTCAACATCATTAATCATTAGAGAAATGCAAATCAAAACTACAATGAGATATCATCTCACACCAGTCAGATTGGCCATCATCAAAAACTCTAGAAACAATAAATGCTGGAGAGGGTGTGGAGAAAAGGGAACACTCTTGCACTGTTGGTGGGAATGTAAATTGATACAGCCACTATGGAGAACAGTATGGAGGTTCCTTAAAAAACTACAAATAGAACTACCATATGACCCCACAATCCCACTACTAGGCATATACCCTGAGAAAACCATAATTCAAAAAGAGTCATGTACCAAAATGTTTATTGCAGCTCTATTAACGATAGCCAGGACATGGAAGCAACCTAAGTGTCCATCAACAGATGAATAGATAAAGAAGATGTGGCACATATATACAATGGAATATTACTCAGCCATAAAAAGAAATGACACTGAGTTATTTGTAATGAGGTGGATAGACCTGGAGTCTGTCATACAGAGTGAAGTAAGTCAGAAGGAGAAAAACAAATACCGTATGCTAACACATATATATGGAATCTAAGAAAAAAAAATGTCATGAAGAGATTAGTGGTAGGATGGGAATAAAACACAGACCTATTAGAGCATGGACCTGAGGATATGGGGAGGGGGAAGGGTAAGCTGTGAAAATGTGAGAGAGTGGCAGGGACACATACACACTACCAAATGTAAATTAGATAGCTAGTGGGAAGCTGCTGCATAGCACAGGGAGTTCACGTCTGTGCTTTGTGACCACCTAGAGGGGTGGGATAGGGAGGGTGGGAGGGAGGGTGACGCAAGAGGGAAGAGATATGGGAACATATGTATATGTATAACTGATTCACTTTGTTGTAAAGGAGAAACACACTATTGTAAAACAGTTATATCCATATAAAGATGTTAAAAAACAAAAACAAAAACAAATGGGACCTAATTAAACTCAAAAGCTTTTGCACAGCAAAAGAAACCATCAACAAAATCAAAAGACAACACACAGAATAGAAGAAAACATTTGTAAGCAATGCAACCAACAAGGGATTAATCTCCAAAATTTACAAAGAGCTCATGTGGCTTAATATCATAAAAACAAACAATCCAATCAAAAAATGGGCAGAAGACCTAAATAGACATTTCTCCAAAGAAGACATACAGATGACCAAGAGGCACATGAAAAGATGTTCAACATCACTAATTATAAGAAAAATGCAAATCAAAACTACAATGAGATATCACCTCACACTGTTCAGAATGGCCATCATCAAAAAAATCTATAAACAATAAATGCTGGAGAGGGTGTGGAGAAATGGGTACCCTCCTACGCTGTTGGTGGGAATGTAAATTGGTACAGCACTGTGGAGAACAGTATAGAGGTTCCTTAAAAAACTAAAAATAGAGTTACCATATGATCCTGCAATCCCACTACTGGGCATATACCCTGATAAAACCATAATTCAAAAGGACACGTGTACCCAATGTTCATTGCAGTACTATTTACAATAACCAGGACACAGAAACAACCTAAACATCCACTGACAGATGAATGGGTAAAGAAGATGTGATACATATATACAATGGAATATTACTCAGCCATAAAAGGGAATGAAATTGGATCATTTGTAGATGTGGATGGACCTAAAGTCTGTCATACAGAGTGAAGCAAGCCAGAAAGAGAAAAACAAATATCGTATATTAACGCATATATGTGAAATCTAGAAAAATGGTACAGATGAACCTACCTGCAGGGCAGGAATAGAGACATAGACGTAGAGAATGGACATGTGGACACAGTGGGGGAAGGGGAGGGTGGGACAAATTGGGAGACTAGGATTGACATATTTACACTACCATGCATAAAACAGATAGCTAGTGGGAACATGCTAAATCATAGGAAGCTCGGCTCAGTGCTCTGTGACGACCAAGATGGGTGGGATGGGGCTGGTGTATGTAGGTATATATATAGCTGATTCACTTCACTGTATAGCAGCAACTAACAAAACATTGTAAAGCAATTATATGCCAATAAAAAATGAATTATACTCCAATTAAAAAAAAACTACAATGAGATATCACCTCACACTGGTCAGAATGGTCATCATCAAAAAATCTACAAACAAAAAATGCTGGAGAGGGTGTGGAGAAAAGAGAACTCTCCTATACTGTTGGTGGAATGTAAATTGGTAAAGCCACTATGGAGAACAGTATGGAGGGTCGTTAAAAAACTAAAAATAGGCTTCCCTGGTGGCGCAGTGGTTGAGAATCCACCTGCCGATGCAGGGGATACGGGTTCGTGCCCCGGTCCGGGAAGATCCCACATGCCGCGGAGCGGCTGGGCCCGTGAGCCATGGCCGCTGAGCCTGCGCATCCGGAGCCTATGCTCTGCAATGGGAGAGGCCACAACAGTGAGAGGCCCGCATACCACAAAAAAAAAAAAAACCTAAAAATAGAGCTACCATATGATTCTGTAATCCCACTCCTAGGCATATATCCAGAGAAAAACATGGTCTGAAAGGATACATGCACCCCAGTGTTCACTGCAGCACTGTTTAAAACAGCCAAGACAAGGAAACAACCTAAACGTCCATTGACAGAGGAATGGATAAAGATGATGTGGTACATATATAAAATGGAATATTACTCAGCCATTAAAAAGAATGAAATAATGCCATTTGCAGCAACATGGATGGACCTAGAGATTGTCATACTGAGTGAAGTCAGACAGGAAGACAAATATGTGATATAGCTTATATGAGGAATCTAAAAAACAGTGATCCAAATGAACTTATTTACAAAACAGAAACAGACTCACAGACTTAGAGAATGAACTTATGGTTACCAGGGAGGAAGGGATGGGGGGTGGGATAGTTAGGGAGCTTGGGATTGACATGTACACACTGCTATATTTAAAATGGATAACCATAAAGGAGGCAAAAATATACAGTGGAGAAAAGACAGCCTCTTCAATAACTGGTGCTGGGAAAACTGGACAGCTACATGTGAAAGTATGAAATTAGAACACTTCCTAACACCATACACAAAAATAAACTCAAAATGGGTTAAAGACCTAAATGTAAGTCCAGACACTATCAAACTCTTAGAGGAAAACAAAGGCAAAACACTGTGACATAAATCACAGCAAGATCCTTTTTGACCCACCTCCTAGAGAAATGGAAATACAAACAAAAATAAACAAATGGGACCTAATGAAACTTAAAAGCTTTTGCACAGCAAAGGAAACCATAAACAAAATGAAAAGACAACCCTCAGAATGGGAGAAAATATTTGCAAATGAAGCAACTGACAAAGGATTAATATCCAAAATTTACAAGCAGCTCATGCAGCTCAATATCAAAAAGACAAACAACCCAATCCAAAAATGGGCAGAAGACCTAAACAGACATTTCTCCAAAGAAGATATACAGTTTGCCAACACATGAAAGAATGCTCAACATCATTAATCATTAGAGAAATGCAAATCAAAACTACAATGAGATATCATCTCACACCGGTCAGAATGGCCATCATCAAAAAATCTACAAACAATAAATGCTAGAGAGGGTGTGGAGAAAAGGGAACCCTCTTGCACTGTTGGTGGGAATGTAAACTGATACAGCCACTATGGAGAACAGTATGGAGGTTCCTTAAAAAACTAAAAATAGAACTACCATATGACCCAGCAATCTCACTACTGGGCATATAACCTGAGAAAACCATAATTCAACGAGTCATGTTCATTGCAACTCTATTTACAATAGCCAGGACATGGAAGCAACCTAAATGTCCATCAACAGATGAATGGATAAAGAAGATGTGGCACATATACACAATGGAATATTACTCAGTCATAAAAAGAAACAAAACTGAGTTATTTGTAGTGAGGTGGATGGACCTAGAGTCTGTCATACAGAGTGAAGTAAGTCAGAAAGAGAAAAACAACTACTGTATGCTAACACATATATATGGAATCTAAGAAAAAAAAAAAGGTCATGAAGAACCTAGGGGCAAGACAGAAATAAAGACACAGACCTACTAGAGAATGGACTTGAGGATATGGGGAGGGGGAAGGGTAAGCTGTGACAAAGTGAGAGAGTGGCATGGACATATATACACTACCAAACATAAAATAGATAGCTAGTGGGAAGCTGCCGCATAGCACAGGGAGATCAGCTCGGTGCTTTGTGACCACCTAGAGGGGTGGGATAGGGAGGGTGGGAGGGAGGGTGACGCAAGAGGGAAGAAATATGGGAACATGTATATGTATAACTGATTCACTTTGTTGTAAAGCAGAAACTAACACACCATTGTAAAGCAATTATACTCCAATAAAGATGTTAAAAAATAAAATAAAGTGGATAACCAACAAGGACCTACTATATAGCACAGGGAACTCTGCTCAATATTATGTAACAACCTAAATGAGAAAAGAATTTCGAAAAGAATAGATACATGTATATATATAACTGAATCACTTTGCTGTATACCTGAAACTAACACAATATTGTTAATCAACTATACTCCAACATAAAATAAAAAGTTTAAAAAAATGACCATCTCAACAGATGCAAAAAAAGCTGCTGACAAAATTCAACACCAATTTATGATAAAAATTATCCAGAAAGTGGGCATAGAGGGAACCTACCTCAACATAATAAAGGCCAGATATGATAAACCTACAGCCAGCATCATACGCTGTGGGGAAAAGCTGAAAGTATTTCCTCTAAGATCAGGAACAAGACAAGGATATCCACTCTCGCCACTTTTATTTAACATAGTTTTGGAAGTCCTGACCACAGCAATCAAAGAAAAAGAAATAAAGGCATCTAAATCAGAATGGAAGAAGTAAAACTGCACTGTGTGTAGATGACATGATACTATACATAGAAAATCCTAAAGATGCTACCAGAAAACTACTAGAGCTCATCAATAAATTCAGTAAAGTTTCAGGATACAAAAATCAATATACAGAAAAACTGCTGTGTTTCTAGACACGAAAAACAAACAAAAAGTGAAATTAAGACAACAGTCCTTTTTATAATTTACAATTGCATCAAAAAGAATAAATAAATAATAAATTTAACCAAGGAGGTAAAAGCCCTTTACAGTGAAAACTGTAAGACACTGATAAAAGAAATTGAAAACACAAATAAATGGAAAGATATTCCATGCTCATGGACTGAAAGAATTAATATTGTTAGAATGTCCATACTACTCAAAGAAATCTACAGATTCAATGAAGTCCTGATCAAAATTCCAATGGTATTTTTCACAGAAATAAACAATTTTAAAATTTGTATGGAAGCACAAAAACCCCAGGTGGCCAAAGCCATTTTGAGAAAGAAGAACAAAGCTGGAGGCTTCATGCACCCTGGTTTCAAACTATATTACAGGGCTACAGTAATCAAAACTATGGTGTTGGGGGGGGAAGATACATAGATCAATGAAACCTATAGAGAGCCCAGAAATAAACCCACACATATATGATCAATTAATTTACAATAGAGGAGTCAAGAGGATACAATGGGGAAAGGATAGTCTCTTCAATAAATAGTGTTGGGAAAACTGGATAGCTACCTGCAAAAGAATGAAACTGGACCACTATTTTATACCATACACAAAAATTAACTCAAAATGGATTAAAGACTTGAATGTAAAACATTAAACCATAAAAATCCTAGAAGAAAACAGGAAGTAAGCATCCTGACATCTGTCTTCGCTATGATTTTCTGGATTTGACACCAAAAGCAAAGGCAACAAAAGCAAAAATAAACAAATGGGACAATATCAAAAAGTTTCTGCACAGCAAAGGAAACCATCAACAAAACAAAATGGCAACCTACCAAATGGGAGAAAATATTTAATATCCAAAATATATAAAGAACTCACATAAATAAATAGGAAAAAAAGGCAATCTGACCTAAAAACAGGCAGGGGTTCGGTATAGACAATTTCCCAGAGAAGACATACAGATGGCCTACAGTTATTTGAAAAGGTGCTCAGCATCATTAATCATCAGGGAAATGAAAATCAAAATCAGAGAGATCACTTCACATCTGTTAGAATGGCTATTATCAAAAAGGTATGAAATAACAAGTATAAGCAAAGATGTAGAGAAAACAGAACACTTGTCCACTGTTGATTGAATTGTAAATTGGTGCAGCCACTATGGTGAACAGTATGGAATGTCTTCAAATAGAATACAACTATCATATGATCCAGCAATTTCACTTCTGGGTATTTTTCAAAGAAAATTAAATCACTTTCTTGAAAAGATATATGCATGTCTATGTTCATTGAAGCATTACATACAACAACCAAGACATGGAAACAACCTAAGTGTCTATCAACAGATGAATGGATAAAGAAAATGTGATATGTATGTACGTGTATGTGTGTGTATGTATGTATGTGTGTGTGTATGTGTATATATGGTGGAATATCAATGATAAAAAAGAAAATCCTGCCATTTGCAAATACATGAATGGACCTTACAGTATTATGCTAAGTGAACTAACTCAGAGGAAGACAAATACTGTATAATATCACTTTTATGTGGAATCTAAAAAAAAAAAAGCTGAACTCATAGATACATAGAACAGATTGGTGATTGCCAGAGGTGGGGGATGAGGAGTAGGCAAAATGGGCGAAGGGGGTCAAAAGGTAAAAACTTCCAGTTATAAAATAAATAAGTCCTGGGGATATAAAATACAGCATGGTGACTGTAGTTAACAGTAGTGTACTGAGCACAACAAAGGAAACCATAAACAAAATGAAAAGACAACTCACAGAATGGGAGAAAATATTTGCAAACAAAGGGACCAACAAAGGATTAATCTCCAAAATATACAAACAGCTCACGCAGCTCTATGTCAAAAGAAAACAACCCAATCCAAAAATGGGCAGAAGACCTAAACAGACAATTCTCCAAAGACAACATACAGACGGCCAAAAAGCATGCAAAAAGATGCTCAACATCACCAGTTATCAGAGAAATGAAAATTCAAACTACATTGAGGTATCACCTCACACCAGTCAGGACGGCCATCATCAAAAAATCTACAAACAATAAATGCTGGAGAGGGTGTGGAGAAAAGGGAACCCTTCTATACTGCTGTATAGAAGGGAATGTAAATTGGTAAAACCACTATGGAGAACAGTATGGAGGTTCCTCAAAAACTAAAACCAGAACTACCATATGACTGAGCAATCCCACTCCTGGGCATATATCCAGAGAAAATTCTAATCCGAAAAGATACAAGCACCCCAATGTTCATAGCAGCACTATTTACAATAGCCAAGACATGGAAGCAACCTAAATGTCCATCAACAGAGGAATGGATGAAGAAGATGTGGTACTTATATACAATGGACTATTGCTCAGCCATAAAAAAGAATGAAACAATGCCACTCTCAGGCCTAATCAAATTCATGGAAGATGAAATGGGCATGTAACAATAAACCAAGCCCCTACTTCTTCATGGAAAGCATTGGGGACCCTTGGACATTGCAGTCAGTTATGCCTGAAATCCTATTATATCTGGCCCAATGCCGAGGCTTCTCGGGGTTTTTATTTATGAGGAGCCAGAAAAGGCCAAGCTTTGCCCACAGTCCCTGGCATGAGGCAAAGGTACAAGAGGATCCCTGCACAGAGTGAAGTGCATAGCTGTAAACTAGGTCACTGAAAGCAGAGATCATAGTAGTCAAATAAGGACACCAGGAATGTCACTTATAACTGCTCCCATAAGACAAGGGAGAATGTGATCATTTAGTTTCTCTCAGCTTAAACATCCCACTTTAAAAAATATCCTTTCCCAAGACTCCAGTAAAGTATGAAGGTGGTAGGGAAGTTGCTGTATACCTGAATCATGATCCAAGTTAGAAATATTTAACCAAATTATCACCATAGTTGTTTTAAACAAGTTAAAAAATAGGCAGTCTTTCAGCTGCTGGGTGCTGTACAGAAGGGAAGCAAGGAGAGGCATCCCAGTTTCTGCCTGATGTGCAATTTTTAAAATCTCCTTTCCATTCTGAAACACAGACATATCTGTAATCCTCTTAATTAGGGAAGTATCATTCAAGTAAAATCTTAACTAAAATATGCAGCTAGTAATAGCTTCTTTGATGGACTTTTAAGTTTAACAATTAGGTCTTAAGAGGAACTGAAGGACCAAAAATGCTAGATGTCATCAAAGATATTAGACGTCATTTCTAAAATATCCATGTGCAGTGAAAATAAAATACTATTCACATTTTAGGGACCAACACACTATCACATACATTTTGGAGCACTCACAAGCCAAAATCTAGAAATATTCTTGACTAATTTCTGGACAGATGCCAAACTCACTTTTAAACATCCGTGAAATGAAATGAGACACAAATCTTATCTTAAAGCAGTATTAATTAGCATTTACTCATAGCAATATTTTACTCAAACAAGCTTTTACATTGTACAAAGCCAGGTAAACAGTGAACAGGCTTAAATCCGGATGTAGTAAATCTACAAGATCACCACCCTTACTCCATTAAGCCCCCCAAATCAAAACTGACTAGCAAAAACCTCTCTAGAAGGGCAACCTCCAAAAGGTCCGGGTTTGGTTTTATTTGGGGCAGAATTTCAAACAATATTGGTTACTCCCTTTAACTGACCAAGCAGCAGCGGAGGGTAACAGGAAATAGAAGAGTTCTTCTTCTCCATTTTTCCTTCAGAGAAAGCACACAGAATTTCAAGCATCCATAAAAGAAGCATGACATAACCAAGCTGTAAATAAGCCTTTAAAAACCACTGTAGGGGGCTTCCCTGGTGGCGCAGTGGTTGAGAGTCCGCCTGCCGATGCGGGGGACGCGGGTTCGTGCCCCGGTCCGGGAGGATCCCACGTGCCACGGAGCGGCTGGGCCCGTGAGCCATGGCCGCTGAGCCTGCGCGTCCGGAGCCTGTGCTCCGCGACGGGAGAGGCCACGACAGTGAGAGGCCCGCGTACCGCAAAAAAAAAAAAAAAAAAAAAAAAAAAAAAAAAAAAAAAAAAAAAAAAAAAAACCACTGTAGGGCTTCCCTGGTGGCGCAGTGGTTGAAAGTCTGCCTGCCGATGCAGGGGACGCCGGTTCGTGCCCCAGTCCGGGAGGATCCCATATGCTGCTGGGCCCGTGAGCCATGGCCGCTGAGCCTGTGTGTCCGGAGCCTGTGCTCCGCAACAGGAGAGGCCACAACAACAGGGAGAGGCCCGCGTACCGCAAAAAACAAAACAAACAAAACAAAACAACACTGTAACTAGCAGAAGTTCTAGTTCTTTGCATTGATAAAAGCAGTGGTTCTCAACCTCTACTGCACATTATATTACCACGGGTACTTTCAAAAACATCAATACTCAGGCTCCACTTCAGAGCAATTAAATTCTTATTTAGGGGAAAATGCTGGCATCAGTAGTTTTTTAACACTCCTAGGTGATTCTAATAGCAGTTACGTTTAAAAAACACTGGAGCAAAGACTCATCACTAGACCAGGGGACAAGAATACAAGCTGCAATCACGTTTTTCCCTCAGGCCGTTTTTCCTCCTAGAGTTTATGGGTTCTGGAGGGTGTAGCAGCAAAATGTCACTTTGCCCTGCTTCTCTATGACTAAGATCTCATATCACAGTCAGGATACGCGCCCCCCCACCCCGAGATAAACCCAAGGTAACAGGGTCATCTAACTGGTTCTGATCGCAAAAACAATAAATTTCAGGCATCTTGAACATCTCCCATAAGCCTGAATCCCTATCAAAGCAATCCTATCCCTGGTTTTTGCTGCGCTGGTATCTGAAGATTTGTCACGACCTTTGTAAATAAGATAATCATGTGGGAGAGTTACTGCTTTTCCATTATGAACAGACTAACGCAAACTTGGAAACCTTGATAGGTATTGCTTTTTTCCTTTAAATACTTGTGTTTCTGTTTAGCAAGCCAGTCCTTCTCTTGCTCTCTTGCAGGTAAACTTTTCCTTTCCTAAATGCTTCTGTCTCTGAGTTTATTCAACAAGGGTAAAGGCCCAAAGAGTATGTGGACCCAGAACTGGGTATCTCCTCCTAAGGGCAAAAAGTTCTCTGTAAGTGATTAAGTGAAAGAGCTGAGGAATGAGAACCTGCTCAGTTAACCCACAGGTTCCGAGGTGTGACCCAAGATCCAATTCAACCATAAATGCCTCCTTTGGCTGCTCTGAACAAATGCCAGGGCTGGTGTCAGACTCCTCTGCTGCAGCCTTCTTCAGCAGGTTTTTCCTTTAACATATTTAACCTCAACTGCACTGTGCTAAAGAATTTTCATAAAACTCTAAATCAAGAATCACTCCAGGGCTTCCCTCGTGGCGCAGTGGTTGAGAGTCCGCCTGCTGATGCAGGGGACATGGGTTCGTGCCCCGGTCAGGGAAGATCCCACAGGCCGCGGAGCGGCTGGGCCCGTGAGCCATGGCCGCTGAGCCCGCGCGTCTGGAGTCTGTGCTCCACAACGGGAGAGGCCACAGCAGTGAGAGGCCTGCGTACCGGGAAAAAAAAAAAAAAAGAATCACTCCAAAGATTACATGTAAAAATACTGAAAATGAACAGATACAAACATGCACCAAGGAAACAAGAGCTTGGTTACTTTACTGACTTTTCTGGAACTGGGTAAAACCTATTACAATAGGCTTTACTGACTCTTCAGCTAACAGAAAGACTGTCATGGCAAATCTCAGTTGAAATAGTAAAGTATAAGCTTGATGAAGGCAAGACTCTCATCTGGCTTGTCCTCTGCTATAATCCTGGGCTGATTACTGAGCACGGTAAATGCTCAGTAGATTATCTGTTAAATGACTGAAATGTTTAGACTTGGAAATCTTTCTGGTTCACAGAGATTAGAGCTTTAATAATATCTCCTGACAACTGGAAATCCTCTTGTATCTCACTCAAGTACAAATGCTACCTTATTGAGAGCTTTTTTCCCTGATTGAAATCAAACAGTTCACTACTAACCTTGCCTAATAAGCTCTTCAAAAAAGATCAGCCACACGGTGTGACTTTGTTTTTCCATTTTTTGATTCAAAACATGAACAAGACCATCATACCCAGGGCCTAACAGTTTGAATTCCATTCGAGCATCTGCTAGCAAATATCCATTAGGCCCAGCACTACCCCAGGTACAGAGCAGACAGGGGAACTTCCTTTTTGGTTGTCACAGCTCCTGACTCAGAGCAGTGGGGGGAGGAATGTCGAGATGGCCACTCTCTGGATGGGGGTAACAGGCACTGATCCAAGAGGGGCCCACTCACAGGCTGATCAGCAACTCCTGAGGCCAGGCTCTGCCCAGTAAGGGCAATGGCAGCTACTCAAGTCATTCAGACAGGTTCCTTCTGCAATTTGGACTAGAGATATACAGAGGATGGGCCAAAGGAAGGAGGAACAGGGAGAAGTTCCACAGAGAGACAGAGCTGCTTTGAGAAACAAGCAGAGAGCAAGCAGCCTGTCCACAGCCCTGGACCCACCCCAGCCCATGATTCCCTGACCAAACCACCACCTGGTTCCAAGGTGGCCATAGGGGTCTCTCTGTTTATAAACAAAGGAGAACATGACACAAGACATTTAGGAGAAAACTGGGATCAAAACTCCAAAATACATGATAATGATACTTGGTACTCCAAGGACAGGAGAGGAAGTTCATTAATACTTAGTCTACAGTGCCTAGAATAAAGTAAGCTCTCAATCATTTGCTCAGTGACTGAACAAAGATTGGAAGCAGAGATAACAAAACTTTGAGGTAGATGCCTGACATATGAGTTCATTTATTCAGTACGTGGGTGATACTAAGCTGATTATAATGGGCCAAAAGTCTGCCTAGAGTTTGAAGCAAATACTAATGAAAGTGTTTCTCCTCTTCCTATAACTGGTCTCTTCTGGAAGAAGTGCATTAGGATAATATCTAAGCAGAATACTAAAAAAAGAGCACCCCCCAAAATTAAAAATAGAATCATCATATGATTCAACAATTTCACTTGTAGGGATATACCTAAAAGAATTAAAAGCAGAGACTCCAGGACCTACCGCATAGCACAGGAAACTGTACTCAAAATTTTGTAATAACCTATAAGGAAAAAGAATCTAAAAAAGAACATATATATATATATATATATATATATATATATATGAATAACTGTGCTGTGCACCTGAAACACAACATTTTAAATCAACTATACTTCAATTTTAAAAAACTTTTTAGAAAAGTAGACACTCGAAGAGACATTTGTACATCAACGTTCATAGCAGCATTAATCACAACTGCCAAAATGTGGAAGCAAAGCAAGTATCTATCAACAGATAAATGGATAAACTACATATGCATAAAATGGAATATTACTTATTCTTACAAACGAAATTCTGACACATGCTACAACACAAATGAACCCTGAAGACGTTATGCTAAGTAAAATAAGCTGGTCATAAAAGGACAAATACTGTTTGAATCCACTTATATGAGGTACTTAAGAGCAGTCAAATTCACAGAGACCGAAAATAGAATGATGGTTGTCAGGGGCTGAAAGGAGGGTGGAATGGGGAGTTATTGTTCAATGGATTGAGAGTTTCAGTTTTGCAAGATGACAAACGTTCTGCAGATAATGTCAGTGATTGTAGCACAATAACGAGAATGTACTTAACGCCACTGAACTTACAAACGGTTAAAATGATAAATTTTATGTTATGTATATTTTATCACGACTAAAAATAATTTTTTTAAAAAAAGAAAGGACCTTATTAATCTCAACAAATGGTTCAGAAGCTAGAAAGCCCAACCTCTTAAGCTATTCATGTCATCTTACAACTTCAAAACATTTCTCCAGGCCATCCATCAACGAACATAACCAAATGCATCAAAGGTGAGCTGAAATAATTTAGAGGCCAGAAACTAAGGCATTCTGCAATTAAAAATATAAGTCAAGGGACTTCCCTGGTGTCGCAGGGGTTAAGAATCCACCTGCCAATGCAGGGGACACGGGTTCGATCCCTGATCCAGGAAGATCCCACATGCTGCAGAGCAGCTAAGCCCATGCACCACAACTACTGAGCCTGCACTTTAGAGCCTGTGAGCCACAACTACTGAGCCCGTGAGCCACAATTACTGAAGCCCACGCGCCTAGAGCCCATGCTCTGCAACAAGAGAAGCCACCGCAATGAGAAGCCCACACACTGCAGCGAAGAGTGGCCCCCACTCACTGCAACTAGAGAAAGCCCATGCACAGCAATGAAGACCCAAAGCAGCCAAACACAGATAAATTAAAATGGATATATATATAAGTCAAAAGGAAGACATGAAACAATATGCAAGAATTAATAGCCACAGTGCAAGAACCTAAGGGATCCTCTCTAAAAGAATTAAAAGAAATAAATAGGGCAGAAATAGAGGACAAGACATAATTACGATAATCACAGAAAAACGTTGGAAAATAATTCTCTTTGACTGTAAAAATTCACTGCTATACAATTTTAAATCATTAAATATGAAACTATTAAAACCTAAATAAAAATCCAACTCAGGTTCAACCTAGCTCAAATACCAACTGGGCAAAGTGCATTAAAGGAAAGAGCTTAAATACTCCTTCTGACAACCAAGGTCACCAACCTTGGTTTGCTTCTTTTATACACAAGGAAAACCCAAACCTTCTCCTTTAGATCACCAGGTCTTTCTTAAATGCCACAATTTATACTACGCCATTTGACAAGGTATCTATCACAAACTTTGTGACCCCAGATAGTAGTTAATTAATCTCTAGTACAACAGGAAATTAAGACTTCATGGAAATATCTGTGTGATTACTTGTTTGATACCTTGCTTCTCCAACTGGACCTGTGCTATCCAATATGGCAGCCACCAACCCAAGTAGATACTGGACAGTACTGCATTAGAGGTAAGTTTCCTGAAGGCAGGAAACTTCTGACCTTTTCACCAGTGCACACTTAGCACCTCCCACAGAAACTGCCAAATAGGAGGCATTCAATAAACATGTAAAGTAAATATTTTTTTAACATCTTTATTTGAGTATAATTGTTTTACAATAGTGTGTTAGTTTCTCCTTTACAACAAAGTGAATCAGTTATACATATACATATATTCCCATATCTCTTCCCTCTTGCATCACCCTCCCTCCCACCCCTCTAGGTGGTCACAAAGCACAGAGGTGAACTCCCTGTGCTATGCGGCAGCTTCCCACTAGCTATCTAATTTACATTTGGTAGTGTGTATATGTCCCTGCCACTCTCTCACATCGTCACCACTTACCCTTCCCCCTCCCCATATCCTCAAGTCCATGCTCTAGTAGGTCTGTGTTTTATTCCCGTCCTACCACTAATCTCTTCATGACATTTTTTTTCTTAGATTCCATATATATGTGTTAGCATACGGTATTTGTTTTTCTCCTTCTGACTTACTTCACTTTGTATGACAGACTCCAGTAAAGTAAATATTCAACAGCTAATGTGGTAAATGGAGAGGACTGAAGAGAACTCAGAATAGTGTGTGTAAGAGGAGGGGGTTTGTAGGGACTGCAGAATTCCAGAGATTTAGGGTCAGATTTAGAAAAGCTAAAACAGGAGGAGGAACAAAGATGGTGGAGTAGAAGGAGGTGCTCTCACTCCCTCTTGTGAGAACACCAGAATCACAACTAGCTGCTGGACAATCATCGACAGGAAGACACTGGAACTCACCGAAAAAGATACCCCACATCCAAAGACAAAGGAGAAGCCACAATGAGATGGTAGGAGGGACACAATCACAGTAAAAATCAAATCCCATAACTGCTGGGTGGGTGACTCACAGACTGGAGAACACTTATACCACAGAAGTCCACCCACTGGAGTGAAGGTTCTGAGCCCCACGTCAGGCTTCCCAACCTGGGGATCTGGCAACGGGAGGAGGAATCCCTAGAGAATCAGACATTGAAGGCTAGTGGGAATTGATTGCAGGACTTCAACAGGACTGGGGGAAACAGAGACTCCACTCTTGGAGGGCACACACAAAGTAGTGTGCACATCAGGACCCAGGGGAAGGAGCAGTGACCCTGGGGGAGACTGAACCAGACCTACCTGCTAGTGTTAGAGGGTCTCCTGCAGAGGCGGGGGGTGGCTCTGTTTCACCGTGGGGACAAGGTCATTGGCAGCAGAAGTTATGGGAGGTACTCCTTGGCATGAGCCCTCCCAGAGTCTGTCATTAGCCCCACCAAGGAGCCCAGGTAGTCTCCAGTGTTGGGTTGCCTTAGGCCAAACAACCAACAGGGAGGGAACCCAGCCCCACCCATCAACAGTCAAGTGGATTAAAGTTTTACAGAGCTCTGCCCACCAGAGCAACAGTCAGCTCTACCCACCACCAGTCCCTCCCATCAAGCCTCTTAGACAGCCTCATCCACCAGAGGAAAGACAGCAGAAGCAAGAAGAACTACAATCCTGCAGCCTGTGGAACAAAAACCACATTCACAGAAAGACAGACAAGATGAAAAGGTAGACGGCTATGTACCAGATGAAGGAACAAGATAAAACCACAGAAAAACAACTAAATGAAGTGGAGGTACGCAACCTTCCAGAAAAAGAATTCAGAATAATGATAGTGAAGATGATCCAGGACCTTGGGAAAAAAAATGGAGGCAAAGACTGAGACGATGCAAGAAATGTTCAACAAAGACCTAGAAGAATTAAAAAACAAACAGAGATGAACAATACAATAACTGAAATGAAAAGTACACTAAAAGGAATCAATAGCAGAATAACTGAGGCAGAAGAACAGATAAGTGAGCTGGAAGACAGAATGGTGGAATTCACTGCTGTGGAACAGACTAAAGAAAAAAGAATGAAAAGAAATGAAGACAGCCTAAGAGACCTCTGGACAACATTAAACGCAACAATATTCGCATCATAGGGGTCCCAGAAAGAGAAGAGAGAGAGAAAGGACTAGAGAAAATATCTGAAGAGATTAGAGTTGAAAACTTCCCTCACACGGGAAAGGAAATAGCCACCGAAGTCCAGGAAGCGCAGCAAGCCCCATACAGGATAAACCCAAGAAAAAATATGCCGAGACACATAGTAATCAAATTGGCAAAAATTAAAGACAAAGAAAAATTATTGAAAAGAAGCAAGGGAAAAATGACAAATAACATACGAGGGAACTCCCATAAGGTTAACAGCTGATTTTTCAGCAGAAACTATACAAGCCAGAAGGGAGTGGCATGATATACTTAAAGTGATGAAAGGGAAGAACCAACAACCAAGATTACTCTACCCAGCAAGGATCTCATTCAGATTTGATGGAGAAATCAAAAGCTTTACAGACAAGCAAAAGCTAAGAGAATTCAGCACCACCAAACCAGCTCTACAACAAATGCTAAAGGAACTTCTCTAAGTGGGAAATACAAGAGAAGAAAAGGACCTACAAAAACAAACCCCAAACAATTAAGAAAATGGTCACAGGAACATACATGTCGATAATTACCTTAAACGTGAATGGATTAAATGCTCCAACCAAAAGACACAGGCTTGCTGAATGGATACAAAAACAAGACCCATATATATGCTGTCTACAAGAGACCCACTTCAGACCTAGGGACACATACAGACTGAAAGGGAGGCAACAGAAAAAGATATTCCATGCAAATGGAAATCAAAAGAAAGCTGGAGTAGCAATACTCATATCAGATAAAACAGACTTTAAAATAAAGAATGTTACAACAGACAAGGAAGGACACTACATAATGATCAAGGGATCAATCCAAGAAGAAGATATAACAATTTTAAATATATATGAACCCAGCATAGGTGCACCTCAATACATAAGGCAACTGCTAACAGCTATAAAAGAGGAAATCGACAGTAACACAATAATAGTGGGGGACTTTAACACCTCACTTACACCAATGGACAGATCATCCAAACAGAAAATTAATAAGGAAACACAAGCTTTAAATGACACAACAGACCAGACAGATTTAATTGATATTCATAGGACATTCCATGCAAAAACAGCAGATTACACTTTCTTCTCAAGTGCGCACAGAACGTTCTCCAGGATAGATCACATCTTGGGTCACAAATCAAGCCTCAGTAAATTTAAGAAAATTGAAATCATATCAAGCATCTTTTCTGACCACAATGCTATGAGATTAGAAATGAATTACAGGGAAAAAAATGTAAAAAACACAAACACATGTAGGCTACACAATACATTACTAAATAACCAAGATATCACTAAAGAAATCAAAGAGGAAATCAAAAAATACCTAGAGACAAATGACAATGAAAACACGACAATCCAAAACCTATGGGATACAGCAAAAGCAGTTCTAAGAGGGAAGTTTATAGCTATACAAGCCTACCTCAAGAAACAAGCTACATCTCAAGTAAACAATCTAACCTTACACTTAAAGGAACTAGAGAAAGAAGAACAAAAAACAAAACCGAAGTTAGCAGGAGAGAAATCATAAAGATCAGAGCAGAAATAAATGAAATAGAAACAAAACAATAGCAAAGATCAATAAAACTAAAAGCTGGTTCTTTGAGAAGATAAACAAAATGATAAACCATGAGCCAGCCTCATCAAGAAAAAGAGGGAGAGGACTCAAATCAATAAAAATTAGAAATGAAAAAGGAGAAGTTACAACAGACACCGCAGAAATACAAAACATCCTAAGGCAGTACTACCAACAACTCTATGCCAATAAAATGGACAACCTGGAAGAAATGCACAAATTCTTAGAAAGGTATAAACTTCCAAGACTGAACCAGGAAGAAACAGAAAATATAACAGACCAATCACAAGTAATGAAATTGAAACTGTGCTTAAAAATCTTCCAACAAACAAAAGTCCAGGACCAGATGGCTTCACAGGTGAATTCCATCAAACATTTAGAGAAGAGCTAACACCCATCCTTCTCAAACTCTTCCAAAAAATTGCAGAGGAAGGAACACTCCCAAACTCATTCTATGAGGCCACCATCACCCTGATACCAAAAGACAAAGATACTACAAAAAAAGAAAATTACAGACTAATATCACTGATGAATATAGATGCAAAAATCCTCAACAAAACACGAGCAAACAGAATCCAACAACACATTAAAAGGATCATACACCATGATCAAGTGGGATTTATCCCAGGGATACAAGGATTCTCCAACATACGCAAATCAATCAATGTGATACACCATATTAAAAAGTTGAAGAATAAAAACCATATGATCAGGCTTCCCTGGTGGCGCAGTGGTTGAGTATCTATCTGCCTGCTAATGCGTGGGACATGGATTCAAGCCCTGGTCTTGGAGAATCCCATATGCCGTGGAGCAACTGGGCCCATGAGCCACAACTGCTGAGCCTGCACGTCTGGAGCCTGTGCTCCACAACAAGAGAGGCCGCGATAGTGAGAGGCCCGCGCAACGTGATGAAGAGTGGCCCCGCTTGCCACCTAGAGAAAGCCCTCACACAGAAACGAAGACCCAATACAGCAAAAATAAATTAATTAATAAAAACTCCTACCCCCAACATCTTCTTTACAAAAAAAAAAACACAAAAAAAACCCCATATGATCATCTCAAGAAATGCAGAAAAAGCTTTTGACAAAATTCAACACCCATTTATGATAAAAATACTCTCCAGAAAGTGGGCACAGAGGGAACCTACCTCAACATAATAAAGGCCATATACGACAAACCCACAACAAACATCATTCTCAATGGTGAAAAACTAAAAGCATTTTCTCTAAGATCAGGAACAAGACAAGGATGTCCAGTCTCGCCACTATTATTCAACATAGTTTTGGAATTCCTAGCCACAGCAATCAGAGAAGGAAAAGAAATAAAAGGAATACAAATTGGAAAAGAAAAAGTAAAACTGTCACTGTTTGCAGATGACATGATACTATACATAGAGAATCCTAAAAATGCCACCAGAAAACTACTAGAGCTAATCAATGAATCTGGTAAAGATGCAGGATACAAAATTAATGCACAGAAATCTCATGCATTCCTATACACTAATGATAAAAAATCTGAAAGAGAAATTATGGAAACACTCCCATTTACCACTGCAGCAAAAAGAATAAAATACCTAGGAATAAACCCACCTACGGAGACAAAAGACCTGTATGCAGAAAACTATAAGACACTGATGAAAGAAATTAAAGATGATATCAACAGATGGAGAGACATACCATGTTCTTGGATTGGAAGAATCAATATTGTGAAAATGAGTATACTACCCAAAGCAATCTACAGATTCAATGCAATCCTTATCAAATTACCAATGGCATTTTTTACAGAACTAGAACAAATCGTCTTAAAATTTGTATGGAGACACAAAAGACCCCAAATAGCCAAAGCAGTCTTGAGGGAAAAAAAAAAAGGAGCTGGAGGAATCAGACTCCCTGACTTCAGACTATACTACAAAGCTACAGTAATCAAGACAATATGGTACTGGCACAAAAACAGAAACATAGATCAATGGAACAAGCTAGAAAGCCCAGAGATAAACCCACGCACCTATGGTCAACTAATCTATGACAAAGGAAGCAAGGATATACAATGGAGAAAAGACAGTCTCTTCAATAAGTGGTGTTGGG
The DNA here is from genome assembly GCF_026419965.1 of Kogia breviceps. NCBI lineage: Eukaryota > Metazoa > Chordata > Mammalia > Artiodactyla > Physeteridae > Kogia > Kogia breviceps. The sequence goes on along the minus strand of NC_081322.1, from coordinate 42,731,766 downwards.
AAAACTGGACAGCTACGTATAAAAGACTGAAATTAGAATATTCCCTAACACCATACACAAAAATAAGTTCAAAATGGATTCGAGACCTAAATGTAAGACCAGACACTCTAAAACTCTTAGAGGAAAACATAGGAAGAACACTCTTTGACATAAATCACAACAAGATCTTTTTTGATCCACCTTCTAGTATAATGGAAATAAAAAAAATAAACAAATGGGACCTAAGGAAACTTAAAAGCTTTTGCACAGGGAAGGAAACCATAAACAAGACAAAAAGACAACCCTAAGAATGGGAGAAAATATTTGCAAACAAATCAATGGACAAAGGATTAATCTCCAAAATATATAAACAAATCATGCAGCTCAATATTAAAGAAACAAACAACCCAATCCAAAAATGGGCAGAAGACGTAAATAGACATTTCTCTAAAGAAGACACACTGATGGCCAAGAAGCATATGAAAAACTGCTCAATGTCACTAATTATAAGAGAAATGCAAATCTAAACTACAATGAGGTATCACCTCACACCAGTTAGAATGGGCGTCATCAGAAAATCTACAAACAACCAATGCTGGAGAGGGTGTGGAGAAAAGGGAACCCTCATGCACTGTTGGTGGTAATGTAAATTGATACAGCCACTATGGAGAACAGTATGGAGGTTCCTTAAAAAACTAAAAATAGGGCTTCCCTGGTGGCGCAGTGGTTGAGAGTCCGCCTGCCGATGCAGGGAACGCGGGTTCGTGCCCCGGTCTGGGAAGATCCCACATGCCGCGGAGCGGCTGGGCCCGTGAGCCGTGGCCGCTGAGCCTGCGCGTCCGGAGCCTGTGCTCCGCAATGGGAGAGGCCACAACAGTGAGAGGCCCGCATACCGAAAACTGTCATTATTCAAAGAACCATACCATAATTTCAGCAACTGTTAGGTACCTATTTAGTTAGCCAGTTGTGTTAAGTTCGAGCTTAAAATTATCAATGTTAATGTCTTTGACTGTATGGTGCTTGCCAAATTAGTTGTGGAAAATAAACAATGCCATTTTAAAAAGTTTTCCATATGATGGTACAGTTTGAAGTTATCTCATTTGAAGTTTTAAAAAAAAAAAAAAAAAAAAAAAAAAAAAAAAAAAAAAAACTAAAAATAGAATTACCATATGATCCAGCAATCCCACTACTGGGCATATACCCAGAGAAAACCATAATTCAAAAAGACACATCAACCCCAATGTTCACTGCAGCACTATTTACAACAGCCACATGGAAGCAACCTAAATGCCCATCAACAGACGAATGGATAAAGAAGATGTGGTACATATAGACAATGGAATATTACTCAGCCATAAAAAGGAACGAAATTGGGTCATTTGTTGAAACGTGGATGGATCTAGAGACTGTCATACAGAGTGAAGTAAGTCAGAAAGAGAAAAACAAATGTCATGTATTAACACATGTATGTGGAACCTAGAAAAATGGTACAAATGAACCAGGTTGCAGGGCAGAAGTTGAGACACAGATGTAGAGAACAAATGTAGGGACACCAAGGGGGGAATACCGCGGTGGGGTGGGGATGGTGGTGTGCTGAATTGGGCGATTGGGATTGACATAAATACACTGATGTGTATAAAATTGATGACTAATAAGAACCTGCTGTATAAAACAAACAAACAAAAACAACTAATACTAAACTTTGAGTTATTTGTATGGAAATATGTTAACATAAATGTTTCAGACATTACATGAAATTTCTAAAAATCTTATATGTTCCGGTATAATGTTATAAGTCATAATTCTTGTTATTACTTTAAAATGTATATCTCAGAAATAACTACATTTCCTTGTCAATTGCATTATTATGAACTTTCATCAGATCTTTAACCGTGGTCATTTTTAAGTCTTTTGTCATTTACAGAGAGTTCTGGGTGTACTCTGATGCTTTTGCAAAAATATTCCTATAAAAGGGTTTCATCTTCATGGAATTCATGGAAAAGACTCTGACAAGTACAGGTTTCTGGTAACTGACTATACTGCTGAACTGAATGAATTAAGCATTTTCAGAACTCTAATGGAAAACTGATGAATTCATAAAAGTGCTAACAAAAGATCAAGATGAAAAAAAATTGATTACATGGGACTGAGTGAACTGATGAGGATGATTATAATTTTTGTGACTTTCTGTTTGAATAAAAAAAAAATCCCACAAGGACTCAGAGGCAAAAAATATACAAATCAATTTTCAATGCAAAGTAAAGGAGCTGTTACAGTGGAGGATTACTGGACTGAATGTCAATATTATGACACAGTATGAGTGTGCTGTGTGTTTGGCAACTGCAATCATTGTTGCTTTTGTTGTGGTCCTCCATTTAAAAAAAAAAGAAAGAAAAGAAAAGCTAAAACAAAATAAATGAAATTCCCAAAAGTAGCAAAGAACTTGACACTCCCAAAAAGTGGAACTTGCTACCCAAAGTGTGGTCAATCCAAGGGCCAACAGCACCTAGGAGCTTGTTAGAAATGTAGAATCTCAGTCTTACCCCAGTTCAACTGAATTAGAATCTGTTTTGTTTTGTTTTGTTTTGTTTTTTTTTTTTTTTTTTTTTTTGTAGTACGCAGGCCTCTCACTGTTGTGGCCTCTCCCGTTGCACAGCACAGGCTCCGGATGCACAGGCTCAGTGGCCATGGCTCACAGGCCCAGCCACTCCGTGGCATGTGGGATCTTCCCGGACTGGGGCACGAACCCGTGTCCCCTGCATCGGCAGGCGGATTCTCAACCACTGTGCCACCAGGGAAGCCCTAGAATCTGTATTTTAACAAGCAATTCTAATGCACATTAAAGTATGAGAAGCACTAGTCTAGTTCTCTACCCTTCTACATTGAGCAAGTAACCCTCTCTCAGCAAATTTGAAAAAAACACTACATACAACTGCATGTAAATCTACAGTAATCTTCATAAAAATTTCAATTAAAAAAAACCATTTCTGGGACTTCCCTGGTGGTCCAATGGGAAAGACTCTGTGCTCCCAATGAAGGCGGCCAGGTTCAATCCCTAGTCAGGGAACTAGATCCCACATGCATGCCGCAACTAAAGATCCTGAACGCTGCAACAAAGGTTCCACGTGCCACAACTGAGAGCTGGCACAGCCAAAATAAATAAATATTTTTTTTTTTTTTAAAAGAACATTTCTAACAAACTTTGAATCATATGGGAAGCTTTTCTGTATCCCTTCCCTATCACCTCTACCTCCACAGCATCCCCATAGTATAAGAAAACATCAAACACAATATCTGTGGGTTCACATATACAAACACACACATTTACAACACTATGAACAAAACAAGGGCACTTAACAAACAAATACAGGGCATCCCAGAAGAATATATCTACTTCCACTACGAATTTTAAGCTCTATTTTAGTAATAACTTTTTAAGTGGCAGGATTGAAAATGGTACATTGCTATGGTAAAACAAAAGTTCTGGTTATGAGAAGCTATCCTGACTATTCAGTAAATCTACCTGAAACAAAATCACTTTACATGTAATCTGGTCTCACACATTTTTCAGGAATGTGTTGCTACACTGTTTTTGTTTTTAATAAACTACAATTCTTCAAACTAAAAAGCAGTCCACCAAATGTAGGATCAATATAATCTGGACACAAAATTCAAGTGGTTTCTGATACCTTATCTGGTAGAAGGAAATTTTTTTTTTACCCCTTTGCCTTTGACTTAGGAAATTAAGTTGATTAGAAATGTAAGAACTTTCTAGGTGTTTAGGATTTTGATTACTTATATTTGTCCCTTATATTTTTAGGTACTTCCCTAATCTTCTATCATGACCTTTCTTTATACCATCATTACCTGTATAATAAAAACTGATTTTTAAAAAAGATTTTTCTTTAAAAAATAATAGTAATTGAAAAATGCTCTCAAAGTGTTCTTAGACTTTACTATGAAAATACAATTAAACTGAAACTTACCTATTTCCCTCATATTACGCTGCATTTGAACGGGTTTTAAAAAGCACAGTGGTAAAGGACACAAAATAAAATCTCAAGAAAAAAAAGCCTAACTCTGAGTTAGGTTTATTGGCCTGGTCTATGGGACACTTTCTATCCCCTCACTAGCACGTTCAGTGGGCTGTATCTATAATCACTTTCAATGACTGCTGAAGGTCTTTCTTCCCCCCAGCTCAAACTTTCTATCTCTCTTGAGTTTTGCAGGTACCTGAGTATAGCAGACACACTCCAAGGTGATCCTCAATAATCACAGATACATCTCTATACTAGCTTCTCCCCTTGAGTTTGGGCAGATCTGCGACTTCCTTCTAGCCACTAGAATATGGCAAAGGTGACAGGATGTCACTCCTGTGATTACACTATATTATAAAAGACACCAGCTTAGCAGGCTCTGGTAAGAGATTCTCCCACTGGCTTTGAAGAAACAAGCTGCCATACTTCTGAGAGGATCTAAGAGAGGGCCACAGAGCAAGGATCTGTGGGAGGTTCTAACAATCGAGAATGGTGCCTGCTGACAGCCAGCAAAAAACGGAGACCTCAGTCCACCACAGCAAGGAACTGAATACCGTCAAAAACTACATGGCCCTGGAAGGGAAGCCCAAGCTCCACAAAGAAGTACAACTCTTCCAACAGCCTGACTGGAGCCCTGTGAAACCGTGAGCAGGGAACCCAGTGACACCGTGCCCAAACTCCTGACTCAAGGAAACGATGAGGTTAAAGAAACAAAAACTCTGCTGTTTTAAGCCGTTAAATTTGTGGTGATTTGTTACTCAGCAATAGAAAATTTCGGTATTGGTTACCTGTGTATCAGGAGACACTTACTTAACTAAGAACTGATTATTAGGATGAATGCTAATTCCTGAATTGTACTAAGTCTTATCCTTCCAATATGGAAATACATTATCAAACTTTAACAATGCCTATAATCTCATCTGGCCATTCACATTTTGGTTTGTGGAATTCTAATGCATTTTTCATGGATTTCCAAATTTTCTGCCATGTTCCTATTACCTTCTTTCCCTGAGTTGCCTTTTTACCCTTCAAATGTAGATGCTGCAGGTAGAATCCCTATTCTAGCAAGCCACGCAGATGCCAAATAGTTGCTACTGCCTAAATTCCAACAACCTGAGAAAAAGCAGTAAATGGAGCAGAAATAATCTCCAAGTTCTAGCTAAGAGAAAAATACAGTATAAAAAGAGCAAGAAGAATAGGCTTTTCACTGCTAATTTTTTCACCAGCCCTCTCCAAAACTGTCAGATTGTTAATATGAACCAATAATGGACAGTGGTCAAGAAAGGCAGTTTTCCACTTAAGAAAAAACAAAGGCCAATTTATAGAAATTAGATAAAAAGCAGACATACTGCAACCAAGTAGAAATTAGATATTACTCAGCATAAAATGTGCTAAAAAGAAGTGAATAAAATCTGTCATCAATGTCAGTCATTTATCAAAGGATAGCCCATTTGCCATACTCATGATCGCTGACTCTTAGGCTCCCAAGCCACTTTCTAATTGTTACTTTGGTTTCCCAGGTATTCCAAACTCAGCAAAGAAGAAGCCCGGAGGGCTTCAAGTATTGTATCCAGAGTATTGTATCCACTTGTATCCAGAGGATACAAGTGGAGGGGGATACAAGTATTCCAATCATTGGAAAAGACTGTGTCTCATTGTAAATTAAACTAGCAACCTAATTTACAGCCGGTACATGATTACCAACCAGACTCAATGAGGAGCAATTCCTGGAACAGCAAGGCTCATCCCCAGACTGTGTCACTGAGCTAGGCAAAGGACCTCAAGAGACCCTGTCCACAGCCCTACAACTAACATAGTAACCCTGAAACAGCTTTAAAAATCAGAACAAGGCATCTCCAAATCCTGTTTGAACATAATTAGAGAAAATAAGCATATAAAAATAACTTCTCTTTTTAAAATGTCTGTAAAAATAGTATAATCTCTATAATTGAATGAATTACTATAGTCACTGAAACTAAGACACTGACTGTAAAATGCAACACTACTTTATAGAAGTATGTGGGAGAAAACTGGCAATTAAGTTTTGCCACATGTTAAATGATCATTGATTTCAACACATATTCTGATTTCAGAGATGTTAAAAATGTGAAAAAAGGTGCATCTCAGAATCGATGAAATACGGTACTAAAAATGTATTCTTCAGACAATTATTCAAATAAAGTATTCAACACCGAGTCTCTTAAATTGACAATATTCACAGTCAGTAGCACATTCTTTTTTTTTTTTTTTTTTTTTTTTAGTAGCACATTCTTAAAGCTATCAATTTTTTTCACTTCTCATTTGAAATGAAGAATGGGGTGACACTTATATTGATTTCTGGCAGATATCTTGCACAAACTTTAAAAATTATGGATTCCCAGTTTGAAAGTCATCACATTTTCATTAGAGAATCACAGATCGGGGATGAGATAAACGAGACCTATATAAGTTAAATGACTGAGTACAGGGCCAGAAGACTAGTAAGCAGCAGTGGAGGCCTGAAGCCAGGTCTGTGCCTGTTCTGTGTTCTCTTCATAGAAATCAGAAATCATATGAGTAATTAGCATTTTCTGGTCCAACACTACAGAGTGAAACAATTAAAAATCTCTGTCCATTTTCAAAGATGCTCTTTTATGAAATGATTCTCCTCAACTTCCCTGGCAGAATACTGACGATGGATAATTTGTTCAGCTAACCAATTCAACTACTAAACAGTTTCATTCTATCTGAATGGCACCCAACTTCTCAAAAACAAATGCCTTCTCTGCACACTCTGAGGCCAGAAAATATTGCCTTATCAGCCACATGCCACCAAACGCTAACCTCACAACAGGATCTAGCTGTATGAGGTCATTGGTTCTTTATGAAAGGCTCTGGGAATGACAAAACATTTCAAAACCTTTTAGCATTTGCTATACTTGGACCTAGAAATTTTGACCCCCAAAGCTTGTTGAAAATCTGTTATGCTTTGCTCTGACTGGCCTCTTTAGAACTGGTGATTATTCAGGGAAGTCAGTAAATAATTCATCTTCTCTAGGCCTTAGTCCCTTTTGTCCTGGTTTCTTGCAAGGTGATTCACAGGGGACTTGCCCATATTAACTGGAGAGGACTCAAACATTAACGCATTTGAGTGGGATTGGTTGGAGACGTCAGCTGTGGGCTCCATCAAAATATACCTAGATGTCTCTATTACAGAATTCCTTATTGTATCATTCATTTCGATCACTTCAAAGTCCATTTCATTCCATTTTTCTGCATATTCTTCTTCATTCTCTTCCTCATAGTCATTTAGCCCAGAGCTAGAGAGCAAAGCTTTCTGGTCCTCACTTTTACTGTGTTCTTTTTGCTGACGACTGACAGGGAAGGTGGCTAATTTATACAGCACAGGAAATAAAACAGCAGTGGCTACTGATGACCCCAAACAGGTGTACAAAACTACAGGCAAATCAGGGTATTTTCCTTGAAGAATTCCAATTACTGCAGGAATAGCCATTTCTCCCAGGGCAGCACCGACTACAAAAAATGCTGCAGCTTTCCCATGGATGGTCGTGTACTGCTCAATCCAAGACACACCACTGGGAAACGTGGTTGCCATTGAGGCACCATATACTGAAGTTGCTATCCAGAGACAAACTCGGCTCTTGTCAAAAAGCACCAGAAATAAAGATGAAGCCAGGCTGCCAATGTTGCTCCACACAATCATGGTTCCAGGTTGTAAACATGTAGCAAAAAAGACTGCCATACCCCTGCAGGCTGCAAAGGTCCACCAGAAGATGGAGTTCAACCCAGCTGCTTCACTTTCTTTCATGCCCACATGGGTGGTTGCAAAGGAGAAAATGTAAGAGCCATATGTTACCTCGGCTCCAACATAAAAAAAGAAGAACAGAAAAAGAAGACAAAGAAGGGTATTGTGATATTTAGCTCTTCGAAACCTCTGAGTAGATGCTTTTGCTTTTTCCTGCCTTGAGCTTTTCTTTACAAACAGAGCGAAAAAAAAGAGAGAAACTACAAAAATATAAGCACCGATAACAGCATAAGCCCACAGTAAATTCATATCATCAGGTATTCCAAGTAGAGATTCTGAGTCAGCTTCAGATGACTGGTTGAAGGCAGAATGGTTAAAGTCAGCCTTTGTGTGGTTTTCAGCAGACACCATCCTGCCCAATGCCAGTTTAGCCAGCAGGGGAGCCAAAAAGGCACCCAAGGCAAAACTGAAGTGTAAGGCCTGCATATGGGGGGCTCCTTTGTCCCCCCAAATAGCCAAGATTAGGACGTTACCACCTACCAATGAAAGATGGGGAGAATGATTTAATCATAGTAACTTAGTAGAAAAAAGTTCAAAATAGATGAGTGTATTTTACATGGCACAAGGATTATAATATTCTAAGTTATCAACTGTTGCAACTAAGTCAATTCTATGCTTAAGAAACTCTAACTCACCAATACCACCAGCAAACTCTAAGCACTGGAACACCACACACTCACAAATGGGATTCTACAAGCTAATAAACCACTATTTCCTAGAGCCAAGTACTTTAGCCCAAGGCTTTTCATAATACAGTTCTAATACCAGGGTTACGTGGGGTGGGGGTAGGGAAGGATATTTATATAGTTATTTATTTTTAAACATTTTAAATATATATTATCATCAGATAGTGGCCAAATTACCAAATTTTTCTGTACCTGCAATTAGTAGCCACTTGAAGAAAATTATTTATGTATATGGCAGATGCAAAACACATGTTCAGGAACCTGAACATTACAGAATTCTGCTGTGCCCACTGCAGGAAACAAGGAACACAGACACCTTCTAACACGCTCAGTTACACTGTCTATGTATCTACATGGTGAAAGGCAAGAAGCCTCAAGTCTTGTGTTTTCTCCCTTTCTTTTTAATATATTTGCAGATAAACATACAATTCTATACAATTCCATCCTGTAAACTCACAACCAAATTAAGCCCAAAGTAAAAAAATATTTCCCCAACCTATCAAATAACAGGGGAGCAAGGAAGAGGGGGAGAACGTTGGTTTTAGGGGTGAACAAATGTCACATATGTTATTTAGTTGGTTTTAAAAGATATGAAGATACATGGAGAGGATCTCCTGCAGGAAGGCAGGAACTTTTGAGAGAATAGGAAAAGAAGGGAAATAATACACAGCACAGGTTTCTCTTAGTTCAAAAGACAGAGTGCATTTTAAATTGGAGAGCTGCTTCTATTTTTCCTCAGCCAAATAATGGTTCCAAACTTGGTTTGTTCTATTAACCCATCAATTCCTGCCATATTACAATGAGAAAGTTCTATTCCGAAATGAAAACCTGCTCATCTGCACTGTAATTACCCACATGGGGGCCCCTTCCCTGTTTGGATACTGTAAATCAACAATCTCTCAAAAAACAAAATTCTCTGAATTCACTCTGTGGTTGGCTGCTCAAAAATGGGCACCCTACTTGTCAAGAAGAGTAGTTGCCGGAAAGGTGGTTCTGACCTGGAGACCCCATGACCAACGCAGTAGGTCAGTGTCATTTTAGGGGGCATTGCAAGTGACAATTTAATACCATATGCTCTACTTTTTCTAGTAGAAAGTCCCTACTCCCAGAGTTGACAATGAAGGGCTCACTGACCTGTATCCAGAATGCCAATTGAAACACCAAAGATGGACATCATGACAATCAGTAACACCGCAGTCTTACAAAATGGAACAAGATAAAGACCAATTGCGGTAGCGAACATTGACACTCCTGAGAAGAAAAGTAAAAGTCAGCTATAAAAAACACTATTTAAAAAAAAATAAAAAAAAAAAAAAAAAAAAAAAAACAAAACACTATTTATGGGAAAGGGTTATGGATCAAGTCAACATCATAAAAACTCCCCAAAATGTAAAACAGGTCAAATTAAATAATAATGAGTAGATGAGAGGTTCAGCTTCTACTAACAGTTATTTCATTTAAAAGCTTTTATCATCTTTATGGACTATAAAATATAAGTTATTCTAGTATAAGTACATTTCTAGTACTGCTGATAATCAAACCATACATTATACCACAAGGCAGTTTTATAGCAAAACTCAAAAATTATTCATTTAAATGTTTCATACTTAACAACCTGAAGAGATGTTTAGATATGAGGTAAAAAATAAAAAAGACAAAAATTAAATGCAATTACTATAGTAGTTCATAGTAGAAATGTATTAAACAAATTTGGGGAATAGAGAGGGAAATATAAGAAGTATATTCTTTCAACACACTATGGAAATCAGAGAGATTATTTACACATTCATCAACGATGGTAAATTATCTCCTTACGTCCAAAGCAGTTTTATCACATTAATCCATATTTTCTTTAAACATGTCAATTTATCCAAAAAAAGAGTAAGTTAAAAGCTTTGCCATCTATTTTGAGAGTGAGGTAGAGAGGCCTGGGGTAATCATTAACATGGGGCAGCTGGGACAAAAATTGAGCCTTCATCATTTCACCCACCATCCCCTCCCACCTCATTTTCAGTCCAGGGTCTAATCTGGGGAGGTTCAAGGAGTTTATTCTGATCTATGGCCCCAGGAGATCTGCCCTAAACCCTGACAATCAGATCTCTTTGGACAACTAGTATGTTATCCAGCGGTGGTGCCTAAACTACAATGAAGGTTGGGAAGGCTAAGGATCGCTACTAAATTTCCAGAGAGGTTTAGACCAGATTCCCAGTAACTGCCAAGACGAAAGCAGGCACCAGGGAAACCTGACTTCCACTGAGGATACCTAAACACTACCCTTAAGTTGTCAACCATTCTGCAAGCCAGTATGTTTCATATTTAAAAACTGTAAATTCCTCGAAAGTCACAACGAAGTGAAAATTGTTTACTTACCCAAAAGAAGAAAATGATTCATACTGTCAAAAAGAACTCCACCAATCACAGAGCCACCCAAATATCCAAAGGCACGGCCCACAAAAATCAGAGAAAGACTGCTGATATTGCGGTTCACATTTGTTGCCAAATCTTGAAACGTGGGTCCCAGTAGAGCGACACTCATTCCCTAAAATTTAAAAAGACAGAAGTTTTCATTTACAATCATTAAAATAAAGTCTATCTAGATGGTAGCTTTTTTTCAGTATTAAAAAGGGAGGAGGGGATTTCAATGTAATGTAGGAGACTAAGCCCCATAGTTAAGACAAATTCACAACGAAAATACTAGTACTAGTAGAGCTATGGACTCCTATTTCTGGTGTGCCGAGTCCTAGTGTTTTTCTAGTTTTGACAACTCTCGATTTTTACAAAATTATTTAATTCTTTTGGCTCTTTGCTGCAATTCTGTTTCCTTTTTGAACAATACCAGAAAAAAACTACAGTATTTGTATTAACAGTAAAATGTAACATTAAAAAATTTGTGAAATAGTTTTGAATAGTCTGAAATATACTGCACGCACAAATAACACCAGAATTTTGATGTTAAAAATTTAAGTTAACAAAACCATCAAAATATTATCCCCATTTTTTGATGTTGTTAAAACAGCAATATTTCTGGGTGTACATGGGGTCCTTCCTCTGAATTACACATATAAAACATGCAAGAGATAAACAATTTGAATGTTTCTAAATCTACATTTTTCTTCAAAGAAAACCAAAGCCTCAGAAGTACCGTCTGTAAGGCTTTCTTAGAGAATATTACATACACGTGTATGCAATGACTTTAAAAATAAAATTTCACTCAGAGACATGTAACTTCAGCAAAAATTAGGGGCTGCAGTTGGCTTTCACAGGAAATTCGCTGGACACACAAAACATGTTTCCAGTCGGTCTACATTTCAAGAATAAGTGAGTCTAATTGCACGAATTTGCTCTAAACGCTTGGGTGTAGCCCCTCTCCAGGCCTCAGCAGTCTCCAGCTAGGGGCAGGCTTGGGCTCAGGCACAGAGTAAGTGCCTAGTACAGGAAGGGAAGGCTGCGCCCCAGCTGTAATCAAGTTAGCTCCCGCCTGCAAAGCACTTAAAAGGACCTGGCACATCATCCGCAATGACTTTTCTTCAAATACAAATACTCTAAGAATCAAGAGAGGCTCAAAGGAAGAGACACTAAGTGGTCAGAAGTGACTCTGCTCAGAGGACTCACCCTCCCAACTCCCCAGGATCCCAATATTTAAGACAAGTTGACCACAGGGCAGCCAAAGGGGTTGGCAAAAGGCCAAATTAGCCTTGCAGTTTGTTCTTAGAAAAACACTGAAGGACCTGAAATTCTGTTTTACATAAGACTGTAGGCAGAATAAGAGACATTATTCCTGGCTCAACCACTTAACCAGCTGTGTGGTCCGAAAAAGTCACTTTCCCTCTCTGGGTCTATTTCCCCACCTGCAAAAAAATAAGGGGTGAATTTGGTCAGACGAGGAAGAGGAAAACCCTCGTCTGACCAAATTAGACCAGTAGAGCAACTTCGTGCAATAATTTGGGGGTTGGGTGAACGCAGGAGGCGGGGGGAGGGGGCGGGGGCGGCTATAGACGTGGCAACCCCTCTTGCATCCCCCCGACCCCACGGACGAGAGGTATAAAGGTTTGCTGGAGCTGGAAAATATTTTAGGAAAATCGGTTTCACACTTGACAATAACCCTCTAAGATGATAACTGTGCCCATTTTTCAGATTATAAAACTGAGGCTCCGGCAGATTAAGGAGCCCAAGGACACCCAGTCTGCAAGCGGCGGAAACGAGACAGGAGCTCGGAAGGCCGCGTTCTCTGCAGGACTTCTGCTCACGCCTAGACCTGGGAGGGTTTCAGCCCCGGCTCTCACCAGCCCCAGGAAGGCAGCACACAGGAGGACGGTGATGAACCAGCGCAGCATGCTCCCAGCCCGGCCGCTCCGCCGGGAGCCCGCCACCGCCTCTGGCTCATTCTCCGCTGGGGCCTCGGCCGGGAAGAGCCGCTGCCCGGCAGCCACGGCCCCGGCCCCACAGGGTTCCAGTTCCAGCTCCAGCTTGGAGGCTCTCGAGCAGCGGTCTTGCTGCCGTCCAGCTTCTCAACGGAGCCTCGAGAACTCCGAGCCCTGCCCCGGCCCCGCGCCTCCAGAGCCGGCGGCCTCGGCTGGCGCCACCTCCCCGGGGGAGGCCCGAGTCCGGGGCGAGGAGTAGAACTTCGGAACGCGCCGGGTGTCGCCGGCAGCGGACGCGCGCCCTCGCACACGCAGGGCGCCTGCCCGGGTCACGTGGCGGAAATGTGGCCTCTAGCCAACCGCGGCCGTGCCTCAAACCGGAAGTTTATAGGGTTGCCCAGGAGACTGGACGCCGTGCTCGGGCCTCAGCCTCACACTTAAGGTGAGCCCACAGAGGGCGCCGCGCGGCGGAGCGAGCTGAAGCTGCAGCCTGGGACCCGACGAATCAGGAGGGAAGATGCAGCCAAGCCGTCAGGAGGAAGTGCTGGCCAAGAAATACAAAGTATGGCTTCGCTCCCTCTCCCCGGGACTCCTGGGGGGTAAAGGGAACCCCAAGGTCTGTCCCTTATACAACTTTCTAAAATTCCTGCCCTAGTTCCTTTAAGGTCTGTTGTCTATTGATCTGCCGTTCATCTGTTACTCCACAGCATTTGTTGAACCACATATGTAAGTTTTCACGTGCATGATCTCAATTGATCCTCATAACAACACTCTAAATTACGTGTTATCCTGATTTTAAGATAGGAGGATTGGGTCATAGAAAGTAGCAACTTGCCCAAAGTCAGTCAGCGAATCAGTGGACACAGTAGCTCAAGAAATCTGGAGCCAAAACTGCGGTTTCAAGCACACTCTCACCCCCAGTCCCTTCAAATAATTCCATTGTTGTAAGGAAGTGGAGCAGGGCATTGATTTGCAGAATGCCTGAATTAGGTTATGCCAGTGGGGGCTTCCCTGGTGGCGCGGTGGTTAAGAATCCATCTGCCAGTGCAGGGGACACGGGTTCAAGCCGTGGTCCGGGAAGATCCCACATGCGGCGGAGCAACTAAGCCCGTGCGCCACAACTACTGAGCCTGTGCTCTAGATCCCGTGAGCCATAACTACCGAGCCCACGTGCTGCAACTACTGAAGCCGGCGCGCCTAGAGCCCGTGCTCCGCAACAAGAGAAGCCACCGCGATGAGAAGCCACCGCGATGAGAAGCCCGCGCACCGCAAGGAAGAGTAGCCCCTGCTCGCGGCAACTAGAGAAAGCCCAAGCGCAGCGACAAAGACCAAACACAGCCAAAAATTAAAATTAATTAATTAATTTTTTAAAAAAGTTATGCCAGTGGATGAAGGAAAGGCCTTGTTTTGTGTATCCTACTCTAGCTTTTTGTTTCCTTTTGCTCTTTGACCAAACAGACCGCAGCCTCAAAAATGTGTAAATATTTTTCTTTCTCGTTTATCTGAAATGTTCTTTCCCACCTGATTACTCTCCAGCTCACCCACTTAGGCTCCCAGATTATACACACCTGAGTCTCATCATCATTTCCCTTGCAACCCATCTCTCCAGCCCCATCCATTAGGTCATTAATCATTTCCCAGTTTACCCCAGAAAGTACAGGTGTTATGATTTAAGAGAACCTGTTTTAGTTTTTCAGAGTCAGGGAATGTCTCTTTGAGAAAAGTGTAATGTGATTGAAACAAAAGACATATACATATGTTAAAGAGAATAGAATATGATATGGGAGAAGTAAGTTAGGTCCAAATTGTTAAGGGCAAATATCTGCCTCCATCTCTTTTTCCTTTCCTTCTGGAACTCTGATGACTTGTATGTTAGACCTTTTGATATTATTGAAGAGATCCTTGATGCTCATATGTTCTCTTTTTTTTTCTAGTTGTTTTCCCCCCTCTGCTCTTCAGTTTAGACAATCTCTCTTGATGTCTCTATCTTCAAGTGCACTGCCTCTTTCCTCATCTCCATTCTGCTGTAGCCACTGAATTTGTTTATTTCAGTTATTGTACTTTTCAGTTCAAAATTTCCACCCGGTTCTTTTTCATCGTTTCTTTTTCTCTGCTGAAGATGCCTTTCTTTACATTTATCTTTACCTCCTGGAGCATGTAATAGCTGCTTTATATTCTAGGAAAATGCCAACATCTGTGTTATCTCAGGGTTTGTGTTTGTTGTTTGTCATTTCCCTTGGGATTTGGTCACATTTTCCTGTTTCTTTGTACGACAGGTAATTTTCTATTGTATCCTGGACATTGTGACAGTTACATTACGCAGACTCTGCGCCCTGTTAAAATCCTCCTCTGGAGAATGTTTCTTTAAGCAGGCAATCAACCTGATTGAGTTCAGGCTGCAAGTTTCGCATCGCCTCCTGTGGATGATGGTTCCAATCTCAATTCAGTTATCAAAGCCTATGCTGGGGCTTCCCTGGTGGCGCAGTGGTTGAGAATCCGCCTGCCGATGCAGGGGACACGGGTTCGTGCCCTGGTCCGGAAGGATCCCACATGCCGCGGAGCGGCTGGGCCCGTGAGCCATGGCTGCTGGGCCTGCGCGTCCGGAGCCTGTGCTCCGCGGCGGGAGGGGCCACAGCAGTGAGAGGCCCGCGTACCGCAAAAAAAAAAAAAAAAAAAAAAAAAAAAAAAAAAAAAGCCTATGCTGTGCTGCTCTGGGTCAGTCCAGAACATGCACCACTCAGGCGTTCACCTGAGACTTGGGCAATGGTTTAACGCTCAAATCAGTTGTCAAAGCCATTGCTATGCTGCTTCGGGTGTCTGTCACACACAGGGGCAAACCCAAGGGGCTTGCGTGGTTCATACACAAAATTTTAGTGGTCACCTTCTCTAGCTCTCCCCTACCCACCTCCCCACTCACTTTCCAACCCAGAGCATCTCCATTTCTCAGTTCCTTGAACAAGGAAGATGGGTTTTCTATCAGAGTTTTAGCTACCCAGGCCAGACAACTCATTGCCTTGAAGGGTTTTTTTCTAAGTTTTGATTCCCCTACTTTGTTGACTTTTCAGAGTCCTCAGGTACTTGCTCTTTGTATTTCATCATGAGTTGTTAGTTGTCATCAGTGGGAGAGGGGCTGGAGTAGGCTTATGATGACAACACCAAACCAGAACTATCCCTACCTATCTTTGAAGAGTCAGCTGAGGTATTACTTCCTCTAGGAAGCCTCTTCTGACCCTCCTCTCAGCCTCAGGACTGTTTTAGTTTCCCTCCTTTGTGCATAATTCTAATAGGCCACCAGCTACTCCATATAGAAGTTTCCTATTTATGTGTCAGCTTCCGTTTGTTTTTTGTTTTTTTTTTTTTGTGGTACGCGGGCCTCTCACTGTTGTGGCCTCTCCCGTTGCGGAGCACAGGCTCCGGACGCGCAGGCTCAGCGGCCATGGCTCACGGGCCCAGCCGCTCCGTGGCATGTGGGATCCTCCCGGACCGGGGCACGAACCCGTGGCCCCTGCATCGGCAGGCGGACTCTCAACCACTGCGCCACCAGGGAAGCCCAGCTTCCCTTTTATACCAAGAGCGCCTGAAGGAAGGTACTGTGTCTTATTTATCCTCGAGCATAGTGCCTGGCACACAGTTTGTCTTCAGTAAATGTTTGTTGAATGTAGTATACTTTTTCTGAACAACCTAACCAAAAATCTGAATTCCTATGTAGCTATGCTACTCCTAAATGTTCTCACACATTCTAGCTTGTGTTATAGTTATTTCAACACTTCTCTTTAGTTCTCTAGAAGATTGGAAGCTCAATGAGATGGAAACTATGGATCTCATGTCTCTATCTCCCCTGTGACATTGTATTATATACTTAAAATATTACATTATTGAGTTTCAGTTAACTAATTTTAAAGTTAAATGTTTTAACTCACCCTGATTAAACATCAAAAAAATTTTTTTCTCTAGATGGAAAGATCTACTTTCTGATTCTCCCCACTTCACTCCTGAAAGCAGCAGGATACTTTTTCCACTTGCCTCCAGAGGTCACTCACCACCTTTTTTTAAAAAGGGGTGATTAAAATAGGGCATTGCTTCATGCAGCTTTCTCTTTAGACCATTTTTGAGACTGAATCTTTTTGTGTGAGACAATTCAAGAGAAATAAAAATGTTGATGGGCCATTCTTTAAATAAATATAGTTTTATTGATTCCCTTAAAAAATGGATATTTTACAATATATATGACAATTTATCTTTGAAGAAAATATCTGGGTCTTAGTGGCTAATATGGTACTACCTTGGCATATTTGTGAAATGGCAACAGGGAGGCAGGTTTTTCATCTTTCAACTTAAAATTTTACTTTGGATGAGAATGAGAAGTTAGATGGATTATGTTTAGGGACTGCATATCACTGTTAGGACCTATTTAATCTTTATTCTCTGGAGGGACCATCCTTTTTACTTATCAATAAATGTCTCATTAGTGCTTAAAGTGCATCATGAAAAACTAGGTGTCATCATAACTATTTCTATCAGTATACTAAACGATCATTCTTTAACCTCATCACTAAAAGCCCAGTCTATTAAAACCAACTCTCACAAAGATTTAATTTCAGTAAGATAACTCTCATGTTTGTGCTCTGTATTCTGAAAAGTGAGAAATAATATTGAAAGTATCTAACATTGGTGTCTGTTTGATGGAATTAACTTTTTATCTTATTAAAAATAAAAAAATTACTGGTTTTTCATGAAATTTCCTTTTAAAAATATAAACTTAAAATTTCCTTTAACTGGATTCATTGTAACATTTAGGGCTGCAGGACTCTGAATGGTCTCCTAGGCTGTATTGGTCAGATAAAATCTTTGCTGTACTGTACCATTATTAGCCAAAATCAATATATCAAGAGAATAAAAAGAAAGCAACCAAAAGTAAGAGCATGGCTACTGTAGACTCTGCACAGAAAAATAGAATAACATTTCTTAAGGTACTAAGGGCTTCAGAAGCAATTAGGGTCATCTGCATCAAAAAAGAAAGCCACTTTAGGGCTTTAGGTACTTTGTAAGGGATATGATCTCCATCTGTACAAAGAAGAGGCCACTTATCCAGAGCTGTACACTGCTCTGCACTGGAACAAAGGAAAAACTGGAAATTACAGATGGCTTTTAGCATTCTTGTTTAATCACTGCCATCTGATACCACACTTGATACTAACTGCTTGGAAAAAGTCCAAAACCTTTGCAGAAATCCCCACAATGACAGGACTGTTGTGTTGCTGAACTAGGAACAAATACCAGCAGCAGTATTTCTTTTTAAGTTTGGAGCAAACTATATAAAATCCCACCTGTTCATTTATTTAGTCATTAAATAGCTATTAAACACCTAGCATGTGCCAGGCATTGTTCTAACAGTGAGAAAACAGAAAAAAATTCCTGCCCTCATAGACAAGATAGACAATGAACAAATACATTTGTAATATTATGTCAGATTGTGATAAATACTCTAAAGAAAAATAAAGCACGAAAGGGGGTAAGAGTGACGGGAGGGGGTTATTTTAAGTTAAGGTAGTGTTGGGGAAGGCTCTGTGAGTGACGTTTGAACAGAACCCTAACTGAAATGAGGGAACCGAAGTGCAGGAAGAGCAGTCCAGAGACAACAACAGGTGCAAAAGGATCCATTAACAGGAGTGAGCTTGTTGTGTTGGAGGAATAAGAAAGACTGAGATCAAGCAGTGTTCCTGACTGGGTACGCCTTGTGTTCAGGACTTTCTGGATATGTTAGAAGAATACACTAGAGGGGGGCAGGATGGAGAGTAGAGAGAACAGAGACCTAATTAGGAGGTTATTTGATTAGGTCAGATTTGTGTAAGTGGTGAGAGTGTTCAGATTTGGGAACTATATTGAAGATAAAAATAATAGTATTTGCCAATGAACTGGGTGTATGAGGGAAGGAATATTAAAAATGACTTCAGGGACTTCCCTGGCGGTCCAGTGGTTAGGACTCCCCACTTCCACTGCAGGGGGTATGGGTTTGATCCCTGGTTGGGGAACTAAGATCCCACATGCCACGTGGTGCAGACAAAAAATTTTTTAAAAAAAAGACTTCAAGGATTTTGACCTATGTCAAAGAAACCCAGAGCTGGACAGTAGTTAAGGCTATAAAAACAGATTTTACTCAGGAACTATTATAATAAAGGAAAAGAGACCTCAGTATACAACTGGGCTCAATTCCAAATACAACAAGGAAAAGTGGGGATTTATAGCCAAGGATCCTGGTTGAGGGCAGGGGGAAATATCAGTGGATAGAAAATTCTTAAGAGGGAACAGAGTAAGGGGGGTTCTGGCTAAACCAGCCTAGCAGGAGTCTTGCTGAAGGCAGGCTAGGCTGATCCAGCATCACCAGGGGGATGGTGAGGACGAGCAACCCAATCAGATATCAGAGTGCTCAGCTATCTAGGGTGGGGGCCTCTGGCTAAACCACTTGAGCAGGATTCTTGCTGAAACTGGGTGATGCAAATGGTGGTGGTCCACAAGCTGAGGCCTTGTTGGGAAAAGGATTCAGGAGAGACTGTTGTCTAAGCAGCTGGTAAATAGTGCTCCTATTTATTCAGGTGGAAAAGATTGTGGAAGGAGCATGAGCGCTGCTGGGAAATGGAAGAAGATCAAGAATCCAGGTTGAATGTGTTAAGATTATGATATTTATTAGATAATTAAATGAAGGCATCAAGTGGGCATCTGGATATTCAGTCCAGTGGAAGGATCAGAACAGTAGATATAAACTGGGTGTTATCAGCGTGTAGATGGTATTTAATACTGTGTAACTGGGTGAGATCACCTAAATTGTGAGTATAGAGAGAAGAGGGCCAGGGGTTAAGCCCTGAGGGCATCCCACATGTAAAGGTAGGAGAGATGAGGAATATCCTGCAAAGGAGACTAAAATAAGAAGGAAATCAAGAATGTGTGGTTTTAGAGACCAAGTAAACAAAATTCAAGAAGGCGTGTGATCAACTGTAATCGCTGGAGAATACACTGGATTTATAGAATCACACACATGTTCTTAAATAATTATGTAACTTTCCTCAGCCTCACTTTCCAAGTAGGTAAATCTGGAAAACCAAACTGAGGACTCTATCTTTTGAATTTAGGGAGGTATTACAGGTTTTTGAGTGGTAAAGAGTATCAAGATGAAAGCAGAGGATTAAGAACATTAGCAGGCAGTATTGGCCAGTTGAATTGGAGCGGGAAAAAACTAGAGAATGGGGAATGATTTTAGTAGTTTTATTACGTAGTTCAGCAAAGAGGTAATTGTCTTTGTGCCAGAGTGGTTTGGTGAGAATGGAAGGGTGGGTATGGAGGCAATAATTCCCATGACCTTTCTTTTTGGTCTGTTTTCTTCTGTATGTACATGTTCCATGGCAGTACCAGAATTTCTATATAACAGGGCATAAGATTGCAAGCTGGTTGGAATGTGGGGAGAATTAGGGGACTTGTATTCAAGATAAATCATTTTTACTTCGATTGTAGCTTTATTTAGTGGCTGAGCATAAGGAACTAATGGAGATTTTGAGTAGGCCAAACCACTCCCCTATCCCACCACAAGCCACCCCTGAGTAAAGGCTCAAACGATGTGAAGAATATGGTCAAAAGAACTTAGATCTAGCTTTCAGGCCACTTCAAGGAGAGAAATTATGTACAAGGGAAAAGGTTCACCCAACCCAGCTCTTTATGAGGAGACTGGGCAAGGGTCAGCTCAGTTGTCCATTAGCTTGAGACAGAAATTTATAAAACCCAACTTGAAATATTCAACAGTTTATTGATAATTTTTCTCTATAATTAATGAAATGACTAAATAAGTATATTCTTGTAGATCAAATTGCTGTGAATGCCACATTACAAATAGAGACTTAAGCTGTATTAGATGAGTATCGACTACCCAAATACCATGAGTGCCATTCCCTTGATGATTTTCCAAAAATGGAGACCCACTCATGGTAGAGTTCGAACTAAAACAAAACGCGGGCTTCCCTTGAGTTACATGATAGTTTATGTTTTTGGAAAATTTGGTGTTTATTGGAACTATGCAAAATTTTTTATGTTTATACGTACAAGAGGTTTAGAGTCTAGGCTCAGATAATTAAAAGCAAGCACTCAATGAATATTTAGCAGGACATTCAAAAGTTGGACAGTGTGTGGGACTATCCCACACATTGTAGGATGTCTAGCATCTCTGACCCCTGCCCACTAAATGCTAGTAGCAACTCCCGGTTACCATGACACCCTCACAGATTTCCAGAGTACCCTCTGGGTGCAATAAGACTTCAACTGAAATCTACTCATGTAAACTGTCTGCCTCAAAGCTTGGCAAATAGTATTCTCTGAAATGGCCAGGGGCAACAGAAGTTAGTGACATTTCTGTTGTATGCTATAAGGATTCTAGATAAAGGTATTCTTTTACAAGTTGCTTCATAGTAAAAGTTCACATGTAGTAAGGAATTCAGGGGTACTACCTAAAGGTTCGTAAGCTTCAAAGCTTTTAAAAATTTATAGGCATACAGTAATAAAGGACTGTCATTGCTAGGTGGCAGAGCTTCCCTTACCAATGAAAGTTGCTTGCTCTCTAGTATCTAAAGAGACTAGTCTTTGTCTAAAAACTGTGATAATGTCACCTGGGACAGATGCCTCATAAGAAATGCCATTCTCCTTAAGGCCCATGACAACCATTACCATTCTCTATTGCCACTAGGCCCATAACAAAGATCAAATCTCAACATGATTCAGGGGGACAGGTACACACTGTGATCCAGGAGGACATAGCTTGCACACCAAAAGAATTGCCAGCTTCATTAATATATATTATC
Organism: Kogia breviceps; assembly: GCF_026419965.1. Lineage (NCBI taxonomy): Eukaryota > Metazoa > Chordata > Mammalia > Artiodactyla > Physeteridae > Kogia > Kogia breviceps. The sequence continues at coordinate 42,710,058 of NC_081322.1, read as the reverse complement.
AGAAACCTGGTGAGTGTGTAGGAGTAGATGCTAAGGGTATTAGAGCAAGGAGAGCAGAATATAACATTAGATCCAGCTGAATTCATTGATATGGGTACACTTCACTGGATATTGTGAATTCAAAGGGTTAGATCATGCAGCTGGAGTTGGCTGTAACAGCTTACTTGGTTGACTAAAATTTGGAGTCAGTGGTGGTCTACCGTTAATGAGGTTGAGATGCTAGAGTTTCTTGGCATGATGTAGCGGAGGGAATCCAAAGGTTGGCCTCAGTCTTTCTTCATAGCGAACTTCAATCCTCAAAGATTTTGAAGCAATGCCTAAAAGATCTCAAAGGAAAGAAGGCATGAGCCAAACTCTCTTTCAGGTATAGAGGCAAAAGACAAATAGTCTGAACATGAGACAACACAGGGAATGTTATTTCCTTGATCCTATTGGAGAAATCTGTTAGAAGATTCAGCCAACAAAGAGATGAGTGGAAAAACAACTGCAAAGGGATTAGCAATGATCATTGACATGAACTGTACGACTAGGACAAATGTGGGGATTTTGGTGACAGAACAGAATATAAACGTTGCTAGCCCTGATAATGTAGAAATTATATCAAAAATTAGTTATCATTAAATTAGTTATATCATTAATGAAAGGTGGGAAGCAAAGGGTGGAGAGGGGTAGAAGTATACTGATTTCTTCATCTTCAATAACTAGGGGTGAAAGTTATCACTTAATGCTAGTAATTCAAGTAGTAGAGTTATAAGTATTCTTTTGAACCATGCAGAGGTAAACACTAAGAGAGCTATTACCTACTTAAAAAAGGTGATGGAGAAAAGGGTGGGGACAAGGAGGAAAGGGGTATTTATTAATTTTGTCTTTGTTCATGGTAGAAAATTATTAGACCCTGTCAGATGAGGAGGGAGAAGATGGATTATTCAATGAGTAATGTCTAGTATCAAATTGGATAAACATTAAAGAAATAGATTCCTACTTCATACCATACCTGAAAATAAATCATAGAGTTTAGAGATTTAATGTAAAAATGAAGTCATAAAGATATTACAAGGGATTTTAAGAATATAGTTACATAATAGGGTAGGCGTTTCTAAACATATAAGCAATGAGGGAGTCTATAAAAGTGAAAACTTTAATTTGAAAAAAGAAATCAATGTAAAAAGACAAACTGGGGAAATTTTTACCAACACTTTAATTAACGTCTCACGTAATATATGAAGATCGCTCACAAACCAGTAAGAAAAAGATAAACCCCCCAACAGAAAGATAGAAAAAGGATAAGGATAATACCCCAGAGAAGAAATGCCATGGCTGAGAAGTTCATGAAAAAATATTTACACTAATTAGTCATAAAAATGCAAATGTAGACAAATATTGTATGATTCCACTATGTGAAGCCCCTAGCATGGTCAATTCATAGAGGCAGAAAGTAGAATGGTGGTTGTCGGGGACTAAGGGGAGGGAGGAATGGGGAGTTAGTGTTTACTGGGTACAGAGTTTCAGTTTAGGATGATGGAAGCATTCAGGAGATGGATGGTAGTGATGGTTGCCCAGTAGTGTGAATGTACTTAATGCCACAATACACTTTAAAATGGTTCAAATGGTAAATTTTACGTTATGTAGATTTTACCACAGTTGAAAAAAACAAACAAAAATGCAAATTTAACATGAGGGTTTTTTTAACCTATAAATTTTTCAGTTTTTAGAATTTAAAAACTAATAATACCTAGTGTTATAAAGGTGCAGAGAAAACATGTGGTAATACAGTTTGGTAAAACATAGTAAAAATAAAAAGTACTTGTCCTTCTACCTAGAAACCCCACTACTAGGAATCCAGCCCAAAGGAAATAAAGATGCGCATAAAAATCTAGCTATTAGATTGTTCATAGCAGTAGTGTTTATTATTGTGGAACGTGAAACTACTTCAGATATGCAGTAATAGAGTTACATCAAATTAATAGTTCATCTATGTCATGGGATAATTGTGCACCCATCAAAAAAATGATGTAGAATTATATTAACCGATATATGTGGTAAACTTCTGTTATTATGCCTTCCCAGAATCCATTCACCCCTTTTTCAGGCAACAGAACTCCAGTTTCCTTAGAAGGGACCACCCCTTCTTCTCTTATTCCATGAAGTGGGTTGACCACTAGCCAGCTTCAGGTGGCATGAGGCTGAGGCCTGGTTGAATCAGCATATTCTATCTTCCAGCCTCAGTGATGGGTTCAGAGCTAGGCACCTGACCTATGTTGGACCAAGATGTTTCAATCCCAGGAATTTGTCCAAAATATTGGAAAAGAGCAGCTCTTTTTTTCTGCTAGAGTTGATAAAAAAGGATAGCTTAGAGTTGCTGGAAAGAGCTTGCCTGAATTAAGCCTACAGAAAAATAAGAAGAGTCAAGACACAGCAAGGATACAGCTCCTATGACATCATTTGACCCTAGATCCTAGCGGTCTGATTTCAGACTGCACCTGAACTTTTCACCCTTTGGCTTAAGCCAGTTTAATTTTGTTTTTTTATCACCTAACAACAACAACAAAAAGTCAGGGAGTTAAAAAAGCATGTTGCAAAATAGTATGCATATTTCCTCACTTTTACAAAACATTTTCATAGATAGAGTAAGGGACATATTCTGTAATGATAAAGGCAATTATCTGTTGATGAGCAGATTGTGGGTGCTTTTTATTTTATTCATGTTTAATGTCTCAAGACAAGCCTTTCTCTTTCTGTAAAATTAGAAGAAGGATTTCCATGAGTGTCCCCTTCAGCTCCACTGTGCTAACATTATATTTTAGATTTAAAATATATACAGGGGCTTCTCTTTAGCCAAATATCTATCACCTGAGTCCCTGCAGTTACAAGGTTGACTATGGAGATAGACTCATTGCTACTGGGATGTCATTGCTCTTCCTTAGTGGATGGAGGGAGGGAACATATGTATGAACACACATACATCTACACACACCTAGGTATGTGTATGTATATACATATGTGTGTATGTATGTATATACACTAGAATTTTCTAATCCTACTCCATCACCATAGTGTTTATTCTAGCCTTCCACCTTTCCATATATGTACTTCCCTTCTCCAACAGTGGAAACCTGGTCCTTACTATCTTCAGTTTATTTACGTACCTGTTCAAGCCCCATATAAGAATCAAATCTCCCGACTCTGTGGGCCCTCTCCTCTGCCCTGGAGCAGCCATGTCAGCCAGGCTCTCCCCAGTCCTGATCTTCTAGAGAAGAGGTTCAGAAACTAAGCCATGATGTACTCCCAATATTTAGAGGTTATATGAGCAGGGCCAAGCAAAGCCGACTGAGAAGGAGTGACTAGAAATCAGAGACAAACCAGGTAGGTGTGTTATACCGAAACTCTGATTCAGAGATCAGGAACTGATTCACTGTAACACATGCTGCTGATCATTCAAATAAAATGAGGACTGAAAAATGACTATTTTATTTAGGGATGTGGAGGTCAGTGGTAACCTTGAGAAGGGCAATTTCAGTGGAGTGGTAGGGGCAAAATCCTGATAGAGCAGATTCAAAAGAGAATAGTAGGAGATAAAATTGGAGAGAGTGAATAGAAATTTTTTCAAGAATTTTCTGTTCTTGTTTTTGGTTTTTTTCGTTTGTAAATGGATGGAAAGAAATGAGGCAGTAGCTGCAAGGGGCTTGTGGATTTAAAAGAGGTCTTTTTATTTCCCCAAGATGAGACAAAGAATAGCATATATATACATATGCTAATGGAAATGATCCTGTACAGAGGGAAAAACTGAGGTTACAAGAGAGGGAACAGGTAGTTGAGGAGAGAAGCTGGAAGTGTTTAATTTGGGGGTGGGAGAGATGCAGGGGCAGCTAGTGAACAGAATATTCCAAGAGCTGATTGGAGTTCTGCAGACCCAGGGGTAAGGGTTAGGGAATGAAGTAAAGACTGAAGAGATCCGATAGGTTGAGAGAGAATGGAGGGGATATAGAAGTCAATGGGAAAATGATCTCAAAGCTGGAGAGCAGGCCGAGGGAAGTGAGGAAGAGGGAATGAAGTGGTAAGTGATAAGCTGTGATAAGAGAGCAGGATGCTGGTATTTAAGATTTCAAAGATGAAGCAATTTCCAGAGAAGACAAGGTTCCAAGTGTCGCCGTTAAGTCTGCGTGGAAATAAAGTTGTTCCACATGAATATTGAACAGTGATCCGAAAACTATCTGCTGGGTAACTGATGGATGTATAGGAGTGACAAGGGAGGTTGGCAGGTGACCGAGACAAGGGCAGGTAAGGGTGGTAGGGCTGGTGGGCTGAGCATGGGAGGCAGAGGGCCCGGTTATGCTGCAGACCATCACCTGTGGTAGCGAACATTCTAGTTCTGGAAGGTCCAAGAAGATACTGGTGACTCCTGAGGATTTTAAAGAAGAACTCTTGTATTTAAGGATTTAGGTTCATCTGTAGGAGACTGTGAGAAGAGAACTTTAAACCCTGAAAGTCTGATGCTATGATAATTCTTTGATTGAGTCATACCTCTAGAAACTTTGTTTTCTGTATACATTAGAATTCTATTTTTTTCCTATAAAAATTACTTCAAGAGAGTAAATTTTAGAGACTGGTTCAAGACGGCAGAGTATAAGGATGTGCGCTCACTCCCTCTTGAGAGAGCACCGGAATCACAACTAACTGCTGAACAGTCATAGACAGGAAAACATTGGAACTCACCAAAAAAGATACCCCACATCCAAGGACAAAGGAGAAGCTGCAAAGAGACAGTAGGAGGGGCACAATCACAATAAAATCAAATACCATAAGTGCTGGGTGGGTGACTCACAAACTGGAGAACAATTATACCACAGAAGTCCACCCACTGGAGTGAAGGTTCTGAGCCCCACATCAGGCTTCCTAACCTGGGGGTCTGGCAACGGGAGGAAAAATTCCTAGAGAATCAGACTTTGAAAGCTATTGGGATTTGAATGCAGCACTTCAACAGGACTGGGGGAAACAGAGACTCCACTCTTGGAGGGCACACACAAAGTAGTGTGCACGTCGGGACTCAGGAGAAGGAGCAGTGACCCCATAGGAGACTGAACCAGACCTACCTGCTAGTGTTGGAGGGTCTCCTGCAGAGGTGGGAGGGTGGCTGTGGCTCACCGTGGGGACAAGGACACTGGCAGCAGAGGTTCTGGGAAGTACTCCTTGGCGTGAGCCCTCCCAGAGTCCACCATTAGCCTCACCAAAGGGCCTGTAGGCTCCAGTGCTGGGTCATCTCAGGCCAAACAACCAACAGGGAGGGAACCCAGCCCCACCCATCAGCAGACAAGTGGATTAAAGTTTTACTGAGCTCTGCCCACCAGAGCAACAGTCAGCTCTACCCACCACCAGTCCCTCCCAACAGGAAACTTGCACGAGCCACTTAGATAGCCTCATCCACCAGAGGGCAGACAGCAGAAACAAGAAGAACTACAATTCTGCAGCTTGTGGAAGGAAAACCACATTCACAGAAAGATAGATAAGATGAAAAGGCAGAGGACTTTGTACGACATGAAGAAACAAGATAAAACCCCAGAAAAACAACTAAATGAAGTGGAGATAGGCAACCTTCCAAAAAAAGAATTCAGAATAATAATAGTGAAGATGATCCAGGACCTCGGAAAAAGAATGGAGGCAAAGATTGAGAAGATGCAAGAAATGTTTAACAAAGACCTAGAAGAATTAAAGAATAAACACCTAGAAAAATTAAAGAACAAACAGAGATGAACAATACAATAACTGAAATGAAAACTACATTAAAAGGAATCAATAGCAGAATAACTGAGGCAGAAGAACGGATAAGTGAGCTGGAAGACAGAATGGTGGAATTCACTGCCACAGAACAGAATAAAGAAACAAGAATGAAAAGAAATGAAGACAGCCTAAGAGACATCTGGGACAACATTAAATGCACCAACATTCGCATTATAGGGGTCCCAGAAGGAGAGGAGAGAGAGGAAGGCCCCAAGAAAATATTTGAAGAGATTACAGTCAAAAACTTCCCTAACATGGGAAAGGAAATAGCCACCCAAGTCCAGGAAGCACAGAGAGTCCCAGGCAGGATAAACCCAAGGAGAAACATGCAAAGACAAACAGTAATCAAATTGACAAAAATTAAAGACAAAGAAAAATTATTGAAAGCAACAAGGGAAAAATGACAACATACAAGGGAACTCCAATAAGGTTAACAGCTGATTTTTTAGCAGAAATTCTACAAGCCAGAAGGGAGTGGCACGATATACTTAAAGTGATGAAAGGGAAGAACCTACAACCAAGATTACTCTATCCGGCAAGGATCATTCAGATTTGATGGAGAAATCAAAAGCTTTACAGACAAGCAAAAGCTAAGAGAATTCAGCACCACCAAACCAGCCTACAACAAATGCTAAAGGAACTTCTCTAAGTGGGAAACACAAGAGAAGAAAAGGACCTAAAAAACAAACCCCAATTAAGAACATGGTCACGGGAACATACATATTGATAATTACCTTAAACGTGAATGGATTAAATGTTCCAACCAAAAGACACAGGCTGGCTGAATGGATACAAAAATAAGACCCATATATATGCTGTCTACAAGAGACCCACTTCAGACCTAGGGACACATACAGACTGAAAGTGAGGGGAGAGAAAAAGATATTCCATGCAAATGGAAATCAAAAGAAAGCTGGAGTAGCAATACTCGTATCAGATAAAATAGGCTTTAAAATAAAGAATGTTACAACAGACCAGGAAGGACACTACATAATGATCAAGGGGTCAATTCAAGAAGAAGATATAACAATTTTAAATACATATGCACTCAATATAGGAGCACCTCAATACATAAGGCAACTGCTAACAGCTATAAAAGAGGGTGATTATAGACGCAAAAGTCCTCAACAAAATACTAGCAAACAGAATCCAACAACACATTAAAAGGATCATACACCATGATCAAGTGGGATTTATCCCAGGGATGCAAGGATTCTTCAGTATATGCAAATCAATCAATGTGATACACGATATTAATAAATCGAAGGAGAAAAACCATATGATCATCTCAATAGATGCAGAAAAAGCTTTTGACAAAATTTAACACCCATTTATGATAAAAACTCTCCAGAAAGTGGGCATAGGGGGAACCTACCTCAACATAATAAAGGCCATATCCGACAAACCCACAGCAAGAATCATTCTCAATGGTGAAAAACTGAAAGCATTTCCTCTAAGATCAGGAACAAGACAAGAATGTCCACTCTCGCCACTATTATTCAACACAGTTTTAAAGGAATTCAAATTGGAAAAGAAGTAAAACTGTCATTGTTTGCAGATGACATGATACTACACATACAGAATCCTAAAGACGCTACTAGAAAACTACTACAGCTAATCAATGAATTTGGTAAAGTTGCAGGATACAAAATTAATGCACAGAAATCTCTTGCATTCCTATACACTAACAACAAAAGATCAGACAGAAAAATTAAGGAAACACTCCCATTTACCACTGCAACAAAAAGAATAAAATACCTGGGAATAAACCTACCTAAGGAGGTAAAAGACCTGTACTCAGACACTGATGAAAGAAATCAAAGATGACACAAACAGATGGAGAGATATACCACGTTCTTGGATTGGAAGAATCAATATTGTGAAAATGACTATACTACCCAAAGCAATCTACAAATTCAATGCAATCCCTGTCAAATTACCAGTGGCATTTTTTACAGAACTAGAACAAAAAATCTTAAAATTTGTATGGAGACACAAAGGACCCTGAATAGCCAAAGCAGTCTTGAGGAAAAAACTGGAGCTGGAGGAATCAGACTCCCTGACTTCAGACTATAGTACAAAGCTACAGGGCTTCCCTGGTGGCACAGTGGTTGAGAGCCCGCCTGCCGATGCAGGGGACACAGGTTTGTGCCCCGGTCCGGGAGGATCCCACATGTCGCGGAGTGGCTGGGCCCGTGAGCCATGGCCGCTGGGCCTGCACGTCCAGAGCCTGTGCTCCGCAACGGGAGAGGCCACAGCAGTGAGAGGCCTGCATACCACAAAAAGAAAAAAAAAGGCTACAGTAATCAAGACAATATGGCACTGGCACAAAAACAGAAATATAGATCAATGGAACAAGCTAGAAAGCCCAGAGATAAACCCACGCACCTACGGTCAACTAATCTATGACAAAGGAAGCAAGGATATACAATGGAGAAAAGACAGTCTCTTCAATAAGTGGTGTGGGGAAAACTGGACAGCTACATATAAAAGACTGAAATTAGAACATTCCCTAACACCATACACAAAAATAAACTCCAAATGGATTAAAGACCTAAATGTAAGACCGGACACTCTAAAACTCTTAGAGGAAAAGATAGGAAGAACACTCTTTGACATAAATCACAGCAAGATCTTTTTTTTTTTTTTTTGCGGTATGCGGGCCTCTCACTGTTGTGGCCTCTCCGGTTGCGGAGCACAGGCTCCAGATGCACAGGCTCAGTGGCCATGGCTCACAGGCCCAGCCGCTCCACAGCATGTGGGATCTTCCCGGACCTGGGCACGAACCTGTGTCCCCTGCATCGGCAGGCAGATTCTCAACCACTGTGCCACCAGGGAAGCCCAGCAAGATCTTTTTTTGATCCACCTCCTAGATAATGGAAATAAAAACAAAAATAAACAAATGGTACCTAATGAAACTTAAAAGCCTTTGCAAAGCAAAGTACAAACAAGATGAAAAGACAAGCCTCAGAATGAGAGAAAATATTTGCAAATGAATCAACAGACAAAGGATTAATCTCCAAAATATACAAACAGCTTATGCAGCTCAATATTAAAAAAACAACCCAATCAAAAACGGAGCAGAAGACCTAAATAGACATTTCTCCAAAGAAGACATACAGATGGCCAAGAAGCACATGAAAAGCTACTCAACATCACTAATTATTAGAGAAATGCAAATCAAAACTACAATGAGGTATCACCTCACACCAGTTAGAATGGGCATCATCAAAAAATCTACAAACCACAAATGCTGGAGAGAGTGTGGAGAAAAGGGAACCCTCTTGCACTGTTGGTGGTAATGTAAATTGATACAGCCACTATGGAGAACAGTATGGAGGTTCCTTAAAAAACTAAAGATAGAATTACCATATGACCCAGCAATCCCACTACTGGGCATATACCCAGAGAAAACCATAATTCAAAAAGACACATGCACCCCAATGTTCATTGCAGCACTATTTACAATAGCTGGGTCATGGAAGCAACCTAAATGCCCATCGACAGATGAATGGATAAAGAAGATATGGTACATATATACAGTGGAATATTACTCAGCCATAAAAAGGAAGGAAATTGGGTCATTTGTAGAGACGTGGATGGATCTAGAGACTGTCATACAGAGTGAAGTAAGTCAGAAAGAGAAAAACAAATATCATGTATTAACACACATATGTGGAACCTAGAAAAATGGTACAGATGAACCTGTTTGCAGGGCAGAAATAGAAACACAGACGTAGAGAACAAACGTATGGACACCAAGAGGGAAAGTGGGGCTGGTGGTGGGATGAAATGGGCGATTGGGATTGACATGTGTACACTGATGTGTATAAAATGGATGACTAATAAGAACCTGCTGTATAAAAATATAAATTAAATTTAAAAATTTTAAAAAGAATTGCTCAACTATGGAATGAGTTTACTTTGCAAAGTAAGCAATCTTCTATCATTTTAATTTTTTTAAAAAAGCGAGTGAATTTTATCCTGCTTAGGATCAGAAACAATTTGTCATATCCATTCTCTTCCATTTCCCTCAAAAGCCCTCCAATGTCCTGTACGTCTGGTACCTATTTACAGGCATATAAATAATTAATATATTCAATGCATATTGCAAATTTCATGTTTGATGTATAAAATCTATTTAGCACCATTAAACATCAGTAGTGATTTGCTTTGTAGTTAGGTCTCATCAAATAATAAACATCTGACTGAAGCCAGTTTTTCTCCAAGTGAGTAATCCACAATTGCGGGGGATTTTTTTTAAAGTTCCAGCCTGGCTCTTGATCATCCCCTGAAATTTTCAGTGAATAGGAGATCACTTAGTACCAGCTGAATTCAATCAGTGATTAAAGAAGCAATAATATAAGTCAACTGCAAAAAAAAAAAAGTATCAAATAGAAATAGTTTTTGGACTATCCGGTGCTTTTGGTTTATTTCTATCTGTGTTCTTTGCCGTAGAGAAATTACAATACCCAAACACACTTGAAATACATATAGGAAGCTTTAAAAGCACACAGCTTATTTCTCTTTTATTCAACACAGACTGTTTCCTTCACTTTAGTAATTTTTCCTTTCCCCCTCTCCCCAGAGAATTTCATAAATATAATCACAAAGCCTCATAGAAATTTGCTAAAATTTTTTTATTGTATTTACTGAGAACATCGCATTGTTCCACAGTAAAATGATCTTATCCTCCAAATGATTACAAAGCACTTTTCATTAAAAAGGTTTCGGTTATCTATATTAAATTGCACATTATTAAAAAATCAGTTTTAAATCATACTCTTTAAAAAGAAACATAAGGCAAGTACTAAAATACTGCACACTGATCCAACCCAGCATAATCATTTCACATAGTGATCTATATTTAAACAACTACTGTGCCAAAAATGGCATCCTGTGTAGGTAGGTAGAGAAGGAGACTCACACTGCACTGTGCAGCGTGCACTTGGAATAACTTGGTTTTGATGTCTAAAATAAAACATGTTTTCCTAACTTTGAAAATATGCAAAATAATTTAAAAATTACTTTTCAGGTAAACATTAAAATAAAACAAGTTGACATAAAAAATATCATGTTATACTAGGAGATACTTAAAATATCCAAGCTCTCTCTCAGTAATACTGCAGGGTTCAGTTTGCCATAGCTATAACTTTCAGGCTAAAATAAACTGGTAGAACAAAATGACAAAATGCAAATTTATCAAGCATTGGGCAATGCCTTTATAATCTTACATTTCTCAAACCACAATATTTTAACAATTACATGATAAGTTATCACTAAAGGAATATTTCATCTCTAGTGTAAATTTTTTTTTAATTTTTATTGGAGTATAGTTGATTTACAATGTGTTAGCAATGTTTGTGTTAGCAAACAATGTTTGCTGCTGTACAGCAAAGTAAATCAGTTATACATATACATATATCCACTTTTTTTAGACTCTTTTCCCATATAGGTCATTACAGAGTATTGAGTAGAGTTCCCTGTGCTGTACAGTAGGTCCTTATTAGTTATCTATTTTATATATAATAGCGTGATATGTCAATCCCAATCTCCCAATTTATCTTCCCCCTGTAACTTCAGATTAACAAGCCCCCATTCTCCCTTCCACATACAACTCATGTTAACAGTAGAATGGAATTATCATTAGTTAACAGAGAATCCAGTATACTCTAGTAGATTCTAAATGTCTGGTTTTCCTAATTAGGAAAATGATAGTGTGTATTATTTTCCTAATTTATATTTTTAAAATCGTCACAAAATAGAGTTAAGGCAAAGTCTATAAAGACAGCAAGGTTAAATAAAAACCTGTGGCCTCCACTTCCTATGAATACTACTTACAGGTACATTAGGACTCAGAGACCCACGTGGAATTTGGGGTAGAGTTTTAGGTGCGTGTCACACAGTCAGCCACGACCATGATGCTGAGAGCCCTTGATAATCATAGGTCTGAGATTTGCTGACACTGACCCAGACGCAGTCCTTTCTAATTCCTTTATGTTAAATCTGAAAGATGAACAGTGATACTTTCAGTGTCATTTTTTTAAAAAGTAACTCATTGTCCAAGTTTTAAGATTGATGACTCCCAAAACTCTAACCTTAGCCTGAAAAATAGCTTAAAATATCTACTTAAACAAGCTCAATAGAAAGCTATTTTGTATATATATAGAGCTATATGTATAATAAAATATACATAACATTTTTTTCACATACCTTCCAAGTCACAGAATACTTTGAATAGCTAACTTTATGCTAGAAACATTGACCAGGGATTTTTCTTTAAAGGCATTACATTGGGGGGCTGTGTTCATCATTAAGTTTTCATTTGGTGATCATTTTTTGACTTTCATACTGAACGCCTTAAAATTGCCTACCTCTAATTAGATTTTGAACTCAGTAATTGTTTTATAGGAGGTTTTTCTCCTCATATATACAAAATGCAACATGCATAATACTGCTAGATCTACACATTTCTTATTGACATATATATTTAAAAAGAAAAAAATAATTTTGCAAGGAACATGAAATTTAGCACCAATCTTGATCTGATCTTTCTCTGGTAGGAAAAAAAGGCACCAAATACAGTCAGTTCATAGCCTTGGGTCAAAATACAGCACTCTTGATAACAAACCCTGGGTCCCTGAAATAATATTCCAATATAGGCTAAATTACGAAAGATATGTTGACCCATTACTGTCTAGCATTTTAGAACATACTATAGAAGATTACATTTGGTGAAGATAACAGTAGAAAAGGTTTATGTGTTTACACACATATTTAACAAATGGACTCTTCTCATAACTGACAGATACTGAAAAGTATTATCTGATAAAGAATAAAAGTCATGTATCAGAGGCTCCAAAATAGTGTCACAGATCTAATTTGATTTCTAAATGTTGTTTTATATTGATAGTGATATCACATACATGCTTAGTGACATTCAACTCCAAAATACTCTTCTTACAGCACCCATATAGAAAGGCTAGAAACATCTTTAGATTGGGAACTTTTGTGGGCTAACTCCTACACTGTTGCCACACTCAATGGTAGCATTTTCAAAAACTCTACCAAGACAAAAATTCATTGCCACGGTCCCTGTTCCACTAGGAAAGGGGTGCCTCTTACAGGAGTTGTGTAACATGTAAGCTGTAAGGTTAAGGCACAAGCATACAATCTCTTGTCAGTGATCATCCATCTTCCTGCCAAAGAAAACACATATGAAAACGACTTCATCGTCAAGCTGCCAGTGTAATTTGAAAAGCCACTGGTGAAGCATATTAGTAAGTGTTCATTATTGTATATAGATTATAAATGTCTTCACTTTTTTCCTTTTTCAGATTATCCACAGGCCACAATAGTTAATATTCCATTTTTGTTCCTTTTAAATCCATTTATCAGAACAAAACACTTAAATCTTATCAATATTTCGACCCCCTTAACAACTTGTATTCCCTTGCCCTTTAATCCCAGAATCACCATTAACTCACTGACTAAGCAAGAATTAAAAGCTGGATTTTTAGTCAGACACTGAAAGCTGAGGTAGGTGGACTGCCATGATCAAGTGAGTGTCGTGATCAAGCACTTAGAAAGGTTTTATTTCATTCCCACTGTCTTTCCAACATACTAATAAAAGATTGAAATCTTGTTTCATAAATGAGGTAGCCTCCTATTTTATATCTGTCAAAAAAAAAAAAAACAGTACCATGGAGAATTTCCTTGAATGTATAGAGGCCAAGATGATTAATGTTTACTTTAAAAAATAATAATTTTTTTTTCTGGCTGTGCCAGGTGGCATGCGCAATCTTAGTTTCCTGACCAGGGATCAAACCCATGCCCACTGCATTGGTGTGCAGAGTCTTAACCACCGGACCGCCAGGGAAGTCCCCCCAAATTAATAATTTTTTAAAAGGACAAGCTAAGTAGACTACTATGTCCCAAATATCAAGGTTTGGGTGATTCAAAGATGTGACAATGAATTGTTTCATGGGTCATAAGGAGCTATCTGATAAAATCCATATTTATCAGGAGTTATGATTCTAAGTTATGTGCAGGTTTCATATTTAGCTATGGGCATTTGGCCCTTTATTCTTGAAAACTGTAGCCTATCACTGTAGTATATTTATAAAACAAAGCATTAGTCTCTGCCAACAAATAAAGTGATAAAATATGGCTGCAGCTATCCCATTACAGCGAGCCTGGGAGCTGTGTGTGCCTGTTCTCCACCTTATTATTCTTTGCTCCTTCTTTGCCAGCTACAATGATGTTTTCAGTTAGAAATTTCCCACAGAGTTTTAAATACTTATATAAATTATTCACATATTTAAAAACTACAGACTTAATTAGCTTATACTTTTCACTTGTATCTCTAGACTCTGGGAAGTTACTCTTAATACCATTCACCACGAAGTGTAACCCAGCCTAAGGCAGGTTCATTAGGAACTGCATCCCAGAGGCCCACTACATTCCAAGGCATCCTCCATGATGTGCTTTCAGGACTATGATTTAGCACAACTTTAATGGAATATGAAAATCAAAGTTAAAAAGTGAGCTCTCTGAAAATATTTATATTAAGAACTTTACAGTCTTTTCTCTCAAAGCATTTACCTTAAACATTTAAAGTTTTATATGTTAGCACAAAAGATGACAATTATATGAAACTTATTACCCCTCCCAGTTTTAATCGTGTAATTAAAATTTTTTTGGTGTATCATTAGAACTCTAAGTTGAAAGCTGAGAGCAAGACATTCTCCAGGTTACACAAAATTGGATGGGGTTCCACCCTCTGAAATCACAGGGACTGGTAAGCAGTGCAGCTAAGCAACCAGTAGCACTAAGCAAGGATATTAATGGACTTTTTAGCAGGTTTTTGAAGGACGTGGGGAAGTAAAGGGAAAAATGATAAAGATAATATAAACAGAGGCATACTAAAGGGTCTGAAAGTTTACCATCACCAGGAAGTCCTCAGAGCCACCCATGCTATAGGTTGCCTAGCTCTAATCTCATACCACATTTTCTATTCAGTCTTATTTGATTTAACATCAGGAGTTATCTGGACATGGGACAGCTTACAAATAACAATGGCACAAATTAAAATGTTCTTAAGTGCAGTTAAAAGTATAATTACCAGAAGTAAACATATGTTTACTTTACAACCAAGTGTACATTGACTTTAAAAGTGGGAAGTTGAAGCTAATGAATTAAAGTTTTTTCTTTCCATACTTGGGCAGAGGCCATGGGGTTGTCTGCAAACATGTATAAACAGATAATCCATAATCATGAAATGCAAATGAGGTCCTGTTTCTATTTATGAATAGAATTTGAAGCTTAATGCAAGCACTATGCAGTTTTCAGTGGAAATTACACATCGTGTAGTAGGGCTATAGACTAAGCATTACAACCGTGATCAAAGAGATATACAAATTTTGAATATAGTATCAATAATCTGGGTGGTTTATTATTACTTAAATGGATGCATCCCAGCAATGTCTACTGCAATAAAATTTAACCAGAATGTTTCTGTAAGATCCTTGGGCATCTGTTACAATACCCAATCCAGGCTTTCTGTAAAGTTGCTCCCCTTCTTATGCTATCGTTGGCCTCAAATGCCAGAACCTTAAATTTATTGATATTTTTAATTTGAGTTCGCTGAGTCCTATCAGAAATAGGAGGAGATGAGAAAGCAGAGTTCTGTATCTATTCCTTTTGGGGGGTTGGGGGTTGGGGGTGGGGGGTGGAGGGTGGGCAAGGAATAGCAATTTTATTCAGAAAGCCAGCCGAACAAGAAGACGGTGGACTCATGTCCAGAGAACCATCGCACCTGAGTTAGAATTCAGGCTTCTTTTATACTAAAAGGGGAGGGAGTAAGGTCAAACATTTCCTGGTTCTGTTCAGCCTCCGGAGGGGATGTGTTAATTTCTTCCTCCCGGCAGTCATTCACAGGTGCGCCTGGTCAGGATGTTTCCTGTGAGCTAAACAAAGGTATTTTATTTTATTTTTTTTATAAACAAAAACATTTTATTGTATTTGAATTATAATGTGTGAATTTCTGCTGTACAGCAAAGTGACAGTTAGTATCTATTCTTTAAAACAAGTGTCTTGGATTGAACAAAATAAATGTAGGCCCATCAGGTCACTTTACTGCAATAGTAACACTCTGTTCAGAAATTAGAAAGGATTTACTTTGAAAGATTAAAGTAATATTTCTTGGTCTAAAACAAATCTTTGTGAATATTAATATTTTTTGTTTCCTTAGTATATATTTTAGACGTTTATAACTATTTGTACCAAACATATTACTAAATATGCATTTTATGGAATTTAGCATCTTACCTTTCATACTTTTTAACTTTATATTATTACAGCACAGAACTCCCCATAACAGTCTATTTTAGTGGAGCCTTTTCAGTGTTATAGATCCTGTTTGATTCATTCCATTAGACTGAAAACTAACATATGTATAATATTATACACAAACACAATATTCTGAGATCTAAGTTTCATTATAAATACTTGTCATGTTGCTCTTTTATCATGGAAAATAAGCAAGATCAAGTCTTTGAGTTTCAGATTATTACTTTTCTTCCCTAAAATCAGCAACATTTTGAAAGGAAAAACACTTTGGAGGTCTTTACAAAATAGATTTTCTATTTTAGATCCAGTCTTTCTGTAAAATTGGGGGGGAGTCAGGAGTTTGTGCTGAAACTGTAGGAAAAATAAACATAATGGCAGGTTCGATGATTGTACTTAGTTGTATGGTTTTGCTGATTTCAAAAGCACTGATAATAATGAGGAAATAATGTTTTATAACTGGGCATGAATAAATGAACCTAGTAATGTGTTACATTATCATTTCTAAGTCATTTTGTAAAAGCTTAAAATAAGAACATGAAAGGGAAGCATGGTCAAAATGTAGATTTTTTTTTTTTTTAATGCAACAGAACCTTCCAAAAACCAAATTATCTAAGTACCCTGAATATGAAATGTGGAAGAATTGGAAGTAGTAAGTTGCAGAATGTCTCCAAGATCAAAATTATTTAAAGTTCTATTAGAAATAAATTCCGTATTTAGTATTTACACTTTGAACCTTCAAGGTTGCAGATGAGAAAGCTGATACTAAAAGTTATTGGGTTTTCTAGATGTTTAATTAACAGCCTCACTTTGCTCCTCCCCCTGCCTGCCCTCCTTTCCCATCAACAACTGCAAATCCATATGCTTTCCAGGCATCTCCATCCTCAGCTAGAGACAGGAATGGAAGGACTTTGCCTTTCACAAAGGATCGAAGCTGAAAAGAGAAGTAGGGAGATAATAGGTTGCGCATTGCTCTCAGCACATAGAATTTAGAAACAGGTGAATCCTGGAGGTGCTTTATAAAAAGACAGCATTTTCCCAGGTGAACAAACTACATTTGAGGAAGATCTAATATACATATGTATTTAGGATTTAAATATGTTTTGCACATTATTAAACTTAAAAGACCTAAATAAGAAAGAAGAATGTACTAAAATATAATTTCAGGGATGAGGGACTTGTTCTGATGTTTTTTAGATGAGTATGGGTCATGTCATGACTTTGGTTTTAATTATGTCTTTATAACTCAAATAGCCTTCTTATATTTGTCTGTGTATAAAAATATTTTTAACAATACAGGCAATGTTAAAGGGGAACACAATAGGATAAGTACATAAGAATGCAAATTTTTGCCAGAAAGTTTTACCAATTTGAGCAATTCTTTCTATCAGAAATAGATATTTTCTTCACAAAGATGTTTTTTTCCCATTTGTGCCTAAAACTGCAACTTGATAACATGCTCAGTAAGACTTTGTTTAAATATCAGGTCCTAGTGCAACAAATCAAAAGTCAGAAAAATTCTAAGTTAAAATGCCAGAATATCTTTCAGTTCTTCTATTTTACTTTATTGTTACAATTTAAACAAATTCAGAAATCTGGGGTGTTTCTGGCTACTTGAGTAAAACACACTGCAAATCCAAAGGGGAAAAATGTAAATGGAAGAAATGTCTGATTTCTGAACTGTTCTGCCCTTATGAACAGGATCCTGTTCATCTCACACATTGATTCTGAACACCTTGTCAGTACCTGCTCCAAGAAGGTCCCTTGACACTGGAGCAAGTCAGAATAACTTACTTTCAAAGCTTATTTAAGAGCAGGCAAGCAATTTTAACATAGACTTGAGATTTAAGTAGATATATTATCTAGAATCCAGGCTTAAATTTTGTTTCCAAATAGCAGAAGAAATTAAAACAAAGATACCAAAACTAAAAACACCATGTGAGACAACAAACAATATTTCCAGTCCTAACCAAAATGCAACCCTTTCAATATAGCTTGAGGTATTTTTAAATATTTGTATAAGCTAAATAGCGTTCACAGTTTCTGAAGTTACTTTTTACTGAGATAGCTTCATATTCTCATAATATTTGACTTTCAGACAGGTTTTCTTGTACATGAAATTGAGTCTGAGTCTCCGGACTCAGACTCATAGAAATATTGGACAGCTATTCAGTGGCAGAAAATGGTTCTTGTAGTAATAAGGGTTCTATTTCCCGATTATTGTGCTATGCCTAGGATGTGATTAAAAAAATAAGAAATTTGCAATTCATATAAAAGGAAAACTTGCTTAAACTTCTAAAAGCAAGTCCAGTCTGGTGGAGGTATATAAGACATTAAATAACAGAGTCAGATTCCTTCTTAAAGATTCCAGATGAGCTTGGCAACAGAGAGTTCTGGTTCTCCAACATTTTCTCCATCTTTTCTCCTCCAGTGGTTTTACTGATCTCTCTTTGCTTCTTACTGTGGATCCATGGGATAAAACAAAGGACAGCACCTCCAATAAGGGGAGGGATTCCAGCGAGGTAGAATGCCACATCATAGGAGCCCAGCTTGTCACGGAGTAACCCTGGGAAGGGAAAAAACTGTCACCAAGAGAGAACAAGTATGGCTCTTGGGGGTCTCAGATTAGTCACTCTGGTGGCCTACTGCCAACCTAGTATCTTCATCTCAGCAGGCTAGTTCAAACATCTCAGATATCACACATTTTTAAGGAAATGGGTCTGAAATATAAACCTTTTCTGATATGAGGAAGGAAAAGATCGCATTTCTTTAATCTTGCTGCAAGTCTGTGACAGGCCTCTGAGTTTTCCTACCAAGATATTACATGGAAAAAATATTTGCAACCAAGCTTTGGCTTTCTCAAAACCCTTCAGAGGCCATTTGGGATATTCTGACACATGGTGTCAAGGTCCCGTTTTAGCTGAAGGTGGACGGACCGTCAAGCTGAAACTTCTCTCATACACACAGACCTCAAAATGTCTACGTTTTAAACCTTTCTTGGGCCTGTTTATGAAATAACATGAAACTTTTTAAAAGTATAATCCAAAATCATGAAAAATTATAAATCTAAGAGTCAGGATGAAAAAACTAGGTTGTTAAATACATTTTGGTAAGAAACTAAGGTTTGTCAGCACATGGGAGGAAAAGATAAGAATATATGTGTGGTACTCTAATAGATCCTAGGGCTCTGCTTCTAAAAACCGTCAGAATACTCCTTATTTCTAATTTCTCTAACAAAATCCAGATTTAAAAAGTTATCTTAGTGTTTTAAACTTTTACTATACGACCTAAGTTATCTGAAATGTTCTAGAACATATTGTACTGAATATCTGACTCTGCTAAGTAAACAGCTGAGGATTTGTTCAGGTAAGTACCAACATCAAAAAAAAAAAAAAAAAAAAAGGTGTACAGTCATTCCAAATAGAAACCGAAAATATTCAACACATCTAAATATATGCTTTTCCTATCCCCTGAATCAGAACATTCCACATATAACTGAACCTTTCATTCTTATGAACATAAATTAATATGTTTGGTTTATAATACTATGATCCCTCAGAACCTCCTGTTGTTCTTCTGCCTGCTTTCAAAGTTTCCTGTTAACTCCTTCATTCTTGATCTGTTATAGTCACTTCTAGTAGCAAACACCATTTCTACGAAAGTCCTGCTTGTAATTTGCTGTGGACTTGGAAACCCTAACAAACTAAACTTGTAAGATGTAAAAACAGTGTATTACCTGGGGGAGAGGGGAAGGACTGGAGGGTTTTCCCTAAGAGGAGACTGTGATCTTAAGAACTTATCTTTTATTTGGTCTGCTCAGTAGTGGTTCTGCTTGCTTGATCCATGACTAGGTTCCCAACTGGCAAATTTGCTGATATGCGTGGTTCTGAATATGAGAATGAATTCAACTGAACTTTCACTGAGCCACTCAGATACCAGACACAGATGATAGTACATACATATTAAATTTTATAATAATTTTATCAAATCTTATAATAATTTACAGTGGCACCCAACTAATACTGAACGTGAAACATCTTTATACTATCATTCAGAAGATTTCTAAAGGTGAAATTCACATAACATAAAATTAACCATTTTAATGGCATTTAGTATCCTAACAATGTTGTACAACCACCACCTCTCTCTAGTTCCAAAATATTTTCATCACACCCAAAGAAAACTCCACACCAATTATGCAGTTACTCCCTAATCCCCCTTCCCTCCAGCCCCTGGCAACCACCAATCTGTTCTCTGTCTCTATGGATTTATCTATTCTGGATATTTCACAGAAAAAGAATCATATAATATGGGACCTTTTGTATTTGGCTTCTTTCACTTAGCACATGTTTGAGGTTCATCTACCTGGTAGCATGTATCAGTACAGCACTTCATTCCTTTTTATGGCTGAATAATACTCCGCTGTATGGATATACCACATTTTGTTTATCCATTCATCTGCTGACGGACATTTGGGTTGTTTCTACTAAGTGTTATTTTTCATTAACTACTTCTCAGGGGGCTATGATCTCTTACACAAAGCATAC
Organism: Kogia breviceps; assembly: GCF_026419965.1. NCBI lineage: Eukaryota > Metazoa > Chordata > Mammalia > Artiodactyla > Physeteridae > Kogia > Kogia breviceps. The sequence continues at coordinate 42,689,389 of NC_081322.1, read as the reverse complement.
ACATTTAGAAATCTTTCAGAATCTTCACCTCTTCCTAAAAAGAAATCACACTGCTATTCCTCCAAAACACATACTAAGTGAAATATAGGAACTCTGAAAGCTCAAAGTCCAGAACCTAACTGCTACACATTTCACTGAGTGTTTTAGATATCAATAAGAATAAGAGGACTCATTGGCAAATTTTTCCAACATGCCATCTACAGCTGGTCTTATTAAAAATGTTATAGATAAGGTACATACAAAGCAAGACACCAGAAACCAATAAATCATAATATATTTAACACCTAAGTGAGACTTAGGACCTACAGTAGAAAATGCTATGAATTAATATAATTTAATATAATTTACCTGCAATGGGTGGGCCCACAGTCATGGGTATAGACATGAATCCGAGTAGAAATCCAATTGCTTGTGAGACATCCTGGGCACCAACTAACTCAAAGGCAATGGGGGCCATGATGGAAATGAAGCATCCATCGAAGAGACCCATGATGAGACAGACAGCAATGAGGGCCCCAAAGACGCTGCACAGGGGGATCATCATGGACATCAGACCAATGAAGAAAAAGGACAGGACCTAGGACAGACACCACAATGTCAGCTCTGCTCTCAGGAAAAGTGAACGTCACGATTACTGAGCAACAGGCTTAAGACTTTTAAGTGGTTACTGCTCAGGCGCCTCCTCAGCCCAGTTCGCCTTGATTTTATATACATAATCAACTCCCATAATCATCTCCCCCAAGTTCCCCTAGCACTTTCTCAATATTTCCATTAAGGAACAAGAAGAAAGCAAGGATTTTTTAAAAATAAATTTATTTATTTTTATTTATTTTATTTGGCTGCATTGGGTCTTCATTGCTACATGGGCTTTCTCTAGTTGCAGCGAGCGGGGACTACTCTTCATTGAGGAGCGTGGGCTTCTCATGCAGTGGCTTCTTGGGCTCTAGGGTGCAGGCTCAGTAGTTGCAGTGCACAGGCTCGGTTGCTTCACGGCATGTGGGATCTTCCCAGACCAGGGCTCGAACCTGTGTCCCCTGCATTGGCAGGCGGATTCTGAACCACTGCGCCACCAGGGAAGCCCAAAAGTAAGGATTTTTATATACTTACTTTTCTTTACAGGCTGAAAGCTCTTTGAGATCAGAATCTATACAAAAGTCATCTTTGAACTACATATTATAAGGTTTAAGGATCTTATACCTGGTCAGTGCTCAATACATATTTGTTCTTTGCATATCAGCTCAAATTCACTCATCAAACATGATTTAAAATTTTTACCCTTGAAATTATATGCACTTTACTGGTATTAGTCCTCTGCATAATGAAAATATGCTAGCCAGATCCGTCCTTCACATCACAGAGCTTCCAGTTTGGAGAATACAGAGATGTAAGTTTTAGATATTTAAATAATCAACTTAGAATATAGTGCCTGCTAATATTCCAGACATGGTGAGCATAGGTAGATCAAGTGAGAGAGATTAAAATAAGTAACTATGATTTGATATTCTATAAATGAGTACTGAATTTTGATTATTCAAATTCCAATTAAATTTTGACTGTCAGAGGAAATATATGATGCATAATATGCAGTGAAAACAGTGAACACATTCTGCTATAACATCCTAAGAACTAATTTATATAATCCAGGTTTTTTTGGGGTTTTTTTTTTGCCGTACGCTGGCCTCTCCCGTTGCGGAGCACAGGCTCCGCGGCATGTGGGATCTTCCCGGACCGGGGCACAAACCCGTGTCCCCTGCATCGGCAGGCGGACTCTCAACCACTGCACCACCAGGGAAGCCCTATAACCCAGTTTTATCTACAGTGTAAATCAATGACTATTATTACCAAAGAATATTTTCAAACATTATGTCTTTTGATGCTAAGTCATAGGTATACCCTATTTAAGCACCCCAGAGTTAAGGCTGAGAAATATTTTGCACCACTGAACACTTTCATTTTAGCGTTAGAGTAATTAATAGAATCAAACACTTGATTTTCCCTGCCATTTGGTAGCTACTGTGCTATGTTCTGTGTACAATGCTATGTGACGGTGCTATGTGAATAACACCTGGTTCCTACCCTTGGGTTGTGGGGAAATGACCATGTAAATAAATAAATGCACATGAAGTGTTCTAGATGTTGCTGTAGTTGTATATTCAAAGTATGGTGGGTACAAAAAAGGAAGGAGTGGCCAATTCAATAGCTTTTTTAGGCAAAGAACTAATTAAAATTGGATTATTCACTCATTAATGGAAGAAATGTTTTAAAAAGAATCAGCTTTTTTAAAAAGTATTCATATAATAGCAACTATTATTTATTTAATGTTTATGAAATGCCAGGCATTTTTCTAAGGGCTTTAGATCGTGATTCTCATAACAATTTTATGAGATGGGTACTAACGTTTTCCCTGTTTTACAGATGAAGAGAATGATGCTGGGAGGTTTAGTAACCCTGGATGGAGCCAGCCTGGAACCCATGGTCTGCCTGGGCAGTAGGTAGCAGGGAACGATGGAACAATTTCTAGAGGGTACCCTCCAATGACAGTGGGGCTGGGGAGGAAGGGAGAGGCCACATAAGGCAGCCATCTGGATCACCGTCTTCATCTGCTCTGTTTTTCCCAGGACCCACTAGGCATGTCTGTGGCATGCCAACCTTGGTCGCACGCCTCAGGGCAGCCCCTCACAACCTTAGTGCACATCAAGATCACCTGAGGAACGGGGATCTGGGAACAGTGATTTTCACAAGCTCCCCAGGTGACCCTGACACAAGTTGTCCACTGACCCCACAATAAGAAACATACTCTTTTTTTTTTTTTCCTCCAGTATGTGGGCCTCTCCCGTTGCGGAGCACAGGCTCCGGACGCGCAAGCTCAGCAGCCACGGCTCACGGGCCCAGCCGCTCCGCAGCATGTGGGATCTTCCCGGACCGGGGCACGAACCCATGTCCCCTGCATCGGCAGGCAGACTCTCAACCACTGCGCCACCAGGGAAGCCCAGAAACATAGTCTTGAAAAAGGTTTTAAACTCCAAGTTGGTCGCTTTTTGACAACATCATATTATATAGCTGAATCAGTTTTTCTTCTTCATTATTAAAATATAGCTTTATGGTAGAATTATAATTCGTTTAAGACTCTGAGTTGGCTATTTGAAAAATAAGTCTGGCACTTCACATTTTCTAAAGAACATAATCTCCACATTCTGATTTTTTATGTTATACTTAAACATCTTTTTCTCCAATCCAATTTCCCTCAAAGCGTAAGCATAATTTCTTAGTGGTGGGTAATTACTGGGTTTGCAACCTAGAGATTGGAAAGAACTAATAAGGCTCAGAGGGACAGACCAGGTTCTAGCTCTCTGTGACCTTGATAAAAAAGACTCCCTGATGCTGCCCATCTACACAAAATACATTTTTACTCTATCTACAAACACAAAAGGAGATAAATACTTGAATCTTAGAAATGTATCTATCATTACAAATTCCAGAGAACCTGGAGTAAAATGTTAGGACATCACGCGGCCAGATGGAATGGGTTTAATTGGTAAAGCCACATACCAAATTTTCCCAACCACACAACTGTAATTCTACTAGGTGAGCTTTCAATGTGCTTCCTATTCTTTTACTATTTTGTTCAGAACAAATCTCTTCCAAGGTAAGACAACCAGAGTGACTGTTGAAAGGTTAGCACAAAGTCATTTTTGCTCAATAAACAAATGTTTTCTTGGACCAATTTATGTAACATGAGACCATGGCACTTAACGATAGTTATCCTGATCTTTCTATCCATTTTTGGACCCTTCAAATTTTTGTTCTTTGGTCAGTTTTGTAAGAAATCATATTAGAGGGGCTTCCCTGGTGGTGCAGTGGTTAAGAATCTGCCTGCCAATGCAGGGGATATGGGTTCGAGCCCTGGTCCGGGAAGATCCCACATGCTGCGGAGCAACTAAGCCCATGTGCCACAACTACCGAGCCTGCACTCTACAGCCCATGAGCCACAACTACTGAGCCCAAGTGCCACAACTACTGCAGCCCACCCGCCTAGAGGCCGTGCTCTGCAACGAGAAGCCACCGCAATGAGAAGCCTGCACACCGCAATGAAGAGTAGCCCCCGCTCACTGCAACTAGAGAAAGCCTGCGTGCAGCAACGAAGACCCAACACAGCCAAAAATTAATTAATTAATCAATTTTTTTAAAAAAGGATTGCTAGTGTATAGATACACAATGGATTTTTTTTAAAAAAGAAATTATATAAGAGTTTCAAATTTATTATTATATATTTTGAGCATATTACTTCTTAATACTTTACCTGACTGCAAGTTCTCCTTTTCTCCATTCAAATTATGTTAATTTATATTCTCTTTTTCAAATATTTAAAGCTGTTAAATTTTAATAACAATTGTTAAATAAAAATTATTAGTTATTTAAAAGTAAAATTTCTTGGTTTTTCTTTAAGAACTGAATTTATAGAAATTTACACATTTATTCTTTAGCATTTCTCAGAAAATACTTAGCTAGCTATAGTAGTGAGAAACACTGCTCTTTCTCAGCAGATGTAACTTCCCCAAATGTAGCTAAATTAGGAGGTAAGCAGGCCAAGCTGGTGAGGACATACATATTCCCCACATGCAGGGACATTTGAGCCACAAGGAGCACAGGCCAAGGTTTAGCACACTGCGTGTAGGAGGTTCATCATTTCCCAAAACATCTACTGATCTGTAGATACTAGGCCCCAGTTTGAAAGGTGAATAAATTTAGTATTACATACAATCTTTCTTTCCACCCCAAACGCAGTAGCTCTGGTTAGATTTAAATAAGAGATTCAAAGGTTCCTAATCCTCTTCTGGGCTCTGGCACTGACATTTAATAAGGCGTTGACTGTTGAGATGTCTTCCTTTTGTTAAAACTATCCAAGGAAATATCTTCTGTCATAATTTAACAGGCTCTAGAAGAATAACCCCCCGCTTAAGTTAGTTTATGTACCTAAGAACAAACAAACAAAAATAATGTGGTTCTTTTTTGCTATCACCGTTCCCATTTCTGTCACAAAGAGAGCATTTTTCGAGAACTGTCAGGGGAAGTTTTGCTCAGGAATCTAAGTATATGACTGAAGAGGAAAAATGAGCTGCACCTGAATAGTAGAAGGCACTTTCGGAGGCAGGCGCACAATTGGCCACAGTTAGAATCAAGGGTTTTGCTCCTGTAAGTTTATTCACTATAAAGTTTCCAGACTTTCAGAGCCTCTGGCTAGGAACCCAGCAGTTGGCAGCAGAGATTTGCAGGTCCATCACACTAAAGGGAAGTGTTTAGGGCACAGCCAAGTGGCTGGCTTCTTCTAAAGCACACAGTTCTCTGGAAGTGCTTCACAGGGAGTCTGTTCAACTTTCCTCATGGCACGTGAGTACCACCATTTCTGCCTGAAGGGGGAACTGGCCCCAGTGCCACAGCCCAGGCGAGAACAGAGAATCATCGTCCGATTCCTTATTCAGGCTGGGAAACTACTAAATATTTGGATACCATTTGGGAAATAGCTTATGTTTGGTAAAGCATGTACCTTTATCCCAATGTATCTTTAGGAAAACACAAAATGCTAAAAGGGAACAAAAAGCAACAACAACAGCAACAACAAAAAAAAGAAAACTAGACAACACTGATCAGTTCATTCTATTCCAACCAGAAGAGGAAGCTTTTACACAGGAAGTTGGATCCAAAAGTGATTAATTTTTCTAAATTACAAAAAAATTTTCTGAATTTCAAAAGTAACTCATGAATACATTCTTGAAAAATTTCAAACCTTAGAAAAATATATAAAGTAATATATGAAAGTCTCCCTTTAACCCCCTCCCACCCTCAACCCATTCCCACTTTCCTCGTCAGGAATAACCGCTCAACAACTTGGTGAGGCTCCTAGACCTTTTCTGTGTACACACATGTTGTTTGGGTTTATCTGCTTTACATACATGGATATGACATCCACACTTCAGTATGTCCATGGCACAGAGAAATCTGACACGATGGGAAAGTGATCTAAACCCAAAGTTTCTGATTCTGTCATTAGAGTTACAACTTCCAAACCTTTGAAAAAAAACTTTCACACTTTTGAAACAGTTACATATTAAACACACAAATCTGCAGTAATTTAATGGTGACTAGAAAGACAGGTCTGTGGAGTTAAAAAAGATGGCTGAGAAGATACCAGGACACAGCCTTTCCTCTCCTAATAAAGTACTCCAGGAACCCTTGCAAAGATTTTCTTTAACCATCATTGTTCTATACAATGCAGTTCGGTCATCTCTTTGCTCGGCATTTAGAATTGTTAGGCTGAAAATACCTGGAACCCAGGACCCTGATGGAAGTTTACATTCAGAACTCTTAAGCAGAAGTGTAAGATATATTCCTAAACTCTGTTACCTATAAGCAAAGATCCCCAAATCAGGATAACCAAGGTCTCCTTCTTGATACCTGTTCCAAACCAGGATCTGCCTCAGTATTTAATAGAATACTAAAACAATAAAAGCAAGGATCTATTAATGATCCACTCTGGGCCGGCACTTTAAATAAGCTGTCACTGGGACTTCCCTGGTGGCACAGTGGTTAAGAATCTGCCTGCCAGCACAGGGGACACGGGTTCGAGCCCTGGTCCGGGAAGATCCCACATGCTGCAAAGCAACTAAGCCTGTGCGCCACAGCTACTGAGCCTGCGCTCTAGAGCCCGTGAGCCACAACTACGGAGCCCACGAGCCACACCTACTGAGCCCACAAGCCACAACTACTGAGCCCGTGTGCCTAGAGCCTGTGCTCCGCAACAAGAGAAGCCACCGCGATGAGAAGCCCGCGCACCGCAACGAAGAGTAGCCCCCGCTTGCCGCAACTAGAGAAAGCCTGTGTACAGCAATGAAGACCCAACAGCCAAAAATAACTAAAATAAAATAAATATATATAAATAAATAAGCAAGCAAGCAAGCTGTCACCATGAGTCTTCACACAGCCCTCTGCCAGATCTAGACAAGTCATATCACACTCCAGAGCCTGTGCTTTTCTACTCTGCAGCCTCCCAAAGCCAAGATGACTGTGCCCCAAAAGTAGAACACGTGGGAGGCTGTGAAGTGTGTTCTGGGCCCGGAGGCTACTCAGAACCCGTGTGATGGGGACAGAGAGGGAGGGGAACTGCCGTGGCCCCACCAGGCTGAGCTGTAACAGAAGAAAGCAGGGAGCAGGCATGTCTGAGAAGACACAGCACCAACGAAAGGCAGGAGAGGAAGATAAGCAGCAGAAGCATTCCAACCCTTAAAGGCCGCCAAGCGGCGGACAGCCAGGCAGGGAGAGAAGGAAGAATAAGCAAACAGGCAGAGCTGGAGTTGGTCGCAGCAGAGAAGAAAGAGCCAAGAATCAAAACCCACACTGAATGTTTGGGAGTTGGGGCAGGGAGGCCAGGAAACAGGAGGGACAGAGCCGGGTGGTGAGTCCAGCCGCCCGCGTGGGGTAGGCCTGCGTCGGCCTCTGTGCTGTCGGTGGCTCCCAGCAGCACAGGACACACTGAAGGCCGCCTTTCTCCTCCACGGGCCTCCTCGGGCTGGACTGCAGGCATCTCGCCTGTGACTCAGCCCGTACTACCATGAGCTACACACACCGCACCACATTTGGATGAAAAAAATCAGATGCGACCTAGAAGAAGCCAGGCTGTGACTAACCTTTCATCCAAAATGAAATTACTGATTCTTAACGCACTGCCGTGTAACTGCAGACCAAACATGGGACAAGCTAGGAAAGGCTATATTTTCTTTCATAAATCACATGAAATACTAACATATGTGCCCCCAATATGCTGTAAGTGACCCGACTGCCCTGCCTGTAGGGGAAAACTCTCTAAAGTTATAGTTGTTCCGGAGTAAAGTGCTGATGTATAAAACATAACATGACTTTATCCATCACAGCACCTTAGTCTGGGCCCCCATCGCCTCTACCCGGGACACTGTATTGGCCTCCTACCTGGTCTCCTTCCCTCCAGCACTCCTGCTTCCCTCCCAGTAATACAGCCTCCACACACGGAGTGACCACAGCGACTTTAAAATGTAAAATTACGTCATTCCCCAACGAAGACCTACTGGGCTTCAAGTAAAATGTCTGCATTGGGGATTTCAAGGCCCTGTTGAATCTGGGCCCTCCTCTTCCCATGCCCTGCTTTTCCCAACCTCTTCCCAGGCCACTCTCCCTGTCTTCTTGAGTTCCCACTCACGCCCAGCTTTCTCCTGCCTCAAGTCTTGCTCCAGGAACTCAGGGACCATATCTGTCTTGTTTGTATCACCCCCACCAGGGTCTGGGCTGGTGCTTGGGGCACAATGGGCACTCCTTTTTTATTTTAATAAATGAAAGGAAGCCAAAAGTCTGTAATACAACCAATTTCCATTAGAGGGCTCCCTTGGCACTTGAGAACAAGACAGTGTTCTGCTAAGTGTTCGACAAGGATATCCGCAGTTGGGTATTAATAAAAGGGGGAATGATCCTAACACAGTGAATATTTTAAAAAGTAGCACTCTACCAGCTGTCTGCACTTCCTTCTAGCTGTGTGACCAGACTCCTTCCTGCGGCTCTCTGCCTGGCCCTATATACAAACACCCACAGTGAGGTAGCTTCTCTGTTCTTCCGTGTTGGCATCCGTAAGTGGAAACAGCGACGGTACCTTCCTCAAAGGGCTGGGCAAGGAGGAAAGAAGATAATGTACATACAGCATTCAGTTCATCGTCTGGCACATGGAAGTGCTCAGTAAATGGTGATGGTTATTACTTCAAATCAATTAAAGGCAATTTATCTGTAGTAAATGTCTTTTCCAACCATGGTCTTCGCCCAGGTTCTACCTTTCCTTCAGGCCCTGCTCAGATTCTGCCCCTCATCTCTACAGTGAACGGACGTGCTCAGTCCCCAGTCCCAAGCCCCCCTTTTGTCTCTCCTTTACCTTCCCTTCCACAGCCAAGCCCTTGACAAAGTTGCCTGCATTTCCATTTAATCAGCTGATCATGATCAGTCTTTTGCACCTGCCACTCCACTGAAACTCCCCTCTGTTGCTAAATCCGGTGAAAACCTATTAGTCTTTAACGTGCCTGCCCTCTCTCTAGTTACTGACACTGCTGACCACTCCTGCCCCTGGAAACACTATGTGCCTCGCTGTTTTCCTACCAGGCTGGCCACTCCCTTTCAGTGTCCCCTGCACACGCTCTACTCACCCCCATACAAGCCCAGGAATGCCAAAGTACCACAGGTCTCTTAGCCACGCTCTCCCACGAGCTCCAAACTCAACTTGGCTTTCCCACAAGCACTACAAACTTAACACGGCACAAACAAACTCATCATCTTACTCTGTTCTACTGAATTACTGATCTTGATAAAATAGCAAAACCTTCCACTGTTACCTGAGCCACAAATCTCAGACCCAGCTTAGGTGGCTCCACTGAATTCTCATTTCCTATATCCTGTTTTACTCCCTGTTTGATCCCAACATCTCTACCCTGGTTCCTCCCGCCTAGACTATTTCAATATTCTCCAACTAGTCCCTGTGCCTCCGCTTTTTTTTTTTTTTAATTAATTAATTTATTTATGGCTGTGCTGGGTCTTCGTTTCTGTGCGAGGGCTTTCTCTAGTTGTGGCAAGTGGGGGCCACTCTTCATCGCGGTGCACGGGCCTCTCACTATCGCGGCCTCTCTTGTTGCGGAGCACAGGCTCCAGACGCGCAGGCTCAGTAGTTGTGGCTCACGGGCCCAGCTGCTCCGCGGCATGCAGGATCTTCCCAGACCAGGGCTCGAACCCGTGTCCCCTGCATTGGCAGGCAGATTCTCAACCACTGCGCCACCAGGGAAGCCCTCTCCGCTTTTTAAAAATAATAATAATAATAATAGCTTTATTGAAATATAAATCCACATACCAAAGAATTCACCCACCCATTTAAAGTGCACAATTCACCGTGGGTTTTAGTTTAACAACAAGATTGTACAACCATCACTACTGCCTAGTTTTAGGATATTTACATCACCCCAAAAGAAACCCCGTACCCAGGAGCAGTCACTCCTCATACCCTCCTTCCCCCAGCCACTGGCAACCACTAAGCTGCACTCTCTGTCTCCGGATCTGCCTATTCTGGACACTTCATATAAAGGGAACCACATGATATGTGGCCTTTTGTGACTGTCTGAACTCTTACCCTTCCTCCTCTGCATTCCACCCTTCACAGTCACTAGGGTTAAGCTTTACAAAATACAACTCATGTCATGTCACTCCCTTGCTTAAAATCCTTAATGGCTCCTGGTAGATTTCAGGATAGAGTTTGGCCTCTTCTGTGCTCATAAAGACCGTTCCCAACTTGACTCCTGCCTATTTCTCAGCCAATCAATCTACTATTCTCTCTTTAGTCCATTCAAACATTGTTTCCCAGGCCTAACATCTCTTTGACCATGTGGCTTCCTCTGCTTGCAACAAACACCCTTTTCCGTCTTCCTTATCTATTTAACTATTACTCACCTCTTAACACTCCCAGCCCAGGAAGCCTGCTCAGACCTCCTCTAGTGATTTAGATGCTTTGCGCCTATGTTTCTATGGCACCCATCTAGCATACCATTATTCCACTGTGCTGCAGCACTGCTTTATCTGTCTTCCCAGGAGACCATTAACTGAGCACACAGACCATATTTCATCTGTAGCGTTTAGCACAGCATCTGGCATGGAGGAGTCACTTAAATACTTGTCAAATAAGTGTCGATGTGATCTTGGAATAGCACACCCCACAATACCCAGGAGGCAATCTGCAGTAAAGAAACTCAAAAGACACGCACACCCCTGAATTTCACAGGGTACTGCAAAAGGCACGTGACTATGAGGACTATGCCAAAAATAAAGCATTCTTAGAAAAAGCAATGGGCAAACACCATTTTGGTTTGGTGGAGTTCCATGACAAGACAAAGATTGTTGTTTGTTCGCCAATTTCTCATGTTGAAAACCCAAAACTCATAACTGATTTTGCCCTTGAAAAACTGCTTGTTGAAAGTTAAGTTCTAGAAAATATTTCTCACTTTTACAGAAGAATTTAAGCAAATAAGTACATATAATGAGCCGTTAGGTGATAAGGATAAATTTGCTGGAGGAAAAAAGTCTTATGAAGCAAGTACCTGTAGATAAACTTTCTTCACACCAGGCACATAATCTGCGATCCGGCCGAACAGCAGCCGTCCAACTCCTGAAGTGATACCGATGCACATGAGGACCACCTCCTTATTTTTCTCATCTTGAAACCTTTCATTCACGTGTTTCATCTGTAGACCAAAGAGAAAGAAGCCACACTAAATATGGTACGAAAACTGGACAAGTTTTGAAGCTTTGTACAAATGCCTTTGTGTCTCTACCATGTTATGGACTCTCATCCCCTTCCAAATTCAAATATTTATAAAATTTGTTCTATAAAAAAATGTATAAAATTTTTCATGAGAACACATGAAGAAAAGCTAACATGGTTTAGCTTGTTTATAAATGAAATAAGAATTTTTATAAGAGGGTTTAAAAAACATTTTTAATAAAAAGTAACCAGCACACCCATTATCAGTTACCACTGGGCCATGAGCTAAAGGAAGAGACCTTTGAACACACCGTGCCACCTTGTCCTCACAAGGTCACCCAAGCATCCAGCCATCATCTGCTCCCCTGAAAGGCAGTTTAAGGCTCAATTCTGGAGTTTCATCTCTTCTAGGAGGACCTGAACCAAACTGAAATAAGTTATACTGGAGCTTACAGGATAAAAGCATAAGGTTCTCTGCCTGAGGATTTGCCTACTTGTGTGGCATTAGAACAGATAAAAATAGAGTCAGTTTAACAGAAAGAAGAAAGGCCTGGAGAGAGAATGTTTGCATTTAAGTTCTGGTTCCATTCCTTGCTAGCCTTGTGACCTTGGGTAAGTTGTTAACCTCTAGGGCCTCAGTCTCCTTGTCTGTAAATTGGAGACAGCAACAGTACTTCAATCCTTGTGAGGATTAAATATCTCTGTAAAGAACTTAGTGCCTGACACACAGTTAATAGTGATATTAATTTTAGCCTTTTTTTAAAAGGACCTTTTCCCTCAATTTACAGTCTACTTAGAATAGTGACTACAAATCTACAACCCGACAATGTTTTAAAAGGAGTGTGACTAGCAGGTGTTTTAATGGGTGACAAAACCTGAGGCTCAGCACCCACTGTCTAACACAAGCTTTGCTCCCACGGCCCCTAAGTTCCATGCTTTCCACCTCTTGCTCAGCGCTTCCACTTTCTCAGTGATCACCTATCTGTGCTCACAGCAAGGAGAAAAAGCATGTCTGTACTCCCACTGATTTCTCTGAAATCACTGAGCTATTATAACAAACAGTTGTTTCAAACAATCAGACTCACTGTCCCCTACACCGAACGCTGGCCTGAACTCTGAAAGCCTGCAAAGCAAATTTGCCAGAAAGCGTGATGGCCCAGCTGGTACCCTGCCGCGCTCACCCCCTCACAGCCTGCCTCCCTCCGTTTCAGTTACCACCACTACTGCTGGCCCAGCTACCCAGGTTTAGAAACTGGACAACCATCCTAGATTACCCCCTCCCCCCCTTCAGATCCAGCAGTCACCACCCAGTTCTGATGATTTTACCGCCTAAATCTCTCAGACACTCTTCCTTTGGTCCATGTCCCCCCCCCCCCCAGTGTTTGAGTCTGGGTTATCACTCCTCACCTGGACCCCTACAACAACAGCCTTTAACATGCTTCATGCTACAGCCCCCAACTCTGAATCTCTAACCTGCATTCTCCGAGACCACCTGATTAAGTTCAAAATTTAAAATAACACTGCTCTGCTATGACCCCACAGCCTTCGGGGTAAAGCTCAAACTCCTGGTTTGACCGATAAAGCCTCCCTACTTTGCTGCCAAGCCTCACCAAGTCAGCACTGTGCTGTCCAGTACAGTAGGTGCTAGCCACGTGTGGGCTATCCAGCACTTGAAATGTGGCTAGTTTGAACTGAGATGTGCTTTAAATGTAAAACACACAAAAAAAAATTTTAGAAAACTTAGTGGAAAAAAAAAAACACAAAAAAATCTCAATTTAAAAATACTGATTCCATGTTAGAGTAATATTTTGGCTATATTGGCTAAATAAAATATATTATGAAACTAATTTCATTTGTTTTTTTTTAACTTTTAAAAATATGGCTACTAGAAAATTTAAAATTACATATGTGGCTTGCATTATATTTCTATTGAACAGCGCTGGTCTAAGAAATTCACTGGTGGCCACAAGGATAAAACAGCTATTGATAAAAGTGACTTCAAACTGGCTAATTCCTCCAAATCCTTATCAGAGATGGATTCCAGCTCAATTCTGAAGAAAATGAATAACCTGATCTAAGGCAGGTGAGATAATAATTATGTGTATTCATCAGCTTTATTTGGAATTTGAATCCAGACTCTGATGTATTAATCCACTTTAGGAAACACCCAAAGGAGCTAGAATAACTTTTTAAGACATTCTTTAGTATTCAAATAAGAGTGAATATGCTAGTCATTCTTTTGATGAAACTAAGAACACCTGCCTGCCAAATTGCTATTATCCTTTATTAGTGGTTAATTTTTCCCCCCTGCTCTACACTGTGTAATCCTTAAAAGAAATAATGAGGTGAAATGTTTTGGGTCTCTTGAAATAAGGTAAATTTGGTAAATTCAAATTACACTTACGTGGAAACTTACTTCTTCAGCTATAAGGGGCATTATTTCATTGAATTTTATTATTGTTGTCATTGTTTAAGTAAAGCAAGAACTACAGCTTCTAACACCTCCTTCCCCACCCTCAGCCAAAAATTGCAAAATAAAGTTGAGGTTTATTTTGTTTTTGTTTTTTGGATTTTTGTCAGGAAGTAAGGGAATCTGGGTGATTGGAGAACGGAATTTGGGGACGCTGCATCTCTGGGTCCTAGAGAGCCTTTCTTGGTGAGGGAGTAGTACCCAGGAAAGCTGGCGTGTTCTACTTGCAGCCTGGGCCTCCCATGACTGCCGCCAACTATTCTACGAATCCCTGCCCATCTCTCTATCCTCTGGAGACTGGCACACATTTTAGTTTAGCAGAAGGCATGAACGCTGGGCAAAACTGATTATTTCCAATAAAGAGTCACATGGAAAGGGACATGAAAATGTTGAACAGATGTTTCCGTATTTAACCTAACTTATTTAAACCGATGCAAACCTTATATTAGAAGCCACTATCTACACGGGATAACGCCATTTTGTACGGCAGTGGTTTAAAGTGGACTTTATCCAAATGTGTAAGTGCCTTTCGGGAATTAGTCTTTTGTTTCTATTCTAAACATTTGTTTACTCCAGGGCTGCACACCTCTCAGGCATTACCAGAGCCTTGCTGACTGACAGCTTGAACGCTGTCTGCTCCTGAAACATTTTCCATCATTCAAACAACTTTCGCTAACCACAGAAGCCATTTTTGGATTGTGTGAAACCTTATTTATTGTTTTGTTATCCAAAAATAACCAAGAACTTAAATCCCATAATATCTGCTCATTCTTTATCCACGGATGAAAGAAAGACACACTAGCTTACAGTTTACCCCCCCTTTCCTCCTAACCATCCCCACTTCAAGTAAATGGTGATTCAGCCTCTCTCTATAGATGACATGTTTCTGACCAGCCACCTGAAGAAAGAAGTTCCTCCCCCCTCACTAGAGCCCAGAGGCAGAGCCGTTTTTGAGAGGTCGAGGGCAGCAGCCTAAGGAAGTAACCCTCCTGCTGGATCAGCCTAGCCCTGGCTTCTCCCCTCTCTACCTCTTCCCTACAGGGAGCCTCAGTGCCAGACACCTGGACATATCAGATAGTGTTCTTCCACTGAGATCCCAGGCTGAGTCCTCTGGCTGTCAGAGAGTCAACCATGAAGGAAGCTCAGTTTGGGGTGGCCATAGTACAAAACCAGGTCCAATACAGCTGACGTAAGTGCATTAGAAACTCAAGCTTCCCCTTGACAAATGGTTTCACAACAGAAGATGGCCCAACAGAAGGGAATCCCAGCTCACTTTCTTTACGGAAGCCCCTGAAATCCAGTGATGCTACGCATCTGCAAAACAAGGTCACTGGTCCAAAAGGTCCAATAATTAGGGAATTCCCTGGCGGTCCAGTGGTTAGGACTCGGCACTTTCACTGCCGAGGGCCCGGGTTCAATCCCTGGTCAGGGAACTAAGATCCCACAAGCCACACAGTGCAGCCAAAAAAAAAAAGTCTAATAATTACTTATAGTACTGTTTTCTAAGATCGTGTTATTCGGCCATGCCATGATGGTCATTACCTTCACTGTCCTTCCACACACAGAACTTTTTAAGGGGACGGGTGGTTTTTGTTGAATATCTTTTATGTAGCTTATTACATAAAAACATGATAAAACTTTGGTATATACAATTTAAACTATACATCTTTGGGGGTACAGTAGTTAAGAAAGAAGGGAAACTACAGGAGACGTAAAACTAAGATAACTTTATTTCTGACAGTGGACTTGTGGGAACAGCTGACTGACTCGAGTACCAAGTGCTAACAAAGGCAGTATTTTAGGAAGGCCAGGAAAGCAGAGTAAAACCAGGCCCAATAGAGCACTGCAGGCTATGGGACTGATGAAACTACAACTGCCTTTGCAGGACTGAGGAAAAAAAAAAAAATGACAATATTTATCATCCACTGTTGTTGCAGTTACTACGCCCTTTGGGAGATTAACAGATTCCAGACAGCAGTCATCATCTGTCCTTGTCTGTGAGCATTTGATTCCCTGATCCTCTGCTCTCCTCCTCAAATCCACACCATCAAGCTAAAAAGAAGGTGGGCAACAAGTAGTCACATGCACTCCTTTTGTGTCTAAGAGAATAAACTCTTGGTGGGGACAGGGGACCTGTATCATTTACATTTACACAGTACATTCAAAAATGGGATAGGGCTTCCCTGGTGGCGCAGTGGTTGGGAGTCCGCCTGCCGATGCAGGGGACGCGGGTTCGTGCCCCGGTCCGGGAGGATCCCACATGCCGCGGAGCGGCTGGGCCCGTGAGCCATGGTCGCTGAGCATGCGCGTCAGGAGCCTGTGCCCCGCAACGGGAGAGGCCACAGCAGTGAGAGGCCCGCGTACCGCAAAAAACAAACGAACAAACAAACCAAAAAATGGGATAGTAAATGCTACACAGTATTTTCAGGGGTTGTGGAATTCAGAATGATTTCTGCAGCTTCCTACTTCCCAACAGAGATGCTGCATTCAGAGCACTTCTGCTCACTTGCTGTTCACTCCTGAGATTAGCAGTTTCAGCTTGTTGCCTCTCATTTGCATGCAGTTTAATTTCTAAGAATATATCCTTTCAACATCTGAAAGGCTACTGCGTCACTCTAAAACACCATTCTACTTAAATATACTTTTTGAAAGGTAAACACGAAGAAAAGAGCCTGGGCCCTTTAAAAATTAGATGTACATTTGAAAGGCAGTAGAAGGCCTGCTAGAGTGGTTAATGGATAATCTCAGATTTTGTTGCAAATCAAAACTTTATATTACCCTTTGACTTCAAAGAAAGATGAACAGAAATCTTCTGAATGGAATGAGGGTTTGGTTTGGTTTTTTCTTTCTTTTTTAAACAACTATGTTTTCTCTATCTCTGTTTTTGCTAAGAAAAGGAAGTAAGGGCATTCATTCCCTGAGGAAGTTTTACATGGGCAGTGGACACCAGCAAGCCCAGTGAGGTGACTAAAGATAGCAGGGAACTAAGTCCATAGATATGAGTACATAAAATTAAGCCCTTTATGTCATATAATATTGAAACAGGACTCTATAGCCATAAGACAGTCATTGATTAGGTCAGCCTCAAAACATCATTTTAACTTGTTAAATTTGATAAACTGTGCTTTGAAATAAAACAGCTCCAAGATGTACTCGAAGTGCACAGAATTTCCTTGCCTGCCAACATTTTTAAGGAGTAACATCTGAGGCAGCCGCTACTGTCTCTTTACTAGTAAGATATCTGACATGACTAAACCCGTGGCGCGGGTACCGCCTGCCCACTCAGCAGCCGACCCAGTGGAGGGCAGACCTTTGGCCTGGCAGGACTCTAGGAAGCATGGGTAGTTGGTTCTGTTTGTTTTTTTAAACGGCCAGTCTTTCCATTTCATTAAGATGGGTTTCCATGGTGCCAGTATTCACACATGGCGCTGTTAAGACAGATAAATGTCAGGACTGAGAAAAAAAGAGGGAAGAGTTTCCAGGAAAATTATTTAACAGCCACCAAGGGGTAGAAAAAGAGTTCAGAAGGAAGGAAGATAGCTAATGGTTTGGAAAACCTTGGTCTGATTTTGAAAACATTTTCTAACTCTAAAAATTCTTTAAACCCTTTATTATTTTTCTTTTTGTTTTTTTGAAAAATAATTTTCCTTAAATTAAAAAAGAAAAGTCCATCCTTAACATAGCATTATTTAGATCAGATCAAGATTTGGCAACATGTTCTAGAAGAATCGTCTGTCAAAACCAATTTTGGATTGGATTGTCTGTCAAAACCAATCTGGATTCAGATACCAGTTCAAATAATCCTGAATTATAGAAGTTAAGATGAACTTCATCTTAAAATAAAAACTAAGTCACTAGGATTTTTAGGTAATTTGAAATTATTTAGTGACCCTGACAATAATTTCTGTGTCAGATATTTCTCAAATTATCAAAAATTATTCTAGTCCTTTCAGAACAATGAAAGATGTTTAATCCATTTTTTTTCATTTTTATTCATTCCACCTAAATCTAAATATGATTCTGAATAGTTTCTTTCTTGAAGTCTCATTCTTGGCACACCAGGGTCACCACTCTCTCAGACCTTTGCTTCCTGGATAGTTTGGATGAACACAATGGACTGTGAATTGTCAAGACAGTGCCCATCTGTGAAGGAGGTAGACTGCCTCTACTCTGGTCAAGATGGCTCGGGAGGTCTCAGCCATGGTCCACGGCATGACCACCTAACGCTTTAGTAGAGTACTTTGAAGATACACGGTGATAGAAAGGTCTCCGAAGATGTGGACTCCTGGTTGATTAATGCTCTTCTGAGGCATCATGTGTTTCTATGTTTGCATTTGTTTTAAAAAGGTGGGGGGAGATACATTCTTTTAAACTTACTCCTGGATTTATCTGGTGATAAAATCACCTATCAGCTAAATGTATATGCAAATAGATAGGTGTGGGTTATGGAGTCTGCAGTCATTAGTTGAATTGCATGAATTTGGAAAAGTAGTCCAAAATGAACAAATGCACTTAACAAAAGGCTAGTTCAATAAGGTTAAATGTTAGAAGTTTAAGATAGACTTCATCTTAAAATAGAAAGGGATAATTTCAGAAAGTATTATTTAAATCACTAGGATTCCTGGGTAATTTTATAACTTTACTTAATGACCCTGGCTATAATGCTAATAAGCCAGATATTTTGTAAATTATCATAATTGGTTCTATTTCTTCTTGAACACAGAAAGATGTGTAGACTGTTGTTTTACTGAAATTTTAATTTGTTTAAGGAAGATCTAATTTTTGAGAGAAATTAGAGCACTATTAGTTCTTATTCAGCTTAAGTTTGCCCTTAATTCTAAAGTGAAAAAAGATTGATCCTTCCATGAAAATTCTACCTTCTTCTACCCTCTCCTCACTAAGATTCCCTCACACTAGTGGTGCTGGCTAGAGAACCCTTTTACCAAAAGCCATCTGGCCTCCTTTCTCCTCTAGTCTTCGTAAGGCACACCATAGTGAGTGTCTTTTCTATTAATTCTAAGAGTTATCTAATTGCCAACTCCCTCCCTAGTATCACATAAAATTCAAAAATATTTTTATCTGAATGAAGATTAAAAATTGTTAGGCTTAGGGACTTCCTTGGCAGTCCACCGTTTAAGACTCCGAGCTTCCACTGCAGGCGGCACGGGTTCTATCCCTGGTTGGGGAACTAAGATCCCGCATGCTGCGGGGCGCATCCAAAAAAAAAAAAACCAATTGTTAGGATTAGGCCCAGAAAAGTTTTCCTTCCACTGCTGTCACTTTCACATACTTCTGAGATTGTCTACTCCGATTTTTCACCCCTTTCTTAAGAATAAGACTATTTCAGAGTTTGGGAGTGTTGGTGATTAACATTATTTTAAACATGTTCAGTCCTATCTTATGATTTTAGTGTTCAGGAAGAAAAGGACCACACTCCTTTAGGACAGATAAGAAAGTACAAAGCCTGAGTGGTCTGGATTAAGGCAGCTGGCATGGCAGAGAGAAAACTTTTGTGGACCGAGAGCTGGAAGGCCTAGGCATAGTAGGAAGAAAAAAGTCTTTGGAGTCAAATTATGAGCTCTACTCCTTACTGAGTCTAAGATCTTGGGCATCAATTTCTTAGTTTCAAACCAATACTGCACACTGGTTCACAATAGTGGCAGTACCACTCCCTTGGGGGTGTTTTGGAAATCTGTGGAGGCTATTTTTATCTTTCTGATATAGTTGTGCTCAAGCATTACCTTTTTTCCAATTTTTTTTTATTTTAACAACATTTATATCACGTAACATTTACCATTTAAACCAGTTTTGAGTGTGTACACAGTCACTGGCATTAAGTATTCACCTTCTTGTGCAACCATCACCACCATCCATCTCCAGAACTTTTTCATTTTCTCAAACTGAAACTCTGTACCCATTAAATAACCCCCCACTTTCCCCCCTTCTCCAAGTCCCTGGCAGCCCCCATTCTACTTTCGTCTCTATGAATTCGACTCCTCTAGGTATCTCATCTAAGTGGAATAGACTTTGTTATCTGGCTTATTTCATTTAGCATAATGTCTTCAAGGTTCCTCTATGTTGTCACATGTATCCCAAGCCTTACCTTTTAAAATATGCATTATTTTATTCAAGAATTACTTTTTATTTCTCCTTGTGTTACAAGTGGGGCATTACTGATTTTTTAAAAAATTATGTATATAGGTAGGTTTCATGACCTAAGAATTTTGTTTCAGGAGAGAAAAGGAGGCACTGGGTCTGACACACTGCTCTAGATGTGTGACAGGGTGGCTGTGAAGGTGAACGTGATACAGAACTTAGAAAGCACCTCACAAGGAAGAGGCAGGACGGGAACCCTAGGACTGGGCAACCCCTACTCCAGGATCCAGGGCAGCCCCGAGAGCTGAAGAACAGGAGCCAGGAGAAGACACTGGCAGGGAATTGTGAGAAGTCCCTGAGACAGCTCCCGAGGAGAAAGAAACATAAAAGGAAAAAATGTATTCACAGAAGCAGATACAGTTAAGTAGCAACAGGGATACTGGATGTACGTTGAGGCTATTATAATGCTTCATAAATTAAATAATCAACATATGGCAATATTTTAAATTGCACAGATGTGTACGTGGGTCAAGAGTGTGGGTCATCTGTTAGGCTACTTATTGGGCTGTGGTCACCTAGGTATCCCATTCTCCTGGAAGCAGCTTTGGAGATGGTACAAGGCCTAAGAGGTGTTGTTTCACCTCAGCAGGGCTCTGACTACGTACCTTGAGCCACCCATTTCCGTATCTTTAAATTACTCCACATTGACACTAGTCTAGATAAGCATACTTTTACTTCTATTATTTAACCTTTAAACCACACCCTGTCACTATTTGTATGTGGCCAGAGAAAGTCTCAAAAGTAACTAACTCCTCTCCCTATAAAATGGAGATAAAACTGTTCTCATCTCCAGGGGTTGTATATTGAAAATCAAAGAAAAAAGAATTTGAAGAACATAAAGTATTATTAGAATGAAAAGTAGTCACGAGTAGGGAAATTAGTAGACATCACATTCCAGCAATTCAACCAACCTATAGCTCAGCCTCAAACTGGTCAAAAAGTATTTGTGTGCCAGGAACATGCTTGGTTCTGGGGATGGAGCAACGGAGAGGAGGCTCTGTCCCTACCCTTGTCTAATCTACCTTACCTGGTTCTTCTTTATCATTTCCTGAGGTGTTAGGACACTCCCCACACAAAACTCCCCAATGTATTTTGTAGATTAATCCACAGTTTTCACCAGCCTTTCCCATACTTACATTGAATACATTATACAGGATAAGGGCCTAACAAAAATACACTACTGCTGCTTTTCAACTTAAGTTAAAATTAAATATTCTTAAATGTTTGTGGATTTCATTCTCCCCCACAAATTTTAAATCTTTTAGCAGTTTGGGGCCTACATTCTAGGGATAATTTTCATGCATCACTTCTAAAATAAACCATGCATCACTTCTAAAAACTATTGTTGAATTATTTGTAAATACTTATTTTTGGCTAAATAAATATAATTTGGAACACATGACAAACTTACTCTACCTTACTAAAAGCAGCAGCTCTGTTTTAGTTTATTTGTAAATAATAATTTTCTAGATTTCTCATGTATTAATTATGTAATGTCTTCCTATCATGTTCCTATGCTAGTGTATTACAATTCGAAAGAAAAAAATTCCAAAAAAACCCCAAAACAACCCGGCTAGCTTTTTTTGATGAAAATGTTCTGTAGATATTTAACTTCGCCATTAATTAGTCACACACAAGTGGCCAGAGAAGTAAAGATCCTTATTCATCTCAAGTAGGAGAATGCTGGTGAATACTGCCTAAGGCACAAAACTGATAAATGGGCAAATTTTCACTAACCTGAGTAGTCAAATTTCAGCAGATGTTGAGATCTGCAGGGAAATAAATGCAAGGTTAGAAAAGCAAGAAAAGCATAGACACCATTGAAAAAAATCTGAAAAAAAAAAGTGGGGATAAAGTGATGGAGAGAGGATGCCTATTCACTCCTGTAATAATCACATGAGAACTGAGAAACTGTAGTGTATTATCAGAAGTTATAAGTCGTGAATGAAGTATCTGGAGAAAAAGCAACACTTGGGTCCTATGCAAGAATTTTAAATTTCTAACATGCAGATTTGAATATATCAGATAAAAATAAGTTGAATTAAAAAATTCTTCAACTGTTGGCTGGCCGTAAAGATGGAAACTAGAGAAATTCCATGTCATAGGCTTCCTGAGGGCAATAGGAAGCTGTATCATTTTTGTATCTTCCAAATACCTAATGCTGCCCTTCATAGAGAGAAGGCACCTACTGGCACCTCCGCAAAGAGGCTGTCTCTGACTTTACAAGGTAAGGTTACGTCCCACCATCACCTTCCATCTCATTTTATTTTCTTCAAAGAAAATATCGCTATGTGAAAACTACCTTGTTTATTTATGTGCTTATTTATTGAGCTCCGTGAGAGCAGAGATCACGTCTGTTCTCACCACTGCATCCCCACACCTAGAGGCACCCAACAGGTGCTCAGTGAATATTTGTCAGATATTCACTTGAATGCTTGAATCTGCTCGACCTGAATCTGTACATCTGAGTTGTAATTAGAGGAAGTCACATATGTGTAAGAAAATACAACAGTGACAGAATGGAATAACCCATTCTAATTCTATTCTAATAACATCCCTGCCACTGACTGCGCCACTTTGAGCAAAATAAAACCTCTCTGATGGTCAAGGTTCTTATCTATTAGTGGGAGAAACCAGTATTAGCACTGCTTTCCTCATAAAAGGCTGCTGTGAAAGTTGAATCAGAAAATGTATGTGTGGGGCTTCCCTGGTGGCGCAGTGGTTGAGAGTCCGCCTGCCGATGCAGGAGACACGGGTTCGTGCCCTGGTCCGGGAAGATCCCACATGCCGCGGAGCGGCTAAGCCCGTGAGCCGTGGCCGCTGGGCCTGAGCGTCCGGGGCCTGCGCTCCGCAACGGGAGAGGCCACAACAGTGAGAGGCCCGCATACCGCAAAAAAAAAAAAAAAAAGAAAAAAAAAAAAGAAAATGTATGTGTGAAGGAAATACCTTTATATTCTTTTCTTTCTGGAAGTTCATTGGGATGAACTGAATGAAATGAAATGAAAATAAGTGAACAAACAAAACATTTCCAGACCACATAATAGGGAAAAAATATAGGAGTTGTGCATGTGTATATAATCAGCACACAGGGAATCTTAATGGTTAATTCTGATATTTAAGTTAATACACTGTACAAAGAAATATTCTTGTGTCAAAGAAATTTTATAAGCCTATTTTTGAATGAAAAATAGAAGAACAAAAATTACTTAAATTAAAAAATCTTGGTGAAAAAGCAATGTGATTACTTTTTATTCTGCAAACTACCAGATCATTCTGCATAGCTAACAAGTGTTAAAGTAACAATAATCAGAATAATAAACCAAATCAAGAACAAAAAGAAGGAAGGGAGGGAGGGAGGGAGGGAGGAAGGGAGGGAGGAAATAATGAAACTTTAGCCTCTAGTGTTTAGTGTCCAGGCTAAAAACAAAATTAAAATGTCAACTCTGCCTCTTTTATTTGGTTGCAGTGCCAAGAAGACAGAGATAGGGCAACTCTTCAGATTATACAACTCCATTGGAAATCATTTTTAAAATGTTTCCAAAACTCTGCAATCATCAACCCAGGGCTGAGGGCATGTAATGGGTGCCAAGGCTCTTCTCCTGTCAGAACCTTACAATGAACAAGATAAACACAACAGGAGAGGTCAGCTCAGCAGCCCAGTCCTGGTCCAATATACAGTAACCTTTGGTTTACATGGATTCTGCTATGAATCCTGCATTCTCAGGGCTCTGCCACACAATAACCATAACCCTGAGCTCTAAATATATCCATGAAAGAAAGACGACAAAGCCAGTACAACTGTTACTGGCAGCTTTGAAGAACCAGACTGTGTCAAAATGGGGAAGCAACCTCCCGATTGGGAAATGAACTCTATAAATTGATTAGAGTTATGTAAGGTGAGACAACTTCATTCCTCTAATGATTCAGTTTCTACTACATACACATTTACACTTCAGGCTATGATACGCTTCCATTCATTTTCCACGGATATTCTTGCATGTTACACCAGGCTCTGCCACTTTTATAACTATGAGACTTTTGGCAAGCAACTTAACCTTTCTGTGTCTTAGTCCTTCTACCAGACTTAAAAAAAAAGAAAAGTGCAATTAAATGACCTGTACAATCCCTTCAACGCCTAAATTACTGTCCTACTTTTTTTTTGCAGGCATTTAAATATCGTACTTCAAAGCCACACTCTTAAGAAGACCAGGCTCAAGCCCCAGCTGCACCAGGCACCGGCCTTCCAACCCTAAGCAAGTTGTTTTAACAACCCCAAGTCCGGTTCCTTTCCTGTTGAATGGAAACCGATCCTGCCCATCTCATAGGGTGGCCCTGAGAGAGAATATTTGTGGGAGCTTCTTATAAACTACATGTTAATTAAACATGTGGGAAATAAAAAATACTATATGTGTCTAAAAGAAACTTATAGTTTAAAACAAACCCTTGCATGGCTGTGAGGACTGGGCATACAGAATCTTAAACCGTGCTCTGAAGACTGAATGCCACAGTTGTTCTGGTCATGTTACTCTGAGAATAAATCAGTTGGATTTGACATGGATGCAGACACAGCTGGATTATGTAACTGCACACCAGTTGTCCACGTTTGCAATTTTGCCTCCAAATAGTAGGCACTACCTACCATTAAATGAGCTTTTCTCCAATTTGTTATGAGGGAATATAAACTTTCTGATTCCAAGTGAGCTGCCAACAAGTAGAGGGGTGAAAAAAACTAGATACAGATAATGGGGCTAGAAAGTGGGGAAAATGGAAAGTGCAGGGCATCTGGGAGCTAATACATAAGAGATGTGCAGCCCTCAAACTTTCTTTGGATCTAAAGACTCTTCCCTACAGCATAAGTACATAAAGTGGCCTTTTCTCCTGGTGCTCTGTAATCCCTGGAGTTGGTGTCTGTGAGTGCTTTTCCAAAGAGGTGTGTCAGAACTTAGAGATAAGGTTAAACTAGCAGAAATATACTCTCAATGGATCAGATAATTCTTTCCCCTCACCAGAGCCACCTGGTAAATGTGGGGTAAAAGCCAATGTCCAGGTGTAGCCTCACAAAGGAAGATTCTTCAAATTAAAATTTCTATTTCTATTAATCCTCTATCATAACAATTTATTTTCTGGTTGATATAAAAATCATGATAGAACCCTTATCAGCTAAATTTAGGTTCCTCAAACTTGCACAAACTTTAATTTGATATTAATACAATGAGTTGAGGGATAAGCAAATATCCACATTACAGTTAAATTTTGAGATTATTCAAATGTATATTATATTTTAACAAATAAAACATGAGACAATTAAAAACAAAAGACCTGGTGAAATTTGCACATTAACAAGACAGAAGGACAGATACAGAGAACAAACTAGTGGTTACCAGTGGGGAGAGGAAAGGGAGGAGGGGCAAAATAGAGGGTAGGACATGAAGAGGTGCAAACTATTATGTATAAAATAATTAAGCTACTAGGATATATTGTATAGCACAGAGAATATAGCCAATACCTTATAATAACTTTAAATGGAGTATAACCTATAAAAATATTGAATCACTATGCTGTACACCTGAAACTAATATAATATTGTAAATCAACTATACTTCATTTTAAAAAGAAGAAAAACATTACAGATATAGCTGGGGGGAAAAAAAAACAAGAGAGAAGGAACAGCTTTTCCAAGGCTTTTAGGGCCTTCTCAGGACACTTAATGATCCACCAGTGGCCTCAGAGAGTTTATATATAACTCTAAAATTCAAGCAATTTGCTTTTTTCCATTTTCCTCTAATAGTACTTATGTTATTAATCAAACATAAGAGAGCTCTTGCTATAAATTTATATGTGTCCATTTTTTCTTCTGCTATGCTTAATGTTTATTGTAGGAAACAAAATTGAACATAAAACTATGTATATTCCATGTTCTGCTTGTCACAGGCTGTGAAAAGCAATTCAGTTTTCTCATGTTCACAACGTACTAAAGACCAAAAGAGGAGATGTGGGGTCTGGAAGAAAGGTTAGGTGGTATCCCATCATCCCCATTAGCCTGTTTCCTCAGGAGTCCTCTCCGTGGCTGTGCAGCATCCTCTGAGGGCCGGGATGGTCCAACCCTGTCCCTGTGCTTCGTTCTGAGAGAATAGAGGGAAACTTGCAAGGCAAAGAAAACTCTGGTCCAGGCCCAGTGTGGCTGACAGCAGGCAGCACTGCACCTCTGAGGGGATCCGATGAAGGAACAGCAGACTATTTTATGAAAAGAACATGAGACTTAGAGTCTGAGATCTATGTTCAAATCCCAGCTCTGAGCAAACTCAGTGAGTGACCTTGACTAAGCATAGCTTAACTTAGCAGAGTTGTTTCCTTAGCTCCAAGTATATAGTTATTTATTACACTTAGTACACTCATCCTTGTGATGGTTACCTGAGATTTTGTGGAGATGTTTAGCACAGGACAGATTCTTGACAAATGTTACCTGAATCCCCCCTCTGAGGAAGCCACAAAAGAGATGAAAGCATGTCTGCTGTTCCTATTTGCATGGCTCAGTGCCCTGAGCTCTGGCTTGGGATAATATTCCTGCTGTCACCACAACATGGCCAGAGGTGACCTGGCCAGTGAGGTCTAACAGCTACATTCCAGTACTGACCCATAGAGCATTTGGCATTAATCAAAGCCATAAAATATCTCCTGAGGTACTACATGTCCCATGTATTGGCTTATTTGCCTCAAAATTTCATTTCTAGTTTTAAAACACAACTTGTGGGGACTTCCCTGGTGGCGCAGTGGTTAAGAATCTGTCTGCCAATGTAAGGGACACGGGTTTGAGCCCTGGTCTGGGAGGATCCCACATGCCGTGGAGCAACTAAACCCATGCGCCAAAACTACTGATCCTGCACTCTGGAGCCAGCGAGCCTCAACTACTGACTCTCTGTGCCACAACTACTGAAGCCCACATGTCTAGAGACCATGCTCCATGACGAGAGAAGCCACTGCAATGAGAAGGTTCCACACTGCAACGAGGAGTAGCCCCCGCTCGCTGCAACTAAAGAAAGCCCACGTGCAGCAACGAAGATCCAGTGCAGCCAAGAATAAATAAATAAGATAATTTTTTAAAAATAAATAAATAAATAAAACACAACTTGTTGGGACTTGCCTCATGGCACAATGGTTAAGACTCTGCGCTCCCAATGCAGGGGGCCCAGGTTCGATCCCTTGTCTGGGAACTAGATCCCACATGCAGGCCACAACTAAGAGCTCACATGCCACAAGTAGTTGCGGCTGGCAAGCCGCAACTAAGGAGTCCATGTGCTGCAACTAAGACCCAATGCAACCAAATTAATAAATATTTTTAAAAATTAAAAAAGAAAAACATAACTTGTTTGTTCTCAATTACAGCTGGACTTGGTGTCCACTTAAGTGCCCTGTCAGCAGGCAAATGATGGTGCCTTCAATCACAGTCTCAGAAAAGTGGGATCTTCCCTACCAGATCAGAGTTTCTTTTGAGAACAATTACTATCTGCCACAAAACTGACACACTTATAACTTACGGAGTTTTTTCAAAATGGGCTAATAAACATGTATGTTGCAGATTTCAACGCATGAGTCGGTCATCTTCTCTCCGACAGAGAACTATGTGGATCAGAGCTTAAAAACCAAAACTTGACTGCCATATGTTCTGGAGTCAAAGAACACAGGTGCAGCTTTTCAAGGCGAGTAGTGGGGGACAGATGTGAAAGCAATAAAAACTAAGTCATCATTCTTGTACTGAGGATGGAACATTGCCGCTGAGAAGAGTTGCATCATCGTCATTTGTAGGCATTTATCAGTCATCCGGCTGACGTGGCCCTGTGGTCAGTGCTCTACCAAAGCAATGCAAACTTGTGGTCAGGCTCTGGTCCTGCATCCTCATCCTGTTCTCACACACACCACCCAAGGCTCTGCGAGATTTTCAGTTGCTACACAGTAGAGCAGACACCAGTTGTCTAGCTTTCCTTGTTAATGGGGATAGCCATTCACTCCTTCCATACACTTACACAATAGTGACAGAGACAAAGAAATTTCTTCCATTTATAAAGTTTCAATTTCAACATGCAGATAAAGCTACGGGTCAAAAGCAAAACACATCAACTCTTTTCCCCATCAACAGATGGCATTAGTGTTACTTAGTCTTAGGTTTGCTGAATTTGAGCTTATTGATTAAGTGTTGAATGGATATGAATACCATCATGTCCTATAGGTATAACATGTGAAACATCATTCTGGTATCAAAGTAGAGAATTTTAAAGATCAAAATGGAGAGAAAATGAATACTGCTTATATGGTGTCACTTTAGACTTATCCATAAGATAGTCATTCGACAAATATTTGAGCACTCACTGTACGTTAGGCACTGTGGTAGATGCTTGGGTTCATTCACTGAACAAGACAGAGAAGGACCCTTAGCCTCGTGAAGTTTAAATTCTAGCAGAGGTATACACACAGAGAGCAAACAGTAATCATCACAAGTCAATTATGTAACATGTTAGAAGGTATGGGGACTTCCCTGGTGGTCCAGTGGTTAAGAATCCGCCTTCCAATTCAGGGGACGTGGGTTCGATCCCTGGTCGGGGAACTAAGATCCCACATGCCTCGGGGCAACTAAGCCCACGTGCTGCAACTACTGAGCCCATGCACTCTGGAGCCCACACGCCACAACTAGAGAGAAGCCCTCAAGGTGCAACGAAGAGCCCACTAACCGCAAAGAAAGATCCCACATGTCACAACTAAGACCCAACGCACCCAAATAAATAAATAAATATATTCAAAAAAAAAAGAAGAGAAGGTATGAAGCGCTATGGAAAAAGAAATAGCAGTGTGAGGGGTTTGGGAGTATGTGGAGGGGAGAGGGAAGAAGGGGGTTTTAACCAGGTGGTCAGGGCGAGCCTCACTAAAAGCTGAGTAGCAAAGAGAGCAGAGTGGCGAGAGCAGAGTGAGTGAGGGGGACCGGGCCAGATGAGATCAGAGATAGGAGGGGCCAGACCATGGAGGACCTTGTAGGCCACTATAAGGACATTAGTTTTTACTCTCAGAGCAATGGGAAACCACCCAAAGATTCTGAGCAGAGTGACTTGTGTGTTGAAAGAACACCTGTGGCTTCTGTGTAGAGAACAGACTACAGGGGGCAGGGAAGGATACATTTTGAAAGGAGAACCACCAGAATTTCTGGCCTGGATCAGGAGTGTGGTATGAAAGAAATAGGAGCCAAGGATGACTCCAAGGTTTGAGGACTGATGGAATTGCCATCTCCTGAGATAAGGATGGCTGAGGGCAGAGGAGGTTTTGGGGATGGGGGTAAAATCAGGACTTCAGCGCTGGACATGTTAAATCTGAAACATCTAACTATCATCCAAGTGGAGATATTAAGTAAGCAGATGGCTATAAAAGGCTGGTGAAGAATTCAAAAGAGGCCTGAGCTAAATATAAATTTTGAGCCACTGGCATTATATATGATGTCTGAACATAGGAAATTAGATGAAACCATCATTTGGAATGAGTAGAGAAAAAGATCAAGGGGTAAGCCCTAGGACTGATATTGAGGGTCAGGGTGAAAAATAAGGAACCAGAAAAGAAACTAAGAAGGAGTGATAGAGAGGTAGGAGGAAAACTAAGAGCATGTTATGTTTCTGGAAGCTAATGAAGAAAAACTGGATAAGGAGGAGCCATAAAAACTTCAATCCTGGGCTTCCCTTGTGACGCAGTGGTTAAGAATCTGCCTGCCAATGCAGGAGACACGGGTTCGAGCCCTGGTCCAGGAAGATCCCACATGCCACAGAACAACTAAGCCCCTGCGCCATAACTACTGAGCCTGTGTGCCACAACTACTGAAGCCCAAACACCTAGAGCTCGTGCTCCACAACAAGAGAAGCCACCGCAGTGAGAGGCCTGTGCACCACAACGAAGAGTAGCCCCTGCTCGCCACAACTAGAGGAAGTCCGTGAACAGCAACGAAGACCCAACGCAGGCCAAAATAAAATAAATAAATGAATGAATAAATAGATAAATTTATTTTAAAAATAAAACTTCAATCCAAGCAACCGACAAGGGATTAATCTCCAAAATATATAAACAGCTCATGCAGCTCAGTATCAAAAAAACAAACAACCCAATCAAAAAATGAGCAGAAGATCTCAACAGTCATTTCTCCAAAGAAGACATACAGATGGCCAAGAGGCACATGAAAAGCTTCTCAACATCATTAATTACTAGAGAAATGCAAATCAAAACTACAATGAGGTATCACCCCACACCAGTCAGAATGGCCATCACCATTATGGCCAGCATCACAATAAACGCTGGAGGGGGTGTGGAGAAAAGGGGACCCTCCTATACTTTTGGTGGGACTGTAACTGGTACAGCCACTACAGAGAACAGTATGCAGATTCCTTAAAAAACTAAAAATAGAGCTATCACATGATCCAGCAATCCCAGTCCTGTGCATATATCTGGAGAAAATCATAATTGAAAAGATACATGTACCCTCAATGTTTGCTGCAGCACTATTTACAATAGCCAGGACATGGAAGCAATCTAAATGTCCATCAACAGAGGAATGGATAAAGAAGATATGGTACGTATATACAATGGAATATTACTCAGCCGTAAAAAAGAACAACATAATGCCATTTGCAGCAACATGGATGGACCTAGAGGCTGTCATACTGAGTGAAGTTAAGTCAGACACAGAAAGACAAATATTATATGATATCGCTTATATGTGGAATTTTTTTAAATGGTACAAATGAACCTATTTACAAAACAGAAATAGAGTCACAGATGTAGAAAACAAACTTATGGTTACCAAAGGGAAGGGTGGAGGGATAAACTGAGAGATTGGGATTGACATATACACACCACTATATATAAAATAGATAACTAATGAGAACCTACTGTATAGCACAGGGAACTCTACTCAATACTCTATAATGACCTATATGGGAAAAGAATCTGAAAAAGAGTAGATTAAAAAAAAAAGAGTAGATATATGTATTATAATGCATAACTGATTCACTTTGCTGCATAGCAGAAACTAACACAACATTGTAAATCAGCTATACTCCAATTTAAAAAACAAAACTTAATCCAGAAAACCAAAACAAAACAAGTCTCAGGCAAAATGGGCAATTCACAACAACTAAAGCAGCTGTTACTGGGAATGGCTATTTAGAAAGTTATGTCTCACCTAAATTGATCTATAAGATTTGTACACTTACTCTATTTCTTTAATTTTGTATCTATGAGATGATGGATGTTTACTAAACTTGTGACAATCATTTCATGATGTATATAAGTCAAATAATTATGCTATACACCTTAAATTTATACAGTACTGTATGTCAACTATATCTCAATAACAGTAGAAGAAAAAAAAGATCCATACCCTTACAATAGAGATTACAAGTGGATAGGCCTAAAACAGATCACTGACCCCTTCCATGAAGCAATATGATTCTTTTTTTTTTTTTTTTTTTGCGGTATGCGGGCCTCTCACTGCCGTGGCCTCTCCCATTGCAGAGTGCAGGCTCAGTGGCCATGGCTCATGGGCCCAGCCGCTGCACGGCACGTGGGATCCTCCTGGACCTGGGGACGAACCCGTGCCCCCCGCATCGGCAGGCGGACTCCCAACCACTGCGCCACCAGGGAAGCCCTGATTCTTCATTTGTAAAAGTCAACTACTAGGGCTTCCCTGGTGGCGCAGTGGTTGAAAATCCGCCTGCCGATGCAGGGAACATGGGTTCGTGCCCTGGTCCAGGAAGATTCCACGTGCCGCAGAGCAGCTGGGCCCGTAAGCCACGGCCGCTGAGCCTGCGCGTCCGGAGTCTGTGCTCCGCAACAGGAGAGGCCACAACAGTGAGAGCCCCGTGTGCCACACACACAAAAAAAAGTCAACTACTAAAAGAGAACTTCCAACCTTGCTCTGAGAAAAAGAATGCCACAAAGCATACATATTTTCTCTCAAATCATCATGTATAATGTAATAAATAAGTAAAGATCTTAGGATTTTTAACATAACCATGAGAGCACTTCACTGTATTTCAGAATCTTCAAAGGAGGCCTAGATAGTTAAATTAGTTTCCTAGTTAATTAAGGATCCAGTTTCAACAACAAATCTCAGGCTTAAGGACCAACTCCAATCCTATGAAGCTTGTACTAACCACTTTTCCAAATGGACACTTTCTCCTTTGACTCTTCCACAGCCCCACTAAAAC
The DNA here is from genome assembly GCF_026419965.1 of Kogia breviceps. Taxonomy (NCBI): domain Eukaryota; kingdom Metazoa; phylum Chordata; class Mammalia; order Artiodactyla; family Physeteridae; genus Kogia; species Kogia breviceps. The sequence continues at coordinate 42,657,222 of NC_081322.1, read as the reverse complement.
CAGCAATTCACAATCACGTTGTCTGAAATTTAAATAACTCTCATTTTTATACCAGAACTGAATAGATGCTTTACAGACATTTTCTCTCATCCTACAACAACTCTGCACAATTGGGTTTATCCCTATTTTATAGATGTAGAAACTGATGCTTAGAGTGTGTTACCCAAAGTTACACAACTAGTAAGGGACAAAACCAGCATTTAAACCCAGATCTGTTTTACTTCAGAGCCTTTACTTTTACCCACTATGCAGTAAGTACTACCTCTTGCATGAAAGTATTACACTAATAATTACCAGCTGCTGTGTCTTGTGACCCTGGGCAAGTTTCTAAACTTCTCAGTGCCTCATTCTTCTCATCCATGAAATGAGGATAATACATTACAGGTACTGCACTGTGGTGAAGATTATATAAGATAATGGATGTAAAAGTCCTTGATAAACTATAATTGTTTATATTACTACACGTACTAGATTTTATGCTCCTTCAGAACAGGTTCTTATGCCTTACATGCATATTCCCTTCAACCTTCAACACCCAGTAGAGGGTTTAACATGAATTGAACATCTACTAGTCTTTGGAAAAATTTGAGACACCTTTTCCCCCTCTAAGGAGGAAAATAAGTGGTGTCCCATTGCATGAAGCCTGGGATTAAGTATCCGTAATCCAAACCTTAAATTACAACATAGTGACAAACTCAGTGTACCCATCAAACATGAGATTTAAACAGCCTGCATGACATTTAACTGTCTGCTGTTTCCTTTCCAACGTGGCTTTAGTGCCATAACAGTTCAAAAGGGGGAAAATCCCAAATGAAAAATATCAACACATTTTGTAAGAAAACGTGCCCGGAAGGAGGGAAAGAGAATAAGGCCTGGTTTGTTATCCGAGTTAACAGAGACCTCACTGTTTTGTGTACTATCTGATTTACGGCCTCCTGATGACAGTAGTAACTATAACACCGTCTAACTCATTACTCACTGTGAAATTTCATTTACTTTAAGAAAAAGACCAATAACATATTTATTAAATTTCCTTAGGTATACTCACATCCCCCTCAACAAGATGGACATATCTAGTAGTTTATCCAGGGACAGGAGCCAATATGCCCCAGACTAAGACTGCTAGATTTTCTACCAAGTAAGCACAGAGGAAGGGAACCAGCCCCTGCTCTGCTGATATGTGATTCTTGGGAAGCCACTTAACATCTCTGTTAATGATGGATCTGTTTTCCACTCTGTAAAACATGAGCTAATATTATTTTGCCTACCTCACAAGTTTACTGTGAAGGTCAAATGAAATAATATATGTGAAATTAATTTACAAATTATATTACCAGAAATAACTAATCACCTACCACTTGTCCTTTAGTAAATGTCACATACTAGCAAAGCTGACGTACAGATTTCTCTGAGTGTGTTCACCTTACAGTAACAGAGAATTTTTTAAAAAATCTACTCGGGGGACTTCCTTGGTGGTCCCAGTGGTTAAGACTCTGCACTTCCACTGCAGGGGGTGCAGATTCCATCCCTAGTCTGGGAACTAAGATCCCACATGCTGTGCAGCACGGCCAAAAAATTAAATTAAATTAAATTTTAAAAATGAAAAGAACTATAAAATAAGAAAATAAAAATCTACTCGGGGGCTCCCCTGGTGGTGCAGTGGTTGAGAGTCTGCCTGCCAATGCAGGGAACATGGCTTCGTGCCCCGGTCCGGGAAGATCCCACATGCCGCGGAGCGGCTGGGCCCGTGAGCCATGGCCGCTGAGCCTGCGTGTCCGGAGCCTGTGCTCAGCCACGGGAGAGGCCACAACAGTGAGAGGCCCGTGTACCACAAAAAAAAAAAAAAAATCTACTCAGGAATTCCCTGGGAGTCCAGGCTTTCACTGCCAAGAGCCTGGGTTCAATCCCTGGTTGGGGAACTAAGATCCTGCAAGCCTCAGGGCGTGGCAAAAAAAAAACAAAAAAAAAAAAACAGCAGGCATTTTAAAAAAAATTAAAAATTAAAAATCTACTCATCTCTGAGAAGGACACAACAAACACTTTCTGATCTACAGAGCTATGGAAGAGGTAACTGGTAAAGCTGATCTTTCCACAATGGATCTATATATTTTTTTAAAAAATATCTTCAAATGGTTCAGCTATGCCTTCGTAGAAGTGTGAAAATGGATTATCAGATCAAGATGTAGCCAGAGACTTCATATGTGACAAGCGTCACATACTAGGTCATTTTACCTAGTACCTCAAGTCTCTGCAACATGCCATGTGGCTCAGAGTACTAAAAACTAGTCCTCTCCCTGCCTCCCCACTGGTCACATCCCAGCTGCTTCCTCAATACCTCTGGCAAAAAGAAAATAAGAATTGAGAATTCAAAATTATCTTAGATACAGGACATGCCTACCACCCCTCTTTGGGTTTCCTTGACCTAATTCCTTTCTGCACTAAGCATAGGAACCCACAAAGGACTGATGATGTAGTTTACTAGCTGACCCCTTGACCCCAGTAATTCTCTGAACTATATTGCCAACTTGCATCAGAACTTTAAAGAAAAATTGCACAGATGTCCAAAAGTAGACTGAAAGCTAGAAAGGCTTCAAGTCACACACACAGTATACACACAAAAGAAAAACTTATCCCACTACCATTTTTGTTGATCATTTATCAACTATGTTGAACTGTATATACATTTTCAGTCATAACAGTAAGAAAAAAGGAAGAAACATAATAATAAACACTTTTGAGGAAATTCTGCCAGGGGCAAATACTTTAGACACTGCTTACTCTTATTTCATTATAAAGAGGCCAAAATTTGCCTTTGCAATATAAACAAACAATATAAAGTGCTTGAGGCCGCTCTTGCCTTCTCAGATGGCCCACACTCTGTGGAATATGTTTCTCTCTAAATAAATCCATTTCTTACCTATCAAACAAAAATAATAATAATGATGATAATAAAGTGCTTGAGCACTTGAACTACTAATTTCCTATGAAACCCTTGCTCTCTCCCATCATTTGGAACTTGCTAACATTTCTCAAATAATTCTCTGAGTAGAATTTCCATTTTCTCAGAAGTGTCCCACAAGTAGACAAAATGTTTCTTTGTGTCAAGGTCGTTGGTTTTTACTATTTACTTAATTTTTGTACCCTTCTGTTGAAAAATAATTTATTGATGTTGACAAAATCATTGCACCATCTTTGTCCCTGATTATGATTTGTAAGCCACTTGAAGGAATAGTGACCTATCAAATTTTTGTATTGATGACATTTGTTCCAACATTTTAGTCTTTTTTTTTTTTTTTTTTTAAAGAACTTGTTTTTGTTTGTGTAGGTTTGGCGTTTTCTAAAAATACCAAAGCACACCATGAAACATATTATCTCTTTAATGATCTGATGGATGTGATGACCTTGTCTTAGGAGACCTTGAATTTCAAGAGTCCCTGAATTACAAACAAGATAATATTTAAGGCCAACTTCAACCTGATCTCTATTGCTCTTCTAAGAAGTTTTTGTGTATGAAATAATAATATCCATTACCAGCAAAGCCAGAGAAGCATACTTACCAAGTGAACATAAGGCACAAAGTATCCAAAAAGTGCAAGTGGTATTCCAACTGCCCACACTGCATATGCTGTCACCTTGAAGATGGCAAAATTGAAAATTTTTTTTGGAGGACTGAACTTTCTCCTGGAAAAGAGGGAGAATCTGTTGCCTCCTTTGGTTCCACTGTCTTTATCTTTGGCACTGGAAGCAAGAGGTCGGTAAGTAAAGCCAGCCAGAAAGAGAACAAACATGAAGATGCAGAGGACCCTCAGGGTATAAAAGAGGCCCACGCTGTCAGTCAGTACCCTTAAAAGGAAAGGCAGCAAAATTGTGAAGATACTGCTGCCAGCGGTGACAATGCCATTCACCAGTCCAAGGCGCTTCTTGAAATAGTGTCCCAAAATGACCAATGAAGGCTGGTAGGCAAAGGAGCAGCCACAGGCAAATATGATTCCATAGGTCAGGTACAGAGGCTCGATGGAGCTGTGTAAAGACGAAAAAGATGGAAAGCAGCTTTCATTATTTTTATCATGTGCTTGGTAGAATAAAACCTTATTGTAAAACTGGGTTTCAGTTAACCAAAATATTTTCTACAAATAAAAATTAACCAAAAACAGAGGTGAAAAACTTAATAAGTCAAGAATACAATGCTGAAATATTTTAATTTAATGTGAACGGATAATAAAAAATGCCTTGAGTATGTGAAAAAATGACCGTTAAGGTCATCAGTGATTTGATTCCTCCTTCTCTTTCTATGGATTTCAGGCAAACCATGCAACACTGGGTAAAAACTGGTGTGTTCTCTGCAACTCAGAAATAAAGGACAGTGCCAGGAAGGGCCTCAGTAAAACTGACAATGATTAAACTAAAAAAAAAAAAAAAAAAACTAGTTTTTTAAAAGTATAATTTAACTATGAAAGCTCACTTTTTTAATGGAGTTTTCCCAGGCACTTACTAAGCAATCTACTCAAAGAAAAGGCTGCATCTGATATTTTCTCCACAAGGTTATGTCACAAACGTTTGCACAGGGGAGCAGTTCTGTTGCATTTTGCTGGCCTCAGGGCTGCAGACCAACCTTCGCCCTGTACTGCACTGTTCTTGGTATTGCGCAAGATAAGGAGAAATCATATTCTGATTGCAGGAATACTAAATGAAGTGTGTTCACTAGTGATCCCAGTTTGTAAGCTTTAGGGCTGTGTATGTCTCAAAAAAATAATAAAGGATTAAGAATACTTTATTTTAACCAAATAACTTAATTATATACTTCTTATGAAAGTAAATGAACATAGGGACTTCCCTGGCTGCCCAGTGGTTACAACTCCTCGTTCGCACTGCCGAGGGCCTGAGTTCGATCTCTGGTCATGGAGCTAAGATCTCACAAGCCTCACGGTGGGGCAAAAAAAAAAGAAAAAAAGAAAAAGAAAAAGAGAGGGCTGAAGCAAGAGGAGGCTGCAGATGGAAGGAAGTAAAAAAAAAAAAACAGGAAAGGAACATACAGCATTACATTCTTTGAAACAGTTAAGGTAAGGAGTGAAAGAAAACTAAAGTTTCTTTTTTCTTTTGAAAAGTTCAATTCAAAAGGCTGTTTATCAGTAGTAAAGGCAAGCTATTTATTAGAAAGTAAGATAGATAAAGTTGGTTAATAATTAAATTTTGGACAATAATTCTAGCCTAGCAATATGCTGAGGTAATCACAAGGAATTCTAGAATCTGATAAAATTAAGGCAGGTTGGCAATCCTCTCTCCCTGAGATGCCCTTTCCCCCTCTATTAATCCACAGTTAGAACCATCTTCAAATCAGGCTCAAGAGCCACTCCCAGACTCTCCCAGATTAACCCTACCTCACTCTGATCACCCTTTACTGAAACTCCACTCTTTATTCAATAAACATATATTTAACAGCTACTGTGTTCCAGATACTTTGTGAAAAAAATATTTAAAATGTTGTTATGCCCTACTTCTAGTCTGCTTAGTGAAACAAGATATCTACCCCAAATAATAAGATTACAGAACAAAATATAAATAATACTTCACTCATTCTGCATCAGTTTTTCCACATAAGTAGTTTTCCAGGTAACTGCAACTTACTTCTTAAGGTGCTAATTTATTTTTATTTAACAATTTTAAAGGAAAAATCTAAATACATTTCTCTGCCTTCTTCAAAGTGTATATTAAAAATAGTATTGACAGCAAAGTATCATCATGAACACCAATATCTATACAATTATACCACATTATTATAAAGCTGTCAGTTGGAAAACCAGAGAGCCACTGACATAAATCACAGACATTCTTTTGCACAACATTTAAACAGAGAGTGCTGGGTAAGATTAACTTTGTATCTCTCCCACAGAGTAAAGTACATAAGCTTTGTGATGGCATTTTCACTGCTGCTGGAACCTTTTTTACTTTAAAATTTTCACCTTAGTAACAGGTGGTTCAAACTATTGAAGTATGACAACTGAATAAGTACAGTGTAAATCAGTAAGGTATCAAGTATGTGTAGAAAAAGGATTCAAAGAAGAGACACTGATGCAACCTCGGGGTGCTAGAGAAGGCTTTCCTAAAAAGGCAGAACTTGAATTAGAGGAAAAGAGGGCTGGTCCACTGTTCGACACTTGGAATTTACACTACATCTCCCCCTTGCGCCTATGTATTGTTCTGAAAGTTTGGTAGCTTTTGATCCGTAGGGGGTTAAATAATGAAACTGAATAGAAAACATGACAACAGTACATATAGTAAGGTAAAGACGGCTTCAAGACATTTTGTTTTAGTTAGGGGTGGGGATGGGGGATGGAAAGAGAAAGAAACAACTAGGTCAAAATGTAAAATACATTTCATAATTTTTATTTCTCAGCAGTCAAAAATGTTTGAGAAACACTGCTTGCTGTAAGCAGGTTTGTGTATATGTGTTTTGTCCACCAAATTAGGTAATAAGTTACATGGATTTTCTAACTCTTAGTTTCTCTCTCCACCAAAGCCTGAGTGTTAATACTTCAGCAAGTGCTAAGAATACTGACAATGGGTACCTGGAAGCTTCCAGACCAAGCAGGTATCTGACAAGGTGGTCATCATGCAATGCTGTATTACTGATAAAGGAGAACTAAAAGTAAATGATCTCACAGAACTACCTAAGCAGAATCTTATTCCAAACAAAACTGGTTTTTGTTTCTTTAAAAAAAAACTTTAGAAGAAGAAAAAAAAACCACAAAGGCACTTTAAAGATAGAATATTTATTTTCAAACAAAAAATTAAAATAATTGTTTAGGGACTTCCCTGGTGGTGCGGTGGTTGAGAATCTGCCTGCCAACGCAGGGGACACAGGTTCATGCCCTGGTCCAGGAAGATCCAACATGCCACGGAGCAACTAAGCCTGTGTGCCACAACTACTGAACCTGCGCTCTAGAGCCCATGCGCCACAACTACTGAGCCCGCGTGCCACAACTACTAAAGCATGCGCTCTAGAGCCCGTGCGCCACAACTACTGAGCCTACACTCTACAGCCCGTGCACCACAACTACTGAGCCTACGCTCTAGAGCCTGTGAGCCACAACTACTGAGCCCGCGTGCCACAACTACTGAAGCCCACGCGCCTAGAGCCCATGCTCCACAACAAGAGAAGCCACGGCAATGAGAAGCCCACGCACCACAAGAGAGCAGCCCCCACTCGCTGCAACTAGAGAAAGCCCGTGCACAGAAACGAAGACCCAATGCAGCCAAAAATAAATAAATAAATAAATAAATAAATAATTGTTTAGAAGCCAAATAAAATGTCCAAGTTAGGTGAAAGAAAGAGGCTCACTTTAGAGTTCAGGAAGGGGTATATGGGGGGAGAATGGGGGTGAAGTTAGCAAACCAAGGATTCTGTTGATTAAATCCTGAATATTTAAAAATAAACATGGTGGGAATTCCCTGGAGGTCCAGTGGTTAGGATGCCATGATTCCACTGCAGAGGGCCTGGGTTTGATCTAAGGCTGGGGAACTAAGATACTATATGTTGCGTGGTGCGACCAAAATAAATAAACAAACAAATAAATAAAGATTACAGGAACAAAAAATTAAAATAAAAAGTAAAAATAAACAGGGTAGGGGCTTCCCTGTTGGCACAGTGGTTAAAAATGCACCTGCCAATGCAGGGGACACAGGTTCAAGCCCCAGTCCAGGAAGATCCCACATGCCGCAGAGCAACTAAGCCCATGTGCCACAACTACTGAGCCTGCACTCTAGAGCCCATGAGCCATAACTACTGATCCCACGTGCCACAACTACTGAAGCCCACGTGCCTAGAGCCCATGCTCCACAACAAGAGAAGCCACCGCAATGAGAAGCCCACGCACCACAACAAGGAGTAGCCCCCACTCACCGCAACTAGAGAAAGCCCACAAGCAAAAATGAAAACCCAAGCAGCCAAAAATAAAATAAATGAAATTAATTTTAAAAATATAAAGATGGAAAGCAACATAAGTTTGATTTTTTTTTCTAATAACCACAATAATGCTTTTCAACTAGAGCATGAAGATAGCTAGGGAAGAGAAAGACACAGGATGAAAATAAACTAATAAAGTAGAGACAGGATGAAAATCATCTTAAGGTTTTTCTTGTCAATCACCTCCTGTTAGCCAGACCTATCTATTAAACCAGTGATTCGCTAACTGGGGATTATTCTGACAATGAAAGGGAATTTACAGGTAGAACTGGAGCTGGAGGGAGAGGTGCTTCTATGGTAATGTGCCCACCAGCTCTATGCAGTTAGTTCCTCTGCAGTGCACTACAGCTTTTAATAGACACAGGGAAAACTGTGTTGATAGGAAGTTTCATTTTAAGCTGCATTTGACCATGTCATTTTGTCATGATCTTTTAAAATTTCAGCATTGTTCTTTTTTTAAAAAGAGTCCCAGGCAGGATAAACCCAAGGAGAAACACGCGGAGACACACAGTAATCAAGCTGACAAAAATTAAAGACAAAGAAAAATTATTGAAAACAACAAGGGAAAAACAACAAGTAACATACAAGGGAACTCCCAAAAGGTTAACAGCTGATTTTGCAGCAGAAACTATAAAAGTCAGAAGGTAGTGGCATGTAAATTGATACAGCCACTATGGAGAACAGTATGGAGGTTCCTTAAAAAACTAAAAATAGAACTACCATAAACCCAGCAATCCCACTACTGGGCATATACCCTGAGAACACCATAATTCAAAAAGAGTCATGTACCAAAATGTTCATTGCAGCTCTATTTACAATAGCCAGGACATGGAAGCAACCTAAGTGTCCATCAGCAGATGAATGGATAAAGAAGATGTGGCACATATATATACAAGGGAATATTACTCAGCCATACAAAGAAATGAAACTGAATTATTTGCAGTGAGGTGGATGGACCTGGAGTCTGTCATAAAGAGTGAAGTAAGTCAGAAGGAGAAAAACAAATACCATATGCTAACACATATATATGGAATCTAAGAAAAAAAATGTCATGAAGAGACTAGGGGTAGGACGGGAATAAAACACAGATATACTAGAGCATGGACTTGAGGATATGGGGAGGGGGAAGGGTTAGCTGTGACGAAGTGAGAGAGTGGCATGGACATATATACACTACCAAACGTAGGGTGGATAGCTAGTGGGAAGCAGCCGCATGGCACAGGGAGATCAGCTAGGTGGTTTGTGACCACCTAGAGGGGTGGGATAGGGAGGGTGGGAGGGAGGGAGATGCAAGAGGGAAGAGATATGGGAACATATGTATATGTATAACTGATTCACTTTGTTGTAAAGCAGAAACTAACACACCACTGTAACGCAATTATACTCCAATAAAGATGTTAAAAAAAAAAAAAAGAAATGACCACCAAAATAAATAAATAAATAAAGTGATGAAAGGGAAGAACCTACAACCAAGATTACTCTACCCAGAAAGGATGTCATTCAGATTCGATGGAGCTTTACAGACAAGCAAAACCTAAGAGAATTCAGCACCACAAAACCAGCTCTACAACAAATGCTAAAGGAACTTCTCTAAGTGGGAAACACAAGAGAAGAAAAGGACCTACAAAAACAAACCCCAAACAATTAAGAAAATGGTAATAGGAATATACATATCAATAATTACCTTAAATGTGAATGGATTAAATGCTCCAACCAAAAGACACAGGCTTGCTGAATGGAAACAAAAACAAGACCCATATATATGCTGTCTACAAGAGACCCACTTCAGACCTAGGGACACACACAGACTGAAAGTGAGGCGACAGAAAAAGATATTCCATGCAAATGGAAATCAAAAGAAAGCTGGAGTAGCAATACTCACATCAGATAAAATAGGCTTTAAAATAAGGAATGTTACAAGAGACAAGGAAGGACACTACATAATGATCAAGGGATCAATCCAAGAAGAAGATATAACAATTTTAAATATATATGCACCCAACATAGGAGCACCTCAATATATAAGACAACTGTTATCAGCTATAAAAGAGGAAATTGACAGTAACACAATAGTAGTGGGGGACTTTTAACACCTCACTTACACCAATGGACAGATCATCCAAACAGAAAATTAATAAGGAAACACAAGCTTTAAATGACACAACAGACCAGATAGATTTAATTGATATTTATAGTACATTCCATCCCCAAACAGCAGATTACACTTTCTTCTCAAGTGCGCACAGAACGTTCTCTGGGATAGATCACATCTTGGGTCACAAATCAAGCCTCAGTAAATTTAAGAAAATTGAAATCATATCAAGCATCTTTTCTGACCACAACGCTATGAGATTAGAAATCAATTACAGGGAAAAAAACTTAAAAAACACAAACACATGGAGGCTAAACAATACGTTATTAAATAACCAAGAGATCACTGAAGAAATCAAACAGGAAAACAAAAAATACCTAGAGACAAATGACAATGAAAACACAATGATCCAAAACCTATGGGATGCAGCAAAAGCAGTTCTAAGAGGGAAGTTTATAGCAATGTAAGTCTACCTCAAGAAACAAGAAAAATCTCAAATAAACAATCTAAACTTATACTTTAGTAAAGGACCTAGAGAAAGAGCAAACAAAACCCAAAGTTAGTAGGAGGAAAGAAATCATAAAGATCAGAGCAGAAATAAATGAAATAGAAACAAAGAAAACAATAGCAAAGATCAATAAAACTAAAAGCTGGTTCTTTGAGAAGATAAAGCAAATTGATAAACCTTTAGCCAGACTCATCAAGAAAAAGAGGGAGAGGACTCAAATCAATAAAATTAGAAATGAAATAGGAGAAGTTACAACAGACACCGCAGAAATACAAAGCATCCTAAGAGACTGCTACAAGCAACTCTATGCCAATAAAATGGACAACCTGGAAGGAATGGACAAATTCTTAGAAAGGTTAAACCTTCCAAGACTGAACCAGGAACAGAAGAGATGAACAGTCCACTCACAAGTAAAGAAATTGAAACTGTGATTAAAAATCTTCCAACAGGGCTTCCCTGGTGGCGCAGTGGTTGAGAGTCTGCCTGCCGATGCAGGGGACACGGGCTTGTGCCCCGGTCCGGGAAGATCCCACATGCCACGGAGTGGCTGGGCCCATGAGCCATGGCCGCTAAGCCTGCGTGTCCATAGCCTGTGCTCCGCAGCGGGAGAGGCCACAACAGTGAGAGGCCCACGTACCACAAAAAAAAAAAAAAAAAAAAATCTTCCAACAAACAAAAGTCCAGGACCAGATGGCTTCACAGGTGAATTCTATCAAACATTTAGAGAAGAGCTAACACTTATCCTTCTCAAACTCTTCCAAAAAATTGCAGAGGAAGGAACACTCCCAAACTCATTCTATGAGGCCACCATCACCCTGATACCAAAACCAGACAGAGATATTACAAAAAAAGAAAATTACAGACAATTATCACTGATGAATATAGACGTAACAATCCTCAGCAAAATAGTAGCAAACAGAATCCAACAACACATTAAAAGGATCATACACCAGGATCAAGTAGGATTTATCCCAGGGATGCAAGGGTTCTTCAATATACGCAAATCAATCAATGTGATATACCATATTACCAAACTGAAGAATAAAAACCATATGATCATCTCAATAGATGCAGAAAAAGCTTTTTACAAAATTCAACACCCATTTATGATAAAAACTATCCAGGAAGTGGGCACAGAGGGAAACTACCTCAACATAATAAAGGCCATATATGACAAAATCATAGGAAACATCATTCTCAATGGTGAAAAACTGAAAGCATTTTCTCTAAGATCAGGAACAAGACAAGGATGTCCAGTCTTGCCACTATTATTCAACATAGTTTTGGAAGTCCTAGCCATGGCAATCAGAGAAGAAAAAGAAATAAAAGGAATACAAATTGGAAAAGAAGAAGTAAAACAGTCACTGTTTACAGATGACATGATATTATAGGTAGAGAATCCTAAAGATGCCACCAGAAAACAACTAGAGCTAATCAATGAATTTGGTAGAATAGTGGGATACAAAATTAATGCACAGAAATCTCTTGCATTCCTATACACTAATGATGAAAAATCTGAAAGAGAAATTAAGGAAACACTCCCATTTACTACTGCAACAAAAAGAATAAAAAACCTAGGAATAAACCTACCTAAGAAGGTAAAAGACCTGTACTAAGAAAACTATAAGACACTGATGAAAGAAATTAAAGATGACACAAACAGATGGAGAGATATACCATGTTCTTAGAGTGGAGGAATCAATATTGTGAAAATGACTATACTACCCAAAGCAATCTACAAATTCAATGCAATCTCTGTCAAATTACCAATGGCATGTTTTTTTTTACAGAACTAGAACAAAAAATCTTAAAATTTGTATGGAGACACAAAAGACCTCAAATAGCCAAAGCAGACTTGAGGGGAAAAAATGGAGCTGGAGGAATCAGACTCCCTGACTTCAGACTATACTACAAAGCTACAGTAATCAAGACAATATGGTACTGGCACAAAAACAGAAATACAGATCAATGGAACAGGATAGAAAGCCCAGAGATAAACCCACACACCTATGGTCAACTAATCTATGACAAAAGAGGAAAGGATATACAATGGAGAAAAGACAGCTTCTTCAATAAGTGGTGCTGGGAAAACTGGACAGCTACTAGTAAAAGAATGAAATTAGAACTATTCCTAACACCATACACAAAAATAAAGTCAAAAGGATTAAAGACCTACATGTAAGATCGGACACTATAAAACTCTTAGAGAACACATAGGAAGAACACTCTTTGACATAAATCACAGCAAGATCTTTTTTGATCCACCTCCTAGAGTAATGGAAATAAAAACAAAAATAAACAAATGGGACCTAATGAAACTTCAAAGCTTTTGCAAAGCAAACAAAACTACAAACAAGACAAAAAGACAACCCTCAGAATGAGAGAAACTATTTGCAAAGGAATCAATGGACAAAGGATTAATCTCTAAAATATATAAACAGCTCATGCAAACTCAATATTTAAAAAACAAACAACCCAATCCAAAAATGGGCAGAAGACCTAAACAGGCATTTCTCCAAAGAAGACATACAGATGGTCAAGAAGCACATGAAAAGCTACTCAACATCACTAATTATTAGAGAAATGCAAATCAAAACAACAATGAGGTATCACCTCACACCAGTTAGAATGGGTGTCATCAGAAAATCTACAAACAACAAGTGCCGGAGAGGGTGTGGAGAAAAGGGAACCCTCTTGCACTGTTGGTGGGAATGTAAATTGATACAGCCACTATGGAGAATAGCATGGAGGTTCCTTAAAAAACTAAAGATAGAATTACCATATGACCCAGCAATCCCACTACTAGGCATATACCCAGAGAAAACTGTAATTCAAAAAGACACATGCACCTCAATGTTCATTGAAGCACTATTTACAATAGCCAGGTCATGGAAGCAACCTAAATGACCATCGACAGATGAATGGATAAAGAAGATGTGGTACATTTATACAATGGAATATTACTCAACCATAAAAAGGAACGAAATTGGGTCATTTGTAGAGACGTGGATGGATCTAGAGACTGTCATACAGAGTGAAGTAAGTGAGAAAGAGAAAAACAAATATCGTATATTAACGCATATATGTGGAACCTAGAAAAATGGTACAGATAAACCGGTGTGCTGGGCAGAGACGCAGATGTAGAGAACAAATGTATGGACACCAGAGGGAAGAGTAGCAGGGGGCAGAGTGGTGGTGTGATGAATTGGGAGATTGGGATTGACATGTATACACTAATAAGTATAAAATGGATAACTAATAAGAACCTGCTGTATAAAAAAATAAATAAAAATTTTTTAAAAATTAAATTAAATTAAAAATAAATGCAGGCAGGAATTCTCTACCTGGGTTGAAATAAATAGCAAAGTCTGGATTTCATTAATAAAAATATTTCATATCAAGCCTATGAACAACCACTTCAAAATACCACTTCTGGTACCCTTTGGGGCTCAGACTGAGCTGACCTTAAACTAAGCCCATTGTTTTAGACAACTTACTGTTATGAGTTAAGAGTTTTCTGTGAATGGAAAAAACAAAAGGAGAAACATTTTTTCTTGGCTCCAGAGAACATATGTATCCTGACTGACATCTAACTCTGAGGCACTGCAAGCAAAAGCATTCAAATTCACAAGCTCTGATTTGCTGCTGTAGACAACAATGAGTAAGTGACACTGCTTACAGTTTAAGCACTGAAAAGGAGGATTTTTCCTTGTAAACAGCCAAGTTTCTGAAAGGAAATCTTTAAGGTAGCTAACAGTTTTTGAAAAGCGACATGAAGAAGTCAAGTCCTTACCTTACAAAAGAACTTGACATGAGTCCCACAAATCCAACAGCAGCACCCACGACAGCTGTTCTCCGGCAACCAAACACGTCTGTGAAGACGCTGACAATTGGGCAGCAGAAGAAAATCATCCCCATGGAGAGAGAACTTACCCATGCTGTAAAAGAGGGAAAAAAGGGACATTATGACATGGTAAATTCTATTCGTCCTTACCTAATAAGATATAATACATATAATGAAAAGTATTAATGCAGAAAAGATATTACCCAGATTGATGAATGGGGGGACGTTGGAATAAGTAACAAATTTGAATTACAGATCAAAGGATTGACCAATACTAATTATAATTAGCAAAGCAATTATTTGTGTTTAATGGAACTCTTGAAAAGTTTGCATACTTAAATAAATCAAACATTCTCCTGTGACCTAAACACTATTAAACTCTATCCTGATATCTATGGTAAACTTTAAGCAACTTCTAATCTACAGAAAGAAATTTATTTCAAAAAATTGAGATACGTTTAGGAACGCATGCCTAGGTGATCAAACTGCAAAGAAATGATGACCACCGAACTCAATACAGTGGCGAAACTCAGGGGAGAAAAAGGAATTATAATCATCTGGACCAGTAGATAAGAAGTTAACATTTGCCTAGAGTCTGGGCTTTGTGCTTTTGTTAAAGGAATCAAGTCGTACACAGGTAGGCTGTTTGTTGACCTGGATAACAGTTACTGTGTATTCACTTTATTTATAAAACCATACATACATTTTATCTTCTTTTCTGAAAGTATGCTATCTTTCACAATAGAAAAGATTTAAGAATCAGGTCATAATTTCCTGTTCTGATCTGTAAAGACCAAAACAAAAGGAAAGCCAAAAAGAGAAACATACTGAGTACAAATGATCATAAATTTGTGCCCAAGAAATGAGTGATCTTATAGGATATCAAGTCTATACATTCTTAAAAAGTATATAAACTAGTGGGGCCTAAGTGAACATGAGCTATAAAACAAACAGACCTGGGTCCAAATCCCCCAGCTCTGTAACTACAATATATGCTTCGGCAGGTCACTTCCTCTGAGTCTGTTTTTTCATCTTGAAAGGGAATCGAACACAGACTTTTCCAGAATTATTAAGGATTAGAGAAAATGTATCTAAACCTCTGCATCTAGCACAGGAACAATGAATAATTCAGAGTTTTAACAACAACAGCAAATTGTCTTATAAAACGAAACAGATGATCTCCAGCACTCCATCCAGCTCTGACAGTCTACTACTATATCACTCTATTTCCTCAGCAAAGGAATTAAGTCCAGATCCTGTGCTAATGACCATTTCTTAATAATGTGGTCCAAATGGATCTTCACCAGACTAACAATTTCATTGAATTCTTTGCCTTCTTACCTTTTAAATTATTTTTTAAATTATGTATATTTTAATCAGCCATAATTCTCTTTCCTTTCTTCCCTTACCAGAAAGGAGACTATGATCTTAAAACACAATGGGATGCAAATAGAGATTATCATACTAAGTAAGACAAATACCATATGATATCACTTATATGTGGAATCTAAAATATGGCACAAATGAACCTATCTACAAAACAGAAACAGACTCATAGACATAGAAAACAGACTTGTGGTTGCCAAGGAGGAGAGAAGACGGAGAGTGATTGGGAGTTTGGGGTTGGTAGACACAAACTATTACATTTAGAATGGATAAACAACAAGGTCCTAATGTATAGCACAGGGAACTATATTCAATATCCTGTGATAAACCATAATGGAAAAGAATATATTAAAAAAGAATGTCTATATGTGTATAACTGAGTCACTTTGCTGTACAGCAGAGATTGGTACAACACTGTAAATCAACTACACTTCAATAAAACACACACACACAATGAAGAGACTGTACAAACAATGCAGTCTTGGCTTAGGTGTTGGCGGGGGAATTCAGAAGTGGATAGTAAAGAGGCGATTGGCCAGATGAACTAGCACAACCTCAACCCCAGATGTGCAGGTGTTTAGTATGGGCTTGATGAAGGAGAAGTGCAAATTTTTTAGTCTATGTTATATAAAAATGTCACTGATTTATAATAATTTAATTTTATTCAAAAAAAAGTTTAGTCATCCATTCTGTTTATGAAACAATCTAAACCACCTAGGCAGACAAGAAGAATAGCATCCTAACCTTTATTTTTGGATAAAGGTGCTTTTACAATTAAGTGAAACACCAACACTAAATAGGAGCCCACATTAAGAAATCCAAGAGCGGAATTCCCTGGAGGTCCAGTGGTTAGGACACTGCATTTCCACTGCAGGGGGCACGCGTTCGATCCCACGTCAGGAAACTAGGATCCCTCATTCCATGTGGTCCGGCCAAAAAAAAAGAAATTTAAGAACATATACTTACATTGCATGTAGTGCTCACATAAGTCAAGGCACTTTCCAAGAATAAAAACAAGGCTTAATGCATTACCACAGATGTCGGACTACTGCAATGCCAAACGTGAAAATTTTTACAGAATTTTTATGTCTACTGAACATGCACTAACTGCAGGATATAATCAAATATAACTTTATTTTTGTCTCAGCTATCCTCTTAAAATGTATGCAGGGAGAAAATGTTCCCCTGGCACCGGGTGACCACTCAGCAGGCCCACACGATTCTTCTAGACAGTGCTAAGCAACAAAGTCCTACAGTCACTTTAGGTTACAAACCAGTCTTCACTAGGTAATCAAATCTCTTTTCCCACCCCCACCTGGGAAAAGGGTAAGCTCAGCTATGTCTCTTTTCCATGACCCTTCTCCCCTTCCTCGGTGCTGTTGTCTCCAAAGTGGATATGAGAGAGAGGAGTGCTGGGAGACGGAAGGCAGCGAGATTCCAACTTAAGAGGTCCTGCCAAAAGGCCTGTCTGGTGATGTCTGAAGTGGACTCTTTTCCTCAGCTGCACTTCTGTGGGTTCTTCAGAGTCTCACCTCAGAGTTTCTTCTGGCTATAGCTCTACCGACGTGGATAGTTCAGTGGATGGTTCATTCTCCTCCTGGTTTTTTGGCTGTCACTTAAAAGACTCACTGTTGGAGCCTCATTGCCCTTCTAGGGGGTTTATTTGGGCAGGAATTAAAACAGCTCCAGGCCGCCTCTCTCCTCCACTAGGCCTGCCTCTGCTCTGAAGGAAGTATTCATATTTCCTTTGCCCTGACAAACACTGGAGTGTAGGCAAATTCCAACACAGCCTACCTCTTGCTGTGGGAGCAGTCAGCCAGCTACAGTTCTCTCCTTGATGGATTTCTCAGGGGATCCAGACCTCAGTCCTCTGTACCTCCTAACTGAAGAGAATTCTTTAAATCTCTAAGTGGTCCCTCTAAAGCTCCTCTCACTAGATGTCAAGCGAGAGAGTTTGTACCCCCAGTTCTCCCATGATGTGTGTGTGGGGGGGGAAGCAACAGCATAATTTTTAAAAGAATCCTCACAAAATGTTCTTCCATGACCCATAAGTATGTGTTTTAGAGCCTCTAACTGTTTCTTGAACATGAAATAACCCACTTCCAAATTTCACACTCTTGTACATTAATGCCTCTGCTAAAGTTCCAACATCTTTTTTTTTTTTTTTAATTTTTGGCCACACCACCCGGCATGAAGGATCTTAGTTCCCCGATCAGTGACGGAACCCGTGCCCCCTGCAGTGGAAGTGGGAAGTCTTAACCACTGGACTGCCAGGGGACATCTTTTTTTAAAAAAAATAAATTTATGTATTTATTTTTGGCTGTGTTGGGTCTTCGTTTCTGTGCGAGGGCTTTCTCTAGTTGCGGCAAGCAGGGACTACGCTTCATTGTGGCGCGCGGGCCTCTCACTGTCGCGGCTTCTCTTGTTGCAGAGCACAGGCTCCAGACGCGCAGGCTCAGTAGTTGTGGCTCAGGGGCCTAGTTGCTCCGCGGCATGTGGGATCTTCCCAGACCAGGGCTCGAACCCGTGTCCCCTGCATTGGCAGATAGATTCTCAACCACTGCGCCACCAGGGAAGCCCCTCCCCAACATCTTATGTTACAATACAAATTAGGAACAGATGAGGCTAGGTCTATTTTCTGATCAAATTCAAGAAGAAATTAATTCTTGTGAAGATTAAGCGAGACACTTTTTTAAAAAAAAACTTTTGGCCGCACTGCACTGCATGCAGGATCTTAACTTACCAAACCAGGGATTGAACCCATGTCCCCTGCAGTGGAAGCAGGTAGTCCTAACCACTGGACTACCAGGGAATTCAAGAAATTCATTTTTTAAAATTTTTATTGGAGTATAGTTGATTTACAATGTTGTGTTAGTTTCAGGTGTACTGCAAAATGAATCAGTTATACATATACATATATCCACTCTTTTTTTCTAATATTCTTTTCCCATATAGGCCATTACAGAGAGTACTGAGTAGAATTCCCCATGCTATACAGCAGGTTCTTATCAGTTATCTATTTTATATATAGTAGTGTGTATATGTCAATCTCAATCTTCCAATTTATCCCTTCCCCTCTTAACCCCTGGTAACCATAGGTTTGTTTTCCATACCTGTAACTCTACTTCTGCTTTGTAAATAAGTTCATTTGTACCCTTTTTTTTTTTAAGATTCCACATATAAGCAATATCATATGATATTTGTCTTTCTGTGTCTGACTTACTTCACCCAGTATGACAATCTCTAGGTCCATCCATGTTGCTGCAAATGTTATTATGTTATTCTTTTTTATGACTAATATTCCACTGTATATATGTACCACATCTTCTTTATCCATTCCTCTGTTGATGGACATTTAGGTTGTTTCCATGTCCTGGCTATGGTAGATAGTGCTGCAGAGAACATTGGGGGTACATGTATCCTTTCAAATTACGATTTTCTCCAAATATATGCCCAGGAGTGAAATTGCTGGGTCATATGGTAGCCCTATTTTTAGTTTTTTAAGGAACCTCCATACTGTTCTCCATAGTGGCTACCAATTTATATCCCCACCAACAGTGTAGGAGGGTTCCCTTTTCTCCATACCCTCTCCAGCATTAATTGTTTGTAGGGTTTTTAAAAATATTTATTTATTTATTTGGTTGTGCCGGGTCTTAGTTGCAGCAGGCGGGCTCCTTAGCTGTAGTGTGTGTGGGGGGGGTTCTTGAACATGAAATACCCCACTTCCAAATTTCACACTCTTGTACCTTAATTCCTCTGCTAAAGTTCCCTGACCAGCAATCGAACGAGGGCCCCCTGCATTGGGAGTGCAGAGTCTTATCCACCGCGCCACCAGGGAAGTCCCCATTTGTAGATTTTTTGATGACGACCATTCTGACCAGTGTGAGGTGATACCTCATTGTAGTCTTGATTTGCGTTTCTCTAATATTCAGTGATGTTGAGCATCGTTTCATGTGCTTTTTGGTCATCTATATGTCTTCTTTGGAGAAATGTCTATTTAGATCTTCCACCCTTTTTTTTTTTTTTTTTTTTTGCGGTACGCAGTCCTCTCACTGTTGTGGCCTCTCCCGTTGCGGAGCACAGGCTCCGGACATGCAGGCTCAGCGGCCATGGCTCACGGGCCTAGCCGCTCCATGGCATGTGGGATCTTCCCAGACCAGGGCACGAACCTGTGTCCCCTGCATTGGCAGGCGGACTCTCAACCACTGCGCCACCAGGGAAGCACCTCACTCATTTTTTGATCGGGTTGTTTCCTTGATATTGAGCTGCATGAGCTGTTTGTATATTTTGGAGATTAATCCCTTGTTGGTTGCTTCACTTGCAAATATTTTCACCATTCTGAGGGTTGCCTTTTTCTTTTGTTTATGGTTTCCTTTGCTATGCAAACACTTTTAAGTTTAATTAGATCCCATTTGTTTATTTTTGTTTTAATTTTCATTACTCTAGGAGGTGGGTCAAAAAAGATCTTGCTGTGATTTATGTCAAAGAGTGTTCTGCCTATGTTTTCACCTAAGAGTTTTATAGTGTCCGGCCTTACATTTAGGTTTTTAGTCCATTTTCAACTTATTTTTGTGTATGGTGTTAGGGAGTGTTCCAATTTCATTCTTTAACATGTAGCTGTCCAGTTTCCCCAGCACCACTTATTGAAGAGGCTGTCTTTTCTCCACTGTATATTCCTGACTCCTTCATCATAGATTAGGTGACCAAGAAATTAATTCTTGAATGAATATATTACTCGGCACTGTAAACTCATAATATTTCTCGTTTTTGTAAAATTTTAACATGGCATGACAAAGAATCCAAGGTCTTATATGGGTTTTATGCTATATACCATAAAAGAAACTGTTGTTCTCTTTTACCCCTTCCAAGTCTGACTATGATTATTATTAATAACAGAAACTGAGAAACTGAAAGACATAGTCACTATACCCACCATGGTAAAATTTTTGTTTAAAAAAATGCAAACTAGCCCTAATCCCTCTATGTAAGTCAATCAAACACCCACACAGGGTTTCCTAATGTTGTTGAAGAGCAAATATTTTTCAATGGAAGAGGTACTATTTAAAATATGGAATAACAACTTTTCCAAGTAAAGTGCCTATTATGTTCTAGGCACTATCCTAGGCTGCTGAAAATATAAAAACAACTAAAAGATTTCTCTACCTTCCAATAATTTCCATCTAGTAACATATATGCAAATAGAGGTCCAACCAGAACACCATATAGAATGTGCTAATCACCTTAAAACACACAGATGTCAAAAAATATGTAATGAAGAAGGGCTTAAAGATCTTCTGAAATTTTACCAGCTTGTAATCCCTAATCAGCAAACATTGTTACAGACTGTTGTACCTTCTTCACATTTGCAATACTGTTTTTCAAATGTATGTTAGTGATAAAATAAGGATACATTTTAAAATGCTAATGACTTCATAGTAGACCTCTTTCTCATTAGGTATTTCTCAATGAATTGTACTTTATATATTTACTGCTGTTGCAGGAGCGGCATACACATGTATTTAATGAATTGATTTTGAGGTTGTTGGCACTCCTCTATGATTCAAGTTAGCTATAATACAGAAGCCCATTTCCCTTAAAAGAAAAAAAGAAGAAAGAAAGGCTTTAGAACGTGCTTGTATACTCTTATTTGAATGTATGTGTGCTTGATGTTATAGAGAGAAACATCCAAAAAATAGCCAGGTTGGGAAATCTTTTTAAAAAATAACAATCAGCTTTCCAATTTCCCTATCCAGACCCTCTTTGTTTCCAACTCCACACTAAGAACAAATCCTCAGCTCTCAGTGCATGGCCAAAGGAGAATGCAAATCACTCGGAGAAAATGGTTAGGTTTAATATTTTAAAAGATTTTTACTTGCATATTAAGTAAAACAAAGGTGTTATGATTATGCAGATGTAAATGACTGCAAGGACAAAGTGTTTACAATTGAAAACACCCACAGGGAAGATTTACTATAGTTAGTTTAAGGTTGATAAATATTTTTTTGCCCTGTTTTGAGAGCTCCAACCCCCATTTCCACTTGATCTTGGCCTCTTTCAAGACAGCTTTGCTCTATAATATCTGAACCTTGGTCTAATAGCCTCAAATAAAAGGAAACAATATATCAAAACTGAGATTAAAATGCAAAATAGTATTTAACAAAGTCCCAATGACTTTTGGAGCATGGTGTTGTCTGACAACTACACAATTCAGGAATGAGTAAATTGTACTTGATTTGACAATTTTATTGCCACCCTAAAGGTTATTTGGTAGTTATATGTCACTTAGGAGTGGTTTTTAAATTATTTGCTATCAACTTCTGTTAATGGCATCGGAGTGAAGTGGTCAAGTAAATCCTCTTGCAGATAATAACTTGTGTGTAGTGGGGGGACTTATTTAAACACACTGGAAAATGTCTAAAAACAGAAGTTTTAAAAGCCATTCTATTTGATTTAAAATATTAAGTAAATTATAGCATAAATGGCATGCAAGGTGAGAGAAATGCTCCTGTGGACCCAGTTGTGGGTACACGAAATGCCCTATCTTTTAAGAGTTCAACAATTTAACTGGGGGACAAAGACATACATGTGAATAATACAGCCAGACTGTAACAGCGGGCTGCGGAAAGGGTACACACGAAATGCTACGCAGACCTGGGAAAGGGAGAGGTTGCATCACTGGATCTGGGTGGGCTTCTTTTTTTTTTTTTTTTTTTTTTGCAGTATGTGGGCCTCTCACTGCTGTGGCCTCTCCTGTTGCAGAGCACAGGTTCCAGATGCACAGGCTCAGCAGCCATGGCTCACGGGCCCAGCTGCCACGTGGCATGTGGGATCTTCCCGGACCGGGGCATGAACCCATGTCCCCTGCATTGGCAGGTGGATTCTCAGCCACTGCGCCACCAGGGAAGCCCTGGGTGGGCTTCTTAAAGAAGTGGGGTTTGCTCTGGTCTTAAAAGAGGTTTAGGGCTTCCCTGGTGGCGCAGTGGTTGAGAGTCCGCCTGCCGATGCAGGGGACACGGGTTCGTGCCCCGGTTCGGGAAGATCCCACATGCCGCGGAGCGGCTGGGCCCGTGAACCATGGCCACTGAGCCTGCGCGTCTGGGGCCTGTGCTCCGCAACGGGAGAGGCCACAACAGTGAGAGGCCCGCGTAACGCAAAAAAAAAAAAAACCAGAAGTTGGAGGAGAGTTTACACTTGAGAAGTTGAAACTGGAAGAAATAAGAATTACAAGTTTGTGGGCTTTCTTGAAGATCAACAAACTATGCAGGTGCTGGGCAGACTAGTAAGGGGTCAAACTAAAGAAAAGCAAGAGATGGAGAAAAAGAAAAAAAGCAACAGTTGGAAACTGTATGAACTGAACAGAGACAGCAGCTGCTACCTAGCACAGAGAGACAGACTTTGCAGTCTTGAGTCCAGGCAAACTAACTGCCTCCTAAGAAAAAAAACTCAATAACCCTTGGAAGAACACAATGGAATCAGAGTTGCTTCAAATATTATCTACATTGTCCAAGTATTGAACCTAAAATTACTAGACATGCAAAGAAACAGGTAATCAATATTAATTGACTCGGAATGGACTAAGATGTTGAATTCAGAAAACAAAGACTACAAAACGTCTATTACAATTATGTTAGAAGTATTAAAGGATAATATTTTCAAAGAAGTAAGTTAAAATATGGTCTTATTGAGTGAACAGATAGTGAATCTCAGCAGTGAAATGTAAACTAGAAAAAACTGGAAATTCTAGAGGTGAAAAGTACAACAGCTGAAAAAAATGCATTTCAATAGGATCACTAGCAACTTGGAGATAAAACTTAAGAATGAATCTGGGAATTTGAAGACAAAAATTACCCAATCCAAGAAAAGAGAGAAAAATAATATTGAAAAAGAATGAACAAAGTCTTAGAGATCTGTAGGACAAAAATCAAGAGGCCTGGGGACTTCCCTGGTGGTCCAGTGGTAAAGAATCCACCTTACAATGCAGGGGACGCAGGTTTGATCCCTGGTCAGGGAACTAAGATCTCACATGCCGCGGGGCAGCTCCGCATGCCACAACTACTGAGCTCACGCACCTCAACTAGAGCCCACGTGCCACACACTACAGAGCCCACACATCCTGGAGCCTGCACGCCACAACTAGAGAAGAGAAAACCCACATGCCAAAACTAGAGAGAAGCCCACGCACCACAAGGAAGAGCCCATGTGCCACAACGACAGATCCTGCATGCCTCAACGAAGATCCCGCGTGCCAAAACTAAGACCTGACGCAGCCAAAACTAAATAAATACACCATTAAAAAAAAATCAAGAGGCCCAACATAAATATAACTGAAGTCTTAGAAAAGAAAGAGAAAAGAGCAGAAGGGCTTCCCTGGTGGTGCAGTGGGTTAAGAATCCGCCTGCCAATGCAGGGGTCACGGGTTCAAGCCCTGGTCCGGGAATATCCCACATGCCACAGAGCAACTAAGCCCGTGTGCCACAGCTACTGAGCCTGCGCTCTAGAGCCTGTGAGCCACAAATACTGAAGCCCGCGTGCCTAGAGCCCGTGCTCTGCAACAAGAGAAGCCACCACAATGAGAAGCCCACACACCACAACAAAGAGTAGCCCCCGCTCACTGCAACTAGAGGAAGCTGCACGCAGCAACAAAGACAAGGGAGGGAGGGAGGAAGGAAGGAAAGAAAAGAAAAAAGAGCAGAAAAAGATATATGAAGAAATAATGCCCCCCACCCCAAAATCACAAATTTTGTGAAAAACATTAACTTACAAAAACAAAACAAAAAAAAACACATTAACGTAAAAATCTAAGAAGCTCAGAGACATGCCAGCAGTATAAACTCTAAGCAAACCATTCCTAAGCACATCAGGGTTAATCTTCTGAATGCCAAAGATAAAGAGACAATTCTGAAAGCATCCAGAGAAAAACGACATACCGAGGGAGAACAATGATACCATTATCAGTTGGCTTCTCATAAGAACTAATGGAGGACAGAATACACTGGAACTGTCATATTAAAACCGCTGAATGAGAATAAACTGTCAATCATGAATTCTACAACCAGCTACTAGCCTTCAAAAAGTGAAGGCAAAATAAAGATATCTTCATATAATAAAAACTGAGAGACTTTGTCACCAGAATTCCACTGCAAGAAATCTTAAAGAAAGTTCTATAGACTGAAGGGAAATAATACCAGCTAGCAATCTGGGTCCAAAGGAAGGACTGAAACATGCAAACACACACAACACACTGTTTTCTCATAATTTCTTTATAAGATATGTGACTATTTAAAGCAAAAATTATAACACTGTATATAGATGTATTATATACATGATGACGACAGAACTAAAGATGAAGGTAAACGAAAATATACTGCCACAAGATTCCTATATTTCATCTGAAGCAATTTCGTATCAACTTAAAATACACTGAGATGTATGTTGTAATCCCTAGAGAAAGCACTTTAAAAAATACAAAGAGATACAGCTCGAAAGCCAATAGAGAAATTAAAATTGATTACTAAAAATTAGTTGATTAATAAAAGGAAGGCAGAAGAGAAAGAACAGAAGAACAAGAGGCAGATGAGACACATAAAAAACAAACAGCAAAATGTCAGACCTAAATATGCCCATATCAGTAATGACATTAAATAAAGACTCCAATCAAATGACAAGACTATCTAACTGGATAAAAAAAAAAAACAAGAATCAATTATATTCTGTTTAAAGAGATGCACTTTAAATATAAATACAAAAATAACTTGGAAATTAAAAAAATATGTCATGTAAATAATAACTCCATGAAGGCTGGAGTGACTGTACTAGTAATAGACAAAATAGACTTCAAGACAAGTAGTATTACTAGAAACAAAGAGGGCTACTTCATAATTATAAAAGTCTCAACATATCAGGAAGATATAACAATGACAAGCTTATGTACACCTAACATAACACAGCTTCAGAAATACAAGAAGGAAATGTGATCCCTACCTTACACCATATTTTAAAATTACCTCAAAATGGATCACAAAACTGAAATGTGAAACTGAAAAGTATAAAACGTCTAGCAAAAAACACTGGAGAAAATCTTTTGTGACCTTAGGTTAGGCAAAGATTTCTTAGATACAACATCAAAAACATAATCCAGGGACTTCCCTGGTGGCACAGTGGTTAAGAATCCACCTGCCAATGCCAGGGACACAGTCTGATCCCTGGTCTGCGAAGATCCCACATGCCGTGGAGCAACTAAGACCGTGCGCCTAAACTACTGAGCCTGCGCTCTATAGCCCATGAGCCACAACTACTGAGCCCGCATGCCACAATTACTGAGGCCCATGTGCCTAGAGTCCATGCTCCGCAACAAGAGAAGCCACCACAATGAGAAGCCCGGGCACTGCAAGGAAGAGTAGCCCCCGCTTGCCACAACTAGAGAAAGCCTGGGTGCAGCAATGAAGACCCAATGAAAAAAGAAAGGAAGGGATGGAGGGAGGGAGGAAGGGAGGGAAGAATGAATTAAAAAAAAAAAAAAACATAGTCCATAAGAAAAAAACTGATAAACTTCACTTCAGCCAAACTAAGAACTTCTATTTGAAAGACACTGTTAAAAGAATGAAAATACAAGCCACAACTGGGAGGAAAGATTGGCAAATTTATATATCTTACAAAAAAACCTGTATCCAGATGATATAAAGAATTCATGGGACTTCCCTTGTGGCGCAGTTGTTAGGAATCTGCCTGCCAATGCAGGGGACATGGGTTCGAGCCCTGGTCTGGGAAGATCCCACATGCCGAGGAGCAACTAAGCCCGTGAGCCACAACTACTGAGCCTGCACGCCTGGAGCCCACACTCCACAATGGGAGAGGCCGTGACAGTGAGAGGCCCACGCACCGTGATGAAGATTGGCCCCCGCTGACCGCAACTGGAGAAAGCCCTCGCAGACCCAACACAGCCAAAAATAAATAAATAAATTTATTTAAAAAAAAAAAAAAAAGAATTCACAAAACTCAATAATAACCAAGCAACCCAATTTTAAAAAATAGGTAAAAGATTTGAACACTCACTTCACAAAAGATTATACAAATGGAAAATATGTATTTTTGAAAAGATGCTCAACATCATTAGTCATGAGGGAAACATAAATTAAAATGACAATGAAAAACCACACACACCTATTAGAATGGCTAAAATGTCTAATCATACCAACTGTTGGTAAGGATGTTTAGCAACTGGACTGTCATATGCTGCTACTGGGAATATAAAATTGCACAACCACTTAGGAGAACTGTTTAGGAATTTTTTTTAAGTTAAATATACCCTTATCATATGACCCAGCCATTACACTCCTAGGTATTTACCTAAGAGAAACAAGAGCCTATGTCCATACAAAACTTGTGTATAGGTGTTTATAGCTGCTTTATTTCTAATAGTCAAAAACTGCAAAGAATCCAAACATCCATAAATAAGTGACTGGATAAACCAGGAATGAACTACTAATAAGTACAACAACATCGATGAATACCAAAATAATCACGCTCAGTGAAAAAAGTCAGATCAAAAACGAGTACATAAAGCATGATTCCATTTATAAAACATTCTAAAATATACAAGTTAATATACAGGACAGGAAGCATATCAGTGTTCACCTGGTTGTGGGGAGGGATCTGGAAGGAGGAATTGCCAAAGACACAAAGAAACCTGAGTGTGATGGATATGTTCCCTATCTTGACTGTTGTGGTGGTGTTTCACTGGTGTATACATGTGACAAACTCATCAAATTATATACTTTAAACAAGTAGCTTATTTCATGTCAATTACACAATAATGCTGCTCTTCAAAAAGAGAAACCTTGTATTTATATGAGATGGTGGGTGTTCACTGAACTTAATTGTGATAATCATTTCATTATGTATGTAAGTCAAATCATTATGCTGTATACCTTATACTTGTAACTGACATACAGCACTGTGCATCTCAATAAAAGTGGAAGGAAAAAATACAAACCTATATGGAAGATTTCAACAACAACAACAAAAACCAGATATCATAAAAAGACAAACACACAAAACAAAACTGACAGAACTAAAGGGAGAACTAGACAAATCCACAATCACAGTTGTATATTTTAGCACAGAACTCTTGATAATTAATAGAACAGGAAGACCAAAATTTTGAGTAAAATATAAAAATCTGGATGACACTATCAAGCATCTTAACCTAACTGACATTTATAGAACACATACAACACCAATTGCAGGTAACTGTTTGCTCTGCCAAGGAAACTGTTAATTACTGATGAGGGTGGGATGGGGAAAAATGGAAGGAGAACTAGCACACATAAGATGCCTCCTAATCCATGGGTAGCGCCTGCATAAAACTGTCATCAAATTCTCAGGCAGGGCTTCCCTGGTGGCGCAGTGGTTGAGAGTCCGCCTGCCGATGCAGGGGACGCAGGTTCGTGCCCCGGTCCGGGAAGATCCCACATGCCGCGGAGCGGCTGGGCCCGTGAGCCATGGCCGCTGAGCCTGCGCGTCCGGAGCCTGTGCTCTGCAGCGGGAGAGGCCACGACAGTGAGAGGCCCGCGTACCGCAAAAAAAAAAAAAAAAAAAAAAAAAAAAAAAAAATTCTCAGGCAACACTGTGAGGTATTAGGTTCATTTTAAAGATGGAGGCAGGCTTCCCTGGTGGCGCAGTGATTGAGAATCCGCCTGCCGATGCAGGGGACACCAGTTTGTGCCCTGGTCCAGGAAGATCCCATATGCCGCGGAGCAGCTGGACCCATGAGCCATGGCTGCTGAGCCTGTGCGTCCGGAGCCTATGCTCCACAACGGGAGAGGCCACAACAGTGAGAGGCCCGCGTACCACAAAAAAAAAAAAAAAAAAAAAACAAGATGGGGGAAAAAGAGATCAGAGATATTGATATTTAGCAACTTGCCAAGGTTATGCAACTTTGGTGAGATTCCAGATGGAAAAAGGAATAAGAAGACATGCCCAAGAGTCCTTCATTAAAAAACATCTACGAGGGCTTCCCTGGTGGTGCAGTGGTTAAGAATCTGCCTGCTAATTCAGGGGACACAGGTTCGAGCCCCGGTCCAGGAAGATCCCAAATGCCACAGAGCAACTAAGCCCATGCACCAAACCTACTGAACCTGCACTCTAGAGCCCGCAAGCTACAACTACTGAGCCCTTGTGCCACAACTACTGAAGCCCACACACCTAGAGCCCATGCTCTACAACAAGAGAAGCCACCACAATGAGAAGCCTGTGCACTACAATGAAGAGTAACCCCCGCTCACCGCAACTAGAGAATGCCCTCGTGCAACAACAAAGAACCAACAGAGCCAAAACTAAATTAATTATTTAATTAAAAAAAAAATCCACCAAAGAAAAGGGAACCCTCCTACACTGTTAGTGGGAATGTAAATTGGTGTAGCCACTATGGAGAACAGTATGGAGGTTCCTTAAAAAACAAAAAATAGAGTTACCATATGATCCAGCAATCCCACTCCTGGGCATGTATCTGGAAAAACAAAAACTTTAGTTCAAAAAGATACATGCACCCCAATGTTCATAGCACTATTTTCAATAGCCAAGACATGGAAGCAACCTAAGTGTCCATCGACAGATGAATGGTTAAGAAGATGTGGTATGTATACACACACACACACACACACACACACACACACACACACACACACACAATGGACTACTACTCAGCCATAAAAAATAATGAAATAATGCCATTTGCAGCAACATGGATGGACCCAGAGATTATCATACTAAGTGAAGTAAACAGGAAAGAGAAAGATAAATACCATATTATATCACTGATATGTGGAAACTAAAATATGATACAAATGAACTTATTTACAAAACAAAAACACACAGAAAACAAACTTGTTACCAAAGGGGAAAGGGGGTGGGGGAGGGATAAATTAGCAGTTTGGGATTAGCAGATAAAACTACTATATATGAAATAGATAAACAACAAGGTCCTACTATATAGCACAGAGAACTTTATTCAATATCCTGCAATAAATCATAATGGAAAAGAATATGAAATATATATTTACATGTATATATCTGAATCACTTTGCTGTACACTAGAAATTATATAATATATATATATACACAGTATATATAACTGAATCACTGTGCTGTACACCAGAAACTAACACCCTGTAAATTGACTATACTTCAATTTAAAAATTACTAATTTCATTAAATAGCAAAGAAATAAGAGAGAGCATAGGAAAACAATATAAAAGATTAACAAAACTAAGAGTTGGTTCTTTGGAAAGATAAACAAAACTGAGAAGCCTTTAGCTAGACTAACCAAAAAAAAAAAAAAAGACAGGACTCAAATAATATTGTACATGTACAGCATGGTGACTATAGGTTAACAGTACTCTATTGTACACTTGGAAGTTGCTAAGAGCATAAATCCTAAAATGTTCACCACAAAAATAAAATTGTAACTAGGTGAGATGATAGATGTGTTAACTAACCTATTTGTGGTAGTCATTTCACGCTATGTATGTATATAAAATAAACACATCGTACACCTCAAAAAAATAGAAAAATCCCACCAGGCGCTCAGAGCCAGGCACTGTGCTTGATGCTGATGAAAAGCTATCCCTCCCCAGAGAAGCTCACAATCTAACTTAATTACAAAATCTAGACCTCAGTCAAGATGACACAGTGAATTCATACTCTGTTCCAAACACAAATTAACAATACAGTCAAAATATTTTTTTAAAAAAGAAAAGGATACTGACAAAAAAAAAAAAAACACCTAGCCATGAGCTACAGACTAGCTGCAAAAAGGGATGGGGCAGTAAGTTGAACCTGCCTGCTGGGGCCCAGGTCAGGAAGCAGGCATTGGTGATTGTAAAGAGGACAAAAAGTGCTCCCTGTGAGATAGAAAAGGAGAGCCAAGCTCACCAGCTGAGGTGAGAGCCAGAACTCCCCCCACACCTTGTGACAGGAGGCTAAAGGTGAGAACTTAGTGATTCCTATATACATTAAAGATTTGAAACCCTACAAGCCTCTAGGGGAGGAGGAGGATACAGACTCAGCCTCATGACCAGGCCCTGAAACAGGGTACCCACTGGCTCTCTGGCTGGGTCTGTAAGATTTTCAGTGTTACTGTGGAACAAGAAACTTAAAAGGCCTAATTCTAAACTGAGAATTCAGGAAGCCACATGGAAGAAAGTATAAACTGTTAGGTAGGGAGGGTTAAAAAAGGAGAGAATCAAACAAAACAATATACCTCCCATTCAGAATGATTCTGTAAACTCAGATTCCAAAAAACTGAAGCCAATCCAATGCTAAGACAGCCAACAAAATAACCAATTAGCAAATACAGTCACTCCAGATGAAATTAATTCTATAGACCAATCTGACCACTCCAAAATGACTGTTTAGAACTTTCAAAGAAATAAAAGAATAATTTTCATTTTAGAAAATAAGAAGTTATGAAACAAGCAAAAATAAAACAAGTACATTAAAAAATGAAAAAAAATGAAACAAGCAAAACTAAAACAAGTGCATAAAAATGTATTCATTAGAAATCCTGGATATGAAAATAATAGTCACTGAAATTAAAAAATTCAATAATGGAAAAAACTTTTTATTCCAGATTACAAAGCTAAAAAAAAAAAAACTTAAGGATCTTAAAATAAAGGAGAAAATCTTGATCTCATGATAGAAAAGGACTTCTAGACATAAGCATAAATCATGAAGGAAAATACGGATAAAATCTGACCTCACTAAAATACAAATTCTGTGCAACAAAAGACACTAGAACCAAAGCAAGAAGAGATGAGCCACAGAATGGGATATCACTGCAGTACATATCACTAGTAAATTATCATCTTGCATTTATAAAAATAGCCTGTGAGTCATTAAGAAAAAGACAGCACAGCAGAAAAACAGGCAAAAGAGTTGAGAGGAAATATACAAAAGAGAAAACACAATAGCCAACTAACATTTACAAAGATGCTCATTAGCAATCAGAAAAATGCAAATTAAAAGAATAATAAATCACCATAATTTGGCAAAAATTAAGAAGTCTGACCACACCACGTTTTAGCAAGACTATGGGGAAAATAAGAACTCTTATGCATACCAACATAAACTGAAATAACCATTGTGAACAGTAATTTGGCAACATCTAGAAAAGCCAAAGATGTGCATACCCAAATTCTAGCAATTCCACTCCCAGGTGTGTACACCAGAGAAACCTAACACGTGTACAAGGAGACATGATTAAGAATGTTCACCAAAGCATTGTTTGTAATAGTTAAAACTGGAAACAACCTAAATGCCCATCAGCATTAGAACAAATAAATAAATGTGGGTATTAACATATACAATGTAATACGGACTCACACATATGAAGTAACAGTATAAAACATGATGGAAATAATAAAAGCAAATTCAGGATACTGATTACCTCTGGGAAGGCATGGATAAAGATTAGGAATGGAGCAGGGTACAAAGGGGACTACAATTGATTCTGTAATGTTTTACATCTTTTTAAAAGGAGAAAACACTAGAATCTGACTACTAAGTAGTTATATAGAACAGGCATTTGTTATATTATTCTCTACATTCTCTGTTTGAAATACTGAATAAAAAAGATACATAAAGTTAGTTTTCAGATCCTCAAAAGGTTATTCTAGCAGAGGCAAAATAGCTTTACAAGAAAGGGCTAAAAACAGAGATGACAATTTCAAACTCCCTCCATTTTAAAGCTTGCTTTAAAAATGAGAGAGACGTTATTTTGGCAAAACGGAAAACTTCAAATCTAACTTTCTAGTTCTTTTAAAACATGAATACAACAGGAGTGGAGTCAAGAGGGCAAACTAGGAGGACGCGGAATTTGCGTCTCCTCAAAACTAGGGCACATACCAGGCACCGGTGGGGGACCACAGACACCTAAGGGGACGGGAGGAACCCCCAGCAACAGGGTAGAACGTGGGGCATGGCGGGTTGAGGGGGGAAGGGAAGTGGAGGCGGGATGGGACTGGTGCCCCTGAGGGGTGGCTGGGGGAGGGGAAGGGATCTCATGCCGAAAGGGGGAAATTAGGGGGCCACTGGGAGGGCAGAGGATCAAAAGGGAGCTTGGCCAGGCTTCCCCTGCCCACTTGGGCCCCCAGGAGCCTGCTGAGATCCTGGGCCTGACCCTCTGCCCACTGAGGCCCCCTCCGGCCGTACAAGTCCTGAGGGAGTGGGAGGGAGGAAGTGGGAGCAAAAGTAAAGGCTGGACCTCTGGGACCAGCACCCCTGAGGGGTGGCTGACGGAGGGGAGGAGTTCCTACACCCAGCGGGACCCACCCATGGTTAGGGGTCCAGTGGTGACAGGGGAAACCCTGGGGGAGATGGTGGGTGAGGGGCGCGAAGGAACGGAAGGGAACAGGACCAGTGCTTTCCCTGTCCACTTAGGCACTGGGAAGCTTGTTGGGTTCCCAGGCCTAATCCTGTGCCTCCTGTGGTGCAGAACCCAGGCCCCGCCCCTACACCCCCACCAGGGCCCCACCTCTACACTCCGAGACCCCCTCCAACGTGCTAGGCCTAAACCCCACCCACACACCCTCACTCAGGGACCTACCTCCAAACTCTGGAACTCCACACTGCAGAGGCTCTCCCTTCCACATGCTGCCTCTCGCCTTCCATGCAGGTCCTAAGGAGAGGCCCCGTCCCACACTTCAACGATGCGCCGCCTAGGCCCCGCCCCACACTCAAACGTCACCCCCACACACCCACCTAAGTCCCACCCCACCCAAAACTGGACCCTGTCCCACCCCCGCCTAAACTCCACCCCCATAGACAAGGCTTTTTTTTTTCTTTTTTCCTCTTTTAGATTGGGGTTCTGTTTTACCTTGTTGATTCACTGTTGTTGATTCTTTTATATTTTTATTTTTCCTAATAAATCTTTTATTTTTCTAATTTTATTTTATTCTTTAAACTTTGTTAGTGATCTCTCCTTTTGGCTCATTCTCCCCCCGTTTTCTTTTTTTTTTTTTTTCTGTTGTGGTTTTATTTTACCTTGTTGCAATTGTTTCAATTATAGTTTTATTTTTCATAATATATTTTTTATCTTTCTAATTTTGTTTTTTATTCTTTAATATTGTACTGCTCCTTTTTTTCTTTCTTCTTCTTCTTTATCGCACCACGAAGCTTGCAGGATCTTGGTTCCCAGGCCAGAGGTGAGGCCCAAGCTCCTGTGGTGGAAGCTCCAAGTCCAAACAGCTGGACTAACAGAGAACCTCAGACCCCAGGGAATATCAATCAGAGTGAGGCCTCCTGGAGGTCCTCATTTCAGCACCAAGACCCAGCTCTATCTAACTGACTGCAAATTCCAGTGCTGGACGTCTCAGGCCAAACAACCAGTAAGACAGGAATACAGCACCACCCATCAAAAAAAAATGAAATGACAAAAAAATTTGTTACAGACAAAGGAGCAAGGTAAAAACCTACAAGACCAAATAAATGAAGACGAAATAGGCAACCTACCTGAAAAAGAATTCAGAATAATGATAGTAAAGATGATCCAAAATCTT
Source organism: Kogia breviceps (assembly GCF_026419965.1). NCBI lineage: Eukaryota > Metazoa > Chordata > Mammalia > Artiodactyla > Physeteridae > Kogia > Kogia breviceps. Next base: position 42,622,875 of record NC_081322.1, on the reverse strand, counting down.
GGAAACAGAATGAAGAAAATACAAGAAACATTTAACAAGGATCTAGAAGAACTAAAGAGCAAACAAACAGTGATGAACAACACAATTACTAAAATTAAAGATTCTTCAATATACACAGAGTGTATACAGAGTGAAGTAAGTCAGAAAGAGAAAAACGAATACTGTATGCTAACACATATATATGGAATCTAAAAAAACAAAAATGGTTCTGATGAACCTAGGAGCAGGACAGGAATAAAGGCACAGATGTAGAGAATGGACTTGAGGACACGGGGAAGGGGAAGGGTAAGCTGGGATGAAGTAAGAGAGTAGCATTGATATATGTACACTACCAAATGTAAAATAGCTAGCTAGTGGGAAGCAGCTGTATCACACAGGGAGATCAGCTTGGTGCTTTGCAACCACCTAGAGGGGTGGGATAAGGAGGATGGGAGGGAGACAGAAGAGGGAGGGGATATGGGGATACACGTATGCATATAGGTGATTCACTTTTTTTTAACAGCAGAAACTAACACAACACTGTAAAGCAATTATACTCCAATTAAGATGTTTAAAAAAAAAAAAAACAGAAAAGCTCTGTTATTCCGCCCTCCTCCTCCATCACTTCTGTATACCGATAGCATTTCACGATGCTTACAGTTGAGAAAAGAACCTTTGGGGGCTACAAATCCCTAAATGCTGGCAGTTAGGATCATAGTTCTGATTATGATCTAAGGCATACATTTGCCTTAAAAGTATCAATACAAGTAGTTTGAGGTTATATTCTACAGTTTCACTCATACTGACTGCCTGGCTAACTTGTGTCTACAGTTCTCAGAAATCTCATTCTCAGATAAAAACACCCAAGTCTTATCTCACCCATAAGATCAAAACTTGAGACTTTTCTGCTTTTTAAAAAACGAATTTTATTTTAGAATATTGTTAGATTTACAGAATCATGAAGACAGTACAGAGTGTGCCCATATACTCCCCATCCAGTTTCCCTGTTAACATCTTACATTCGTATGGTACAGTTGTCATAATTAATGAACCAATAATGGTACATTATTCAGTCTGTACTGAAGTCCATTCTTCATTCAGATTTCCTTAGTTTTAACCTAATGTCCTTTTTCTGTCCCAGGATCCCATCAAGGACACCACCTTACATTTAAGTCATCGTGTCTCCTTAGGCTCCTCTTGACTGACAGTTTGCCATTTTCCTTGTTTTTGAAGACCTTGACAGTATTGAGAAGTACTGATCAGATATTTTGTAGGATATTCCTCAATTGGTATTTGTCTGAGTTTTTTCTCATTAGATTGCAGTTAGGAGTTTTTTTAGAAGTTAGACCACAGAAGTTCCATATCATCACTTCATATCAAGAGTCCATAGTATTAACATGACATCACTTTTGACATTAACCTTGATCACCTGGCTGAGGTAGTTATCTGTCAGGTTTTCCCACTGTAAAGTTTACCTTCTATTCCCCCTTTTCATACTGCATTCTTACAAGTCGCTAACCACAGGCCCACATTTAAGGAATAGGGAATTATACTCCACTTCCTTGAGGGCAAAGTATCTACCTACATGAATTACTTGGAATTCTTCTGCATGGGAGATTTTTCTATTCTCCTACATTTACTTAGATCAATTTGGACTCATGGATTTTTATTTTACAATTTGACTTATAATCCAATACTGCTTTATTTGGTTGGCCATTGGGAGCTCTTTCAGTTGGCTCCCATCAGCCTTTGACATACCCAATTATTGTGGAGGAGGGTTTTCTTGTGGGGTTTTGTGAGGTTTTTTTTGGTTTTGTTTTGGGTTTCTTTTGTTTGTTTGTTTGTTGAGTACTTCCTCCTGGCTTTCTGGTACTATAACATGCTCCAGGCTCATCATGTATATTTTCTGCCCCAGCCCTATTTCTCTAAAGAGCCCTGGTTCCTTGTATTAGAGAATGGTGTTAGAAACCAAGACCTGGGTGCTAGGTGTGTTTGTTGCTACAGAGGTGCTGTTGCTTCTAGGCCTGCTTAACTGACAGAGCTGGAAATGCAAGCATGTACACTAACCCATGTACATACACATATCTATAAACATTCTCTATATGTAACTATTCATATCTATATTAAACTAAACATGAATTCGTACTGTTATCTCCAACTCTAATCCATTATTGCATGAGTCATTCTAACCTTCTCCCTTGCTTGTCTGTACCTTCCATTTTTACATGGAAAATCTCCTACTTTTCACCTCAGAAAGTTACACAAGTAAAAGGGGAAATGAACTTATGCTTTGAAAGGAAATCACTTCTCCAAATAAGCATATTTTTCTGTCTTGTTCATAATATCAAGACTCTATAAATGAAGAACTTTAAAGCAACACTGTTCACCCAAACGTAAAGTGAACTAAAACTTCTCTTCCCCATATTTTCCAGGCCATGGCATACATAGAAAATAATAACATTTGTACAGCCCACTGAGGCAAGATGGACAAGGCTACTCACTGCTGGAGGCAATGGCTGGAGGCAATGGCTTGGGGACCTGGGACTCAGAAGCACTGAGGAAATCAACAGGGATGCTCACCCGTAACCATTCACCTCGCCTAGGAAGCAGTGAACTGAAGTAACATAGCTCTATGCACTACTACAGAGATTTCTGGAATTGTGTATCACACACTCCTCCTAACATATGAAAAGTAACAAAGTTCACGGTTAAAAAATGGGTGCCTCATACCCATATCAACAGCTAAGTCTCCAGGGTTCACCTTTAATTGATGGCTCTGAGAAATTCAAAGTAGTAGACTTACAGTCTTGAGTTTGAGGATTTTTTTTTTTTCACTCCTAACTTAGATTCACAATTCTGGCCTCTACCACAAAGCTCCTCACTTCTTATTTATTAAAACTTACACCAAGAGTACTGAACACTTTCTAACCTTACCACTGTTTAAAGCAGAAGATAAAATCCTCCAGCCCACGTCCATAAGGCAGTGTGCTGGTCATATGGCTAAATGTGGGTGTTGATTAGGTTCTCAGTTTCCACAAGAGGATGCCAACCTGACAGTCTGCTGGTTTGATCTCTAAAGGAGATTAACCCAGTATCCCTCAAAATACCCACAATACAGGTCCTAAACTCCTAAACAGCTCTTATCAAAAGACCTGTTGAAAGCAAGCATATGTAAAGAAGTTGGGAAAATTGTACAGTGCACCCTCCACATTACCTTGGAACCAGCCTGCCCTGGAACCTATGATCTTGGATTGGATCACACTGGCCTCTGGTAAAGCTGCTTTCAAAGCTGTGTCTTGAAGTCATAGTCTTGGCTTTCATCAGGAGACACTTAGAGAAACTGCCTGATAAAATCCATTATTACATCTACTGTAAGGGTAATGCCAACATTCCTTCATTACTCAGTGCTTCCTACAAAAAGCTAAGAGTTAGGGAACACTCAGCTTCCGTGAGTACTAGGTAAACATTCTTCTTTGTACACCTCCACCATGCTTCCCTTTTCATTTTGGTTGCCAGGAAGCTTACAGTCAAATTTGTTATTGCATTACAACAACAAAGGCCCTGTGACTTATGGATTAGGTACAATTCTCCCCCTGGTCTTACCCACATACCGTATATTTTCAATGGTTCCTGATTTCTTATTTTCTGTTCCCACATTACCATTTTATTTTGTGTAGTGTTTTATACTTCTGAAACTACTTCAAATCCTTTGTGGAATGTGGTAGTATAAATTAATACACATATAATCCTATTATTACTACAGTTGTTTAAACTTTGCAGTAATAACAGGATTAATGGCCTATAGTGGGAAACTTAGTTAAGAGTAACATTTTTTACTAAATTCATATATAAAATATTGAAAAATATTCTCCAAAATTGCAAGGAAATAAGCTGTTTTTCACCTGACCATCATTTTCTAGACTATCAAGAAAAATACTTTCCTAATTAGATCCCCTTCAAACATCCATTTTCCCTACACCCAATTCTGTTCACCTCTTCTCCTTCATGGTAAACTTTTGTCTCTTTTCTTAATTGCTGGAACTGTAAGAGTGGTAGCTACACCAAGAATTTAAATCATAACTAATGATGGTCAACAGGAACACTTAAAATATATTCAGAGCCAAAAACTAGGGAAAAAAAACCTAGGAAGAATGGTTGACATGCTGGTTGGCAAAATCAGGGCTCAAAATCCATACAGAGAAAAAACTGAAAGCAACAACATCAAATTTAATGGAGAAAAAATATAGCATTTTACATGTAGAGTCCAGGAAATTAAATGGACAAATATGAGTGGAAAATACAACTTTATTCATGCAATAACATGTATTGAGTCCTAGACTTCTGGGCACTGGAGATCTCAAGTCTCTAATCTCAAGAAGCTCATAATCAAAAGAGACAGACAAGCACAGAACAGTGTACAGTGCGATAACTGACCCTGGTGTGAAACTTGTATTATGGGACCACTTAGGAGGGGGTACCCACCCCAGACATGGGAGGGAAAGACCTATCCACTCTCTCCTCAGGGTAACACCCAAACTGTCCTGAAGGATGAACTGGCCTTAATCAGGCAAGGGTTAGGGGGTGGGGGGATGGGGGGAGGATGCAGGAGCATTCCAAGTAGAGGGGAAAAAGCATGAGCAAAATTAGTATCAGTAAGTGGTTGTCTAAGGGTGCAACCAGAATCACAGCACAGCCATGCCTGTCAAATATAGACTTTATCTTTTAGATGTTACTGAGTCATCGTTAGGTTTCAACCTGGGAATTCACATCATCAGATGGTCCTTTAAAAAACTTCACTCTGCCAAGGTTGGAGAGTGGGCTGGCTCTTCATGGGGGAGACTGGGAGGGAGGCAGTAGGAAGGCTTCTACAAGTGACAAATGGCAATGATCTGAACTCAGAAGTAGTGGGGTATCCAAAGGGACAGACCGAAGAGATGTGAGTGATGGAATCAACAGAACTTATGATTCCTTAGATATAAAAAGATGAAGGGAGTGCCAACAAGGTTGACACTTAAGAGATCTGACTAGGTGACAGAGTCGGGGAGAAGCAGAGACAGAGTCTAAGAATAAAGAAAATGAACGGACTTGGGGAGTGGAGAAAGGGGAAGATGATGAGTTGGTTTGAAAATGCCAGCAACTTACTCAATATACCTGAATGTAAGGTAAGTTTCTTCTTCCAAAAGTATTCCTCAGGAAGGATGTAGTTGCTTTATATTAAATTCTCTTTCAAAGGTTTCCATAACATGGGGCACTTTCTCAATTTCTATACTTTGAAAAATTATTGTTGGAGAAGACAAATAAGCCAGAAACTACCTCAACTGTTGCTACCTGAGATCACCTGATGCTACCTGAGCTCACCTGATAGTTGGAATTGGTTAAACAGGAGAAAAGAAACTTAACACCAATTTATAATTCTCCTGGGAGCAAACCTCACATTTGCATCTTTAAATGTTACAAATTTCAAAAAGCTACAAAGTAAGCAGATATGTTGCAGAGATCACAAATATGTATCCATAGGACAAAAGCATCTGTCCTAATGTTGTTTGGGTAGGGACTAGCCACAAGGAAACTTGTTTATTCCCCAGCCTCTAGTTTCCATTCAGGGGCTTCCCAGGGGAGTCAACTCAAGGCCTGTCTCCAGCCCTCAGCAACTACTCCTAGGGAAGATGACAATCCGCTAGGTGCCTTTAGTAGAAGGAAGTGAGCATGCTCAGTCAGCTCCCTTCTGGGCTTCTCTCCTCCTTCCTAGTGGCTTGTCCTCAGGAGGTCCAAATTCTCTAATCATTCAGGATACAAGCCTGCAGGGCAAAGCCTGCAGGAGAGATTTACAGCTGACCACTTCAACTGTAAATGCCACCACACCAGCCCCATCCTTTAAATGCAAAGAGAGATATTTAGACGGCCATAGATCATGATAATTGATGATGATAATGATAGCTGAAATTTACTTAAAACTCACTGTGTGCCAGACACTCTGGATGCTCCATACTTATTAAGTTGTGTAATATCCACAGCAATGCACAGAAATCTCTGGCATTCCTATACACTAACAATGAAAAATCAGAAAGAGAAATTAAGCAAACAATCCCATTTACTATCACAACAAAAAGAATAAAATACCTAGGAATAAACTTACCTAAGGAAGCAAAAGACTTGTACTTAGAAAATTATAAAACACTGATGAAAGAAATCAAAGATGATACAAACAGATGAAGAAATATATCATGTTCCTGGATTGGAAGAATCAATATTGTGCAAATGACTATACTACCCAAAGCAATCTACAGATTCAATGCAATCCCTATCAAACTACCAATGGTATTCTTCACAGAATTAGAACAAAAAATTTTACAATTCGTATGGAAACACAAAAGACCCCAAATAGCCAAAGCAATCTTGAGAAAGAAAAACGGAGCTGGAGGAATCAGACTCCCTGACTTCAGACTATGTACAAAGCTACAGTAATCAAGACAGTATGGTACTGGCACAAAAAACAGAAACATAGATCAATGGAACAGGATAGAAAACCCAGAGATAAACCCATGCACCTACAGTCACCTAATTTATGACAAAGGAGGCAAGAACATACAGTGGAGAAAAGACAGCCTCTTCAATAAGTGATGCTGGGAAAACTGGACAGCTGCATGTAAAAGAATGAAATTAGAACACTACCTAACACCATACACAAAAATAAACTCCAAATGGGTTAAAGACCTAAATGTAAGGCCAGACACTATCAAACTCTTAGAGCAAAACAAAGAAAAAAACATGCTTTGACATAAACCATGTCAAGATCTTTTTTGACCCACCTTCTAGAATAATGAAAATAAAAACAAAAATAAATAAATGGGACCTAATGAAACTTAAAAGCTTTTGCACAGCAAAGGAAACCATAAACAAGATGAAAAGGCAACCCTCAGAATGGGAGAAAATATTTGCAAATGAAACAACAGACAAAGGATTAATCTCCAAAATATACAAACAGCTCATGGAGCTCAATATCCAAAAAACAAACAATACAATTAAAAAATGGGTGGAAGACCTAAACAGACATTTCATCAAAGCCAACATACAGAAGGCCAAAAGGCACATGAATAAATGCTCAACATTAGAGAAATGCAAATCAAAACTACAATGAGGTATCACCTCACACTGGTCAGAATGGTCATTATAAAAAAAATCTACAAACAGGGCTTCCCTGGTGGCACAGTGGTTGAGAATCTGCCTGCTGATGCAGGGGACATGGGTTCGTGCCCCAGGCCAGGAAGACCCCACATGCAGCGGAGCAGCTAGGCCCGTGAGCCATGGCCACTGAGCCTGCGCATCTGGAGCCTGTGCTCCGCAACAGGAGAGGCCACGACAGTGAGAGGCCTGCGTACCGCAAAAAAAAAAAAAAATCTACAAACAGTAAACGCTGGAAAGGGTGTGGTGAAAAGGGAATCCTCCTGCATTGCTGGTGGGAATGTAAACTGATACAACCACTATGGAGAACAGTATATGCAGGTACCTTAAAAAACTAAAAATAGAACTACCATATGACCCAGCAATCCCACTACTGGGCACATACCCAGAGAAAACCATAATTCAAAAAGAGTCATGGGGCTTTTCTGGTGGCACAGTGGTTGAGAGTCCACCTGCCGATGCAGGGGACACAGGCTTGTGCCCCAGTCTGGGAGGATCCCACATGCCACAGAGCGGCTGGGTCCATGAGCCATGGCCGCTGAGCCTGCGCGTCCGGAGCCTGTGCTCTGCAATGGGAAAGGCCACAACAGTGAGAGGCCCGTGTACCGCAAAAAAAAAAAAAAGAGTCATGCACCACAATGTTCATTGCAGCACTATTTACAATAGCCAGGACATGGAAGCAACCTAAGTGTCCATCGATAGATGAATGGATAAACAAGATGTGGCCCATATATACAATGGAATATTACTCAGCCATAAAAAGAAACGAAATTGAGTTATCTGTAGTGAGGTGGATGGACCTACAGTCTGTCATACAGAGTGAAGTAAGTCAGAAAGAGAAAAATACCGTATGCTAACACATATATATGGAATCTAAAAAAAAAAAATGGTACTGATGAACCTAGTGGCAGGGCAGGAATAAAGACAAAAACATAGAGAATGGACTTGAGGACACGGTGTGGGGGTGGGGGGTGGAGGGGGAAGCTGGGGCAAAGTGAGAGTAGCATTGACATATATATATATATTACCAACTGTAAAATAGATAGCTAGTGGGAAGCAGCAGCATAGCACAGGGAGATCAGCCCGGTGCTTCACGATGACCTAGAGGGGTGGGTGGGTGGGAGGGGTGGAATAGGGAGGGTGGGAGGGAGGCTCAAGCGGGAGGGGATATGGGGACATGTGTATGCATATGGATGATTCATTTTGTTGTGCAGCAGAAACTCACACAGTACTGTGAAGCAATTATACTCCAAAAAAAATCTATGAAAAAGAATTCAGAGGAAAAAAAAAAAAAAAACAGGGCTTCCCTGGTGGCGCAGTGGTTGAGAATCCGCCTGCCGATGCAGGGGACACGGGTTCGTGCCCTGGTCCGGGAGGGTCCCACATGCCGCGGAGCGGCTGGGCCCGTGAGCCATGGCCGCTGAGTCTGTGCGTCCGGAGCCTGTGCTCCGCAACGGGAGAGGCCACAACAGTGAGAGGCCCGCATACCACAAAAAAAAAAAAAAACAAAAACCAGCAATTCTGAGGTAGGTTATTCTTGAGGAAACTGAGGCACTAAGATTAAAAAACTTGCTCCAAATCACAAAAAACTAGTGGATGGTGAGGCTGGAATTCGAGCCCTGAGCCCTCACTCTTTGCCACTCTGCTATTCTGCCTTTGAAATGATTTAACCAAAAACTGTAATACAGTCTATATTAAAAGGATTAGAAAAGAGGTGGAATAAAAGAGTTAAATCTTCATCTTCCATAGAATGAAGTCTATAGATAAGTTTGAAAATTCATAATATAGCCACATAAGCATTTCGTTTAAAAATATGAAGGTAACCACAAGGAACAACTGAAAGAGTTGAAAGCAGTTGCCTTTGGAGCAGGATGCCCAGGGTGAGGTGGAGTGGGACAGGGAAATGCTACTTTCTATTACAAGCCTTACAGAAATTGGATCTTTTATACTACATACATATATAACTTTAACCATAAAAAATAATTTTAGGGACTTCCCTGGTGGTCCAGTGGTTAAGACCAGGGGTCCCCAACCCCCAGGCTGTGGACCGGTACCAGTCCACGGCCTGTTAGGAACCCGGCCACACAAAAGGAGGTGAGCAGCGGGCGAGCGAGCTAAGCTTCATCTACCGCTCCCCCATCGCTGGCATTACCGCCTGAACTATCCCCCCTCCCCCGTCTGTGGAAAAATTGTCCTCTATGAAATGAGTCCCTGGTGCCAAAAAGGTTGGGGACCACGAGTTAAGACTCCACACTCCTGGGACTTCACTGGTGGCAGAGTGGTTAAGAATCTGCCTGCCAATGCAGGGGACATGCGTTCGATCCCTGGTCCGGGAAGACCCCACATGCCAAGGAACAACTAAGCCCATGCACCACAACTGCTGAGCTCATGCGCCCCAACTACTGAAGCCCACGCACTCTAGGGCCCACGTGCCCCAACTACTGAGCCTGCATGCTGCAACTACTGAAGCCCGCATTCCTAGAGCCCATGATCTGCAACAAGAGAAGCCACTGCAATGAGAAGTCCGCACGCCACAACTTAAGAGTAGCCCCTGGTAGCCGCAACTAGAGGAAGCCCATGCGCCTAGAGCCCGTGCTCCACAAGAGAAGCCACTGCAATGAGAAGTCCGTGCACCACAATGAAGAGTAGCCCCACTCGCTGCAACTGGAGAAGCCCACGCACAGCAACGAAGACCTAACGCAGCCAAAAATAAATAAATAAATAAATTTAAATAAAGTAATTAATTTAAAAAAATTTTTTAAAGAAAAAGATTCTGCATGCCACAAACTAAGAACTGGTGCAGCCAAATAAATAAATTTTTTTAAAAAAATATTCCTAGGCATAGACTAAATCTGTGGGTCAGATATCAAAGACAGAGCAGTCTTCCCTAGCTACAGTCAGAAAACAGTTTCTCCTGATCAGGGAGCAGACGGGTGGGTAATAAAAAGCAGACTTATGCTTATAACTAGTTTTGTCTCAGCTAGAAACCTAGCTCAATTACTAACTTGCCAGAACATCTAACCCTTAAAAGCATAAAGACAACTATCCTTCCTTTAACAATTAAGAATATTTGCAGGGCTTCCCTAGTGGCGCAGTGGTTGAGAGTCCGCCTGCCGATGCAGGGGACGCGGGTTCGTGCCCCGGTCCGGGAAGATCCCACAGGCCGCGGAGCGGCTGGGCCCGTGAGCCACGGCCGCTGAGCCTGAGCGTCCGGAGCCTACGCTCCGCAACGGGAGAGGCCACAACAGTAAGAGGCCTGCGTACTGAAAAAAAAAATATATATATATACATATATATATATATATATATATATATATTTGCAATGTGAAGGGAAAATGGAGGGTTAAAGTAATAGCTAGAGAGCAAGTCAGAGAAGGGTCCTGACTATGAACAGGCTGTTTTGTTAAGCAAATCATCAGTTCTGCTGAGGAGGGTCGCTCTCAGGCCAGCACAAGCAAAGGAAGACAATTATTTCCCAAAAAAAGCACTTTGTGAGATTTTAGAGAATTTAAAAGTGATTTAAAATAATAAAACTTTATCTTGCTATTTAATACTGAAAAACAGCATGACTTGTTTTAAAAAATAAAGAGGAATATTACACCTAGCAGAGTTCAGAGTAATAAGGTCATTCTAGACAGCTACATTCTCCCCGTTCCCTTCAAGAGTGAAGAAAGAACTGCCTACTCCACTCAAAGGGGTTTACCTGAGTACAAGTAAATTAGGTAGGTCTAGGACAAACTCAAGGGTAAAATTTCCAATTAATCTCACACCATCACCCCTTCTGCAGCCCAACACAGAACTATGCATACATTTCCTATAGCTTTGTACTAAGTAACTTTTATTAAGTGCTTACTATGTGCAGGGCACTGTTTAAGTGCTTTGTATGCATTACTCATCTAATTCTTGTTATCCTTGTACAGCAGAAGAAACTGAGGCAAAGAATGGTTAAACAGATTGCCCAAGGCCCCAAAGATAGAGCAGAAGAAGGGAATCCGACAGTCTGAAGGCCATGTTCTTCACCAAGCCACACTCCCCACCAAGAGCAGCCAAGTTCTTGTAAAGAGCTACAGCAAACCTTTGGAGACACACAGGAGCACCTCCTCCTGAAACTGTCACATACAAAGATATCTTGATTATCTAAGAAAGCATTGACCCACACAGATAAGAATCCATCTGTTAGGCAGAAAGCCATCTCAGTAAAACCAGTGTCTCCTTGCCCTGCCCTAAGTACTAACTAAACAAACATGCTGTGATAACAGCATTCCTAGCCACTGGTAATTCTGCCAGGGAGTGAGTTACTATCAAGTAGCAGAATATTAAGAGATAACATTTAAACTGCCAGAATAAACCATAAACGGCATGTATAGACTGGATTGCAAGACGAGTCTCTCACTCACATTCCTCCCTGACAGTGGATATTGGATCCAGATCATCTTATATACAAAAGGATTTACTAAGACAAGTTGAGTTGATGAATGATTGAGGGGAAAAAAGCTTAAAAGAAAGATAGATAGGATAACAAAACCATTCATCCTTTGCTCTGTTCTACTATGTTCTAGAAATCTTGATCTTTTCTTAAAATTGAAGTATAGTTGATTTACAATGTTTTATTAGTTTCAGGTGTACAGAAAAATGATTCAGTTATACATACACACACACACACATATATACTCTTTTTCAGATTCTTTTCCAATATAGGTTATTAAAAAATATTGAGTATAGTTCCCTGTGCTATAGAGTAGGTCCTTGTTGTTTACCTATTTTATATATAGCAGTATGTATATGTTATTACCAAATTCCTAATTTATCTCTCCCCCACCCCCTTTCCCCTTTGGTAACCATAAGTTTGTTTTCTATGCCTGTGAGTCTGTTTCTGTTTTGTAAATAAGTTCATTGGTATCACTTTTTCAGATTCCACATATAAGTAATATCATATGATATTTGTGTTTCTCTGACAGTTCACTTAGTATGATAATCTCTATGTCCATTCATTTTGCTGCAAATGGCATTATTTCATTCCTTTTTATGGCTGAATGGTATTCCGTTAACCTGTCATTGGACATTTAGGTTGCTTCTATGTCCTGGCTACTGTAAACAGTGCTGCAATGAACACTGGGGTGCGTGTATCTTTCTCTATTTTTAAGTTATTTTTATTTTTGGCCGTATTGGGTCTTTGTTGCTTCGCACGGGCTCTCTCTAGTTGCAGTGAGCGGGGGCTACTCTTCGTTGCAGGGCATGGGCTTCTCATTGCCGTGGCTTCTCTTGTTGCAGAGCATGGGCTCTAAGTGAGTGGGCTTCAGTAGTTGCAGCACATGGGCTCAGCAGTTGTGGCTCACGGGCTCTAGAGCACAGGCTCAGTAGTTGTGGCACACGGGCTTAGATGCTCCACAGCATGTGGGATCTTCCCAGACCAGGGATCGAACCCATGTCCCCTGCATCAAACCCATAACCACTGCACCACCAGGGAAGCCCCTCGTGTATCTTTTTTTTTTTTTTTTTTTTTTATTTATTTATTTTTGGCAGCGTTGGGTCTTCGTTGCTGCGCACGGGCTTTCTCTTGTTGCAGCAAGTGGGGGCTACGCTTTTTTTGGGGGGGGGGGTGGTACACGGGCCTCTCACTGTCGTGGCCTCTCCCATTGCGGAGCACAGGCTCCGGACGCGCAGGCTCAGCAGCCATGGCTCACGGGCCCAGCCGCTCCACAGCATGTGGGATCTTCCCGGACCGGGGCACGAACCCGTGTCCCCTGCATCAGCAAGCGGACTCTCAACCACTGCGCCACCAGGGAAGCCCCCTCGTGTATCTTTTGAGTTATGGTTTTCTCCGGGTATATGCCCAGGAGTGGGATTGCTGTGTCATATGGTAGTTCTATTTTTAGTTTTTTAAGGAACCTCCACACTGTTCTCCATAGTGGCTCTATCCATTTACATTCCCAACAATAGTGCAGGGGGGGGTCCCTTTTCTCCACACCCTCTCCAGCATTTATTATTTGTAGACTTTTTGATGATGGCCATTCTGACTGGTGTGAGGTGATATCTCATTGTAGTTTTGATAGAAATCTTTATCTTCTTGCCCACAGCACAAAAGGAAAGAAAGATTTGTCTTAGCCAAATCAAAATTATCTCTGCCATTCTGTTTAATCTCAAAATCAAACATAACAGGCTATGGAAAGTGTAAGAGTGAAAAGGTAGACAGATAACCAAGTAAGGCCTAAAAATGGGTGTGATGTGATGAGTAGCACTCCCTAGAGCCCCACAAGAATGACCCCTGCCCTGGTCCCCTACAGATCACAGATACACACTCTCACAGAAATCTCATCACACAAAACGTGGACTCTTGGCGCTGATACAGTGAGACTCATAACTCTTAACACTTTCCCTTGTTCAGGCCTCAGAGAAGCACATCTCCACATCTGCTGTCCTGTGTCCATGAAACAAAAGGGATTCCGCCTAAATGTCATGACTTTGTGGCTGTGCCACCGCCACACTCAAACTCTGGCACCATAGAGGGCTTGTGTGCAGAGGATACGAGCAGTGGAGAAGCACTTAGGTAAGAGACAAGTAAAGCCCTTCCTCTATGACAGCCCAAACACAATAGGTTCTTTGTGTTTTTTTAATTATAAATTTATTTATTTACTTATTTATTTATTTTTAGCCACATTGGGTCTTCGTTGCTGCGCACAGGCTTTCTCTAGTTGCAGCGAGCAGGGCCTACCCTTCGTTGCGGTGGCTTCTCTTTGTTGCAGAGTCTGGGCTCTAGGCACACGGGCTCAGTAGCTGTGGCTCGCGGGCTCTAGAGCGTGGGCTTCAGTAGTTGTGGCTCACAGGCTCTAGAGCGCAGGCTCAGTAGTTGTGGCACACAGGCTTAGTTGCTCTGTGGCACGTGGGATCTTCCCTGACCAGGGTTCAAATCCGTGTCCCCTGCACCGGCAGGCAGATTCTTAACCACTGCACCACCAGGGAAGTCCTGCAATAGATTCTTGCGTAATGAAGCTTTACTTCCGAGTACTGCTGAGTTTTCATTTCCTGTGCAATTCATGGTTCTGGTGTACTAAGTAGCGTGGTAGTCATAGCTATTACTCTTAAATAAATACACATCTTGGTGAATCTAATATGAGTGACACATGACACTGACAGTTTATGCTGGGAATTAATAGACACTGAATGCTCGAACAGTTTTCATTTTACAGAACTATTTAATAAAACTTTAATAACTTTCAAAGATAAATTCAGCTATAAATAGTCTGTATTTCAAATTTTTTTGTGTGTAGCTTCTTTCATTTAATATAATGTTTTCAAAGCTCATCCACTTTCTGTTAGTACTTTGTTAGTCCTTTGTTCCTTTTTATGACTGAATAATATTCCATTTATGAATATACCACATGTCATTTATCTACTCTTTCACTGATAGACATCTAGGTTGTTTCCTCTTTTCAGTTATTATGAATAACACTACTATGAATGTTTGTGAACAAAGTTCTGCGTGCACATATATTTTCTTTATTCTTTTTTTTTTAAATCTTTTGATCATGCTACACAGCATGTGGGATCTTAGTTCCCTGACCAAGAATCGAACCCATGCCCACTGCAGTGGAAGTGTGGTGTCTTAACCACTGGACTGCCAGAGAAGTCCCGTCCACGTATATTTTCAGTTCTCTTGGGTAGAACTGCTGCGTCATATGGCCACTTTTTGAGGAATTGCCAGACTATTTTCCAAAGTGGTTGCACCATTTCACATTCCCACCAGTAATGTATGAAGGTTCTAATATTTCCACATCCTTGCCAACATTTGTTATTGTTCATACTTTTTTTTATTATAGCTATCCTAGTGGGAGTGAAGTGTATTTCACTGGATTTCTATTTGCATGTCCCTAATGACTACTGATGTTGAGCATATTTTCATATGCTCATTGGCTGTCTGTACATCTTTTTTGGAGAAATGTCTATTCAAATGCTTTGCCCATTTTTAAATTGTGTTACTTGTCTTTTTATTGTTGCACTGTAAGAGTTCTTTATATATTCAGGATTTACAAAAAAATTTCCCCCATTCTGTGGGTTCTCTTTTCCCTTCCTTCATAGTGTCCTTTGAAACACAAAAGTTTTTAATTTTGATAAAGCTCAATTTATCTATTTTTTCTTTTGTTGCCTGTGCTTCTGATGCCATATCTAAGAAATCATTGCCTAATCCAAGGTCATGAAGATCTATGCCTATGTTTTCTTCTGATAGTTTTAGAGTTTTAGCTCTTATATTTAAGTCCTTGATCCATTTTGAATTAATTTGTGTATATGGTGTGAGATAAAGAGTCCAACTTCAGGGACTTCCCTGGTGGTGCAGTTGTTAAGAATCCGCCTACCAATGCAGGGGACATGGGTTCCATCCCTGGTCTGGGAAGATCCCACATGCCATGGAGCAACTAAGCCCATGTGCCACAACTACTGAGCCTGCACTCTAGAGCCCGCAAGCCACAACTACTGAGCCCATGCACCACAACTACTGAAGCCCGTGTGCCTAGAGCCCATGCTCTGCAACAAGAGAAGCCCCTGCAATGAGAAGTCCGTGCCATGCAACGAAGAGTAGCCCCAGCTTGTCAGAACTAGAGAAAACCCACACACAGCAATGAAGACTCAACGCGGCCAAAAATAAATAAATAAATAAATATAAATTTATTTAAAAAGAGTCCACTTCATTCTTCAAGTGGCTGTCCAGTTTTCCCAATGCCATTAGTTAAAAAGACTATCCTTTCCCCCACTGAATTGTTTTGGCTTGCTTTTTTATCTTAATAATTTTTAATATTTAGAACAAAAATCATACCATTTTGAAAATAAGTAAGATTTTCATTTATTTTTTACAGTTTTACAGACATAATCGTTATGCAATAAACTGCACATAAAGTGCTCAATGAGAAGCTCTGGCATGTGTATACACGCATGAAACCATTGCCACAATCAAGATAATGAATATTTCCATCACTCTAAAAGTTTCTTCATGCCCCACTGTAATTCCTTCCTCTTGTCACTCACCAGACAACACTGATTCATTTTCTGCCACTATAGATTAGTTTGCATGTTTTAGACTTTTACATAAATGTAATCATACAATATCTATTTTAGTTTTTACTTTTACATTTACTTTTACTTATTTTTTTATTTTTTATTTTTTTGGCCATGCCACGCGGCATGCAGGGTCTTAGTTCCCCGACCATGGATCCAATCTGTACTCACTGCAGTGGAAGCGCAGAATACTAACCACTGGACTGCCAGGGAATTACTACATTTATTTACATTTAATTACATTCCTACACTTAATTTACATCTTTGTAGAAAATTATTCAAAGACTGTGGTTTGAATACCAATACATTTTTTTTAGCGTATTCTATTTTTTATTAATTTTTATTGGAGTATAGTTGCTTTGTAATGTTGCAAAGCAAAGTACAGCAAAGTGAATCAGTTATATGTATACATATATCCCCTCTTTTTTAGATTTCCTTCCCATTTAAGTCACCACAGAACATTGAGTAGAGAGTTCCCTGTGCTATATAGTAGGTTCTCATTAGTTATCTATTTTATACATAGTAGTGTATATATGTCTATCCCAATCACCCAATTCATCCCACCGCCCCTTCCCCCTTGGTATCCGTAAGTTTGTTCTCTACATCTGTGTCTCTATTTCTGCTTTACAAATAAGTTCATCTGTACAATTTTTTTAGATTCCACATATAAGTGATATTACATGATATTTGTTTTTCTCTTTCTGACTTACTTCACTCTGTATGACAGTCTCTAGGTCCATCCATGTCTCTGCAAATGGCACTATTTTGTTCCTTTTTATGGTTGAGTAATATTCCACTGTATATATGTACTATATCTTCTTTATCCACTCCTCTGTTGATGGACATTTAGGTTGCTCCCATGTCCTGGCTATTGCAAATAGTGCTGCAATGAACATTGGGGTGCATGTATCTTTTTGAATGATGGTTTTCTCTGGGTATATGCCCAGGAGTGGGATTCCTGGGTCATACAGTAGTTCTATTTTTAGTTTTTGAAGGAACCTCCATACTGTTCTCCACAGTGGCTGCATCAATTTACATTCCCACCAACAGTGTAGGAGGGTTTCCTTTTCTCCACACCCTCTCCAGCATTTATTGCTTGCAGATTTTTTGATAATGGGCATTCTGACTGGTGTGAGGTGATACCTCATTGTAGTTTTGATTTGCATTTCTCTAATAATTAGTGATGTTGAGCATCTTTTCATGTATTTGTTGGTCATCTCTAAGCCTTTGGAGAAATGTCTATTTAGGTCTTCCACCCATTTTTTCACTGGGTTGTCCGTTTTTTTTTTAATATTGATCTGTATGAGCTATTTATATATTTTGGAGAGTAAGCCCTTGTCAGCTGCTTCCTTTACAAATATTTTCTCCCATTCTGAGGGCTGTCTTTTCATTTTGTTTATGGTTTCCTTTGTTGTGCAAAAGTTTTTAAGTTTAATTAGATCCCATTTGTTTATTTTTGTTTTTATTTTCATTACTCTAGGATGTGGGTCAAAAAAGATCTTGCTAACCACTCCTCCCAGGCCATATCCAAAGTGGAGGAATCTTTTTAAGGAGTCTTAAAAGTAATGCTTACTCATTTGGAAAAAATAAAAAGAAACACCTTGGAAAGGCAAAAAAAAAAAAAAAAAAGATCTTGTGGCAATTTATGTCAAAAAGTGTTCTGCCAATGTTTCCATCTAAATAGTGTCCGGCCTTACATTTAGGTTTTTAATCCATTTTGAGTTTATTTTTGTGTATGGTGTTAGGGAGTGTTCTAATTTCATTCTTTTACATGTAGCTGTCCAGTTTCTCCAGCAGCACTTATTGAAGAGACTGTCTTTTCTCCATTGTATATTCTTGCCTCCTTTGTCATAGATTAGGTGACCATAGGTTCGTGGATTTATCTTTGGGTTTTCTATCCTGTTCCATTGATCTATGTTTCTGTTTTTGTGCCAGTACCATACTGTCTTGATTACTGTAGCTTTGTAGTATAGTTTGAAGTCAGGGAGTCTGATTCCTCCAGCTCCGTTTTTCTTTCTCAAAATTGCTTTGGCTATTCTGGGTCTTTTGTGTCTTCAAGACCAGGGATTGAACCTGTGCCCCCTGCAGTGGAAGCATGGAGTCCTAACCACTGGACCACCAGGGAATTCCTACAGTTACTTTAATTTACATCTTTATAGAAAATTATTCAAAGACTGTGGTTTGAATACAAATACATTATTTTTTAATCCTTAAATCATCATAAGACTAGACCTTGTTACTAGTATACTGAAATATCTTGATAACATAGTGATTTTGCTGAAACAAAGTAAATAATTAATTGTATAGAATAAGTACATAGTAATTTTTTAATATCTGTCTTTATTTTACTTTATTACTCATCTAAGCATCACAGGCCTATCAAAAGAATACTAAGACATTTTAAATAATAATTGAATTCAGTCATCTTTGATATTTTGCTAACTTTCAATTATTTAAAGCCATAACTTTGCATATTTCCTAGTTTTGTTGCTATGAAGGCTGTCAAGGTAGAGAGCATATTTTAACCGTTTTTAGATATAAAGTATATAGGACTCCATTTGTTACTTTTTAAAAATATTTATTTATTTATTTTTGGCTGCACTGGGTCTTCGTTGCTGCGCACGGGATTCCTCTAGTTGCAGCAAGCGGGAGCTACTCTTCATTGTGGTGCACAGGCTTCTCATTGTGGTGGCTTCTGTTGTGGCAGAGCATGGGCTCTAGGCCTGCGGGCTTCAGTAGTTGTGGCACGTGGGCTCAGTAATTGTGGCTCGCAGGCTCAAGAGCGCAGGCTCAGTAGTTGTGGTGCACAGGCTTAGCTGCTCTGTGGCATGTGGGATCTTCCCGGGCCAGGGCTCGAACCCGTGTCCCCTGCATTGGCAAGCGGATTCTTAACCACTGTGCCACCAGGGAAGCCCCATTTGTGCTTAGAAGCAGTCTGGGCCGGCAACATTCTGTTTCTTCATAAGTATGTTTGTAATTATCCTTCAAACTATACAGTTAAGTTTTTGCTCTTTTCTATACATAGGTTATATTTCACAGTAAAAGAAAGAGAAAAGGAAAAGGAAAAAAGCAGCTCAGAAAGTCACATCACATGACCCTAATGAACACTATACACCTTCCAACTAAACTTGGCATAAATAATGGGTGAACTTCCCTGGGCAGTCCAGTGGTTAAGACTCCACGCTTCCACAGCAAGGGGCACAGGTTCGATCCCTGGTTGGGAAACTAGGATGCTGCATGCCGTGTGGCACGGCAAAAGGAAAAAAAAAGAATGGGTGAAGTAGAGTCACTTCGCTCACTTTGTTTATATGTGAATTCAGCTTCTGGAGGATTTGAATCAAACATACAACTCTACAGGATCATTGCTCCCTGAGGCAACCAGGGACCTTCTACACAGATCAACTTCAATACTATCAGAAGAGCTGGGAGGGAACCAAGGGAAAAGCAACCATCCAAACAGCACCGTGGCAGGCCAGGCACAGAGCCAAGGGCTTTCCACATACATATGTCATTTAATCCTTGCAGCAACTCTGCAAGACAGGGAGCACGGGTTCTATTTCACTGGTAGGAAAGCTAAAGCTCACAAAGATTTATTCTCTGAAAGCCCACAGAGCTGGTTAGTAGGGTGCTGGCTCAAGGTCAACGTGCTGAAGATTCATTCATCAAATACACCAAATTTATTGATTCATCAATGATGGAAGAAAGATCTAGGAATTGGAAAAACAAGCAAACCATCAAGATGAATAAGACAACCAGGCTAGGGGTTCAAAGAACAGATTCTAATCTCAGTTCCTTGACACACATACCTCCCTGACTGAAATACACTCCTGCCATCCTGTACCCCATTTACTTATTTATTCCAACTCTTACTAGGTAACACAACTTTTCTGAATTCTCCAAGTCTTCTACAATGTTAGTGTATTACTTCTATAATTGGAAAAAAAAAGTATTTGTTTCACTTTATGCTTATATAATGTACACTATATACCAGGCAAAGTTCTAAGTGTTTTTTTAAATATTAACTCATTTAACCCTCATAACAGCCCTATGAGGAAGGCATCATTAGGATCCCCCTTTTACCTAAGGAAACCAAGGAATAGAGAAATTAATTTGCCCAAGATTACATAGCTAGCAAGTAACCTAGCCAGGATTCAAACACAGGCAGTTGGATCGTGCTCTCAACTACTATACATTGTTACCTGTCTATTAAAAAACAGATTATCCTGAAAAACAAAACAGAACAAACCAGACTATCCTGGTGGGAAAAAGCTACTCTATTATCCTAGAGGACTCAAACAAAGCAGAGATGGGCAGGTGGCAGCATGGATGATGACTAAATAGAGCTCAAGTCTGGGGCCCAGGGATGGGGGGTACACTAACAGAAAGAGAGGTACCTCATTAATAGCAGCAGCAAACAAGAGTGGCCTTTCTGCCTGATAAGACTGCAGCCTCCCTGAGGGCAGATGTAATGCCTACCAGACCACAAGGCAGCTCTACACATGCACATCAGGATGCCTGGTGCTGAGAGAAAATCAACCAGGGCACCCAAAAAAGGTAAAGGCCACCCAAAAAAGAACAGCCTGGGGAAAGATGCTTCCTTCCAGGCACTATTCATACGTAAACATCAAGGAAATGGCCACATGTCAGTGACAGGTTCACTGAGGACTGCCACATAAACAAGTTTCCATACTACAGAAGAAAGCCTGTATGTGAATTTAACAGGAAGATCTGCTCCCCTGGAAATCTCACTGTGCTGACTCCACTGCGGAGCATTTCATCTAGAACGCATTCCCCTGACCTATATATCAATATATATGCTCCAGTACCAACGTTTGTCTCACATTTTTGTTGTGATAGAAGTAGGGGGCAAAGCCTTAGGGCATACAAAGAGGTGCTTTAAAGTAAACTACATATTCTGATACAGTGATGTGTCTCATAATTAAATATTCCACTTCATCACTCAAATGTAGGCTTCCTTAATTTAAAGTGTGATGGCCTGAACTTAACATAAAACCTGATTTTGGAATTCTAGTTTATATAAATTATTTTCTCTCAACCAGATGGAATCCAATGTGCCAAAGCCAAAAAAAAAAAAAAAGAAAGAAAGAAAGAAAAAAAGTAAAATTCAAAGTAATTATGAAGGCGAAAAGAGGAAACAAGTGTCTCTATCAACTGTCTCAGGCCTTCTCCAAACAGGTTTAACAGGATTTCTACTTTGTCCCACTGCCTTTCCCTTACCTCTTGTCGCGTCCAGAAGCCCAAGAGAAAGGGCAATTTGGGGAGGGGAGCTATCAGTAAACATTCTGAACATAGGACTCCATCCTCAGAGTGTTTGGATTTAGATCATGGAGGACTCGAGTGCCAAGTGGTTAGTCTGTAGTTATACAAATCTGAAACTTAAAAATCACTTTGAATTAAACTGAATTTAAATACAGAATAACAGCTTTATCACTAAAATAATATTTGTCAAGTATGTACTTTGTTCTTCCACTCTGATAAAACTGGTTTTATAAACAATAAGTAACTATTAAAGCCACTGAAAAGAGCAAAATATTGATAATTCTGACAGACTCTGATGCACTGCCTACTCGCTAAAGCTTTACCCTCAAAGTACCATATCAGGTAGGGATTGTTTTTCCTCCTTTCCAACACTGAACTCAACCATATTGTAAGTTTCACATAGTTCCAAATCACTGTATTTTTCCATTTCCACCTGGCTTTCTTGGAAGCCTAACAGGCTGCATGGAAAGATGAAGGCTTTCCAAGGTCCAAACGTACAGCTGCTCCTTCCAAGGCCAGCTCTAAAACTGACGTGGCTGCCTCGTAGGCATCACCCGATCAATTATTAATGCCTTGTAGCCTTTTCACATTCCACTCTTTTCCAATTCACTGGAGAGGCTTACTACTTAACTTAAAAACCCATTATAACATAATGCTAAATGAAAAATTAGTACGCTATAACTATGTACAAAGTATACACAAACACAAGAACTGGAAGTGAATGTGAAAAACTAAAAGCAGTTAATTTGCTGGGGTAAAGATTTTTCTTGATTTATAAAATACTATTATTATTATATTGTTTGTGCAATTAAAAAACCACTAAAGAGGTAGTAATCACAATCTGTCACTGGTTAAGCACCCTTCTATAAGGGACAACACATCCTCTTTGAAGAAAGAGAGGTATTGGTTCTCTCCTCAATAAATAGCCTTTCTTAACAGATTGCACTTCGTGTGTATACAGGTGGAACTATTCAGAATAGAGAGGTGTATTATATGGTCCATGGAATGAACTTCTTCTATATTCCTTCTTAAAACCAACTGGTATTGTCTTGATCAGCTAGCCTTTTTCCGATAGAAGAGTGCCACCTCCCCTTCTTACCAGACCACTAAATAACCAGTTAGTAACCAATAAATATATAAAAGTGTGAAAAAGTGATTAAGAGCATAGTCTCTAGTCTAGAATTAAGTATGGGTTTGAGCCATGGCTTCACTGACCTGCTCTGCGACCACAAGCAGATTAATTAAACTCTCTGTGCCTCATTTTCCTCAAAAGTGGAAAGATATCGCCTACCTTGGAGGGTTTAAGGATTAGGAGAATAATGTAGGTAAAAAAGTGTATAACTAGTTCTCAGTAAGCACTCAGTAAATGTTAGCTAATATCATATTATATATAAATTATAATGTTAATTGATAATTATCAGAGCTAAACTGATGGAACGATTCAAAGAAACAAACTTCCAAGGGACTAGAACCCTGTTCTAAGAGGATGACACAAGAGTATCCCTGCCCCTTTTGGCCTCGGCGGAGATGAGAAAAGATACTGACAGAGTCTCAGGCCAAGAGCCAAGGAGGCAGCATCGGGGGTTGTGCTGCCTGAATTCACAGGGAACCTGGGAGAGAAGTGGTCCAGCCCATGAAGGCTCACTTAGGCCACCTCAAGGAGCCACAGTTTAAACAGCATCCCTCATCTCTATGCACAACAGAATCTTGCTTTTCCCTTCACTCCTCTACTTCCTAATCTCTATTTTGTATCCAGTGTTCAGAAATAGCCTCTTTACCCTTTTCTCCTACTCTGTCTCTACCTTCCATGCCCTTTACATAAATTGTTAGAGAAGCAGATAACAAGAACCGTGTCACTGGAGAGCTGACTCTGTGAGAATACATGATAAACAGCATCCCTTATCAGATAAGGCATACACCAGCAGGAACACTGTGCAGTGCTGAAACTGCTAATCTGCTGTACACTAGTCTCATGACACAGAAGACTGCTAGCTACAGGAAGAAATAAATGTTTCATCCATACCTTTGTTTCTTTCACAGCACCTGGCCTGGGCTTGTCCCCAATTGGACACATCCCTTGCCTGCTCAAAACCCCACACTTAGAAGAAAATCAAGCTCTTTACCCTGGCCCCTCCACCTCTCTACACTGGACAACGTCTTTCTGTTCTGTGCCACCCTCATCCTGCCTCTCAGCCTTTGCACTTCTGTCTTGCCCCTCCTGGAAGGCTATTTCCCCAGATCTTCACATGGCTATGGCCTCTCGAGTCTCAGATTAAATCGGCACTTTCTCCAACAGGACTTCCCAACTAAGAATGCCCCTTTCAAGCACTGTCCCGTTACTTTCCTCAAAGTCCCTGCCACTCCATGAACTTCATATTGACTCATTTACCGTTTCTACCACTAAAATGTAACTTCGATTAGAGTAAGGACCCTATCTGTCTAGTTCACCACTGTGTCCCTGATCCCTAGCCCAGTGACTAGCACATAGAAAAGGGCTCTTGATTTTTGTGGAGTTAATAAATAAATGAGTGATAACCTCTGAAGATGATAATGCTACCTAATAGTTATCGATTGCCTACTGTTTGCCTCCACCGTTCTAAATACTTTGTACTCATTATCTCATTTAAACACTCAGACAACATTACAAGGTTCCCCATTTTACGTGTTAGAATACCAAGGCTTAGAGAGATTAACTTGTTGTAAGGTCACTCAGACAGTAATTGGCAGAGCCAGGATTCTGGTCTGATTCGTAAAAGAATATATAAGAATATAAGAATAGGGGCTTCCCTGGTGGCTCAGTGGTTAAGAATCCACCTGCCAATGCAGTGGACATGGGTTCGAGCCCTGGTCCAGGAAGATCCCACATGCCACGGAGCACCTAAGCCCATGCGCCACAACTACTGAGCCTGTGTTCTAGAGCCCGTGAGCCACAACTACTGAAGCCCACATGCCTAGAGCCCCGTGCTCTGCAACAAGAGAAGCCACCGCGATGAAAAGACCATGCATCACAACGAACAGTAGCCCCTGCTCACCGCAACTAGAGAAAGCCTGCGTGCAGCAACAAAGACCCAATGCAGCGAAATAAAATAAATAAATTTTAAAACTATATATATAAGAATATAAAAATTTATATTCTTAGCCATGGTGCTATACTATCTCCAAGTCAGATTTCTTCATTTGTAATATGATAATAACCATGTCATCTCACATGACTTAACATGTTTATTATGAGGAACAAATATATAAGAACAGATTGGAAAATATAAAGTGCTATGCAGATATATCACAATACCCTAAAATAGTCACGAACTGCCTAGGATACATCTAACTAGGTCAAAAAGAAACTCGGTAAGCAATAAAATTCTTTAATCTCACACTTCATCTCTGGTACAACTGTCAGCAGTGGCGTGAATCTGACACTCCTAGATATATTTCAGCATAAGTCAATACATGTTCTACCCACCTACCCTTCCGCTGCTACTGCATAACTATGAAGTATGGGAAGAAGCCAACCAAAGCATTAATGTTAAAAAGAGGACCTATAAATACCAAGAAAATACTCCTGGTGAAGTCAGCTTCACCTTTATAACCAAACACCAGCAAACTGGTTCCTCATTCATCATGTGGGAAAACATGAGATAACTGGAACAGTCTTCAGAATCTTAGTGTCTCTGATGCTAGGACTTTAAGATAATTTTCACTAACGTAAGTGGTTCTCAACTGCAAATCTAAAAATAAGGCACTATTGATTATAATTCTAACATTTATGACAAATCTGATATACACATAAACGTATGCCATAAAATGTACATGTGCCTGTGTCTGAACAAAGCCACTACTGATTCAAGTTACAACTGCCATGCGTGTCTTCGCTAAGAATGTATCATGTAAGTCAATCGGTATACAGAAGAAGGAACATGGAGTTTGGAGTCCAAAGGTCTAGGTTTGTGCCATAGGGTTTGCAGGTACCTCTTGTTTGATCCAGTCAATCTGAGCCTCAGTTTCCTCAACAGCACAGTGAGGATGATGATAATGATGATGACAATAACAATACCACCAGCATCCCACATGTTGGTCAAGTTAGGATTAAGGGTGTTATTTATGCAAAAATACACCAGAAAGCATAAAGGAGTAAACAGACTTTACATTTTTTATATAGAAATTGGCAATTCTAACAGCAAATAACCAGTATAAATAAAAACTTTTATTGATATTCAGGAATGAAGAGAGTTGTAGGAAATACTTATTTGACCATAGAAATATCCAAGGAATTACACTCCCTTATTCAGACTATCTAGAAAACTTAACAGAGGCAAAAAGATCTCAAGGGCAATTTGATGAGACATCAAGAGAGTAGTTTTTTGGCAAACTCGCCAAGTCAGATACTTTTTCAATGGGTATTAATCTTAACGTCTTACTGTAAGCGTGTCCTGGTTTTTCCAGAATATGCTTTTCCAGAAATTTCAAGGGAGGTAAGTGAAAACCACTCCATGCCCATATACATTTATCAAAACATACTACCAGTTCTACAAAGGCTCTCACCCCAAACTACTTCCATTAGCCCTGGAGATGAACTAATAATCTGTAACTTAGTAACACTGCTTTTAAGGTTGATAATGTGAGCTTTAGTGCGGTTAGTTAGAGAAACAGAAAGATCTTTGGATTAAAATAAGTCTCTGCAGATTTCATGATCTATTTAGATATAGTTGAGGAATTTAGAAACAAAAATAAAGACTAATTCAGAGTTAAATTATTTTTATTAATAAAATTTAAGATATTTTAATAAAATACTTTTTAAACTATATTTCACCTTCCCAGTATAGCAGTACTAAGGTTAAAGTATGATTATCTCTAATGAATTGTGCTATTTAGCCATCAGCACTTATGAAACTAAGCACCCCTAAAACTGAGTTCCCTTACCAAATTTATAACTACTCTCTCTATCCAAAACTTTATTCCCTTTCTTGTCCCCTCTGACCTCAGTCCTGTGCTAACTGAACACTAATCAACCAGAGTCCGATGACTAAGGTTGCTGTTGTAGATAACATCGTTAATGTACTAAAATTGCTGTTGTCGATATTATAATTAAAGTACAAACTCAGGTTGTCTCTCCAGGACCAGATGGCCTCAAAGACCACCTGACAAGAGATTTGTAAACCGGAGACATCCTGACTCCGAAACCACAATTGAGAAATGTCACAGAGATGTCACAAGATGATGAGTAACCCCAGCTTCTTTGTTCTTTCCCTTTGAAACATCCCCAACTCTAAGACCACGATGAAGTAGATCTGAGGCTTGTCTCCCACTCCCTTGCTTGGCGCCCTGCACTAAAGCCCTTACTTTGCTACAGACACCCGCTGTCAGAGTTTGGCTTTCTGTGCCGTGGGCACATGAGCACACTTACAATTCAAAGTCTTACTAATTAACAGTGAGGAAAATTTCCAGATACTGCACAATGAACTGAACTCTGACAGTTATTAAGGGATACAACTGCAGAGGTAGGAAAAACAGTTGATAAGCAGAGTTTATAAACATTTGTTTTTCCTATAGAAAGTCTGTAAGGAACATTTCCTACTTCATGTCTTCAGAGATTTATTTTTACATCATACTAAAGATCACACTAAAAATTATCACTCTCTGCCACTCCCACTCAATAACCTAAGCTAGAGTAAAGTTTTAGGGATTCAACGAAGGAAAAGCACTCTATTGGGGAAACTGAAAAACTTTTAAAGTTTTTTTTTGCGGTATGCAGGCCTCTCACTGTTGTGGCCTCTCCCATTGCGAAGCACAGGCTCCGGACGCACAGGCTCAGCGGCCATGGCTCACGGGCCCAGCCGCTCCGCGGCATGTGGGATCTTCCCGGACCGGGGCACGAACCCGTGTCCCCGGCGGACTCCCAACCACTGCGCCACCAGGGAAGCCCCGGGGTTTTTTTTTTTCAAGTTATAAGTACAAAAAGTCTATTTCTCAGCCATCAACCAACCCTGAATAGTTAGGTTCAGAATGAGCCGATAAAAGGCCCTAACTTAAGAGCTGAAAGCATAGGGCCCTCTGTATTTCTATGGCCAATCCCACCAGCCAAAGTTTACTTACTTCATGGCAACTACAAAGCCCACTGCTAATCAAGAACCCCTCCTTCTTATGTCTGAGGATGAGATCACCCTGGATTTAGACCAATCTTCTCTTAGGACCTCAGGGTGTTTGGTTTGCCCTAATGCTTCTTGTCAATATGTCCTGGAGTAGAGCCCTGGAGCCCATGGCTTTTTCCCACCTCTGACCGGCTAACTTTCCTGCTTCTTCTCGTCCAGCCCTGACCCCCTGGGCCTTCTTGGAGATTTAAAAAAGAAAAAAAAGGGAGGAGGTGGGATTTATGTCACTGTCTCTCTGATGGTAACATAACAGAAACTGTACTGCTCTTTTTCTGATGAATGAATGTTGGTGCCTCCTTTCGGGAGGGCATTTAGGTGAGAAAGGACCCCTCGAGCTCAGGGTCACAGAAGTTAGTATGAAGAAGGACAAAAACAAATCCAGCACCCCAGGGAAACTATCTCTGATGAGGGGCTCCGATTCCTATTTGCCCCTTAGACCTATATCAGAATATTTAGGAACTTTTACTGGTTGTCAGCCTATTGGAATACAACAGAATCAGACGAAGTTACTGCCAACTCCTGATTCTAGGGTTCAAACAGTGAACCAAGTAACTGAGGGGCAGTGAGCCTCAGCCAGTAGGTCTCCCTGATTTAATCCTCACTAAATTAGACACCGAGGAAGGAGACTGTCAGACACAGATCCTTCTCCAGAGGCAGCAACAGTCTCAGAACAACACCAACACATACCTGAGCGTGGGCATGAATTACACAAGTGAATAAATAATTGATCCAGAGGCTGAAAGGGAAAGGATTCTTTTACACTGTAGTAATCTGAAGAGACTTCTTTGAAGAAGAAGAAGAAATAAAAATCCAGAAGCAAAGTTATTGTGGAACCAGGCAGAGATCAGCCTGCTGGGATGGGGACAGGTGGGAGGAATGGGCTATAGTCCGAAGAAACGCCTGAAGATAAAAACACACACATGGGGAGTAATAAGATCCAGCTCACACCGGCTCCAAGATCATGCTGATCTTTTCAGATGGAAAGTTAATAGGCAACATGTGAGTAAAAGGCAAAGGTGAAAATATTATGCCACGAACAGGTGAGGCAATGATTATTTTCTAGATGAAATGATTCTCAGTAATGAAGAACTGGTAGTAAATAAAATACCAACAGCAGTATCTAGTCATTATGCTCAGCACCCCTCTCCCAGGAGATGGGCAATGGTCAGCAACTGAGGGTGAATCCAACCCAGCAAACAGCCTAAAAAGAACCCACCAATTCTCTCTGGGAAGCAGAAGCTGTGCTAAGTGTGCTAAGAACTTGATAAGAACCGGGCAACAAGAGCTCTCACCTAAACCAGGCGTTATGTCTGCACAGAAGAGCTGCACCTGAAGGATCTCAATCGTGTCCTGGAAGCTTTCAGAGCAGATTGAGACAAAAGGCCAGAGTCCCTCCCCAGCCAGCCACTGTGGAGAAGGGAGTTCTCACTGGTGCACAGTCCAAAAAGCATTAAAGTTTCTCTTGCCTGGAAAATCAGTGACCCAGTCCAGCCAGAATCGCAACTCCTTTCTGACAGCATATTGGGTTCCATCTTTAAAATCCCAAATCATCTCCTTCTTTGTCTATGCAACTGAAGTGGGCTTCTAGGGAATACCAAGAAGCAGACTAGACTAAAGCAAAGGGGCAGAGTCAGGTCCAGGTTTAGGACATATAAGAGCAAGACACGGGAGGCTGTCAATGAGGGGAATGCATGAGCGAAGGGCCATATCTATCAAGGCCAAGAGACTCACAAGCAACCATGAGGGCAAGCCATGGTCAAAAAGCCCATGAGGGGCTTCCCTGGTGGCACAGTGGTTGAGAATCCGCCTGCCGATGCAGGGGACACGGGTTCGTGCCCCGGTCCGGGAGGATCCCACGGGACATGGGCTCGTGTCCCCGTCCGGGAGGATGCCACATGCCGCGGAGCGGCTGGGCCCGTGAGCTGTGGCCGCTGAGCCTGCGCGTCCGGAGCCTGTGCTCCGCAACGGGAGAGGCCACAACAGTGAGAGGCCCGCGTACCACAAAAAAAAAAAAAAAAAAAAAAAAGCCCATGGGCTCCCAAAGTGAGAAACCAGGACGTTGACAGGCACAGGGACAGGGGAACAGGAAGGAAACTTAGTTTGGAGCAGAAATCATTCCTGGCATTACGTGCTCACGGGAAAACCACCTGCTTAGTATAGTAAAGATGTGTTCCTGCAGAACTTACTGTATATAGTGGGAATATAGTAAATTCAGGGTAATTACTCTTCTGACCAAAAAGCTTCACAGGTCCGTTTTATCACACATTAGATTTCATGTCTGTATGATCCAACTTGAAGAGAGCTTACCTTTCTATCTGAAACAAATCAACAGAGGCCACTGAAACTGTGCAGTCACAGTAAAGAAAAATAAAAATTTTTAATGATAAAATTCATGCTAATCTTTATGTTGTGCAATGCCAGTCTTAAATGCAAATATAAGAGTGTTTAGGGACTTCCCTGGTGGTTCAGTGGCTAAGATTCTATGCTACCCATGCACGGGGGCCCAGGTTCATTCCCTGGTCAGGGAACTAGATCCCACATGCCTCAACAAAGATCCTGCGTGCTGCAACTGAGGCCCGGTGCAGCCTAAATATAAAATAAATAAATAAATATTTTTTAAAAAAGAGAGTGTTTAACTCCTATGCAGAATCACTGAAATTACACAATTTACATTTCACAGCCCATCCCCAGAAGGTACCTGGAGCTAGCCAGAAGAAACAAATTCAAGCCAGGCTCAAGAAGGTTGGAAGGAAGAAGAGAAGGTGCTGTGTTCGTGCAGCCAAAGCAACGGGAGCATTCCTCTGGGCACAAGGGTACTCGTGGGAAGAGCATGGACTCTCAGGGGTGGGTGGGGAAGGGGGGCAGTGTTGCAAGCATACGCTCAGGGCCTGATGGCTGCTGGCTTTTCTCTTCTGACCACCAACCAGACCAAGGCTGTGGGGAAATAGAGCCAGGCATCTCTCCTGCCCATTGGCCAGCCACTGCAATCCATGCTAAGGGACACCCAAGGGTTTTTAAACCTCCACACCTGGACAGAGTAGACACCTGGATTGGGGGCGAGCTAGAGGCGGACACACCAAACGTGCCAGCGTGCTGCCAGCACGGGGCGGGGTGGGCTGTCACCACTCCCCACAACGCTGCGAAACGTAGGTACCTGACCCCAACCCTCCCTGAATTTGTACCCAGGCCCCAGCAGGAGGCGGAGGATGACAGTAGAACATGGGCCTCCTCCTCCCCAACATGAGCCAGTCACCACCCCAGGTGAAGGGTAGCAGTGGACATGGCCGGTGGCTGGAAGGGGAAGCAGAACAGGGCCTAGGGATATGGAAAGGCAGAACTGCACATGAGCCAGGGCCCCAAACCTCCAGCACAGGCTCCATTGTCCCACTGGACCTCATTTACAAAATAAGATCAAATATAAAATTATTAAGAAGTTCAAGATGCTGACAGCAAAACATTAAACCAAGCATGGAACCCTTCTGAGCACACAGCCCTTTGGGACTGCACAGGCCACATGTCCAGAAAGCCAGCCCCCTGCCTGATTCTCTGCTATAACATGAAAAAAAATTTTAAAGGAGACTAGTCTGTAGCTGTCCACGAAGTTTCCTTAAACTACGCTTTAAATGGAAATGGAATAACAACACAATTTCTCTAAAAAATATGTTCTGCCAAATACAATGAAATCTTGATAATGCTGGTGCCAGAGAACTAAACTAATCCGGGCCTGCAGGGTAATTAGACTGCTTCAACTCCTCGAACAGAGTGAGGGAAGCATGTGTGTCATTCTGTTTTCCAGGTTATTATTTGACCCGTGATTCATTTAAACTGGAGGTTTAAGAAGATGGTCGTATTGTATACACAAAATCACTTGGCAATAAACATTCCAAATACACTTTGAATAAATAAATAAATGAATAGAAATATTTGACTAAACACTTTATATTTTTTACATTAGGGAAACAAAATTCCTACTTGCCTCATATCCACACACACATACACATACACACACACACACACACAATTTAAAAATTATTCCCCATAAAATAAGCTGTATTTCAGAGTGGCTTAGATTATACCAGAAGTTCTGAAGAGTAAAAATAACCCTGTCACCTTTAGATAGATTTTGTCTAATCAATTCTTCCGCTTTTTTTTTTTTTTTTTTTTTGGCCATGCTGCACAGCATGCAGGATCCCAATTTCCTGACCAGGGATCCAACCTGTGCCCCCTGCATTGGAAGCTCGGAGTCTTTTTTTTTTTTTTTTTTTTTTTTAAGCTCGGAGTCTTTAATCACTGGACCGCCAGGGAAGTCCCATCAATTCTTAAAAAAAAAAAAAAAAAAATTAAACATTCTGCAGTGATTGCAACAACTCTAATACCTTGTTCAAATACTAATAATCATCACTATGATATGATGGCCATCCTCTTTCCAAAATGGCTGTCAAGTAAACTACAGTACCTGTTGGCACACAGCATAAGTTAAAGTCACCAAGATCGGTGCTTAAAATGGTTCATGGATGGGTGCTGGTCCATCAACTACTTATTACCAGTTCACGACAAGATAACTAAAGAAACAGAGTGTTTAGAAATGTTTATAGCAATTTGAAAGGGGAGTTTTTTATATCTGATAGATTTATAATATAAAATACAAATCCAACATTATATGTTGCTATTTTTCTTCTTTTAGTAATTTTGGACTGGAGATATACACACAATAACAGATTCCTATTGGCATTTTACTTTACTTCCATTTAAGGTATGAAATTTATACTGTGTAGAAACTCTTAAGTGCAGAAAAACATATTGAAAATGCAAAGGCTGCCAGAGTTATCTGGCCCTAAATTAAACTAAGTTAAATCTCTAAAACAGTGACATGTAGGAAAACTAACATGTCTCAACTCTAATCTCTGGTGCAGGGGCCCATTTTTGTGTACTTATGTATACTTTAAAACAATGTTAATGAGCACATTTCACACTGGTATTATGCCAGTGATTATAAGTAGACCCAGAAGAAAATGTTTTATTTTTCCAAGAATCTGAGAAAGTATTACACAGAAGAAAAGGAGAAATGGAAGAAATGCTTCATGAAACCCAAACTAGAGATGTTGGAAGAACAATGTCAGAGTCCTTCTCTAAATATCAGTGTGATTCTGCAATATGAAGATGTGCAAATCAGCATTTATAGAGACAGATGCAAGCAATACAGTTGTGACCACATTTTTAATATTTCTAAATATTTTAAGTTAATTTCTATGATGGATGTTCCCATTAATACTACTTAATGATTTAAACCAGCCACATATTTAAAAACTGCCCCTCCCTATGGGACTTCCCTGGTGGTCCAGTGGTTAAGACTTCACCTTCCAATGCAGGTGGTGCGGGTTCGATCCCTGGTAGGGGAGCTAAGATCCCACATGCCTCAGGGCCAAAAAAACCAAAACATAAAACAGAAGCAATATTGTAACAAATTCAATAAAGACTTTAAAAATGGTCCACATAAAAAAAAAAAAAAATCTAAAAACAAACTGCCCCTAATCAGCTTTAAAAGAAATTCCTTTATCATGGAAATTATGAGTGTGGATACATAAAATATTTGAAGGAAGACATCCAAAATAATAAAAATAAAGACCAGAAATCCTACCAGTACCATGGTTTCCAAACTAGTAAGGTTATGGAGTTCTTTTGTAGTGTTCTTTAGTTTCCAAAATTCCAAGTCCTAGATAAGGCCTGGATCTGATCAAGGTTCAGACAACTTTAAATATATTCACCATAAATGTTTTTGATTTTTTTCTGAGAGCCAGAGTTAACAACCCATGGCACAGTGGGGTTAACAGCAATTATTTAAGTCCAAAAAAAATGCATCCTATTTTATTTGGCTTACTCACTCCTTATACTAAGAGGTGAAAATCTGCCTTTTCCTTTCTTTTTTTTTTTTTTTTTTTTTGGCGGTACGCGGGTCTCTCACTGCTGTGGCCTCTCCTGTTGCGGAGCGCAGGCTCCGGACACGCAGGCTCATCGGCCATGGCTCACGGGCCCAGCCGCTCCGGGGCACGAACCCGTGTCCCCTGCATCAGCAGGCGGGCTCTCAAACACTGCGCCACCAGGGAAGCCCCCTCTTCCTTTCTTATATTAGGATATCTACTGATACCTAAGCACATCTGTGTATCTGATTATAAAATCTAAATATAATACAAAATATTACTGCCAGTACTTCATGGCTTCAAAATGTCCTGAATGCAAACAAACGGCAACAATTTTTAAAACATTGTAGAGGACTTCCCTGGTGGTCCAGTGGGTAATACTCCGTGCTTCCAATGCAGGGAGCCCAGGTTCAATCCCTGGTCAGGGAACTAGATTCCCACATGCTGCAACTAAAGATCCCACGTGCCACAACTAAGACCCAACACAGCCTAAATAAATAAATATTTTTTAAAAAAAAACAAAAACACCAAAATGACAAACTGGGAAAAATATTTGCAGCTCATATCACTGACAAATGGCTGAGCTTCTCAATAAGTTAGGAATTCCTACAAATCAATAAAAAAGCCAACATCCCAGTAGAAAAACAAAGGATAGAAGAGACACTTTAGAAGAAGGAAATACAAATAAGTGACTCTCTGAACACAAAAGATCCTCAACCTTATCCATAATTAGTATTAAAATTACCCACATAAAATACCATAATGATTACCTATTACAATTTTCCATAATATAATTTTACCCAGAATAAGAGAAACATGTTATAATGAAATACCACTCTTTCTCTAACACACTGTCAAAAGCTGTTAACTAATTGTGTTAGTGCAACTGAAGGTAAATTGTGCATTCTCATACTACTTTTGGGAATGTAAAGTTGTACCACCTCTATGGAGACAATATGGTAAGTTTTGTTAAAATTATAAATACATACCAAAAAGCATATTATTGGGTCAAATGATAAAATTAAACTCAGATGGCATATATTAGAGAAATATATTGTATCTATGTTCAATTTACTGAAGTTAATAACTTGTGGTTATATAAGAGGATATCCTTATTTTGAGAAAATACACATTGAAGCATTTAAAGGAAAAGGGCAATAATATATTCAACTTATACTTAAATGGCTCAGAAAAAAGGTTTCCTCGAATACATGTATGTATATGTAAATGCACACAGACACAGAGAGCAGGAGAGAGAGAAGAGAGCAAATGATAAAGCAAATGGAATAAAATGTTAGGAGATGATAAAGGGTTTTCAGCAATTCTTTATACTATCCTTGCAACTTTATTGTTAAATAACGTTTTTAAAAGCGTGGAAAAATGCACACACCCTTTGACCCAGAACTTTCCCTTTTGGCATATAAAACCATTTGTCAACTCTTGCTACAGACGATGAAAAAGGATGAAGCATCTCTATGTGTGTGGTCTGACTGGGCCCATCTCTAAAATATTTAATTTAGTTTAGAAAGCAACATTGAATATTTACTACTTTTACCCTGTTTACTTCCAATTAGAATCTGAGGGGACCTATTTGTGTGTTGGTGATTTTTTTTGTTTTTTTGCCTGCACTGCACAGCATGTGGGATCTTAATTCCCTGACCAGGGATCAAACCCATGCCCCCTGCATTGGCAGCGCACAGTCTTAACCAGGGAAGTCCCTGTGTGTCAGTAATATTAAGTTCAATCCTCTTTTCAGAACTCCTGGGCTGATTTAGCCCAGATGATAAGGTCTGTTCAGAAGATGTAGCACAGAACCTTAACCAGGGAAGTCCCTGTGTGTCAGTAATATTAAGTTCAATCCTCTTTTCAGAACTCCTGGGCTGATTTAGCCCAGATAAGGTCTGTTCAGAAGATGTAGCACATGGTTACCAAGGACAGACAGCCCACTCAGTCCCCTTGATCTTGGCTTCGTTGAACCACACTTGCCTTCAGAGTCACAGCAAAGTCCCACCCCCATCTTCTTCAGCAGGACATCTCCTGTTACTGTGCTTGCCTTTGGTCCCACTCCTGTTTTGATGATTCTCTTTCGCTGGTTTCGTCCTCCTGGGGCCCTGTAGTATCTTCTGCATGGGGATGAGGACATTTCCTTAGTCAGATCTGAACCAGCTTTCTCTAGTTGTGTGAGGCAGGAGAGGAAAGTAAAATTATGTGCCGATACCTATCCTCAACAGCTCTGAGCCCTTCACAGCTTCCTTCCTAGTGGTCCGCTTCAGCAAAACCACCTGGGCTAAATCATCTATGGGTGCCACATAGGACTGAGTGAATGAATAAAAAGAGGTGTAAGGCTACCACAAATTTCATGAAATTCACTTTCCAGGTTGTACTCTGCCTTTTACTATTTGCATCAGTTTTTCAATTATAATTAATTTCCTAAAAATAGAGTAGATTGCCAAGAAGAAGCCCTACAAGGCCAATGGTCTGAATGATAAAGTTCGTCTGTAAATGTTTCACCTTGAGGCAGCAAGATGCATTTACTTTATATTTTACATTTCTTCAATGACATTGCATATTCGTGTTATATTGTATTTCATCTTTGGTGAGTTGTCTGTCGATGTCTTTTACCTATTTTTGTTTTGGAGTGGTAGTCTTCGTAAAGACTATAAGATAATAATGACGTCAACAAATACCGTATACTAACACATATATATGGAATCTAAGAAAAAATGTCATGAAGAGACTAGGGGTAGGATGGGAATAAAACACAGACCTACTAGAGTATGGACTTCAGGATATGCGGAGGGGGAAGGGTAAGCTGGGATGAAGTGAGAGAGTGGCATGGACATATATACACTACCAAATGTAAAATAGATAGTGGGAAGCAGCCACATAGCACAGGGAGATCAGCTCGGTGCTTTGTGACCACCTAGAGGGGTGGGATAGGGAGGGTGGGAGGGAGGGTGATGCAAGAGAGAAGAGATATGGGAACATATGTATATGTATAACTGATTCACTTTGTTATAAAGCAGAAACTAACACACCATTGTAAACAGTTATACTCCAATAAAGATGTTAAAAATAATAATAATGACATCATATCCAATGTTCTGTCCATTTTGAAAAAAATAGCCCCTAAAATGTCAATAATTTGGCTCTGCTCTCTCTCCCTTTCCCTCCTTCTTTTCTTGTGGTACAGTAGAAAAGGCACTAAATTTGGAGGCCTAAAATGCAGGTTCATTGCTGAGTCCCTGGGATTTATCTACTTACATATAAAGTGAAGGGGCTGGATTAACTGGTCAGCAAGGCCTTAAATGTCTAAAAGTCTTTAGTCTATTAGTCCTTTTCTATTCCTTCCCCAATCATCACCAGCCTCATTCTACCTATGATGGTAAGATGACTTAACTGTGAGTTAATTATAGGACGTTTTTTTTTGGTAGCCATAAATCACTGGTGACGTAAAAATCAAAGGAAGAAGTACAGAGAAAAGAAATGGTCCTTCATGCCCTCAGAAGTTTCAGTTTCTATGTAAATGATAAAATTAGTTAAGATTCTACCATCTCAGGGTCAGGCTTTGGCTCTGTTGAGGATGTTAATGGCATTATTGCAAACAAATAGCTTCAAAGCAAATAACACAATATTGACTAAAGCAGACACAGTCCAAAATTTTGGTTTATTTGGTAGTGCAAAAGAATAAGCTAGTCACATCAGCTCTGATCCTCCCACTTCCTGTACCAATCCTCTTCAATATTCTGATTTCCACACACTTGCCTTCAGCCAACTTACTTCTAAAAGACAAAATTTAAATAATCAATTTGTGCGTTGCTAAAGCAAAGCTGGTTTAGAATGTTTTAGTTTTATCATCAAAAGGGCCACGACTTTGCATTTTCTAGTATCCCCCATCCTAATATCTGTTATTTTCTTAGAAATTCAAATTTTTCTTTAAAAGATCTGGCTCCCGAAAAAATATAAGTACATTTTTTTTTTTTTTTTACAAATGGTGAGGGGAGAAATCCACTCAAAATTCTACCATTCTAATACAACTATCGCTTGTTTGTTTCTCCATATTCCCTTCATCTTCGTTCACGTTCATGCAGATTTTTAGAGTCACAGTCGGGTGATACACCCTCACTATACATCACCATCAAACATTTTCCAAGTTGCTACAAAGAAGTCATTATCAGTTGCAACATAATTCATAAAGTAGATCAACATCATTTATTTAACCACTTCTACATTGGGGGGCATTTGACTCCAAAGTTTTACTCTTTTACAGTAATGGTATCGTGAAGATTTTCATGCATAAAGCTTTTTCTTAGGAGTCATTAGGCAAGGTCCTAGGGAATGAGATTCTGGGTTAAGTGGTGTGACTATATTTGGCATTTTTTAAATAGATCTTGCCAAATTGTTTTCTCAATCAAACAGTAAGGATTATTAAACACCTAAGTGTGATGCTAAAAATATTATGGGATGTGAGAAATATTCCCTTTTCATGGGTGTGGGAGGTAATGGGTCGCTAAAGGCAGTGTGATAAGACACACTACACTCCTTCGGCCCCTGATTCCTCAACGCTTGGGACATAATAAGCAAACATCCTACTACAGTCCTTTCATCTGGTGGTACGAGGGCAAAACACTCCTTTAGGTTTCAGTAAAAGGATAAAGAAAGAGTTCGTAAGGTTCATGACCTTCTTTTAAAAGTATCACACCTTGGGCTTCCCTGGTGGCGCAGTGGTTGAGAATCCACCTGCCGATGCAGGAGACACGGGTTCGTGCCCTGGTCCGGGAAGATCCCACATGCCACGGAGCAACTAAGCCCGTGAGCCATGGCCGCTAGGCCTGTGCGTCCGGAGCCTGTGCTCCACAACGGGAGAGGCCACAACAGTGAGAGGCCCGCATACCGCAAAAAAAAATAAAATAAAATAAAAAAAAATAATAAAAGTATCACACCTAGAAATCTGAAGAGACATTACTTATTTTTGTTCAACTTGTACTGTGATCCTTTTTCTCAAGACCTGATTCTTCTCTAGACACCACAACTGAAAAAGAAAGAATAAGGGAGCAACCAGAAAAATGGCTTCAAAAAAACAAAAAATGGAAACACTTTCTTACTACTTATAAACTGCAAGAAATAATGCCAGCCAATTCTCTTCATCCTGTAACATCTTTATCATTAACAACTTTCCCCTTTCTATCATTACTAAGACAACACATGATACATTTTTTAAAGTATTTCTGTTCTTTTTTTAAATTTTTCATTTATTTTTGGCTGCGTTGGGTCTTCATTGCTGCGCGCAGACTTTCTCTAGTTGCGGTGAGCGGGGGCTTCTCTTCATTGTCGTGCACGGGCTTCTCATTGCGGTGGCTTCTCTTGCTGTGGAGCACGGGCTCTAGGGCACACGGGCTTCAGTATTATCTTTTAATTCATACACAAAAAACGGAGATGTAGAAAGCCCTCGGCCTTCCAACAACAACAAACCCCACTGCTGTGGTATGATAGACATAGGAAAAAGTCTGAAAGAACACAAAATCAAATGCAGTCGTCCCTCAGTACCTGCAGGGGATTGGTTCCAGGGCCCATCTTGGATACCAAATTCCAGGGATGCTTAAGTCCCTTATATAAAATGGTGTACATCCTCCTATATACTTTAAATCATCTCTAGATTACTTATAATATCTAATACAATGTAAATGCTATGTAAATAGTTGTAAATACAATGTAAATACTATGTAAATAGTTGCCAGGCATGTGGCAAATTCAAGTTTTGCATTTTGGAACTTCCTGGAATTTTTTTTCCCAGAATATTTTCGATCCACAGTTGGTTGAATTTGCAGATACAGAACCATAGACATGGAGGGCCAACAATACTATACTAGAAAGTAAAACAAAATCCACTATATATAGGCTTTTGCAACTTGCTTTTTATGTAGCTTCTACATATATACTTTTCATTAGGAAATATTTACAGCATACATAAAATTATAGAAACTCACCAACCAGCTTTATCTTTTTTCATATTTATTTGTTTATTTATTTTTATTTGGTTGTGCTGGGTCTTAGTTGCGGCAGGCGGGCTCCTTAGTGTTGGCAAATGAACTCTTAGTTGCAGCATGCATGTGGGATCTAGTTCCCTGACCAGGGATCAAACCCGGGTCCCCTCCATTGGGAGCGCAGAGTCTTAACCACTGCGCGACCAGGGAAGTCCCCAACCAACTTTATCTAATCTAACGTTTTGCAATATTTGCTTTAGATTTAAAAATATAGAGAGTTGAAGCCCCTCGTGTGCCCCCGTTATCTGTTTCCCTCCCTCCCTTCATAGAGATAAATCACATCCTGAATTGGCTATATATCATTTCAATGCATGTTTTTATATTTTTATTACATAAGTATGTTTCAATATAATATATTTACCTTATTCAATTCTAAGACGCATGCCTTTTCATATTATATCTCTAAAACTGGGATGCACCTTACAATCCACAATAAAGCATTACATCACAATTTAATCTGCAGGTTTTCCTCTTCGTCAGTGTACATAAAATAGGGGTGCATCTCAGCAACAGTGTTTTAGATTCTATGAAATGTGGTAGTATTTTTTCCATGGTTTTTTTTTAATGAAATGTAAATAGTATCACGTTAAACATTCTACACCTTCATATTTTCATCCAATACTATGAGATTTACCAATGCTGTTACATGTATGCAGCATCTTTAAATGTTCTTAGCTCACCACTACACACCACAAGATTAGGAGTCCTCTAGGTAAGGAGCAAGTCCTACGCTAGCTAGTGAAAAACGGCAACCATTATTGCTCAAATGTGTGTGCTTGGCTAAAACAAAGAAAAGGAGTAACGAGATGGAAATAAGAAAAAAGGGAAGGAAAGAAGATACACAGAAGACGCTTCCTTGATACGTAAGTAGCTGGGGACAGCAGACAACTGCTTAACTAAACGTGATGATTCAGGAATAAAAATGATGACAGGAGGAACTGTTCCCTGGAAATCTGTGCTGTTGCTACTCCAGAGCCCAGCTGGAGACGCAGTTTGCTCATGTCAACCAAGCAGACACTAAGACCCCAGACCCCACCCGCCTTTACCCAGCGAACTCTGCTCACTGACTCCAAGGGGGCCCAACACCAGCATCGGGACAGGGCAGGCCACAGGGACTGAGAGAGGACAAACAAGGGGCATTTACACAGCGGGGACTGCAGTCTCCCTCTGCTTCCCTGATTTCTGCTCCTCCCTGCCCCTCCACCCCGCCTCCTCTCTCCACTCCCCTCACCTGCTCACTTACGTTCCTCCTTTCTGTTACTTTACTTGAGGAAGTCTACTCGAAGACCTGTGTCCACTGTCTGTCTGTCTGCTCTCCTACACACATAGACACACACACACAATCATTCAGTGAAAAGCCATGATGATCACTCAGTACTAGATTTTGCTGATGAGACATAAGAAAATTTCCATTACTGGTTCCTAAAGCCAAACTCCAGTTTTAGCTTATTCGGAGTTTTAAAAGTGAAGGAAATAATAGGACTAGAGTTCCTAATAGCTTTTTCTTTTCTCTTTCCATATGATACAAAAATACCTTGGTGGAGGCAGATTTTATTTCTAAAAAGAGCCTCAGTGGCCAAACACACATACAGAGACCTTACCTTCCAGAATCAGAGGACATACTGTGATAATTAGCAATGTAATACGTCCCTGTAAGAATTAGCACTTAGATTGTATTTTTCCCCTTTATCTCCATTTAACCACAAGCTTATGACACTAGTTTATCTAATAGCAGCTAACAGAGAAACACCCATATTTATGCATATTTCTCAAAAAAATAGAAGTATTACTGAATTCATGAATAAATG
Organism: Kogia breviceps; assembly: GCF_026419965.1. Taxonomy (NCBI): domain Eukaryota; kingdom Metazoa; phylum Chordata; class Mammalia; order Artiodactyla; family Physeteridae; genus Kogia; species Kogia breviceps. Next base: position 42,581,467 of record NC_081322.1, on the reverse strand, counting down.
TACCTTTTAAAGAAAAATAGAATTCCTCAATTAAATTATTAATAAACTATACATTTTTATCTTTAACAAAGATAATATTTTAAACTAGTGTATTTTATTTAGTATAATGTAATAGAACTAAACAGTCCCCAACCATTTTACTGATTTTCTTTCTCCAAAACATTCTGTAAGCCATAAAATCTGCAGGTATTCTGGCGTTTTAGAGCATTCTGCAACTTAAGTTCCTGTTACTTGCTAACATATTTGATGTGTATTTGAACATAAATTATTGGAACATTCTTTCAACTGTCAAGTTTGATTGACTCACTTTCTGTCAAGTTATCCTAATTAACCCACAGCCTTCAGGCTTTGGGATTATTGCTGTCAATTCTGTACAACCATTTGTTTAATGCACAGTCTGCTCTAATACCTTCCATGGTGAACCTGCAAATATAAACCCTTTTTGATTTTTACTCATTAACTAGACATTGGAAAGTACCATGCTGTATAATCTGTATTAATGTGTGAATACAAGTTTTGCCTACTTCATATGAAGCATTCAGAAAGAACTTATTAAACAAATACTCTCAGTGAAGGACTTTCATTTGTTCAAAAACTTCACTGAATGCCCACTATGTGTCAAGCACTGTGCTGGGCCGTACAGATATAATTGTAAACAAGGCAGACATAGATAGCCCCCGCTCTCATGGGCCTTATACATTTAGTAAGGAAGACAGACATTAACACATAATTATAACCAAACAGAGAGAAAGCTAATGCCACAATTTGTGCCTTGCACCGCACCTGCCAAAGTTTAAGCTCAGTACATATTGTTATCATTACCTCAATTACAAAAATACAAACAGTCTACCCAGTAAAGAACTGTTAAAAAGTTAAAAATCAGGAGTGATACAAAGGGAGCAAAAGAGACGATAGTCATGCTTCAAATTAAAATTGTGGTATAGTGGTGATGGACGCCCAACACTGTGAATGTACTTAACGCCACTGAAGTGTACACTTAAAAATGGTTAAAATGATAGATTTTGTTATATATATTTTACTACAATAAAAAGACAGCATTTAAAAATTGTATTAGGTTGTTAAATGTTGAATCAACGTCACCAAAGACTTATAACACGTGAGTACTTCCGCATCTCAGAATGGTGCATAAAAGGTGGAGAGAAGAGGAAGCCATACAGCACACAGTTGAAAGCAGACAGAAAATGTGAAACTACTTTGTTTCAATTCTCTTCTAACCTTACTGAATCGTTCAGTTCACCTGCTCTGCTCACACAGCCTGTAGAGCACAGCTGAGAAGGAAAAAAAGAAAAAAAAAAAAAAGCCACAACCTTAGAAACGGGTTTCACTACAAATTCACAATTTCCAATATTTCCAATCTCGGTTCAGTTCTCAGAACTCTTCTCAATCCTTTTCCTTAACAGTAATCAGCTCCCAAACCTTTGCTACTCTCTCAAATCTGCTGTTAAATCCCACGTTATGCTTAACACATACCCTCCTTCTCAGAGGAAGCAAAGGCCCCCTCAGTTTCCTGATCCTCACCAACCCTACGCCTCCATTTGTTTCCGTTCTTACTTTCCCCTCTCCAGGTCCTGAATAGGTGGCATCTCTGGCAATTGCACTGCCCCCTGCCCCACCAGCAGCAGCAGCAGCTGTGCTCTGAACTCCCTCATCTGTGACCTGCTCATGAATCTTATTCCATCAACTAGCCACTTGGTAACTTGACCTTCTCCCTCTCTACAGGCTCCTTCTCCTCAAGCTACTCCCATGTTTTAAAAAAATTGTTATTCCCCCCACCCCTGACCCTAAATCCTCTTCTAGCTACCACCCTATTTCTCCCCTTTCTCACTTCTAAGGTTGCACTACCATCCCTACCTCCCAGTCACTGCTCCACAGACTACAATCAGGCCCCACTCCCTGCACACCCAGGCCAATGATTGTACGCTAGCTGAAGACATCAGTGATTTCCCAATGACTCATTTCAATGGACCCTCTTCAGTTTTTTTTAAAAATAGAAAAACTCAGCCATATTTGACTCTCTTGATTGGCAGTACCACCATTCACCTAAAATCACCGAAGTGAAAAACCTGCCTTTCCAGAGTCCTTGCATACTATTTCACCTCCTCATTCAGTCACACACACACACACACACACACACACACACACACACACGTACACACACAAAAATACATAGTATTATCCTCTTGTTAAATTAAAAAATACAGGTAAACTTATTGAATAAAATGAAAATTAACATAAGGTGCACGAGAGACAAAAACATATGTCCACACAATGACTTGCATGCAAATGCTCACAGCAGCACTATTCATAGCAGGCAAAAACTGGAAACAACCCAAATGTCCATCAACATATGAATGGATAAAAAATTGTAGTGTAGGCATGCAATGGAATACTAGTCAGCAATAAAAAGGACTGAACTGCTAGTACAGTCATCCCTCAGTATCTAAGAGGAGTTGGTTCCAGCCACCCAGCAGATACCAAAGTCTGCAGGTGCTCAAGTCCCTTATATAAAGTGATGAAGTATCTGCATATAACCTATTCACATCCTCTTGTATACATACTTCAAACCATCTCTAGGTTGTAACCCAGCAGGACCCTCTGGGGCCTTCCCGGGACAGACCCCTCCCCCATAGCCTCTGCTTTAGCTCCTCTCTGAAGTGCAGATAATAGTGTCTGACGCACATTTCCTGAGTTATTTTACAGATGCTAAAACCTCCACCAAATGGAAGAAATTAACTACTTGACCATGAGCATGTAGCCCCCAGACCTAATGGCACCTGAGGATTGATAATGTTAACCCCTGTGACCCTGCCCTGTTACCTCACCATCAGCCAATCAGAGAATTGTGCATGAGCTGATCACACACCCTGGAACTCCCCTCCCACACCTGGCTTTTAAAAATGTTTTGCTGAAACCCATGGGGAGTTCAGATGTTTTGACACAAGCTGTCCTGGACTCCTTGCTTGAGGTTCTGCAATAAACGCTGTGCTCTCCTTCACCACAACCTGGTGTCAGTAGATTGGCTTTACCGCCTGCCTCCAGCAGACCCAATTTGGTTCAGTAACAGGTTACTTATAATACTAATGTAAATACTACGTAAACAGTTGCCAGCATGTGACAAATTACAGTTCCGCTTTTTGGAGCTTTCTGGAATTTTTTTCTGAATATTTTTTATCTGTGGTTGGTTGAACCCAGGAGAGCGAAACCATGGATATGAAGGGCCAACTGCACATGCAACAACATGGTACAGTCTAAAAGCATCATGCTGAGTGAAAGCTCGACACAAAAGAAAACATACTGGGGGATTCCATTTATAGAAAATTTTAGAAAAAGCAAAACTATAGTGACAGAAAGTAGATCAATAGTTGTCAGGGGCAGAGGTTCCAGGGATAGACTGGCTGCAAAGGGGCATGCAGCAACATCCTGGGGTGATGGAAGGCCCTGTATCATGACTGCAATGGTGATTATATTACCATATACATTTGTCAAAACTCATCAAATGGTCTTCCCTGGTGGCGCAGTGGTTGAGAGTCCGCCTGCCGATGCAGGGGACACGGGTTCCTGCCCCGGTCTGGGAAGATCCCACATGCAGCTGGGCCCATGAGCCGTGCCTGCTGAGCCTGCGCGTCCAGAGCCTGTGCTCCACAACGGGAAAGGCCACAACAGTGAGAGGCCAGCGTACCAAAAAAAAAAAAAAAAAAAAAAAGATCCACATCAAAAAAAAATCTTAAAAAATAAAAAATTCTTGCCTAGTCCTAGTAACCAGAAATACATATACAAGTTGCAAGCCTTAACCTATTAAGCCAGTTCTGTTAATCCTTAGCTGGGGTAAACCTATGAATGCCTACCTGAAAAAACCACAATATAGTGTATTAATGCATGTTCCCTGTGGTTCCACATACAGTTTCCAGAGTTATAGAAGGATCATGCTATAATGCAGGGGAGAAAAGGGTGAAGGCAACTAGTTTCCATTCACTTATAATTAGTCTTAGGCTGATTAATTATGACAGTTCCACTAACTCACTGACTTGCTTTCCAAAAATTAAGGATATTTCCAGCTAAATAGAGTAATTATCCAAAGATTAGTGGCTGGTGATTAATTTATCCTCTTAAGTGACCATAAATAATAGGGATTACATTGCCTTGACATTTTTCCATAACCCATTCTCAGTTGCCACCAGACACCCAAAGTCATCATGATGAATTAGCGGAAGAGACAGTTTAATTGTATTAAGCATTACTTTTATCTGATTTTTTTCCAAAAATTAATAATAGTCTGCCTTTTGCTTTAAGTGTCTCGATATTTGTTTCCTAATCAAAGCTACAAAAAAAAACCTACCACATATACCAGCTAATTATAATAGCATACACATAATGAACACTAAGTTATACAAAACAGTGTATTTTCAAGTCAATACCAAAAAACATACATTGCTCTTTTGTGATTCCTGACCTTTGGTATTAGCAAATCTCTCTGGTGTGTTGGCATGGGATTTAAAAGACTATATGGCTTCTGTTTCTCAAACTCTGAGGAAAAAGTACTTGAGTTGGCCTTTCCTCTCCCTCCCCTCCCCATGATCACTGGATATGAAATTGACCTGTCATCAGGCCAGTACTTGAGTTCACCCCAACAAGCACAACAGTAGACAAGCATGGTCAAAACACTTCCTTAAACCCTGACATGTGCTTTAATACAGACCTTGTAAATGAAGCCAAAAGGTACTAAAAGATGAAACAGTTACTGGAAGGAAGGGTAGGGGGTAGGGGTGTCTTGGCTTTTACAAAATCAGGCAGATACCCTCTTCTTGCACAATCATCAATTCCCTTTCACCCACCCCCTGCTTTTACTGGTTCTTCCTCCAGGGTCACTGCACTTCCAGCACCTTCAGCTGGGCTTCAATCACAAGAGAGCAATTCAGAACCTGAATTCTGAGAGATTACAGCACAGCACATGAGTCAACACACACACCCACATACAGGGGCTGTGCCAACCGACTCAAGAGTGTCTGACATATCTGTTGTGCATCCAAAGCACTTCGACATTCTTTTATCTTACTTCAGTCTCACTGCTACAACTGAGGAACTGAGTAGCTGACTCAGCTCCTAAACTCTGTGAAGGCTGATCTACAAGATAACATCTTCCTGTTGAACAAGTTTTCCACCACTACCAATACTTTACATTTAAATTAGAAATACAGGGCTTCCCTGGTGGCGCAGTGGTTGGGAGTCCGCCTGCCGATGCAGGGGACGCGGGTTCGTGCCCCGGTCCGGGAAGATCCCACATGCCGCGGAGCGGCTGGGCCCGTGAGCCATGGCCGCTGAGCCTGCGCGTCCAGAGCCTGAGCTCCTCAATGGGAGAGGCCACAACGGTGAGAGGCCCGCGTACCACAAAAAATAAATAAATAAATAAATAAATTAGAAATACATAAATTAATTGAAACGATTCTAAGCCACTCCCACAGGCTCTTGGTCTAGAACATCTTGAAAATAAGACTTACAGACTGGTTTAATTAATTATACGGTGAATGCAAGAAACAGTAAATGCTGATAGTCTCAGAGGTCATGTAAAACTAAAGGGGAAAAAAAAACCCAAGTCTTAGGACTAAGTTTTGGAAATACTTAAGACAATGACAGTAAAAAATACAATCTGACCTTTGGAAAGTTGCAAATCTGAATTAGAGAAATCTAAATGCTGGAAAGATTTTTTTTTAAGGATAAAGTTTTGTTACTTTTAAATAAGATGATTTCAATGGAAACCAACTAAGCTACCTAGGTGCAGCCCCTGGGGCTTCTTGAGACAGAATTTCTCAGTTTACATCACATTCCTCATAAAGAGACAGGCTCTTTCCAAAGCTCTACCTCTGGCCTCAGCTTCACTCTGAGGCTCCAGGTTTACGTGTCCAGTTATCTGCTTGACATCATCCCCTGATGTCCTGCTGGCACTTCACACTCATATGTCTAACATCTGAGTCAGCCTTTCCCTGTCAACTCCTCCTCCATATGCCCCTGGTCCTGTCAGTGGCACCATCCAGGACTGTCTACATCATTTGTAGGGCTGAGTACAAAATGAAAATGTGGGGCTCCTAGTTCAAAAATTATTTAGATGCTGTCCCCAGGCATAAGCATCATCTGTTTCCATGTCACTGTCCACATGCATCACTTGCCAGACTTCCCTCAGTCTGTCCTTTGAAATGTCTCACATATACCCCTTCCTTCCCACTTCCACTGCTGGGCCTCAAATCTACCCCGGCTCTCAGCCAAGACCTCCATAATTGATGTTTCTCCTCTTTCTTTCCCTCTGCAACCCAGTCACAACTTTTTAAGGCACACTTCAGACATCCTTGATATCTTCCCATTGCCTATTAAATCACATGCAAACTTCTTAACTCGGCACTCAAACCTTCCATTCCCAATTCTTTCCCAGCCTTGTCTTCTGGGACTTTGCTCTACAATTCCTGGGCTCTTGCCAAACCAAACTCCTTGTCATTCATTTAATGAGCCCTGTGTATAGTTGAGTATTAAAGAACCTGGTTCCTCATGCCAGAGACTTAAGTTCAAATCCAGCTGCACTACCTACTAGCCTCTGTTGCCCATCTAAAACATGAGGCAGCATAAGAGTAGTTATACGATAGGATAAATAAAACAATATAGGGCTTCCCTGGTGGCGCAGTGGTTGAGAGTACGCCTGCCGATGCAGGGGACACGGGTTTGTGCCCTGGTCTGGGAAGATCCCACGTGCTGTGGAGCGGCTGGGCCCGTGAGCCATGGCTGCTGAGCCTGTGCTTCCGGAGCCTGTGCTCCGCAATGGGAGAGGCCACAGCAGTGAGAGGCCCACACACCACAAAAAAAAAAAAAAAAAAAAAAAAGACATCTACATATATGTTATTTACATTGCATAACACAGCCTGTGATTCAAACACCCAGAAAAAGGAGGTCTGGCTGAGTAATCTAGGGTAGATCAGTATGATAGCCAAATATCACATTTACTGAAAACATGAAGCAGGTACGCTACCTAATAAAGAAAAATGTACCTTAAAAGGATTGTTCACTGAGAAACAGAAAACAAAATATTCACATATACATCTACAATTCCTTATTTCCAACTTTGGAATCCCAAACCCAAAGTTTTTTTTTTTTTTTTTTTTTTTTTGCGGGCCTCTCACTGTTGTGGCCTCTCCCATTGCGGAGCACAGGCTCCGGACGCGCAGGCTCAGCGGCCATGGCTCACGGGCCCAGCCGCTCAGCGGCATGTGGGATCTTCCCGGACCGGGGCACGAACCCGTGTCCCCTGCATCGGCAGGCGGATTCTCAACCACTGCGCCACCAGGGAAGCCCCAAAGTTTTTTTTATAAGATGGCATCAATACTCATTTGGAAGTAAAGCATGATCTGAACTGACATGAGGGTACTTATGGTCTCTATTTGTCCCAATTACTCTGAATAGCCATACATTTTTTGCAGAAATATCAGTGTATTAGATTATAGGGTGCTGCCTCAGACTCCCCTGGGTGGGGAGGGGTGGGGGATAAAAAACACAGCTGTATGAACCAGGTTACTTTTTTAAAATAAAAATAATTAGACCCCAAAACACATATGGCCCCAAGAGTTTCAGATAAGGGACTGTGGCTCTGTGCTAATGACGTCAGTTGTAAATTTAAAGAGTTAAAGTTTGGTATTCCTCAGCTTTGTTGAAACAAGTGTCTGAGGGACTTCCCTGGTGGTGCAGCGGTTAAGAATCTGCCTGTCAATGCAGGGCACACGGGTTCAAGCCCTGGTCCAGAAAGATCCCACACACCGCGGAGCAACTAAGCCCGTGCGCCACAACTACTGAGCCTGAGCTCTAGAGCCCGCGAGCCACAACTCCTGAGCCCTCGTGCCACAACTGCTGAAGCCCGCGCACCTAGAGCCCATGCTCTGCAACAAAAGAAGCCACTGCAAGGAGAAGCCCGCGCACTGCAACGAAGAGTAGCCCCTGCTTGCCATAACTAGAGAAAGCCCACGCGCAGCAACAAAGACCCAATGCAGACAAAAATAAATAAATAAAATAAATTTATTTTTTTTAAAAAAGTGTCTGAAAGGCATGCATTCTTTCAGGAAGGCTCCTTACAATGCTACAACTGCAGGAGTGTGTGAAAAGACAAACCAAATCCCTCTCCAAATAATTACAAATTCCAAACCAATAAAACTGAACTAATTACAATTTCTTTTTGCTTAGATTCAAGAAGATTTCACATTTCTGGAAAAGGGTCAGTCTTCTGCCCTACTGAACATCATTTTACAGACACAAGTTTATTGAAAGAAATGATAAACTCTCACATTTTTATAAAGAACACTGAGCTAAAATTTAGGTCATTTAAAAGCATTATTTTAAATCTTTTAGTTTAAATAGTCATTTAATATGTAACCATTTTTTATCCAGACAAATATTTTTTTTTTTTCTGGTGGCAACACAATGAGGCTTTGAGATTTTTTTTTTTTTCCTGGTGGCCAGCAGCAAAATGTGGGGAATGTTCTATTTGCCTTTGCCCTCGTACAAGCAGCCTGTGTACCAGAAACACAAAAGAACCACCAAACAAGAGGATTCTTGATTAGTAATTATTTATCACTCTGGATTTATAATTATGCATACAAACACAAATATTCATCTATTATCTCTTCTGACACTTCTCTAGTCCCTCTACCCACCCCCTAAAAGAGAAATATCAATAATAATTTCCTGTGCTGTGTCTGGCTGGGGCTCAGGTATGATTAGCATCTCATGATCTAGCTCTAAGCGACTGTCCATCTGATATTAAATATCTCCATTTTGATCCAAAACAAAATGTGGCCAAATAATGTAATGTGATTTAAAATCAGTTCCCTGGGACCTCCCTGGTGGTCCAGTGGTTAAGACTCCACACTTCAAATGTAGGGGCCACAGGTTCGATCCCTGGTCGGGGAACTAGGATCCCACAAGCTGTGCGACACAGCCCCCCCCCCAAAAAAAAGGCCTCTCCTCCTAATCTGTTCATATACAATCAACAAAAGATTGTCATTATAAAAGTAAAATCAGGGCTTCCCTGGTGGCGCAGTGGTTGAGAGTCCGCCTGCCAATGCAGGGGACGCGGGTTCGTGCCGCGGTCTGGGAGGATCCCACATGCCGCGGAGCGGTTGGGCCCGTGAGCCACGGCCGCTGAGCCTGCGCGTCCAGAGCCTATGCTCCGCAACGCGAGAGGCCACAACAGTGAGAGGCCCGCGTACCGCAAAAAAAAAAAAAAAAAAAAAAAAAAAAGATTAAAAATAAAATCAGTTCCCTTTACCAGTTCCAGCCTATTCCATAATTAACATTTTTCTCTGAGACGAGATAAAACCTAACAACTACAATGAAAACTCCATACATCTATCATTTACTCCCACAAAAATGCTTACTCTTAGGCCAAATTTACTATTACAGTCATTAAAGTTAATACTTCTAATGCTAATGGTTAATTATTTTTAATATTAATATTTTTACTATTATAAAAGCAACACTTGTTCAACATAGAAAAACTAGAAGCTACAGATAAACCAACAGAGACTAAGAAACCCAAAAACCTGGCACTGGGAGGTAACTTTGGCGTTGGGGGTACTGCTGCCAAAGTTCAAGTGTTACATTATTGCAGGAAAACAAGGGCAACTTTCTGCCCCCATCTGCGCTAAAACATCAATTAACTTTGTGGAATGCAATTGTTTAAACAACCATTGACAAATGTGAATCCTTTGAGATGCTGACATTTGAAATTGGAACATGAAGTCAAAACTAATAAAAAGGATAATTAAGCAAGATGAAAAGGTTTTTACCATTAAAACCAGTCACCAGACTAACCCACCCCACTTGGCATTAGTACCTACACAGAAAAAGTCAATAAATACCTCTGTTTAATGAGTAGTGGTTTTCTACTCTAATGAAACGTATCTCAGAATTGTTTTTTGGATCCAGTCTAAGTTGGTGAAAAGACTAAATAAATTTTGACTTTCTGAACACATGCAGAACACTGTTGATGCAATTTACTCTTTAGCCAAAAAAAAAAAAAAGAAAAGAAAAGAAAATGGGTAAAGCTGAACCACAGACCAATGCACCTTTCCCTGAGTTTTACACGTTAATGTAACCACTGACCTTTCGTTTAGATTTAACTATCTAATGATAGAAAAGCACACCTTGAACTGAATTCAAAACTCCAGTCACTGATTCTCAAGTTGGGGGACTGGAGGAGGAAGGCAGCACAGTTCCCCCTCACTAAGAGAAGCATATCAGAGAGGCACACTTAGTTTTAAAAAGCATATTCAGTATTGTAATTTTGTCTTCAAAAAAACAAAAAAAGAATCCTAGGGGATTCCCTGGCCGTCCAGTGGTTAGGACTCGGCACTTTCACCGCAGGGTCCTGGGTTCAATCCCTGGTCGGGGAACTAAGATTCCACATACCACGTGGTGCGGCCAAAAAAGAAATTAAAAATCTTAATTATTTCCATAATACCACTAAAAGTAAAGGGAGAAAATCTTAGCTGGTGGAAAAATACAGAAACATGGCTTTATCTTCCGGGTATTAGGGAATCTCACTCAAAAGTTAAACTACCCTTGGAGGTGTGTATCAAAATTTTCAACAGCTATGAGACTTTTATGTTTGGGAATAAAGGGGGTTAGAAACACTGCTTTGGTCCACATACCTATTTCAAATCTTTATTTCATGCGTATCCCCATAATTAAAAATTAGTGAAATGCAATAGCCAAGACATGGAAACAACCTAAATGTCCACTGACAGATGAATGGATAAGGGAGATGTGGTATTAGGTTGACCAAAAAGTTCCTTCAGTTTTTAAGTAAAAATAAAAGACACATTTTTCATTTTCACCAAGAACTTTAAAGAACACTGTATTCACTGTTTTGTTCCACTGCCTTCTGTCATTTTTCAGGCAACTTCATAATTCCATCTTCCAAAACTTTTTTTGAGCAAAGAACTGTTCCAGGCGCCTTTTACAGTCTTACAGGGAATTGAAATTTTTTCCATTAAGAGGATTTTGTAAAGACCAAAATAAATCAAAATCCGAAGATGCAATGTGTGGTGAATACAGCAGATGAATCAGAACTTCCCAGCCAAGCTGTAACAGTTTTTGCCTGGTCATCAAAGAAACAGGCGGCCTTGCATTATCCTCATGGAAGATTATGCACTTTCTGTTGACTAATTCCGGACGCTTTTCATCGAGTGCTGCCTTCAGCTGGTCTAACTGGGAGCAGTACTTCTTGGAATTAATCGTTTGGTTTTCTGGAAGGAACTCCTAATAGAGGACTCCCTTCCAATCCCACCATACACACAACATCACCTTCTATGAATGAAGACCAGCCTTCATTGCGGCTGGTGGTGGTTCATTTCGCTTGCCCCACAATCTCTTCCATTCCACATTACTGTACAGTATCCACTTTTCATCGCCTGTCACAATTTATTTTAAAAAACATAACGTTTTCATTGCGCTTAAGTAGAGAATTGCAGGCAGAAATACGGTGAAGAAAGTTTTCTTCGCTTAACTTATGTGGAACCCAAATATCAAAGCGATTAACATATCCAAGCTCGTGCAAATGATTTTCAACACTTGACTTGGATATTTTGAGTATGTCAGCTATCTCCCACGTGGTATAACTTTGATTGTTCTCAATGCCTCGATCTGATCACTATCAACTTCAACTGGACTACCCGACCATGGAGCATCATCCAGCGAGAAATCTCCAGCACTAAACTTCGCAAACCACTTTTTTTTTTTTTTTTTTTTTTTGCGGTATGCGGGCCTCTCACTGCTGTGGCCTCTCACCGTTGCGGAGCACAGGCTCCGGACGCGCAGGCTCAGCAGCCATGGCTCACGGACCCAGCTGCTCCGCGGCACGTGGGATCTTCCCGGACCGGGGCACGAACCCGCGTCCCCTGCATCAGCAGGCGGACTCTCAATCACTGCGCCACCAGGGAAGCCCCGCAAACCACTTTTGACATGTTCGATCAGTCTGAGAACCTTCTCCATACATTGCACAAATCTTTTTTTTGCATTTGATTTGCATTTTTACCCTTCTTGAAATAATAAAGCATAATATGCCGAAAATGTTGCCTTTTTTCTTCCATCTTCAATATTAAAATGGCTACACAAAAATTCACCAATTTTGATAAAGTTGTTTTTCAAGTGCACACTGATATGACAGCTGTCACAATACAATCCAACAAAACTGTTTCGAATGAACTTAAAGACAACTATGCACTATTAGTCAGCTTACAGAAAAACCCAAACAAACTTTTTGGCCAACCCAATACATATATACAATGGGAATACTACTCAGCCATTAAAAAGAATGAAATAATGCTATTTGCTGCAACATGGACACAACTAGAGATTATCATACTAAGTTAAGTAAGTCAGAAAGAGAAAGACAAATACCATATGATATCACTTGTATGTGAAATCTAAAAATATGACACAAATGAACCTATCTATGAAAAAGAAACAGAATCACGGACATAGAGAAGACTGGTGGCTGCCAAGGGGGAGGTGGTTGGAGGAGGGATGGAGTGGGAGGTTGAGGTGAGCAGATGTAAGCTTGTATATATAGAATGGATAAACAAGGTCCTATATAGCAAAGAGAACTATATTCAATATCTTATGAGAAACCATAATGGAAAAGAATATTTTAAAAAATTCAGTTATATGTATAACTGAATCACTTTGCTGTACAGCAGTAATTAACACAACATTGTAAATCAACTACACTTCAATTAAAAAAACTTAGTGGGACTTCCCTGGTGGCACAGTGGTTAAGAATCCACCTGCCAATGCAGGGGACACGGGCTCAATCCCTAGTCCAGGAAGATCCCACATGCCACAGAGCAACTAAGCCCGTGCATCACAACTACTGAGCCTGCACTCTAGAACCCACGCACCACAACTACTGAGCCCACGTACCACAACTACTGAGCCCGCATGCCTAGAGCCCATGCTCCACAACAAGATGCCACTGCAATGAGAAGCCCGTGAACTGCAAAAAAGAATAGCCCCTGCTCACCGCAACTAGAGAAAGCCTGCGCACAGCTACGAAGCCCCAACACAGCGAAAAAATTAAAAAATTTTTAATTAAAAAAAAAAGAAAATCATGACTACGTTAATATAAGCATGCAATAAAGTTAGAAATTCTATCTGGCCACCTTCTTTAAAAAAATGAAATGAAATAAAATAAAATAAAATTTTAAAACTTAGTGAAATGAAAAAAGACTTCAATTTGGGAATAAGGCAAGTCACCTCCTCAATTTCCTAATTCTAGTTCCTACATGCAAGGCGGAATGCAGGCATTTTGCTGTTAATGACAATAACTTAGCTAAGAAGGTATGAGCACACACATCTGGTACACAGATAACTAAGAGCACTGCTTTCCTCCATTACTCTAGTCCTAGAGGGTGGCTCTGGGTGGTGCTTCTGCACAGCTCCCAGGAGAGCTGGACTTGTTCCTTCTGCAACACTGCCAATAAAAACAACCACAGTTGTGCCTGGGTGGCACCAGGCTAGGCAGGTGCTCAGAGCTGGGGTGAGCTGACTGTTGGAACAGTGTTTGGGGTTTCATTTGTTTTCGTTAAGGTTTGTTTCACTTCCATATGAGACCCGATCTCTAGCTGGGCTGTGATAACTCTAAATGGAATGGACTGGACGACTTCACAGGATTTCTGATAACTTGGGTAGGAGACACTAAAGGTTCTAGAGAACATTTAGGTAAATATGCAGAAAATAGTTTCAAGGGGATAAAAGGGCAGTATTCTACATTTCAAGACAACTTTAACAGAAGAATAAATTTTTGTCCAGCTAAAAAGATGCTCTTGGGCTTCCCTGGTGGCGCAGTGGTTAAGAATCTGCCTGCCAATGCAGGGGACACGGGTTCAAGCCCTGGTCTGGGAAGATCCACATGCCGCGGAGCAACTAAGCCCGTGAGCCACGACTACTGAGCCTGTGCGTCTGGAGCCTGTGCTCCACAACAGGAGAGGCCACAACAGTGTGAGGCCCGCACACTGCGATAAAGAGTGAACCCTGCTCGCCGCAACTGGAGAAAGCCCTCGCACAGAAACAAAGACCCAACATAGCCAAAAATAAATAAATTTATAACAAGATGCTCTTAAATTCAACTTAACAGATGTAAATACTGATATCATGTGTCCCAACCTTAAACTGTTCAAGTTGCAACTTCATTATCTATAAATAGAGGTAATGACACACTACAATGCTACTTGAAAAAATAAAATTGAGTAAATGTATATGAAAACCCTTTCTTTATGGTAAAGAACTGTGCAAATTATCACTTAAACAAATATGGATTATCTTAAAAGTGCCTTTCACAGAATGCGAGATTAGGATGGGTTGAAATTTGGTTCTACGTCTTCCACTCTAAGCTTAATTCGTAACTTATTTGAATTCATGCTACCCCCAAAACATTCCACATGCATCCCCAAAAAACGTAACAACAGTTGCATAAAAGCATTGTTTATCCCATAGTTGTGATAAAAGAAATAAAATGGCCAACCATTTCATCAGAATCTTATAAGGACCAACAACCACACTGAAGAGAGGAGTGGCACACATAAAGTCCCAGAGGCAAAGATAGCAGGACAGATTTGGGAAAGTGCAAGACCTTCAGCTAGGCTGAAGTGTAAAAAGCAAGAAGGGAGAGGGAATTCCCTGGCAGTCCAGTGGTTAGGGCTCCACGCTCCCACCGCAGGGTCACGGGTTCAATCCCTGGTCAGGGAACTAAGATCCCGCATTCCACACAAGATGGGAGAGAGGTGAAAAGCAAGGCTAGAGGGTCAGGCAAGGGCCAGTGCTCAAAGGCATTTGGTTTTCCCAGAACTAATGGGTATCACTGATGGCTTTTAAATAGAAAAATGGTATGGTCCAACGTTTCAGAAAAACCACTCATGTGTATAACTGAGGACAGGTAGACCAGTTAATGGGTTATGACAATAATTGAGGCCAAAAGTAATGAAGGCATGAATTAAGGCACAGCACTAAAGGAAAAGACAGGGATTGACTTATGAGGCATTAAGGAGGTAAACACAAAGGGACTGTCTAATTTAATGAAATAGGAAAGGAAAGAGGAGAAATAAGAAATTAAGATGGATTCCAGGTTTCTGACATGAGCCATCAGAGGTGTTATGCACTGAGAGAATTCAGAAGGAAAGCTACACCGATCCACAGGTGGGCTGTTGTTTTTGGTGGCAGGTGAACACTAAGTGGGGTGGCTAAGAAATGAGTTCATTTTAGCTAAGTATGATGTACCTGTGCATCCACATGGAATTTTCTAGAAATAGGTAATATGGGTCTTGAACACAAAGAAGAAATTTGGAAATAACACCCCAAGATAGTGGCTGGAGCCACAGGGCATATGAGACACCCAGAGAAGGCAAGAAAAGTGAAGCAAGCACATGGCCTGGGACCAAGCCTCAAGGAACTGCAACATGGATTCAACAAGGACCCATATAAAAATGATACAACAAATCACATCAAGAGCACAGAGCACAATTTATTCTAAAAGACACCTCAAAACCTCTCCTGAAATAATTCATACACTTTTATTTTTGGTTGAGTTGGTTCTTTAGACAGTTAATTCTATTGATAAAAATTCCACGATAAAACACCACAGGAATACTTATATTGTTGTACTGAATCAGAATTCACTACACACTATTTACACTTTTCAGTCTTGCTCTGAACTCAGAAACATTCTGGAAACAGAGTATGAAATGCTCACACCATGCTCATGTCTTTGTTATTCCAAAATCCCGGAACAATTTTTGTGGTCTAATAACTTATTTTAACACAGGCAGTTTAGATGAATTCACATGGAATAGAAGGTTGGATGTTTTAAGACAGAAGAGAAGGAAGAAAATTCAAGCATCGTAACAGCTGCCATAAGTGAGTTCGCTTGGCTTTTCAACCTCTCTTTGAGTGCAAATAAGTCAGGTATTTTCCTTATAGTGAAATATGTATAGTACAGGACCACGAATCAGAGCATTCGTTCACTGAAACCATCTTAAGAAAACACCATTACTAAAAACTTTCCTGGGCTTCCCTGGTGGCGCAGTGGTTGAGAGTCCGCCTGCCGATTCAGGGGACACGGGTTCCGGCCCCGGCCCGGGAAGATCCCACATGCCGCGGAGCGGCTGGGCCCGTGAGCCATGGCCGCTGAGCCTGCGCGTCCGGAGCCTGTGCTCCGCAATGGAAGAGGCCACAACAGTGAGAGGCCCCCGTACCGCCAAAAAAAAAAAACTTTCCTATGACATAGAAATGGTTAGTTATGCAGACAGCTTTCCCCACAAGAAATAAATCCCTCTCCATAAAAACCAGACATAGCAGTTCAGTTCTGAACTATAGCCAAAACATCCTGTAAGTTCAGGTGTAGCATACAATTGCAGTATGTATATATCGGCATAATATCAGTATGTAAATGCAAAACTTTTTTTAAAAAAACCTTCAGGAAGAGCTAACTGATTTAAACTTTCAGAGTTGCTAGTAAGACAGACCACGTTGAGAGGTGTTGCAAGATGCATTCATCCCTAAATGCTACTAAAAATCCTACTTTGTGATTATAACTATCTGAAGAGCAATCTACCTCCACACAGGGAAGGTAGAGTTGCATTAATGATTATAACCAAAGAGCCTCCCTTTTTGGACCTTTTTAATAGCCTGCTTTCCTTTAAAACTGTTGAATTTTTTTTTAACATCTTTATTGGAGTATAACTGTTTTACAATACTGTGTTAGTTTTTCCTTTACAACAAAGTGAATCAGTTATACATATACATATGTTCCCATATCTCTTCCCTCGTACGTCACCCTCTCTCCCACCCTCCCTATCCCACCCCTCTAGGTGGTCACAAAGCACAGAGCTGATCTCCCTGTGCTATGCAGCAGCTTCCCATTAGCTATCTAATTTACATTTGGTAGTGTATATGTGTCCCTGCCACTCTCTCACTTCGTCACAGCTTACCCTTCCCCCTCCCCATATCCTCAAGTCCATGCTCTAGTAGGTCTGTGTAAAACTGTTGAATTTTTAATACCTTGATTTGTACTTGAAAATATCCAAAAGAGGAAGATAATGTGCAGTGTTTCTAAAACTTATTTAACCACAGGCCTCTTCTTTAAAGAAAGGCTATTAAAGAACACATTTTGGGAATTACTAAAAGAAGTAGGGGTCTTCTTGACCAAGCCTCTGGACCACAAAGACTAATTTCTTCAAAAAATTATCGCTAATACCAATTCTGAAAACATACTTGTTTTAAATAGTTTTTGGGTTTTTTTTTTTTTGCGGTATGCAGGCCTCTCACTGTTGTGGCCTCTCCCGTTGCAGAGCACAGGCTCCGGACGCGCAGGCTCAGCGGCCATGGCTCACGGGCCCAGCCGCTCCGCGGCATGTGGGATCTTCCCGGACCGGGGCACGAACCCGTGTCCCCTGCATCGGCAGGCGGACTCTCAACCATTGCGCCACCAGAGAAGCCCTTAAATAGTTATTTTTTAAACGTCATTATACCACTAAAATATTTTTTTTCTTTTTCCAGGAAGAAAGCAGATAAGTAAACTAGACTAATACCCTAGTAAGATCCCAGAGAATATCCACAGCACTGTGTCAGGAAGCTAAAAGAACCCTAGAATCTTTCTCAGTTCCATGAAGGAACTAAAAATAGGTTTTCCAATAACCAAAGTTAAAGCAAAGTTGCAATTTCTAAGGGAAAACAATGTTCCAGTTAATTGTAGTATCTGTTTTAGTCTTCCCAAAAGTTTCTGATTTCCCCCCATCCGGGCAAAAAGCACGTACATATGAACAGATAAAACTTAAAAGAGACAACTCAAGCTCAGCTTGCTCCCTCTGATGGACCTTTCTAACACAGCAGTATGTGCAAGGCATATCTATGAGTGCCATGTCAACAGCAGCCAGGATAACGTAATAGGGCTGTGATGCACGCAACATTTTTAATTGGTTCTACCGCCTAAATCGGAGTTCGGTTTTCTTCCCCTTTCCAAAGTCTTAATTTCACAAAGTGAGATTTATTGCTACAGAGAAAGAGGCCATCAAAATGCCTTTCCCAGCCTCCACCGTTCGTGGGAATTTCCTTAGAATTTCAGCCTCTTACATTAAGACTGAGTCCTGGTATACTGCAAAGAGAAGCACTCTGTTTACTTATTTGTATCCCACAGCAGATCAAAAGGGAAGCAGCTGTTCTCCTTGGGTAACATTTGCAGAATGAATAAGGAGTAACATTAAGATGTGTAAACTCGTTTATATCTTAGTGTGAATGAATTTCTCCACACCCTTTTCCTGAGAAATTTTGGGTGGATCATCAGTGACACAGAAAGAGGTAAGAGAGCCGTGAAGAGAAAAAGTAAAGCCTGAGGAAGGTTCCTCTTCACTTCTGCCTGAAAGTACTGTCCTGCTATGGATCAGCCTAAAGGAGCCTGGTTCTTCAAAGGAAACCCCAGACTTCTTCTTGAATGCCATGTGAAATTATCTTGCTTCTCCCTGAACATCTCCCTATATTTCAAAAAACTAATTCTTTCTTTCTTTCTTTTTTAATTTTGGCCACGCCACACGCCTTGCAGGATCTCAGTTCCCCAACCAGGGATTGAACCCAGGCCACAGCAGTGAAAGCACCAAATCCCAACCACTAGACCACCAGGGAATGCCCAAAAATCTATTTCAATGAGACATCAACAACTGGCAATTGCTTACTGACAGCCAAGTAAGACCAAGAAACAGGGACCTTAATCTTTCAGAACTCTTTCTAATGCCAGAATTATCGGTATAGTACTCAATCAATTTCTAACACTTGAATTAACCAAACATAAAGAACATTGGACTAGCAGAATGTTATCTAGCCAATGCAATATGATCAAGCATTAAAAACCTAGCTTCTGAAGTCACATAAACCTGAGGTTGAACCCTGGCTCCACCACTTACTTAATCTCTATAAGCCTGAGTTTCCACATCTGAAAAGAAAAATTAAATAAAGCCTATCTCGGGACTTCCCTGGTGGTCCAGTGGGTAAGACTCCATGCTTCCAATGCAGGGGGCCCGAGTTCAATCTCTGGTCAGGGAACTAGATCCCACATGCATGCCGCAACTAAAGATCCCGCGTCCCACAACGAAGACCCGGCACAACCAAAATACATAAATAAATTAAGTAAATAATAAATAAAAGCTCAACAGATAAGTTTCTTTAAAAATAAATACATAAATAAAGCCTATCTCATGGAGTTGCAGTAAGCTTTAAAATAGGAATGCATGTAAAGTGCTTAGCACTGGGCCTGGCACATGTGAAGTTCTCAAGAAATATGAACCATCATTTGGAAGCCTAGGTTCCCATTGCACCACCACCTCCCCGTGTATCCTTGGGCTTATAATTATAAAGAAGCCAATGAACATGTGGAGACTGCCCTCTAATGCCGGAATTATCAATCATGAATAATGTAATAGAAAATGGACCGAGGTCTTCCCTGGTGGCGCAGTGGTTGAGAATCTGCCTGCCAATGCAGGGGACATGGGTTCGAGCCCTGGTCTGGGAAGATCCCACATGCCGCGGAGCAGCTAAGCCCGTGCACCACAACTACTGAGCCTGTGCATCTAGAACCTGTGCTCTGCAACAAGAGAGGCCGTGATAGTGAGAGGTCCACGCACACCGATGAAGAGTGGCCCCCGCTTGCCGCAACTGAAGAAAGCCCTCGCACAGAAACGAAGACCCAACACAGCCAAAAATAAATAAATAAATAATAATATTTTTTTTTTTTTAAAGAGAAAAGGAGGGAGAGTCTGCAGAGAGATGATATGGAATGCACGGGCTCTAGTCTCTCTGTTCCAGACTTCGAAAATGGACCAAAACTTTGAAAAAATAAAAGCCTTAAACAGTTCCAGATATGTTTTACGTTGTGCTTGAAGTTAGCATACGTTTGATCACAGATGACTCAGCATCAGGATATCCAAATAAAAAAGACTGAAGAGTCAAACTTCAAAGCAGGTGTTCTCAAACACTTCAGGGCCTACTGTAGATGAGACTTTATATGAAACGTGTGTGTGTGTGTGTGTGTGTGTGTGTGTGTGTGTGTGTGAGTATGAGAGAGAGAGATGGAGGGAAGGAGGGAAAAAGAGAAAGAGAGGAAGAGAAGGAGGAAGGGAGGGATGAAAGGAGAGAGAGAAGGGGGGTGAATCTCAACATTAACTGGCTAAAAGACTATATACTGTCACTATTTTTTCACCGATGAGGTGACCTCAGACCTTAAAGTTTATCCGCTGTACATGTTTCACGTATCAACCAAGTACAAGTACAGGCTTTTGCCATCTAGCTGGGGTGTTACATAGGGCCATTACAAGTGCACAGGGCCCCTCTGCAGGAATTAGATAAAGGGCACCCAGAGCACAGGCTGGTTTCCAGTCACCACTGACCCTGAGTTGTGTACCTTTGTGCAACGGCACAACCAACCACACATGGCAGTCATGTAGACGAGCACAAAGATCTTCAGTATTTAGCTGGCACACCTGTATACCTGTGTGGTACACACCCCCACACACACAAACACGGCTGAAAGCCATCAAGGATTTAAATGAGTTAATGGAGAAAGACATTCAACAAAACTGAAAATAGAGTTTCCAAAAGTTCAAGAGAGCAGGTCCCTGTGGCCTCCCTCCCCTTCAGCTACCCAGAATTGGCCTATTGTAGCAATGGGAACCTTGGGGATGGTAGAGAGACAGAGGCTTCGACACTGCCAAACTCTGATCCCTGGTAAAGCTATGGTCTCTCTCCAGCAGTTGCTCACTCTCTCTCTCAAAAAAAGTTAGGAAGGAGAAAAAATAAGACACTCCACAGATACCAATGGATCTACTTACCTGAGTTTGCAAAACCAGTGGTAAACAAAAGACTGTTTTGTTTTGGTGTTTTGACTGCAATAAAGTTCTGTAATCCCAGGCAAGAATATGCTAAATGCTGAAGGCACTAGTCTTAAAATGTTGACTCTGTGAATTCTGCCTCCTTGGGCTTTTCCCTCCCAGATACCCAATACTCACTGAGAAAAGACACAAAATAATTTTTGTTTACTACTGCATATGCATATCTATCCTGCTAAACTGTACAACAGTTGCCTTCCAAGCAGGTACATCATATTACATTTTGAACACTTTTGTATCCTGTGACCTGCGGAACACAACAGCTTTAAAAGCTATTTAAGGAACAGAAATTCCAGGTTAAATATGGTACCTGATTCACATGCACAAGGAGCCAATGCACAAGAATATGCATGGCAGCATTGTCTATAGTAAATTTGGAAGTAACCCAAATGTTTATTAAAGGAAAAATGCATATAAAGTATAATATATTCATATAATGGAAAACTATGAGTTAAAATGTAAAGAATTTAAGCTACCAGCTCAAATTGAGGTATTATGGGGATAAACTGCAAACAATGCAGAATAGAAGAAAAGCTGATTAATGATACATATAGTATAATACTCTTTATATATAAGGCTTTAAAACTCCCAACATTACCTCTCTCTTAGAATTTGTTATGAGTCTTGTGTATTTTTTGTA
Source organism: Kogia breviceps (assembly GCF_026419965.1). Taxonomy (NCBI): domain Eukaryota; kingdom Metazoa; phylum Chordata; class Mammalia; order Artiodactyla; family Physeteridae; genus Kogia; species Kogia breviceps. Next base: position 42,559,852 of record NC_081322.1, on the reverse strand, counting down.
TGCACACTAAAGACCTAAGGAAAACTCTAAAAATAAATGAAAATTAAAGTTAAAAAAAAAAAAAGACCATTAACCATATGGTTGCCCAAATGGCAAGGAGGGAGCCTGATTTAGTAATGGAAATCACTTGGCCCTTTAAGTCATAAGATGTGTGTCTTATCTCCATTCTGGGCTCATTTAAGACACTTTATTTCAACAAGCTTCACTTTTCTCACCTAAATGGGGTTAACAACGCCTGCCTTGCAGGATGACGTGAAATAATGTATGTAAAGGCATTATACAGAAGGTCTTAGATTTGGTAGATAAGGTAATAACTAACACTATTCACAGAAAAAAAATTTGAGTCTGCACCTTTTTCATCTAATTTGGTATATGATTAAATATAACAAAGAACACACTAGGAAAGGGCAACCCTTCACCTGCCTCTTCCCAGTCCCTGATCTGGCTGTCTCCTATATTTAGCAGAGTGACACCCCCTTCCCCCCTCCAAAAAAAAAAACGCCACGAAACCGTGTTTCCTTCAGGGCCCCCTTCCGAACTCCCGTGACCTTGGAATACATATCTTTCATCTCGCCAACCCTGCCTCCCCTCAACACAAACAGCCCTCTGCCAGCGCCGGGAGCAGATGAACAAAAACCCAACCGTCACGGTCACGAAAGAGACCGTAAAAATGAGGGAGCGGTGTAATTGGGTTTGGAAGGGTCTGTTTGTTTTCAAAAATTAAGAGAAAGTCTACCGCAGACTCAGCCCCTATTCTGCAGAGAGGAAAGCAGGAAGATCTAGGCAAATAAGTTTTGCGACTTGTTTCCAAATACAGTGTCTACATCTGGATTCAACACAAAGACAGGCGCACCGAGCAGGCTGCTTTTGCAACTGGACAGACCCACCCCTCACAAACCTCCGCACACACGGAACCACTGAGGCGCACTAGGCGGCGCCGACGCTCGCTCCGCACGCGGGATGCGCGGGGGTCCCCGCGCCAGCCCCCTCGGGGATGGCCGCGGCGGGTGCTGTGCCTCACCTGTCTTGAAGACCATCTTGTCATCGTCCTTGGACCCGAAGGTCTTCAGCATGGACACGAAGAGCACCCCGCAGGCGTTCTGGATGCCGAACACCGACCCGTTGCACCACATGGCTGCCAGCATCACCAGCCAACCCCAGCCGCCCTCAGGGGGCTCAAGGGGCTCAGCGCCCGCCGGCCCCGCCGGCCCCGCCAGCTCTACCTCCACCTTCTCGGGCCCCGCCGCCTCCGGGCCATCCAAGGGTCCCGAGCCGGGCAGCGGAGCGGCCCCTGGGGGAGCGGGGCCGGGCGGCTGCGCCTCGCTCGTCCCCCGCGCGGCGGCGGGCTCCTCCTGGGAGGGCACCATGGCCCGAGGCGGCCCCCTCGGGGGCCGGGGAGCGCAAGGGGCGCGAGTTCCCGGCAGGCTCGCGGAGGAGCCGCCGAGTTGGGTTGGCGGGCTAGTGCGGCCGAGGTGAGGGTGGTGGAGGCCCCCGTGCGCAAGCGGCGCAGAGATAAGACTCGAGCCGCCCGGTCCACAGCCCCGCACCCTAACTGAGCAGGCGGCCCGGCAGACCGCTCTTAAAGACGCCCGTCCCCCCGCCCCACCTCCTGGGGGCGTGGTCGGCGGTGGGACCTGCCCCGGCCCACCCCCCTCCCGCGGCGTGCGGAGCCAGGTGCTTGCGGGTGGCTGTGTCTGCGCGCGCGCCTGCAGTGGGGCCTCCTCCTACCCGGCGGGGGTCACAGATGTGTAGGTCACCCCGCCACAAAGTGTTAACGGAAGGGGCGCGTCTCCTAGGTGCACGCTGGGTGGGTCATCAGGACCACAGTTTGGGACCTTCTTCAGCCTCAGCTCACTGGCAGCCTCACGACCAAACTAACATTGTCTCTTTGTTTCCTTTTTGTTTTTTGTCATTCACCTCTTATTACTAATTCTAATACATAAGATACGTTATGCCACCTGCTGACTTAAAAAGGAAGTCGGAAAGATCAGAGGCCTTGTTTAATTTCTCCTGCATTCATATGCAATTTCCTGTGAATACTTGGCATAATGTACAGGCTCATTTTTGGAAGACTGTTATACCAAAGTCTTCAAATACCAACATTTTTGACAGACAGCTGAAAAACACTAAACTACAGCACAGTTGTTTGTACTTTAAACAAACACTAGCACCTGTATTCAACTCTTCTGTCTCCCTGAAGCATGGAGCAACAATGTATGTAAAAGAAATAAAGTCACTAGCTGCGCAATATTGAGCTCAATTTTTTTTTTTTTTTGGCTGCACGAGGTCTTAGTTGCAGCATGCATGGGGGATCTAGCTCCCAGACCAGGGATAGAATCTGGGCCCCCTACATTGGGAGCATGGATTCTTACCCACTGGACCACCAGGGAAGTCCCTTGAGCACAATTCTTAATTTCTCAGTTACTCAGATTCTTCACTTCGAAGTCAAAATATGCTAGTTACTTTATGATGGAGTACACAAATGATCACATTTCTGACTCTATCTGCTCAAAATCTAGTAGAGAGAAGTCCTGGGATAGAATAGGAGTGTCAGATAATAAGTGTTACAACACATATACAACAAAGAGAAGTGGGATGGAACCATTAAATTCTCTTCAAAACACTAGAGAAGAAATTATACAGCAAATAGCCTTTGAGCTGAGCCCTGAATCATACAGGGAACTTCAGTGGGTAAAGATAGGGGAAGAGCATTCTCGGTAAATAGCTGAAGCTAAAGGAAAGCAGAGCGTACTTGAGGAACAGGGAACAAAGCTCAAGTATATGTCTTAGGGATGGGATTAGAATGGTAAACTAAAGAACAGTCGCCCAATGCACAAAAATGAATGTACAAGGATGTTATTCCAGCACTGTTGGAAATAAAAAGTGGAAGCAAAAGTGTGCATCAGTAGAGAATTGATTAAATACATACTATATAACCACTAAAAGTTATGATGTTCACCTCTGTTGACTTTGAAAGTCACAACATTCACTGAGCAAAGAAAGCACATCCAAAAAAAAAGGATGGATTATAACACAAAATATAAAATAGATATCCATGAGTCAATATTGATGTAAGTAAATGATTAAGTACTACATAAATAAGGGGGGAATAAACACCTCCTTGCCTTACCTTCTTTCCCCTCTTTTCAATGTTGAATTCTCACTCTATCTTCAAGGCTTAACTCTAAAACGAAGTCACCTTTATCAATTCTTCCTCCAGGCTTCCACATTTTATTTATAACACTTTTCACAGTCAGCAGAGTGGTTTTCAGTCTCCTTAACTAGAGTAAGAATTTTCAGATGGTCAGACGATGTTTCATGGAGCTTTCAACCATAGCACCATGCACAGTGTAAGTGAACAACAAATAGTTGTTGAACCAAATTGAATTGAATTAAAAATATTTTTTTAAGAATCACACAGCATGGGGCTTCCCTGATGGTGCAGTGGTTGAGAGTCCGCCTGCCGATGCAGGGGACACGGGTTCGTGCCCCGGTCCGGGAAGATCCCACATGCCGCGGAGCGGCTGGGCCCGTGAGCCATGGCCGCTGAGCCTGCGCGTCCGGAGCCTGTGCTCCGCAATGGGAGAGGCCACAACGGTGAGAGGCCCGCGTACCGCAAAAAAAAATAAAGAAAGAAAGAATCACACAGCATGAAATTGATCACATCAACTTCGCCCCATATTTTCAGGTGGAAAATTGTCAGTATTTTTTAAACAACATGAATTTATTTCCTAATTATAAAAGTAATACATGCTCACTATAGTAGTACCATAAAAAATAATAAAATTTTTAAAATTTATTATTACACCACTCATATAACCTCTCTTAACATTTAATAGTTTTAATTATTTATGTATTCATGGAAGATAGAGCATCAGTTTTGTAACTACCATTATTTCATATTTCCCCTATAAACTATAGTATGGCATTGTAAAAAAAATTACGAGTCTTTTAACCCTTAATGAAAATTGCTACATCCAAGATGATGTATGAAACATAAAGAAGCCCAATGAGATGAGGATGCCCAGTAGACTTTGCCCAGGCCATCTTCAAAGGTCCATGTGACTTAGATTTGTACATCAGCAAAGTTATTTACCAGTTACCACATGTTATGAATCTTCAGGACTGCTCACAAAGCTACAAATCTACTATGTTTCCTTCCAGTCTTTTTTTTCTCTTTGCATTTTTAAATAAAACCAGAATCACAGTATTGTGGACTGTGTACCCTCCCCCCACCCAGGCAAAAAATCATATTGAAGCCTTAATCCCCAGTACCTTAGAATGTGACTGTGTCTGGAGATAGGGCCTATAATAAATTAAGTTAGAATGAGGCCATTAGAGTGGGCCCTAATCCAATCTGACTGGTGTCCTTATAAGAAGAGGAGATTATGACACAGAAAGAGAGAGACACAAGGGAAAACCATGTGAGGTCACAGGAAGAAGGCAGCCATCTGCAAGCCAAGGAGAGAGGCCTCAGAAGAAACCAAAAAACCTGCTGACACCTTGATCTTGGACTTCTATCCTCCAGATCTGTGAGAGATAAATTTCTATTGTTTGAGCCACCCAGTCTGCAATATTTTGTTATGGCAGTCCTAGTAAACTAATATACATAACTAAGCACAATTTTGTACCCTGCATTCTTTTCACTTAAGCCATTGTATCATAAATAACTTCCCATGTTATTAAATATTCTTCAAAAACATGTTTAGTGGCTATATAGGCTTCAACTATAGACATGGACCATAACTGATTTAACCATTTCCTATCACTGCACATATAATTTATTTCCAGTTTTTCACGATTATAAATAATATTGCAATAAACATCCTTACACACAAATACTTATCAGCATCTGTGATAATTTTTTAGAATAAATTTCTAGATGTGAGATTACTGGTGAAAAGCACATGCATATTTTAAGACACTAAACACATTGATAAATTTTAAAGCAACTTTGTCAGTTTATAACCCCACCAGCACTATGTGAGAATGCCATGTTAGTGCCCCTCAGGAAGTATGGAATAATATGATTATTTTTAAATCCTGCCAATTTAGGATTAAAATGAAATTTCATTATTAGTTTATTTTTCAAATCTTTAGCTATAAGTGGCAAATATATTTATTAATTATCTGAATGTCCTTTTTTATAAATGGTCTCTTGATAGTCATTCTCCACTTTTCCCAACAGGGAAATCGATGTTTATTTCTTAGTGATGTTTACTAATGTTTCTCATATAAGTCCCATGCATTTCTCATTAGGATTATTTTCAGACATTTCACTTTCATGTTGTTGTTTCTGCTGATGTTGTTGTCACTGCTTTTGTGAATGAATTTTTTTCCATGAGAGCTTCTAACTAATTAATTTAATTTTGTCTGTGTTGGGTCTTCATAGCTGTGCGCGGGCTTTCTCTAGTTGCAAGTGGGGGCTACTCTTCGTTGCGGTGCACGGGCTTCTCATTGCGGTGGCTTCTCTTGTTGCAGAGCACAGGCTCTACGTGCACAGGCTTCAGTAGCTGTGGCTCGCAGGCTCAGCAGTTGTGGCTTGCAGCCTCTCGAGCACAGGTTCAGTAGTTGTGGCACACGGGCTTAGTTGCTCTGCGGCCTGTAGGATCTTACCGGACCAGGGCTCGAACCCGTGTCCCCTGCATTGGCAGGGGGATTCTTAACCACTGCGCCACCAGGGAAGCCCACAGGTCCGTGTTTGAAACCCAAACACAATTCCTCAGCCTCTAACCCCAATCCATCCACCCCACACTCCATCCTGACAGTGCTACCTCAGTCACACTACAGTTTATCTCAGATATGTTTTAGTATCACTAAAGAGGTTTGGGGAAACCCATTCTTTAGCAGCATTTTCTTTGCAAATATTCTGGAACGAGAACTGTGGATTAAATACTTAATCAGCTTCATTTGCAGAGGGTAACACTGTCCAACCCTATCCCGAATTGTAGGAGTGTGTCCTATTGGTGGCCTGTGGCTCCCCATGCTTTGACCATCTACACCGTGTCCCCAAAGTATGGCTGCCCAACACAGATCTGTCAACTGCAGTGTCCTACCATTAGCACCCTGCTACTGTTGAAGCATACTAAATGGAATTAAATTTACTGTCATGAGAAGGGAAAACATATTGATAATTTAAATTTGGTAATAAGAGTCCCTTTCCCTGTGGTACAATGGAATTTAAGAGGATTTTGGAGGAAGGAGATTTGAACTCAAGTCCTGGCTCGACCCTTCATAAGCTGCCGACACAAGGCCCTAAGACTGTGGAGGAGAAGAAGTAGGATAATGACCAGAAGCTGTCTGTGACCTGTGCCTCCCTGTGGAGGGGCTGTGGCATTATTGTTGCTGGAAAAATGTCCTTAGTTGTAAACATTTCTTGAAATTTTGTATTCTTGGAATCATACAATATTACCTCTAGAGAAAGGATCTTATTACTTTGTTCAACTTTCTGCTTAAAGCAAGAGTCTCTTCTAAAGCATCACAGCAAAACCAAAGAGTGTACGATGTGTGAGAAATTGTGTCCATGTATAGAAAAGCCCACATGATGTCATGGAATCCGTTGTGTAACAACGTGGCTCACGGTTACACCTCAGCCCCTCCTCACTTTCTGAGGGGCTGTGCTCTTCTTGGGCTCGGTACAAAGACTGGCTGCTTGGGTTGAAGGTGTGGGATGGTGTCATGGAAACTTGTTCTCCCAAATCACCGTGGAAGTAAATCCCTATGGAGTACCTTCTGCAAACACAGGGAAACCTAAAACACCAGGCAGAGGGAACTTCAGGAATCGTGAATTTTTTTTTTTTTTTTTTTTTTTGTGGTATGCGGGCCTCTCACTGTTGTGGCCTCTCCCGTTGCGGAGCACAGGCTCCGGACGCGCAGGCCTAGCGGCCATGGCTCACGGGCTTAGGTGCTCCGCGGCATGTGGGATCTTCCCGGACCAGGGCACAAACCCGTGTCTCCTGCAACGGCAGGCGGATTCTCAACCACTGCGCCACCAGGGAAGCCCTCGTGAATTTTTTAAATATTTTTACTGTGATCCACAGTTAGAAACACATTTGATGTCTCAACCCAGTACATACACACACACTCACGGACGCACAAACAAACTGGAACAAAAGTTTAACAGAACAATTTTTTACAATACGGCACATTCTGAGTACAACAGCACATTCTGATCTATTTTATTTCATTGAAGAAAAACCAACCTGCTGGTAAAAACTCTAAATCGATTTTACAACCTACTAATGAATTTTGGTTTGAGGTTTGAAAAACACTGATCCTGTCCAATGCTCCCATCTTACAAATGAAACTGAGTCTGGCAAAAAGGAAATGGCTATAACTATTCCGCAAAGACACGCACATTTTACAGCATGACAGTGACGAGGCTCCAGGTCTCCTGATCCTCATCATGGCCTTCCCTCAGAACCTCCTATTACTTCTCCTGTCTTCTTGTATAGAGATATAATATTGTCTATCTCTATTTTAGGAGCAAGATATCAGTCTTCTATCAGAGAGGGGAGGAAGTGTCCTCCTCTTTCCCATCTCCCCTGGATGCCTCCCATTGTTGTGGCTGCAGCAGGGGCCACCGCAAGCTCTTTTCCCAAAAACCTAACATACCAGTGACCCCAGAAGAGGGACCCTTGAGGAGGGGGGATGCATAGGTATTTATTTCCCCTTATAGGTGTCTATTTCCCCCCTAGTCTTATGCTTGTGGGGATTTTTTCTTTGGATTAGTTTGCCAACCCCTAGGAAGGGTCATCTGAGAGTCTGTCCTCAGGAAATTAAAGGGTAGTTCCTTTCTATGGGGAAAGATGGGATGTGGGGAGAATCCTGCAGAGAACTGGTCCATGACTAACTCTGGTTGATCAAAATCTGTTTGGGGCAATTTGGCACTGTTGATGGGGAACCCATGTCCCAAAGCTAGTTGTGATGGGTTTCAGAGAAACAAGACAGCACCTATTTACCCTCAAGCAATAGCTACTTCTGCCCTCTTGCCCTAAGGCCATTCCATCTCTTTGCTCCACTCCCCTTTGCCTATCCTGCATGAGGGGCCTTTAAAGGGTGTATATTTTTCAACCAATAATTCCTGATAAGATGGGCACTATCTTATATACAGTTATTTAAAGGAGTCAGGAAAACAAATAAAGAAACAAAATCCAGAGCCTCTTTTTGTTGTTGGTTTTTCCACAGGCCATACTTTTGAACATGAAGAAGAAGGCTGTGGAGATATCAAGGAGAAGGAAATGGTTAGAGAAGACAGACAAATTGACTACCAGCCATGAAAAGCTTACGACTGGGAGGTTTTTACTTATCTCTTCCTAGAAAAAGAATGTGCAGACTCTAGGAAGTCTGATCTGTTTTTCCCTAGAGTACCACAATACTTCTCGTAGTTCTACTTTCTTCTCCCCACCCATCTTCCCAGCCCATCCCCACCCCACTTTCAAACAATAAGACTTAATACCAAGATACAGAACTTGAGATAAGGAGTCAAGGACAGGAAGCAAAACTGCAAAATTGGCAGGTTAGAGCCAGAGACATGTGAATCCTGGAGAAAGTATTGTCTTATTTATCTCCCTCTGCTCAGAACCCAATGCAGCTCCTGCCTGGCACCTGGTAGGTGTTTTGTATATTCTCTTATAGAACAAATAATTGACAAATACAATATGAGAATAAGCAGAAGGTCTATAGAAAATCAGCTCAGACACTGGATTCCAGACTCCAGGAATGCAATCTGGATACCAGGAAGTACAATCAGCAGAGAAGACTGAGCTAGACTCAGAATTCATAGATAGTCACAAGTCAGAATCAAGAATAGCAGAGAACAGGCTTTCCCTGGTTAACACAAAATGGCTTTCTCCCATTATACAGCAGGTATACTTACATGACCAATGGCGACAGATTGGCTCAGCATCAGTAAAAAGAAGTGAAGGTTTTCAGAAAAGAAAAAAAACCTTCAAAATGAATCTATGGCTACTCTGAAACAATGCAAAATTATTCTATATTATAAGAGTTATAATATCTAGAATTGTGATGTTCAATATGATAACCACTAGCCACATGCAGCTATTTAAGTTTAAAATAATTAAAGTTAAATAAAATTAAAACTTCCGGACTTCCCTGGTGGCACAGTGGTTAAGAATCTGCCTGCCAATGCAGGGGACACGGGTTCGAGCCCTGGACCGGGAAGATCCCCCCTGCCACGGAGCAACTAAGCCCGTGTGCCACAACTACTGAGTCCACATGCTGCAACCACTGAAGCCCATGTGCCTAGAGCCCGTGCTCAGCAACTAGAGAAGCCACCACAATTAGAAGCCCGCGCACCGCAGCGAAGAGTAGTCCCGCTTGCCGCAGCTAGAAAAAACCCACGTGCAGCAGCAAAGACCCAACACAGCCAAAAATTTAATTAATTAAATTAAATTAAAAATTAAAACTTCCTCATTCTCATTGGTCACAGTTCAGATGCCCAACAACTACATGTGGCTGGTGACTACCATATTGGACATCGCAGATACAGAACATTTCGACTATAACAGAAAGTTCTGTTGGACAGTGCTGATCTAATGAGCAAGATAATAGTTCCCCCCTGCTCTGGTGCATTAATTCAGAATGCATCACTCTTCAAATAAAATATAGACAAACAAAAAAAAACACTTCAGAAGAGGAAAACTAAAAAAAAAAAAAAAAAAAAAGAGGATAACTGCAAAGCTAAAAAGACATCATTTGAGGAATAGTTCAAAGAACTAGAGATATTTAGATATTTAGTCTGGAGAAGAGGAAAATCCAGAGTAAATATGAAGATTAACTTCAAATATTGAAGAACTGTCATATTGTTCCATGTGACTTAAGGGATAGTATTAAACCCATGTGTCAGAGTTAGGAAAGATTCTAGATCAAGAGAAGGAAAAACTTCTTTCCCATCAGAGCTATCCAAAGGCAGAATGGACTAGCTCACTAAGGAATGAGCCCTCTATCTTGGAGTGTTCAAGCAAAGGTTAAGCACATGCCTTATACACAGATATTAAAAAACAAAAAAAAACTTGTGAAAGAAAGGTTATTTGTCAAATATATGAGGAAGGAGGTATGAATTCAAACATGAATAAGCAGTTAAACTTGATGATCTTTGAAACCCCTTCAAATTCTGAGAATCTCTGACTCCTAGGATTGTTTTTCAGCCACTGGGTAAGAAATTCAGGAGAGCATGGGGAGTAGGGAAACTGTACTATTTTGAGCAAGATCAGGTGGAAACTCAAGAATGCGACAGGGTGAGAGAGAGCTCCAGAGAAAAAGAGAGGAAGAAAGTGGATGATGAAGCAATTTAACTGGAATTAAAAATGGAGCAGGGGGACAGAAAAGAAGATGCAAGAGGAAAGGGAGATCCTGAGAAAAAAGAAAGACAAAGAGAAGAAAGAATGGTTTGGGGAGAAAGAATGATACATGTGTGGGATGTTTGTGATAAAAGGCACAAATAGAAGCCTCAATTTTTACTCTCCCTAACTCAAAAAATGACCAAATAAGCTCTTTTAAGATAGTTTGCTTAGAGGTCTGGGTGGAGGGCTGGCAGGCAGCGGCTGGGGCCACAAGTGGGGATCGTGGCATGGAGGTGCTGTCAGACACAGGCGGCGGTGAGTCCGGATCCCCAGCCTGGAGCTGAGCTAACCACAGTGGGGACCTGGGCCCAGAGCCGCGGTGACTGCGGCCGGAGGACAATGGCAGCGCCCACCAGGGCCGAGACACTGATTGCATCCCCAGACTGCAGGCGCTGGCTGTGGTTGGTGCTTGTGGTGGTGCTCAGGCTCTTGACTGCTGGTGTATCAGCCCCGGAGGTGTATACATCAAAAGAAATCTTCGTGGCAAATGGGACACAAGGGAAGCTGACATGATGGGAAAGGAAATAGCCACCCAAGTCCAGGAAGCACAGAGAGTCCCATACAGGATAAACCCAAGGATAAACATGCTGAGACACATAGTAATCAAATTGGCAAAAATTAAAGAAAAAAAAATTATTGAAAGCACCAAGGGAAAAATGACAAATAACATACCAGGGAACTCCCATGAGGTTAACAGCTGATTTCTCAGCAGAAACTCTACAAGCCAGAAGGGAGTGGCATGATATACTTAAAGTGATGAAAGGGAAGAACCGACAACCAAGATTACTCTACCTGGCAAGGATCTCATTCAGATTCGATGGAGAAATCAAAAGCTTTATAGACAAGCACAAGCTAAGAGAATTCAGCACCACAAAACCAGCTCTACAACAAATGCTAAAGGAACTTCTCTAAGTGGGAAACACAAGAGAAGAAAAGGACCTACAAAAACAAACCCAAAACAATTAAGAACATGGTCATAGGAACATACATATTGATAATTACCTTAAAAGTGAATGGATTAAATGCTCCAACCAAAAGACACAGGCTTGCGGAATGGATACAAAAACAAGACCTGTATATATGCTGTCTACAAGAGACCCACTTCAGACCTAGGGACACATACAGACTGAAAGTGAGGGGACGGAAAAAGATATTCCATGCAAATGGAAATCAAAAGAAAGCTGGAGTAGCAATACTCATACCAGATAAAATAGACTTTAAAATAAAGAATGTTACAAGAGACAAGGAAGGACATGACATAATGATCAAGGGATCAATCCAAGAAGAAGATATAACAATTATAAATATATGTTCACCCAACATAGGAGCACCTCAATACATAAGGCCAATGCTAACAGCTATAAAAGAGGAAATCGACAATAACACAATAATAGTGGGGGACTTTAACACCTCACTTACACCAATGTACAGATCATCCAAAATGAAAATAAATAAGGAAACAGAAGCTTTAAATGACACAATAGACCAGATAGATTTAATTGACATTTATAGGACATTCCATCCAAAAACAGCAGATTACACTTTCTTCTCAAGTGCGCACAGAACATTCTCCAGGATAGATCACATCTTGGGTCACAAATCAAGCCTCAGTAAATTTAAGAAAACAGAAATCATATCAAGCATCTTTTCTGACCACAACGCTATGAGATTAGAAATGAATTACAGGGAAAAACATGTAAAAAACACAAACACATGGAGGCTAAACAATACGTTACTAAATAACCAAGATATCACTAAAGAAATCAAAGAGGAAATCAAAAAATACCTACAGACGGGCTTCCCTGGTGGCACAGTGGTTGAGAGTCTGCCTGTCGATGCAGGGGACACGGGTTCGTGCCCCAGTCTGGGAAGATCCCACATGCTATGGAGTGGCTAGGCCCGTGAGCTATGGCCACTGAGCCTGCGTGTCCAGAGCCTGTGCTCTGCAACCGGAGAGGCCACAACAGTGAGAGGCCCGCATACCAAAAAAACAAACAAACAAACAAACAAACAAACAAAAAACCTACAGACAAATGACAATGAAAACACAACGATACAAAACTTATGGGATGCAGCAAAAGCAGTCCTAAGAGGGAAGTTTATAGCTATACAAGCCTACCTCAAGAAACAAGAAACATCTCAAATAAACAATCTAACCTTACACCTAAAGGAACTAGAGAAAGAAGAACAAACAAAACCCAAAGTTAGCAGAAGGAAAAAATCATAAAGATCAGAGTAGAAATAAATGAAATAGAAACAAAGAAAACAATAGCAAAGAACAATAAAACTAAAAGCTGGTTCTTTTTTTTTTGAAGATTTTGGGGGTAGGAGTTTATTAATTAATTTATTTATTTTTGCTGTTTGGGTCTTCGTTTCTGTGCGAGGGCTTTCTCTAGTTGTGCAAACAGGGGCCACTCTTCATCGCGGTGCATGGGCCTCTCACTATTGTGGCCTCTCTAGTTGCGGAGCACAAGCTCCAGACATGCAGGCTCAGTAGTTGTGGCTCACGGGCCTAGTTGCTCCGCGGCACGTGCGATTCTCCCAGACTAGGGATCAAATCCTTGTTCCCTGCCTTAGCAGACAGATTCTCAACCACTGTGCCACCAGGGAAGCCACAGCTGGTTCTTTGAGAAGATAAACAAAATTGATAAACCATTAGCCAGATTCATCAAGAAAAAGAGGGAGAGGTCAAATCAATAAAATTAGAGGGGCTTACCTGGTGGCACAGTGGTTGAGAGTCCGCCTGCCAATGCAGGGGATATGGGTTCGTGCCCTGGTCCGGGAGGATCCCACATGCCACGGAGCGGCTGGGCCTGTGAGCCATGGCCACTGAACCTGCACGTCTGGAGCCTGTGCTCCGCAACGGGAGAGGCCACAACAGTGAGAGGCCGGCGTACCACAAAAAATAAAAAATAAAATTAAAATAAATAAATAAAATTAGAAATGAAAAACGAGAAGTTACAACAGACACTGCAGAAATACAAAGCATCCTAAGAGACTACTACAAGCAACTCTATGCCAATAAATTGGACAACCTGGAAGAAATGGACAAATTCTTAGACAGGTATAACCTTCCAAGACTGAACCAGGAAGAAACAGGAAACATGAACAGACTAATCACAAATAATGAAATTGAAACTGTGATTAAAAATCTTCCAACAAACAAAAGTCCAGGACCAGATGGCTTCACAGGTGAATTCTATCAAACATTTAGAGAAGAGCTAACACCCATCCTTCTCAAACTCTTCCAAAAAATTGCAGAGGAAGGAACACTCCCAAACTCATTCTGTGAGGCCACCATCACCCTGATACCAAAACCAGACAAAGATACTACAAAAAAAGAAAATTACAGATCAATATCACTGATGAATATAGATGCAAAAATTCTCAACAAAATGCTAGGAAACAGAATCCAACAACACATTAAAAGGATCATACACCATGATCAAGTGGGATTTATCCCAGGGAAGCAAGGATTCTCCAATATACGCAAATCAATCAATGTGATACACCATATTAACAAATTGAAGAATAAAAACCATATGATCATCTCAATAGATGCAGATAAAGCTTTTGACAAAATTCAACACCCATTTATGATAAAAACTCTCCAGAAAGTGGGCATAGAGGGAACCTACCTCAACGTAATAAAGGCCATATATGACAAACCCACAGCAAACATTCTCAATGGTGAAAAACTGAAAGCTTTTCCTCTAAGATGAGGAACAAGACAAGGATGTCCACTGTCACCACTATTATTCAACATAGTTTTGGTAGTCCTAGCCATGGCAATCAGAGAAGGAAAAGAAATAAAAGAAATACAAATTGGAAAAGAAGAAGTAAAACTCTCACTGTTTGCAGATAACATGATACTATACGTAGAGAATCCTAAAGATGCCACCAGAAAACGACTAGAGCTAATCAATGAATTTGGTAGAATAGTGGGATACAAAATTAATGCACAGAAATCTCTTGCATTCCTATACACTAATGATGAAAAATCTGAAAGAGAAATTAAGGAAACACTCCCATTTACTACTGCAACAAAAAGAATAAAATACCTAGGAGTAAACCTACCTAAGAAGGTAAAAGACCTGTACTAAGAAAACTATAAGACACTGATGAAAGAAATTAAAGATGATACAAACAGATGGAGAGATATACCATGTTCTTAGATTGGAGGAATCAATATTGCAAAAATGACTATACTACCCAAAGCAATCTACAAATTCAATGCAATCCCTATCAAATTACCAATGGCATTTTTTATGGAACTAGAACAAAAAAATATTAAAATTTGTATGGAGACACAAAAGACCCCAAATAGCCAAAGCAGTCTTGAGGGAAAAAAAAATGGAACTGGAGGAATCAGACTCCCTGACTTCAGACTATACTACAAAGCTACAGTAATCAAGACAATATGGTACTGGCACAAAAACAGAAATATAGATCAATGGAACAGGATAGGAAGCCCAGAGATAAACCCACACACCTATGGTCAACTAATCTATGACAAAGGAGGCAGGGATATACAATGGAGAAATGACAGTCTCTTCAATAAGTGGTGCTGGGAAAACTGGACAGCTACATGTAACAGAATGAAATTAGAACACTCCCTAACACCATACAAAAAAATAAACTCAAAATGGATTAGAGACCTAAATGTAAGACCAGACTCTATAAAACTCTTAGAGGAAAACATAGGAAGAACACTCTTTGACATAAATCACAGCAAGATCTTTTTTGATCCACCTCCTAGAGCAATAGAAATAAAAATAAAAATAAACAAATGGGACCTAATGAAACTTAAAAGCTTTTGCACAGCAAAGGAAACCATAAAGACGACGAAAAGACAACCCTCAGAATGGGAGAAAATATTTGCGAATCAAACATTGAATTAATATTAAAATAATTGATTCATTTCAAATAATATTGAAACGAATCAATGGACAAAGGATTAATCTCCAAAATATATAAACAGCTCATGCAGCTCATTATTAAAGAAACAAACAGCCCAATCCAAAAATGGGCAGAAGACCTAAATAGATATTTCTCCAAAGAAGACATACAGATGGCCAAGAAGCACATGAGAAGCTACTCAACATCACTAATTATTAGAGAAATGCAAATGAAAACTACAATGAGGTATCACCTCACACCAGTTAGAATGGGCATCATCAGAAAATCGACAAACAACAAATGCTGGAGAGGGTGTGGAGAAAAGGGAACCCTCTGCACTGTTGGTGGAAATGTAAATTAATAGAGCCACTATGGAGAACAGTATGGAGGTTCCTTAAAAAATGAAAAATAGAATTACCATATGATCCAGCAATCCCACTACTGGGCATATACCCAGAGAAAACCATAATTCAAAAAGACACATCAACCCCAATGTTCACTGCAGCACTATTTACAATAGCCACATGGAAGCAACCTAAATGCCCATCAACAGACGAATGGATAAAGAAGATGTGGTACATATAGACAATGGAATATTACTCAGCCATAAAAAGGAACGAAATTGGGTCATTTGTTGAGACGTGGATGGATCTAGAGACTGTCATACAGAGTGAAGTCAGAAAGAGAAAAACAAGTATCATATATTAACACATGTATGTGGAACCTAGAAAAATGGTACAGATGAACCGGTTTGCAGGGCAGAAGTTGAGACACAGATGTAGAGAACAAACTTATGGACACCAAGGCTGGGAAAGCCGTGGGTGGGTGGGATGGTGGTGTGCTGAATTGGGCGATTGGGATTGACATGTATACACTGATGTGTATAAAATTGATGACTAATAAGAAGCTGCTGTATAAAAAAATAAATAAAATAAAATTTAAAAAAAAATTTTTAAAGATAGTTTGCTTAAATAGTAGAAAAAATTTGAATCAGATATGTAACTAGAGAGCTTGTTAAAAAGAGAGACAGAAACAGATGAATATGTTAAATACAAAATACTACAAAGGTTCTGAAACGGCAAAGCAGAGAAGATTTGACCACCCACAGAGCCAAAAGGTTTCTTCTTCTACCACATATTCCACCTCCACCCTTCAATAGTCTAATAAAAATAATAGAACTATTTTGAAATAAAGATTATATCATTTTCCTGTTAGCTGCTTTAACAAATTACCACAAATTTACTGGTCTAAAACAACACAAATTGGTTCTCAAACAGTTTTGGAGGTCAGCAGTCTGAAGTGAGTCTTACTGGACTAAAATCAAGATGTCATCAGAGCTGGTTCCTTCTGGAGGCTCCAGGTGAAAATCTGTTCCTTGTCTCTTCCAACTTCTAGAGGCTGCTAGCATCCCTTGGCTCACAGCTACATGGTAATCCAGGATAATCTCCCCATCTCACATTTTCAAAGTCCCTTTTACTGTGTAAGGTAACATATTCACAGGACTTCTTTGGAAAACCATTATTTTGTCTATCATAAGGATGGTAAGCATCTGCTTTTCATAGTTAGAAATGTCATGTGAGTATTTGAAATTGAGGCCACTGACCCAGCATTTGTAGGACATATGCTATTATTAGGGAGCATGGTGGTAGAAAATGCAATAATCAGGATTCTGGGGGCCTGGGTTCTTGTCCTATCACTGCCATTAGCTAGTTGTATGACCTTGAGCAAGTCACTACCTCTTCTCTGGAATTCTCCTTGCCTATGAAATAAACTCATTCTCCAATGGGAAATTGTTGAACCAGTGTTCTTGGCCTATTCTTTTTTCCTTGTGATAAAGGGCATAAATTTTCCCTAAAAGTTAACAGTTCATTCATTGTCGCTAGGAAGCAAATTTTTTTCTTAGTAGCCAAGTGGTCCAGGCTTCCAGACAAACTCTGGGGCACTTTGTGAAGCATATCACTTAGTCTCTGTGATGGTGTTAGTCTGCACTCTGTGTATGTCAATCAAGTCTCCTAAGAAAACAATGTTCTGAAGTTTGTTAAGACCTCTGAACTCATGTGAGTACAACATCCTAGGCTTGTTTCCTCAAATAATATTGGAAACTATTATTTAAATACTTATATTCATATATTCAACAAACATTCATTGAGAACCTACTAGGTACAAAACACTGTACTAGGCTGATTCCTAGCAAGCTTGGTTCTTGAGTCTAATAAAGACTTATACCTAATAGATTAAATGGAACACTTGAACATTACCAGTTAGCATACAGTTCAATAAACATCTATGAGAACTAAACACAGGAAATAAGGAACTCAACTGCTCTGACCTCAAGCAATACCATATAAATATAGTACATATGAACATGCCTTAAGATCAGGTTGCTCTTTTCCCAAAAGTTTTCATTTTCCTTTGTATTTATTTATTTATTGGCTGTGCCGTGCAGCATGCGGGATCTTAGCTCCCCGACCAGGGATCAAACCCTCACTCCTTGCAGTGGAAGCGTGGAGTCTTAACCACTGGACCTCCAGGGAAGTCCTTTTCCTTTTTATTTATAATATATGAAAAAAGTGTCAGCCTCCATCCCTATCCATTTCCAGGTGATGCTTCTTCTAGTACAGGAATATGAAAGCAGAAGATTTTTTTTTCTGTGTGTGTGTTTTTTGGTTTTTTTAAAAATTTATTTGTTTTTGGCTGCATTGGGTCTTGCGCGTGGGCTTTTCTCCAGTTGTGGCTAGCGGGGGCCATCCTTCGTTGTGGTGCACGAGCCTCTCACTGCAGTGGCCTCTCTTGCTGCAGAACACAGGCTCCAGGCATGCAGGCTCAGTAGTTGTGGCTCATGGGCTCTAGAGTGCAGGCTCACTAATTGTGGTGCACAGGCTTAGTTGCACCGCAGCATGTGGGATCTTCCTGGACCAGGGCTCGAACTCATGTCCCCTGCATTGGCAGGCAGATTTTTAACCACTGCACCACCAGGGAAGCTCAAAAGCAGAAGTTTTGATCTTAGGTTCTGAGTGTTTTTTTTGTTACAAATAGTATAATCACATTTTTTAATTTTAAAAAGTATGCTGTGACTTTTCCTCTACAGGGTGGAATTTTGAGTGTTTTTTTTTCTCTTTTTCATTTATCTACATTTTCTAATTTTTCAATAATGAACATTTATTTATCATATAAGGAAATATGTCAAAACGTTTTGATGGAAAATAAATAGATCCTTACCACTTTGACAAATTAATCTTCAATGTAATTTTCTGCTGGAAAACTTAGATGTATACTACTCAATTTCCACAATAGTGGTAGATGTCTATACCATCTGATAGCTTCAAGTAATAATTATAGTCATAAAGCATTTATGAGATTGTAAGATTAAGTGTTGACTCCTCTCCACCTCATTCTGGAACTTGGGGAATTGTCAAACTTCTCTGTACTGTGATTTCTGGCCACATTTCACTCTGGGCTTTTTTTTTTCCCTGACCTGGCACAAATTAAGAGAGATATGGGCTTTAATGGTCAAATAGCCTTTGAAATCTTTCTATTTATTATAGTTATATCCACTAATGGTCACTTTATATTATAAAAAAATTGAGGGAGTGAATTTGGCACAATTATTGTAAATCTCTTGAAACTAGCAAGTTTCAAAACCTGACAAGCTAATTGATTCCCAAATTAGATACCATTGCAGCTTCCTGAAGGTCAACCCGGAAAGACAGAGCTAACGTAAGCACTCACGTAAGGTTATAATTTAACCAGTGGTTCCCATTTGAAATGACCACATTCCCGCACAGAAAAGGAAATGTTTGTTCAACAGTTTTATCTGTTTTCTTCCACGGGATTTGAAGGAATTTACAATGTATTATTCTAACTCCAGCTACTGTCTTGAACAAACTTCAGGATGAGCCCAATTCACAAATAAAATATATCAAAGGTAGTAGTCTGATACGGTTGTACTCCTTTACACAACCCCTGAGAGATTAAGTCACTCCAGGTCACATGGTTACAAGAAAAGGAGGCGTGAGAACATCGAGTTCCCAGTCTCTGGAATAATCAAGAAGCCCTGTTTGGTGTTTTAATGAATCACGCAGATCTCCTCTTTAGTTTTCAGCCCCTACAGTCTCCAGTTCTCACATATTATAGCTTGTTGTTTCAGACTCTCTCCTTATTCTTTCATTCTACAGCTATTTTTGAGCACCTGCTCTGGGCCAGCACTATATTAAATGTTGGAAGAATAACCAACACGTAGTGCTGGGCCATTCACAAGCCCTTTTCACCAACATCGTATCATTTGGCCATGTAATGTGAGCTATTTACAATGTAAACCGAGACTCAGTCACACTTGCATCATCTCAGACTTAGTTTGGTGCCTGCTCAATGCACCAAATGTCTGTTGAATGGATGCATAAATGTAGGAGAGAATGAGGAGTGAATATATAAAACCTTATATCCCTGGTGTATGCATTTTTTGTTTTCATGGGATTATCAAACATTCATTCGCTTTTCTCCTTAACTCTTTTTTCCCTTGGAAAAGCTTTCTGGTTCCTCTCATTTCTTTCTCCCCTGTAGAGCATCTCCTAATGATGCTCAGAGGGAACCCCTCGGCTCCCCAGAAATCCCTAAACCTTCTGCCTCTCCCTGCCATCGGCTGCTAACAACCTCTGAGTGACACCGTAGGTCAGTCCCAATCTGGCCTCTTTTTTTGAAACTAATGAACACTTTTTTTTTTTTGGCTGTGCCGCAGGGCTTGTAGGATCTTAGTTCTCCGATCAGGGATCAAACCTAGGCTCCAGCAGTGAAAGCACAGAGTCCTAACAATTGGACCACGAGGGAATTCCCGAAACTGACCGACGCTTATGAAGAGTTTGTCAATTGGATTAAGATGCAAATTTTGTACTCTTATTACTCTTGTAGAATAATTTTAACTGTGATAAAAATCTGTGTAACTAGGTTTTCCTTGTTAGATTAGAAATCAAGAAAGCAACATGTCAAGAAAACTGATGGAAACCATAAGCTAAGCTGATGTACATTTAGTGCTCAGGGTAAGGACAACAGGCAAAATCAGGAAATGGATGGTGTTCAGGGATTGCTAAAAATATTTCAAGCAATTATCTATTAGCCTCACAAAGAGAAAGGTGGTTTTTTTCTTTTTAAGTACCTTCCAGATCCACCAAAATTTTAAAACGTTCCAGAGCATCACCTTGAAAATAGCCCTGAGGACAGATAAGACTCCAAGAAAATAAGACCTACCTTTCCCACCTAAAGTGGCAATGGTCCAGTTCCTTCCTGCACTTGTCAACAACTATTTATTGAACATCTATTTGCCAGGCATTCTTTTTTTTCCTTTTTATAAATTTATTTATTTATTTATTTTTGGCTGCATTGGGTCTTCGTTGTTGTGTGTGGGCTTTCTCTAGTTGAGGCGAGCGAGGTCTACTCTTCATTGTGGTGTGCAGGTTTCTCATTGCTGTGGCTTCTCTATTTCAGAGCACAGGCTCTAGGCATGCGGGCTTCAGCAGTTGTGGCATGCGGGCTCAGCAGTTGTGGCACACGGGCTTAGCAGTTGTGGCACACGGGCTTAGTCGCTCCACAGCATGTGGGATCTTCCCGGACCAGGGCTCGAACCTGTGTCCCCTGCATTGGCAGGCAGATTCTTAACCACTGCACCACCAGGGAAGTCCTGTCAGGTATTCTTTAGGATACAGTGGTTTAAAAAAAAAAAAAAAAAGACTAACAAAGACAACACTGGGGCTTCCCTGGTGGTGCAGTGGTTGGGAGTCTGCCTGCCGATGCAGGGGACGCGGGTTTGTTCCCTGGTCTGGGAAGATCCCACATGCCGTGGTGCAGCTGGGCCCATGAGCCACAATTACCGAGCCTGTGCATCTGGAGCCTGTGCTCTGCAACAAGAGAGGCCGTGATAGTGAGAGGCCCGCGCACCGCGATGAAGAGTGGCCCCCGCTTGCCACAACTAGAGAAGGCCTTCGCACAGAAACAAAGACCCAACACAGCCATAAATAAATAATTTTTTTTAAAAAAGACACCACTGGGTGGTCAGGGAAGGAGATACTGCTCCCCCAGCCAAGAGACCAGAAAGGGAGAGGGTGTGAGATGAGATCCTGGAGGCAGGAGGCAGAGGGAGAAGGGCCTGAAGTCAGAGGAGGCAGTGGGGTTTATTCTGAGGACGATGGCGCGCCATAAGAGCAGTGGAGTGGCAGCTTCTGATGGGTTTCTACATGTGCCACATTCCGTGGCTGGAACAACGTTAAGAAAAAATGGCCATCTCAAGTGGCACAAAAGTTACTGACCACCCCCTTTGCTTCATTCATCTGGATACTACTGTAGAGGATTAGCATTGCCATTATATGTTTTGTTACTTTACTAATCTCCCTGTTAATAAAGATTGTGCCAGGTTTTACCTAAATTACCACATTAAATCATCATGAAAACTTTATGTCTAAACCGTCCGTAAGACTTCAAAGGCCTCCCTCTCCCAGGGCATCTACAGGATTGTGCCCTGTAGAGATGACACTCCGATAATGTGGCAGGAAGAGTGTCAAGATTAGGGTCTTCCACAACATCTTTCACCACCGAGGCAAATAAATGTGCCTGTAGATTTTGATCGGGAGTAAAAGTGTATTCCTTCTCTCAGCACATATTTATGGGCACTAGGGACATGAAAACAGAACATAGCCCCAGTCCTTGTCCTTAGTCAAGGAGGAGGGAATCTGGTAAGAGCTCTTATCTGTTGCACCCTTTTTCATCCCTCCCTCTCCATCTACGCCCCTCGTGTATTTCTGTGATAGATAATGGAAGAGAGAACTGGGGGTAAGACACACGGCAAGAGGGAGAATTGCTCACACCTCGTAATCACACTCCAGAACCATTATGCATGAGATCAGGTGCAAATTGAGATCGAGGTTGGCCTCTGGAAAAAAAGAAGACAGGCTGGGCGAATGGCTGACTAAAAGCATCGGGGCCAGGGTTTGGGAGTGTGTTCTATCACTGACGAGCAGCGTGACTCTGGACAAGTTACTTATCCTCTTTAAGTCTTAAGTTCTCATGTGTAAAATGGGGGAAATAATGCCTATCTCACTGGGTTGCTGTAAGGAAGTGGTATGTAAAGCGCCTGGCTCAGAGCCTGACATACTGTGTTTAATGATGGGAGGCTTTTCTTGCCCCAGAAAATAGGAGAGGAGACCTGGATGTGGAGGTGGGGAGAGGTTACAGTGGACGTGCGGGAGAAGGGGTGGGCTGGCGAAGGCTGGGCCCGTCAGGCCATGCGTGAAGCGAAATTCATGCTTCCTCTGCCATATTGTGCACGTGTAAGCCCCAGATCAGAAGGGAGATAAGCAGGGCATTGGCACCATTGAGAGAGCCACCCTCCCCGTCCCCTCCCCACCTTTCCCCGGCCATACTGCCACTAGCTGCTGCTCATTGAAGGCACTGACAGGGCGGCCTCCACAGGGAGGAGGCGCTGGGGGACGGGGTCTGTTTACTTGGCCCTTTACGCTGCTGCAGTCTCCCTCAACCCGTGCCGTTCGTTCAGGTAAGGTGTCTGCGGAAAACGGCCACTTTAACTGGGCCTAGAGGAACACAGTGTGGCCCAGAACCCGCTGACCTCACAGTCTTTACACGTGCCACAAATAGTTATCAAATGTCTGCAAGTGCAAATCTGGAAGATACGATGACACCTAACTGGACAGCCGTACAAAGGAGCGCTGGGGGTTAGAGGAAATGGGCGGGGGCAGTGACCGCATCCCATGGGGATGCTCCATGGAGCAAGCGGCTTCCGAGTCAACGGAAAGGGAGGGTGTGTTTGCCACAGAGACTATCTTTCAAGCAGCTCTTACTGAGACAGAGAGAGAGACTGAGAATTTGCTCAAAGAAAACAGGCTAAGAGGAGGGTGTGTTTTAACACCAGAGTGACTTGGGCATGGGTGTAGGCTGAGAGACAGAGCAGAATTGGCTGAAGGGGCAGGTTCCCCTAGGGGCTGTGAGCGAGCTGGATGGGCCTGAGTAGAGGGGCCAGTGCTTCCTGTGACGGGGAGGAGGTGAGCTTAGCTGGAGATGTAGGTTAAATGGAAGGGGACCAGGGTTTTCAGGTCCTTGCAGCTTCCCGGCTCAATTTTCTCCATGAAGTAGGGAGTCCACTCCTGAGACAGAATGAAGGAGGGTCGCGTGGGGCTTGGAGAGAGAGAGCTGACGCTTTGCAAGCGTCATTGGAGACTGCTGATAGGCATGGAGGGCCTGGCTGCAGCTGGGAACAGAGGTTTTGTTAGGGCCCTAGACCTCAGGGGTGTGCAGTTTCTTTTAGCGAACGACAGAGCCACTGCGTCCCGTTGAGGGAGACAGACTGTAGGGTGAGTAACAGGAAGTCGGAGGCAGGGTGTCAAGGTTCAGGTCATCAACTGTGTGGTCAAGCCTGGATAGGAAAGTTGGAGGACATAAGACTGACACACTCAGACAAAGCAGGGAGACAGTGAGACTGAAGGTCCCCATGAGCGGAAAGAGGAAGTGCAGGAGGAGTGAGGCTGTGATGGCTGGAGAAACGCTGCGCTGGGCTGGATAGTCTCCCCTAAAAGTCCATGCCCACCACGAACTTCTGAATGTCACCTTATTTGGACACAGGGTCTTTGCAGACATAATTAGTTAAGATGAAGTCATAATGTATTAGGATGGATCCTAAATTCAGTGATTGGTATTCTCATAAAAAACAGAGACACAAAAATACACGCACACAGAGGAGAATGCCTTAGAAAGACAGAGACAGAGGTTGGAGTGACGCGGGTATAGGAGCCAAGGAATACCGAGGATTGCCAGCAACTACCAGAAGCTATAGGAGAGTGGCATGGAGCAGATGCTCTTCAAGCGTCTCTAGAAGGAACCCACCTGCTGACACCTTGATATTGGACTTCGAGCCTCCAGAACTATGACAGAATAAATTTCTGTTGTTTTAAGGCACTCAGTTGGTGGTATTTGTTACGGCAACCGTAGGAAATGAATACAGACAGGAGGAAGGTCATGGTTGGAGCGTTGGGGTTGATGGTGGCAGCGCCCCCTTTCCCACTTTTGTGCTTTGCCAAGACAATGAGGATGAAGAGGGTTGGTAGACGTTAGAGAGACCGTGAGGTGGACTCGGTGGGACCTGGCAACTCATTAGGTGATGGGATGGTGAGGGGAAGGGGACGTGGACAAAAGGGGCAAAGAGGACTCGAAGGTTTCACAGCCAGGAAATGAGTGACCACTGACCTCCCTGCCCCGTGGCTGGCACCGCCATTCTCCCCGAGAAGAAGAGCACACAGTCTGAGAAGATTCGGGAGGCTGGGTGTCTTCTCAGGAAAGAAGTGGAGGAGGGGGCCACGCTGCAAAGTGATGAGTGAGTTTGTGGTGAGGAAGTGGAGGTGGTCAGAAGAGAAGTCTTCTGAAGTTTAGGAATGAAAGAGAGGAGGTTCAAAAGACCAAGTTTAGCACTGGTCTTTGCTGGGCTAGAAGAGGGTTTTGGGGTTTTTAAAAATATTTATTTATTTATTTGGCTGTGCCAGATCTTTAGTTGTGGCATGTGGGATCTAGTTCCCTGACCAGGGATCGAACCCAGGGCCCCTGCATTGGGAGCTCGGAGTCTTTACCACTGGGCCGCCGGGGAAGTCCCGAGGTGTGTTCTTTGGACTTCAGTGTGGTTTGTCTGCTAAAGGGTTATCTTAGGCTGAGAAAAATTAGTATTATCATTTTTATTCTCTCCCACCCCATATATGTATATTAAATATATACATACATGAACCATAAATTAAATTGAACCATATCTCTGCATCATAATCCTGGCTGTTAAAACCTTCTACCTGAGTTGGCCACAGACAATGAAACAGAATTGGAAGAAAGCTCAAAAGAAAGAGCACATAGGGCTTCCCTGGTGGTGCGGTGGTTAAGAATCCACCTGCCAGTGCAGGGGACATGGGTTCGAGCCCTGGTCCAGGAAGATCCCACATGCCTCGAAGCAACTAAGCTCATGCATCACAACTACTGAGCCTGTGCTCAAGAGGCCACAAGCCACAACTACTGAGCCCACGTGCCACAACTACTGAAGCCCGCACGCCTAGAGCTCATGCTCCACAACAAGAGAAGCCACCGCAATGAGAAGCCCGTGCACCACAACGAAGAGTAGCCCCCGCTCACCACAACTAGAGAGAAAGCCCGCGTACAGCAACAAAGACCCAATGCAGCCATAAATAAATTAATTAATTAGAAAAAAAAAAAGAGCACATGACTGTGACCATGTGTGTGTGTGTGTGTGTGTGTGTGTGTGTGTGTGTGTGTGTGTGTGTGGTGAGGAGATGGGAAGTACTTAGAAACTGGGCGTCTCATCCCAACAATTCCCTTTGGTACACCTGTGTGGTCGATTTCTGGGTTGGTGGCTCCCACCCTTACCTGTTCCCACTCTGCCCACGTGATGATTTTCCTCTGGAGGTGTGGCCATAGCACCTGCCTTCAGGAAGTCCTCCGTCTGGGTCTCCTCTGGTCAGCAGGGGCCGTGGCTCAAGGTTCCCCTGGAGGGGATTACCTCATCCCCTGTGTAGGTAGATCACAGCCGAGGCTGCTCACGCTTCTTGTCTCTGCTGG
Source organism: Kogia breviceps (assembly GCF_026419965.1). Classification (NCBI taxonomy): domain Eukaryota; kingdom Metazoa; phylum Chordata; class Mammalia; order Artiodactyla; family Physeteridae; genus Kogia; species Kogia breviceps. Next base: position 42,533,984 of record NC_081322.1, on the reverse strand, counting down.
ATAAGGACCCATCCCTAATGTTGTGTTATGTCTTACTTTGACAGCAATTTGTTGCTGTTATTCTTTATTATTTCTAAGTACAACCCCTTTGACTACATTCCTGGCATAGAAACAATGAGCTGGTTAAAGCTAATACCTTGTTCTAATGGAGCCTGGAGATCAAAGCCAGAGGATCAGGGTGGGCAACTCTTCCAAGAGCCTGAAAGCCATCTTTCTTCCAGCACAATCTTGATGCTCTCCTTCTCTCTGTTTGCTTGGATGATTCTTAGATGTAATAGAATCCTCTTACTCCATTTGCAGCCTCATGCCAAGAAAGAATTCATGCTTATTTATCAAAACTTCCCAAAGAATAAAGTAGGATGAAAATTAAGAACAGAGGCAGGGCTTCCCTGGTGGCGCAGTGGTTGAGAATCCGCCTGCCGATGCAGGAGACACGGGTTCGTGCCCTGGTCCGGGAAGATCCCACATGCCGCGGAGCAACTAAGCCCGTGAGCCATGGCCGCTAGGCCTGCGCGTCCGGAGCCTGTGCTCCGCAATGGGAGGGGCCACAACGGTGAGAGGCCCACGTACTGCAAAAAAAAAAAAAAAAAAAAAAAAAAGAACAGAGGCAAATCAAAGCTTAGGTGTTTTATCATGCATACCTCCACCCATGGAGCCCAGGTCTGCTGATTTGAAAGATAAGCGGGAAAGGGCCGGATTGGAAGAATCAGGGAAACCCGTGAAAGGGAAGTTTCCTGTGCTCCTCTTGTCCACAGCTCTGTGTTGCCCAGTGACTTCACAGCATTTGAAGGCCATTATAACACATGAGGAGTACAGAAGAAATGCAAATATTTCATTAATTCATTCAACGTTTTGAGCATCTACTTATGCATTGGGCACTGAGTAAGGAGAGTTCTGGGAACATAAAAAAGAGTACTATACATTCTCTGTCTTGCAGTAGGATTAGGACAAGGCCTGGACAAGTACACAGAGGAGGGAGTTGCAGATACTGCCTGGGGAAGTTGGGAAGGCTTCAGGGAGGAGATGATAATTCAGGTAATTCTGCAGGATGAGTAGGAGATTGCTAAGTATTAGAAACAGCATGCACTACAGTACAGAGCTGTAAAAACACATTTTGTCCAAGGAACATTAAGAAGCTGAAGGCTGGTGTAATTTAGGCAGTGGTATGGGATGTGGCCAGAGAGGCAGGCTGGGAATATTCTATGAAGAACCTTTTCTACCCCACAAGAAATTTGGGTTTTTATCCTGTGAATGGAGCTCTGCTGGGAGTCGAGTAGGAGAGCTGCTTGGTGATAGACTGGACTAAAAGCTGGGAGGCTAAGGATGAAGGGTGATAGGTGAGGGCATGGAAGGAAAAGGAAAACTGGCAGAAGGGAGGGAGAGGAAAGAGTCGAGGTGAACTGTCAAGATCCCTGGCTGGGCAACTGCATGGGTGGTAATGCTATTAACAGAACTGAGGAGTTCAGAGTTTGGCAGCAGGTTTGGCAGGGGAACCTCACATTCACTCCAAACCTGTTTAATATACCTTGGAGCACGCCGCAAGAAACTCGGAGGTAGCTGACAATACAAGACTGCAGAGCTGGAGGTTGGGACTTGTAGCACGGGAGGGGACAGACCTACAGGAGGAGATCCACCCACAAGATGAGAATCAAGATGGGCACTACTGGGAACTTCCCTGGCTGTCCAGTGGTTAGGACTCATGCTTCCACTGCAGGGGGCACGGGTTGGATCCCTGGTCAGGGAACTAAGATCCCCACATGCCACGTGGCACGGCCAAAGAAAAAGAAGTGGGCACGGTATAGGAGATAAATATGACATGATGAGCTACAAACGAGAAAGAACCTAGAAGAGTTGGTGATCCAGGAGGCTGGAGCACAGTAGATGGAGAAAGCTCCAAGGAGCAGGTGTATTCAGCCAGGAATACCTGACTCCCACACTCCCACACACATCTGTGATGAAAGTGAAGAAAATCCATCAGGTAGAAAGCAGCTGACATCCTTCCTTTTTCTTTCTTTGTTTGACTCTTCCCAATTCCTCTAGGCCTCATCTCTGGTTCAAATCTACCCCTGCAGCCAGAAGAGGAGTCAAGACCACAAGTCAAGGAGTAGACAGGTTAGTCCTTTCCTAGATAGCTCAGTTGCTGCAACCTGGAAAGGAAAAGCAATTTATTTTCTTTGTTATAAGGTTTATTTTTTTCACCATTATGCAATAAAAGATATAATAAAAGAAAATTTGGAAATAATGAAAAAAAAGGAGAAAATACCTATAGTTTCAGAAATCACCATTAACCTTGTGGTACATCTCCTTCCAGTCTTTTTCTATATATGTAAGAGTTTTGCTTATTGTTATTAAACGATGAGGTTGTTAAGCTTTGTTTAGTGTTAGCATACATATAATGGTTCATTTAAAATGATATTATAAGCTACGTTATTACATGTGTTTCATAAATACCACTTTTAGTGGCTGCATAAATTGCTTTGATTGGAAATAATCATTTATTTGAATCAGTTATAACATGTACATGGTAAAAAATTCAAAATGCAAAAAGGGTATACATGAAAAATGTCTCTCCCATCCCTATCTCCCAGCCACTCACTTCTCCTTAAACACAGTACTAGTTCCAGTCTGTTGTGTGTTCTTCCAGAGATATTCTACACATATGCAAATATGCATTTACAAATAAATAATCTTCCTTCTTCTCCCCCTAATGATAGCATATTATACACACTCTCTGCACTTTGTTTTTTTCACTTACCAGTGTATCTTGGAGTCTGTTCCAGATTATCAAATTAAACCTGCCTTGTTCTTTTTATTGGAAAAGCAATTTCTTAGCAGGCAACAAACGGTGGCTCTCCCAGGAGCAGCGGGACCCTCCCTTGAGCCAAGGTGACAGGCAGCAAGTGGTTGCCAGACAGGTCTGCCTCTGTGAGCCAGGAATGTCAAGTCTGATATCTCCATCTCCTGCCACAGGGTGGGGGCACTCAGAAGCCCAGGAGGCAGGAATGTGTCTTGTTGATAAATGGAGGCAGAAAGTACAAAGAAAACCAGACTGGAAGACTGAAATTTGCTGCAGATATAAGGTTGTTTTCTGTCTCATGTTCACTGGCTTGCACAAGTCTACATGCTCTAGGAAACTTCCCCAGACCTCTCCAGCCTTTGGTCTCTCAGGTGCCCCAAAGATAGATGGGCTGCTCCAGGGATGGTGTGATAAACTTGCCACAAACAGCCCTCCATCTCCTAGCCATGGCCCTTTTCTCTTAGTTTTCTTGACATTTCCCAGTTAGAGGAAAGCCTTCTGCCCTAGCTCTATCCTGCTAGCATTTTAGGGTGTCTTACATTACTAAATCAACTAGTCCATGCACTGAATATTCAGAGAGACACCAAAAATCTGAGGTTTGATGTTATCATAAAAATATTAAAAGTCCTAAAAAGAGGGAGATTATTGAAGAGAGATGTGGACAGTGTCCTAAAGTATTTGTTGAAAACAATATTTTCATGTTTTCCTCAACTTCTAAGACCTCCCCCTGGAGATTGGTTCAAGATGGCCGAGTAGAAGGACATGTGCTCACTCCCTCCGGTGAGAGCACCGGAATCACAACTAACTGCTGAAGAGAAGACACTGGAACTCACCAAAAAAGATATCGCACATCCAAAGACAAAGGAGAAGCTGCAATGAGATCGTAGGCGGGGCGCAATCACAATAAAATCAAATCCCATAACTGCTGGGTGGGTGACTCACAAACTGCAGAACAATTATACCACAGAAGTCCACAACGTCAGGCTTCCCAACCAGGGGGGTCTGGCAACAGGAGGAGGAATTCCCAGAGAATCAGACTGTGAAGGCTAGCGGGATTTGATTGCAGGACTTCGACAGGACTGGGGGAAACAGAGATTCCACTCTTGGAGGGCACACACAAAGTAGTATGCACATCAGGACCCAGGGGGAAAGAGAAGTGACCCCATAAGAGACTGAACCAGACCTACCTGCTAGTGTTGGAGGGTCTCCTGCAGAGGTAAGGGGGTGGCTGTGGCTCACTGTGGGGACAAGGAAACCAGCAGCAGAAGTTCTGGGAAGTACTCCTTGGCGTGAGCCCTCCCAGAGTCCACCATTAGCCCCACAAAAGGGCCTGTAGGCTCCAGTGCTGGGTCACCTCAGGCCAAACAACCAACAGGCAAGGAACTCGGCCCCACCCATCAGCAGACAAGGGGATTAAAGTTTTACTGAGCTCTGCCCACCAGAGCAACAGTCAGCTCTACCCACCACCAGTCCCTCCCATTAGGAAGCTTGCATGAGCCCCTTAGACAGCCTCATCCACCAGAGGTCAGACAGCAGAAACAAGAAGAACTACAATCCTGAAGCCTGTGGAAGAAAAACCACATTCACAGAAAGACAGACAAAATGAAAAGGCAGAGGACTATGTACCAGATGAAGGAACAAGATAAAACCACAGAAAAACAACTAAACTAAGTGGAGATAGGCAACCTTCCAGAAAAAGAATTCAGAATAATGATAGTGAAGACGATCCAGGACCTCAGAAAAAGAATGGAGGCAAAGATTGAGAAGATACAAGAAATGTTTATCAAAGACCTAGAAGAATTAAAGAACAGACACCTAGAAGAATTAAAGAACAAACAAACAGAAATGAACAATACAATAATTGAAATGAAAAATATACTAGAAGGAATCAATAGCAGCATAACTGAGGCAGAAGAACGGATAAGTGACCTGGAAGACAGAACGGTGGAATTCACTGCTGTGGAACAGAATAAACATAAAAGAATGAAAAGAAATGAAGACAGCCTAACAGACATCTGGGACAACATTAAACGCACCAACATTCACATTATAGGGGTCCCAGAAGGAGAAGAGAAAGGACCCGAGAAAATATTTGAAGAGATTATAGTTAAAAATTTCCCTAACATGGGAAAGGAAATAGCCACCCAAGTCTAGGAAGCACAGAGAGTCCCAGGCAGGATAAACCCAAGGAGAAACACGCCAAGACACACAGTAATCAAATTGACAAAAATTAAAGACAAAGAAAAATTATTAAAAGCAACAAGGGAAAAACAACAAAAAATATACAAGGTAACTCCCATAAGGATAACAGCTGATTTCTCAGCAGAAACTCTACAAGCCAGAAGGGAGTGGCATGATATATTTAAAGTGATGAAAGGGAAGAACATACAACCAAGATTACTCTATCTGGCAAGGATCTCATTCAGATTCGATGGAGAAATCAAAAGCCTTACAGACAAGCAAAAGTTAACAGAATTCAGCACCACCAAACCAGCTCTACAACAAATGCTAATGAACTTCTCAAAGTGGGAAACACAAGAGAAGAAAAGGACCTACAAAAACAAACCCAAAACAATTAAGAACATGGTCATAGGAACATACATATCAATAATTACCTTAAAAGTGAATGGATTAAATGCTCTAACCAAAAGACCCAGGCTTGCTGAATGGATACAAAAACAAGACCTGTATATATGCTGTCTACAAGAGATGCACTTCAGACCTAGGGACACATACAGACTGAAAGTGCGGGGATGGAAAAAGATATTCCATGCAAATGGAAATCAAAAGAAAGCTGGAGTAGCAATACTCATACCAGATAAAATTAGACTTTAAAATAAAGAATATTGGGCTTCCCTGGTGGCACAGTGGTTAAGAATCCATCAATGGAGGGGACACGGGTTTGAGCCCTGGCCCAGGAAGATCCCACATGCCGCAGAGCAACTAAACCCATACACCACAACTACTGAGCCGCGTGCCACAACTACTGAAGCCCGCGCACCTGGAGCCCGTGTTCCACAACAACAGAAGCCACTGCAATGAGAAGCCCATGCACCACAACAAAGAGTAGCCCCTGCTCACCAAAACTATAGAAAGCCTGTGCAGCAATGAAGACCCAACACAGCCAAAAATAATAAATAAATAAATAATAAATAAATTTATTTTTTTAAAAAGTATGTTACAAGAGACAAGGAAGGACACTATATAATGATCAAGGGATCAATACAAGAAGAAGATATAACAATTACAAATATATATGCACCCAACATAGGAGCACCTCAATAGATAAGGAAAATTCTAACACCTATAAAAGAGGAAATTGATAGTAACATAACACAATAATAATGGGGGGCTTTAACACCTCGTTTACACCAATGGACAGATCATCCAGACAGAAAATTAATAAGGAAACAGAAGCTTTAAATGACACAATAAACCAGATTAATTTAATTGATATTTATAGGACAGTCCATCTGAAAACAGAAGATTACACTTTCTTCTCAAGTGCACATGGAATATTCTCCAGGATAGATCACATCTTGGGTCACAAATCAAACCTCGGTAAATATAAGAAAACTGAAATTATGTCAAGCATCTTTTCGGACCACAACGCTATGAGATTAGAAATAAACTACAGGGAAAAAAAGGTAAAAAACACAAACACATGGAGGCTAAACAATATGTTACTAAATAACCAAGAGATCACTTGAAGAAGTCAAAGAGGAAATCAAAAGTTACCTTGAAACAACTGACAATGAAAACACAATGACCCAAAACCTATGGGATGCAGCAAAAGCAGTTCTAAGAGGGAAGTTTATAGCAATAAAAGCCTACCTCAAGAAACAACAAACATATCAAATAAACAATCTAACCTTACACCTAAAGCAATTAGAGAAAGAAGAACAAACAAAACTCAAAGTTAGTAGAAGGAAAGAAATCATAAAAATCAGAGGAGAAGTAAATGAAATGGAAACAAAGAAAACAATACCAAAGGTCAATAAAACTAAAAGCTGGTTCTTTGAGAAGATAAACAAAATTGATAAACCTTTATCCAGATTCATCAAGAAAAAGAGGGAGAGGACTCAAATTAATAAAATTAGAAATGAAAAAGGAGAAGTTACAAGAGACACCGCAGAAATACAAAGCATCATAAGAGACTACTACAAGCAACTCTATGCCAATAAAATGGACAACTTGGAAGAAATGGACAAATTCTTAGAAAGGTTGAAGCTTCCAAAACTGAACCAGGAAGAAATAGAAAATATGAACAGATGAATCACAAGTAAGGAACTTGAAATTATGATTAAAAATCTTCCAACAAACAAAAGTCCAGGACAGATGGCTTCACAGGTGAATTCTATCAAACATTTAGAGAAGAGCTAACACCCATCCTTCTCAAACTCTTCCAAAAAATTGCAGAGGAAGGAACACTCCCAAACTCATTCTATAAGGCCACCATTACCCTGATACCAAAACCAGACAAAGATACTACAAGAAAGGAATATTACAGACCAATATCACTGATGAATATAGATGCAAAAATTCTCAACATAATAATAGCAAACAGAAACCAACAACACATTAAAAGGATCATACACCATGATCAAGTGGGATTTATCACAGGTATGCAAGGATTCTTCAATATATGCAAAACAATCAATATGATACACCATATTAATAAACTGAAGAATAAAAATCATATGATCATTTCAATAGATGCAGAAAAAGCTTTTGACAAAATTCAACACCCACTGATGATAAAAACTCTCCAGAAAGTGGGCATAGAGGGAACCTACCTCAACGTAATAAAGATCATATACAACAAACCCACAGCAAACATCATTATCAACAGTGAAAAACTGAAAGCTTTTCCTCTAAGATCAGGAAAAAGACAAGGTTGTCCACTCTCACCAGTATTATTCAACATGGTTTTGGAAGTCCTAGCCATGGCAGTTAGAGAAGAAAAGAAATAAAAGGAATACAAATTGGAAAAGAAGAAGTAAAACTGTCACTGTTTGCAGATGACATGATACTATACATAGAGAATCCTAAAGATGCCAACAGAAGACTACTAGAGCTAATCAATGAATTTGGTAAAGTTGTACAAAATGTACAGAAATCTCTTGCATTCCTATATACTAACAATGAAAGATCAGAAAGAGAAATTAAGGAAACAATCCTATTTACCATTGCAACAAAAAGAATAAAATACCTGGGAATAAACCTACCTAAGGAGGTAAAAGACCTGTACTCAGAAAACTATAAGACACTGATGAAAAAAATCAAATATGACACAAACAGAGAGATATACCTTGTTCTTAGATTGGAAGAATCAATATTGTGAAAATGACTATACTACCCAAAGCAATCTACAGATTCAATGCAATCCTTATCAAATTACCAGTGGCATTTTTTACAGAACTAATGCCAAAAAATCTTTAAATTTGTATGGAGACACCAAAGACCCCGAATAGACAAAGCAATCTTGAGGGAAAAAAACAGAGCTGGAGGAATCAGACTCCCTGGCTTCAGACTATGTACAAAGCTACAGTAATCAAGACAATATGCTACTTGCACAAAAACAGAAATATAGATCAATGGAACAGGATAGAAAGCCCAGAGATAAACCCACGCACATATGGTCACCTTATCTTTGATAAAGGAGGCAAGAATATACAATGAAGAAAAGACAGTCTCTTCAATAAGTGGTGCTGGGAACACTGGACAGCTACATGTAAAAGAATGAACTTAGAACACTCCCTAACATCATACACAAAAATAAACTCAAAATGGATTGGAGACCTAAATGTAAGACCGGACACTGTAAAACTCTTGGAGGAAAACATAGGCAGAACACTCTTTGACATAAATCACAGCAAGATCCTGTTTGACCCACCTCCTAGAGCAATGGAAATAAAAACAAAAATAAACAAATGGGAGCTAATGAAACTTAAAGGCTTTTGCACAGCAAAGGAAACCATAAACAAGACAAAAAGACAACCCTCAGAATGGGAGAAAATATTTGCAAACAAAGCAACTGACAAAGGATTAATCTCTAAAATATACAAGCAGCTCATGCAGCTCAATATCAAAAAAACAAACAACCCAATCCAAAAATGGGCAGAAGACCTAAATAGATATTTCTCCAAAGAAGATATACAGATTGGCAACAAACACATGAAAGGATGCTCAACAGCAGTAATCATTAGAGAAATGCAAATCAAAACTACAATGAGGTATCACCTCACACCGGTTAGAATGGGCATCATCAAAAAATCTACAAACAACAAATGCTGAAGAGGGTGTGGAGAAAAAGGAACCCTCTTGCACTGTTGGTGGGAATGTAAATTGATGCAGCCACTATGGAGAACAGTATGGAGGTTCCTTAAAAAACTAAAAATAGAATTACCATATGATCCAGCAATCCCACTACTGAGCATATACCCAGAGAAAACCATAATTCAAAAAGACACATGCACTCCAATGGTCATTGCAGTACTATTTACAATAGCCAGGTCATGGAAGCAACCTAAATGCCCATCGACAGATGAATGGATAAAGCAGATGTGGTACATATATACAATGGAATATTACTCAGCCATAAAAAGGAACGAAATTGAGTCATTTGTTGAGATGTGGATGGATCTAGAGACTGTCATACAGAGTGAAGTAAGTCAGAAAGAGAAAAACAAATATCGTATATTAACACATGTATGTGGAACCTAGAAAAATGGTACAGATGAACTGGTTTGCAGGGCAGAAGTTGCGACACAGATGTAGAGGACAAACGTATGGACACCAAGGCGGGTAAAGCTGTGGGGGTTGGGGATGGTGGTGTGCTGAATTGGGCGATTGGGATTGACATGTATACACTGATGTGTATAAAATAGATGACTAATAATAAGCTGCTGTATAAAAAATAAATTAAATTAAATTTTAAAAAAATACAATGAGGTATCACCTCATACCGGTCAGAATGGTCATCATCAAAAAGTCTACAAACAGGGGCTTCCCTGGTGGCACAGTGGTTGAGAATCTGCCTGCTAATGCAGGGGACATGGGTTCGAGCCCTGGTCTGGGAGGATCCCACATGCCATGGAGCGACTAGGCCCGTGAGCCACAACTACTGAGCTTGCGTGTCTGGAGCCTGTGCTCCGCAACAAGAGAGGCCGCAATAGTGAGAAGCCTGCGCACCGCGATGAAGAGTGACCCCCGTTTGCCACAACTAGAAAAAGCCCTCGCACAGAAACGAAGACCCAACACAGCAAAAATAAATAAATTAATTAATTAATAAACTCCTACCCCCTACATATTCTTTAAAAAAAAAAAAGTCTACAAACAATAAACGTTGCAGAGGGTGTGGAGAAAAGGGAAACCTCCTGCACTCTTGGTGGGAATGTGAATTGATACAGTCACTATGGAGAACAGTATGGAGGTTCCTTAAAAACTAAAGATAGAATTACCGTATGACCCAGAAATCCCACTACTGAGCATATATCCAGAGAAAACCATAATTCAAAAAGACACATGCACCCCAATGTTCATTGCAGCACTATTTACAATAGCCGGGTCATGGAACCAACCAAAATGCCCATCGACAGACGAATGCATAAAGAAGATGTGGCACATATATACAATGGAATATTACTCCGCCATAAAAAGGCACGAAACTGGGTCATTTGTAGAGACGTGGATGGACCTAAAGACTGTCATACAGAGTGAAGTAAGTCAGAAAGAGAAAAACAAATATCGTATATTAACATATATATGTGGAATCTAGAAAAATGGAACAGATGAACCAGTTTGCAAGGCAGAAATAGAGACACAGATGTAGAGAAGAAACATGTGGACACCAAGGGGGGATAAGTGGGGGACAGGGGGATGGTGGTGGTGGTGAGATGAATTGGGAGTTTGGGATTGACATATATACACTAATATGTATAAAATAGATAACTAATAAGAACCTGCTGTATAAAAAATAAATTAATTAAATTAAAATTTTTTTAAAAGACCACCCCTTACCCAACCCCAGACAAATGGGAAGGGTGGATTTCTCATGTTCATAGTGCTGAGGGGACCCAAAGCATCACACTCTGCAGCTCTTGATCTCAAGGACCGTGCAATCCACTATGTGCCCGGCACAGTGCCAGGCACTATGGATAGAGACAATAAGGTGGGGAGGGGCTCATGGTCCAGATGGTAAAACAAATATCAGTTCAAGAGATATCACTAGGTAGTGAAGAATGGAGGCCATAAGAATGATAGAGATTGAGTTTTCAAACCGTGGTCATTGGTGGATCATGAAAGCAAACTTAGTGAGTGGTTGATGTGATCAGGATCTTTTTGTAAACAGTAGAATAGAATGAAAACTAATGAAGCTTGTGGCACATATTTCAAATAGTGCTTTGTGAAACTTTTCTTTTTCAGTTATATATCAAGTTGCATGTGTTTTGGTCATGATATAAAATATATTTATTACTGTGGATTACAGACATAAAGTGGAAAACAACTGACTTCATAGGAAAGAGTGATCAATGTATTAGTGAGCAGCCAGGGAAAAATACCACAAAAATACAGGACCCAGCACAGAGTAGGTGCTCCAAAAATGTTAACTGAGGCTGTGCATGCTATAGGACTTTATACATTTATTTAGTTATTGGGTTTTTTATTTTTGGCTGCGTTGGGTGTTTGTTTCGGTGCGCAGGCTTCTCGTTGTGGTGTGCGGGCTTCTCATTGTGGTGGCTTCTCTTGCTGCAGAGCACAGGCTCTAGGTACGTGGGCTCAGTAGTTGTGGCTTGCAGGCTCTAGAAGCACAGGCTCAGTAGTTGTAGCATGTGGGCTCAGTAGTTGTGGCTTGTAGGCTCTAGAGCGCAGGTTCAGTAGTTGTGGCGCATGGGCTTAGTTGCTCCGCGGCATGTGGGATCTTCCCGGACCAGGGCTCGAACCCATGTCCCCTGCATTGGCAGGCAGATTCTTAACCAGTGCACCACCAGGGAAGTCCCCTATAGGACTTTAAGAGAAGGCAAATAAAGCAAACTCAAAGGCGCTAACAAGGGAGAGAAATCCTTGGGATCAAATGTGCGGGCTGCTCAGGCAGTGCATCTTGCATCTGGGATCCATCCACTTTGCGCCAAGGCCATTGCTGTCATTCTAATGCAGGTCCTTGTCATCTCTGGTCTGGACTCTAGCAAAGGTCTCTAAACTAGTATTCCTTCTTCTCCTCTAGCTCTCTGTACCAGGAAGTAGTCTGTTCAGCTGTAACAGGAATCCCTACCTCGGTGGTTTAAATAAGTAGGGATTTATTATTCACATGTAACAAAAAGTCTGGATGTAGACTGACCAGAGCTTATGTAGCAGCCCAGGGGTGTGATCTGAAAACCAAGCTGTTTCTATCTGCCTGCTCTATATCTTTAGCATGAAACCTTCATCCTCGTGGTTGCAAGATGACTGCTGTACCTCCAGGCATTGTATCCTTTTCCCAGATAGGAAGAAGAAAGAGTGTAGGATAAAGGAACATACCTTTTTTCAGTAAAGCAATAGCCTCCCCTGAGACTACTGAAGCCCACTCAGTAGACTTCCAAATTATATCTCTTTAGCCACTTATACTGTCACATGGCCTCCCAAGAGGTTCCCTGTGCCAAGGGAACCAGTGAATTTTGCATTTTTGACTGAACACATTGAAGCCTTGAACAAAAAAACAGAGTTTTGTTAATTTAAACAAAATGATGTCTAGAAGCATTGGCTACATCCCCTTTAATAGAGCCCTTGTTTCTAATCTTTCGATGGTTTTCCATTGCTCTTAAGAGCAAATTTGAAATCCTTAATGTTGCCATTATGGACTGAATTGTGTTCCCCCCACCTCCCAGTTCATATGTTCATATGACTAAAAGATAAACTAAGGTATATTAAAAATTTTTTAAGTTTATTTGAGCAAAATTCAATTAGAATTGGGCAGGGGCAGCAGCCAATGTGGCAGATAGAAAGGAGCTCCAAGGAGCCATACAAAATGAAAGACTTTTATAGCCAGAAGGCAACAGGTTCAAGGAAATTATACTAGGCAAAAAAGCAGGTTAGTTATTGTAAGGTCACTTTCCTTTAGGGGATGACACAGGTCTCTTGGGCAGATTATCTAACTAGTGCTGATCAGACAATTCCTGATTGACTGGTTTAAGATTCCATTTCTGGGAGAGCTGAAATTGTAATTAAGTCTCAGTTTGATGACATGGGGCTTAGTATAAGCAACTCCACTTTGGGCCTGTTGTTTGTTTTTTAACATCCCACTACTTCAGAAAGTAACTGTATTTGGAGATAGGGCCTTTAAAGAGGTAATTAAGTTAAAATGCCTCTAGGGTGGGCCATAATCAAATCTGACTAGTGTCCTTATAAGAAGAGATTAGAACATGCAGAGACACCAGGGATGCATGGGCACAGTGGAAAAGCCATGTGAGGACACAAAGAAGGCAGCCACCTGCAAACCAAGGAGAGATGCCTCAGGAGAAAGCACACTGCCAACACCTTGATCTTAGTCTTTCAGCCTCCATTTCTCCACTGTGAGAAATAAATTTGTTGTTGAAGCCACCTAGTCTGTGCTATTTTGTTATGGTAGCCTGTGATATTGTGATTTATAATAAGAACTATATATTTGGTTTTCCTCCACTTGCTAGCACAGACCTCCTAAAACCCTTGTAATTTTCAAAGTGATGAGAGCAATAAAGGTGTCTTTTGTTATGTTAATAAGGTGACTTTTGGAAAGCTCCTAGGTAATTTAAGAATCTGGTCTGGTTGCCAGGTGAACCAACCAAGGGATTAGAGGAGTGGAAATTTCAGTCCTTCAAAGAGGGGAGAGGGGCTGAAGATTGAGTTCAATCACCAAAGGCCAATAATTTAATCAATCTCGCCTATGTAATGAAGCCTCCGTAAAAACCCAAAACGACCGAATTCAGAGAGCTTCTGGGTTGGTGAACACATGGAAATGCAGGGCGAGAGCATGGAAGCTCCTCCCCACTTCCCACATACCTTGCCCTAAGCATCTCTTCCATCTGGCTGTTCTTGAGTTATATCCTTTTATAATAAAGCAGCAATCTAGTAAGTAAAATGTTTCTCAGTGTTCTGTGAATTGTTCTAGCAAATTAATTGAACCCGGGGGAGGGGGGTGCATCTTGTAAGACTAAGCCCTTAACCTGTGGGATCTAAGCCGATCTCCTGGTAGACAGTGTCAGAATTGAGTTACTTGCTTCGTGGTATAGAAAAAACGAAACAAAACCCACATATCCGAGGCCCTGGCAAACTAATACAGTTGCTTAAAAGAGCTGAGCATGATCTGGACGCCCACTAGCCTTGGGCTCCCTCCAGTGCCATTCTCCCTTGCTTACTACCTTCCAGACAAGCTGGCCTTCTTTAGTTACTAGAACAGGTGAGTCCTGTTCCAGGCTCTGGACCTTTGCATGCGCTGTTCATTCTCCCTAGAGCTCTGTTCCCCTGCTTTTTTTTTTTTTTTAACTTATCTTTGGCTGCATCGGGTCTTCGTTGCTGCACGCGGACTTCTAGTTGTGGTGAGCAGGGGCTACTCTTCATTGCAGTGTGCGAGCTTCTCATTGCGGTGGCTTCTCTTGTTGCGGAGCACGGGCTCTAGGCACACGGGCTTCAGTAGTTGTGGCTCACAGGCTCTAGAGTGCAGGCTCAGTAGTTGTGGCTCATGGGCTTAGTTGCTCAGTGGCATGTGGGATCTTCCTGAACCAGGGATCAAACTCGTGTCCCCTGCATTGGCAGGTGGATTCTTAACCACTGCGCCACCAGGGAAGCCCTGTTCCCCTGCTCTTTACATGACCAACCCCTTGTGCCACACGTCTCATAAATCTTATGAAAGGTTATTATGATTTATAATAATTTTGTTTATTTACTTTTGTCATGTTCTTTGTTTGTCTTTTCCAGTAGAGGACCTCAAGCTTCATCAGTGCAGGAAGATGTCTAGTTCCTACTTGTGTCCCTATGGTCTAGCACATCCTATACCTTCCATAAATAATTTCTGAAAGAGTGAATAGGATGTATGTAATCTGATATTTTCTGTTGGTTAAATTTATTTTTAACTATGTGTGGAATGAGAGGAAGAGCAAGTCTAGCCTTTTTGGATGAAGGATGGGTAGCAGTTGGATACAATCATCACCCACAAATATGCTCCTGGGGTTTGGGAGGAGAGTGGCACTCTCCTGCTTCCTTTAAGCCATTTAACACCTTCTACTGACCTCACTGGCATGGAGTGAAGATGATCTTCCAAGCAGTTTGCTTGTTAGTGGTTCTAGTAACAACTTGGTGAAGGAAGAGGTTAGAAGTAATTGTGTGACCTAAAGTTGGTCAGAATCTCATCAGCTGCAGTGCATCCTTTTCCAACTCTATGCCAAACTCAACCTAGTTCATTAAATGAAGACATCCAAATGTATTCAAATCCTTATGTGTTCCCTTTGTAACAATCCAGCAACAAAAAACAAAACCCAAGCTATTTTTATAAATTTTGTAGAAGGGATGATTATTCCAATTATTCCAATCATCACGTATCACAAAGGCTGAACGTTCCACAAAGGACTATCAAATGGAAATTGGAATCTACTCCAAGTCTCTAACACTGAGCCAGAAGTAAAAAGAGTCTGTTATAGGGACCTCCCTGGTGCCACAGTGGTTAAGAATCCACCTGCCAATGCAGGGGACATGGGTTCGATCCCTGGCCCGGGAAGATCCCATATACCACGGAGCAACTAAGCCCATGCGCCACAACTACTGAGCCTGCGCTCTAGAGCCTGTGAGCCGCAACTACTGAGTCCATGTGCCTAGAGCCCGTGCTCTGCAACAAGAGAAGCCACCACAAGGAGAAGCCCACACACCACAACGAACAGTAGCCCCTGCTTACCGCAACTAGAGAGAGTCCACGTGCAGCAACGAAGACCCAACACAGCCAAAAAAAAAAAAGAAAGAGAGTCTGTTAGAGTCTCTATGTCTAAGGTGAAATCTTAAGATTCAGAGCAGTGATTGCCCTGCCTCAGCCAGCCATAAATATCTCCTGGTCTGAAAAATTCATGCCTGCCAGATTGTTGGAACAATGCAATATTATTTCAAAACATCCATGATTATGCAAATGCAGAGAGACTAATTTAAAATAAGGATATAATAAGAGTTACTGGAATCCCATTAATAAAATCTACCTCAAGGGACTTCCCTGGGGGTCCAGTGGTCAAGACTCTGTACTCCCAATGCAGGAGGCACGGGTTCAATCGCTGGTCAGGGAGCTAAGATCCCACATGCTATGTGGCCCAAAACTAAAATAAAACAAATTTTTTTTAATTAAAAAAAATTTTTTAATAAATAAAAGGTATTCTGTCCCAAAGGTTCTGGGCCTCTGAACATATTGAAAGGGAGCAAAAATATTATGTTTGCATGTTTCTGCTAAATAAATAAAATGTGGACAGAGTTGGCTAATCCTCTCAATAATTAGATCAGGGCTTTTCCTCTAAAAGAAATCCAAATATTAGCTTTCCTTTTTTCTCATTTTATAACCATAGGTGTGCCTTATTTTAAAAGACATTGTGCTCCTGGAAGGATGTATGCAAACAATACTTTTAGAAATGAAATCATGTAATATCTAAAGATGCCACTATTTTAGGGCTCCTTATCCTGAATTTTTTTAAAAAATTGATAAATGTGTTTGCAATGAAAGTATTCACTTTTTAATTCTTCCATCTTTGTAAAAGTAGATTTTAGAGGCTCACATTTGTTTATCTTGTGGAGTATAAAGAGGATTATAGGGCTTCCCTGGTGGTGCAGTGGTTAAGAATCCACCTGCCAATGCAGGGGACATGGGTTTGAACCCTGGTCCAGGAAGATCCCACATGCTGCAAAGCAATTAAGCCTGTGTGCCACAACTACTGAGCCTACACTCTAGAGCCCACGAGCCACAACTACTGAGCCCACGTGCCACAACTACTGAAGCTCGCATGCCTAGAGCCTGTGCTCTGCAACAGGAGAAGCCATCACAATGAGAGGCCCATGCACCGCAGCGAAGAGCAGTCCCCGCTCGCCACAACTAGAGAAAACCCGCGTGCAGCAACAAAGACCCAACGCAGCCAAAAATAAATAAATAATTTTTTTTTTTTTAAAAGGATTATACACCATGATCAAACAGGATTTATCCCAGGAATGCAAGATTGGCTTTTAACATCCAAAAGTCAATTAATGTATTATATCGCATTAATAGAATAAAGGCCAAACCCCACGGGATCATCATAATAGATGCAGGAAAAGCATTTAACAAAATTCAAGACCCCTTCATGATAAAAACACTCAACAATGTAGGAAATGTCTTCAACCTGATATAAAGTATGTACAAAAAAAGGAAATGTCTTCAACCTGATATAGAAGGAAATGTCTTCAACTTGATATAAAGCATCTACAAAAAACCCACAGCTAATATCAAATTAATGGTGAAAGACTGGCTACTTTCCCTCTAAGATGAGGAGCAAGACCAGCGTGTCTGCTCTCCCCATTTCTATTCATCATTGTGTGGGACATTCTAGCCAGGGCAATTAGGCAACAATAAGAAATAGAAGAGGGACTTCCCTGGTGGTCCAGTGGGTAAGACTCCTCGCTCCCAATGCAGGGGGCCTGGGTTTGATCCGTGGTCAGGGAACTAGTTTCCACATGCGTGCCGCAGCTAAGAAGGCCACATGCTGCAACAAAGACCTGGTGCAGCCAAAATAAATAAATATTATTTTTTAAAAAAGAAATAGAAGCCATCCAGATTGGAAAGGAGGAAATGAAATAAAGAAAAGAATTCCATTTACAATAGCATCAGAAAGAATAAATACTTAGTACTAATTTTAACAAAAGAAGTACAAGGCTTTTACACTAAACAACTACAAAACAGCATTGAAAGAAATTTTAAAAGGCCTACATAAATGGAAAGATATCTCATGTTCATGGATTGGAAAATTTTAAATTGTTTAGATGGAAATATTCCTCAAACTGATTTACAGTTTCAAAGTAATCCCTATCAAAATCACAGATGACTTCTTTGCAGAAATTGGCAGCTGATACTAAAATTCATGTGAAAATTCAAGAGACCCAGGATAACCAAAATAATTTTGAAAAAGAACAAAATTTGAGGACTCACATTTCTCCATTTCAAAACTCACTACAAAGCTACAAGTAATCAAGACAGTATGGTACTGGCATAAGGACAAGCATATAGGTCAATGGAATAGAACAGAGTCCAGAAATAAACCCTTATATTTACTGTAAATTGATTTTTGACTAGGATTCAAAACTGTTCAATTGGGAAAGAAGTCTTTTCAACAAATGGTGCAGGGCCACTGGATATCTATATACAAAAGAATGAATTTGGGCCCCCCTATCTCACACCATACAAAATTTAACTCAAAATCAAAGACCTAAGAGCTAAGACTCTAAAACCCTTCAAAGAAAACATAGAAGTCTTTGTGACATTGGAATAGGCAATGGTTTCTCAGATATGACACCAAAACACAATCAAGAAAAGAAAAAATTAAATTGGACTTCATCAAAATTCAAAATTTTCATGCATCAAAGGACATCATCAAGAAAATGAAAAGACAACTCACAGGATAGTAGGAAATATTTACAAGTCATGTATATAATAGGGGACTTGTTTCTAGAATATATAAAGAACCCATACAACTTAGTAATAAAAAGACAACCCGGGCTTCCCTGGTGGCGCAGTGGTTGAGAATCCGCCTGCTGATGCAGGGGACACGGGTTCGTGCCCCGGTCCGGGAAGATCCCACATGCCGCCGAGCGGCTGGGTCCGTGAGCCATGGCCGCTGAGCCTGCGCGTCCGGAGCCTGTGCTCCGCAACGGGAGAGGCCACAACAGTGAGAGGCCCACGTATCACACACACAAAAAAAGACAACCCAATTGTAATATGAGGAAAGGATCTGAATAGATATTTCTGCAAGGAAGATTTACAAATAGCCAATAAGCACATAAAAAGATGTTTAACAGCACTGATCATGCATATCAAAACCACAATGAAAAGCAAATATGTCTGAAAACAGCTTATGGCAACCTGTTGTTTTTTTAAAATTATTATTATTATTATTATTTTTTAAATTTTTGGCTGCATTGGGTCTTCTTTGCTGCATGTGGGCTTTCTCTAGTTGTGGCAAGCAGGGGCTACTCTTGTTGCAGTGTGCAGGCTTCTCATTGCAGTGGCTTCTCTTGTGCAGATAACAGGCTCTAGGCGCTCAGGCTTCAGTAGTTGCAGCACGCAGTTTCAGTAGTTGTGGCTTATGGGTTCTAGAGTGCAGGCTCAGTGGTTATGGCTCACAGGCTTAGTTGCTCCGTGGCACGTGCGATCTTCCCGGACCAGGGCTCGAACCCATGTCCCCTGCATTGGCAGGTGGATTCTCAACCACTGTGCCACCAGGGAAGTCCTGCAACCTGTTATTTACTGGCAAAGAAAGATATTTCTTTGCCAGTAAATAACACTAAAGACAAAAACACAGAATGAGATACCATTTAACATCCATTAGGAAAATGAAAAATAAGAAGTTTTGGTAAGAATGTGGAGAAATTGGAACATAGAATTACCACATAATTCATTTATTCTACCCCTAGTTATACACCCAAAAGAATTAAAAACAGGTATTCAAACAAATACGTGTACATAAACATTCATAGAAGCATTGCTTACAATAGCCAAATGGTGAAAATAATCCAAATGGTCATCAACAGAAGAATGGATAAATAAAAAGTGGCATATCCATACAGTGGAATATTACTTGACAATTAAAAAATTAATGAAGTACTGATATATTGTACAAAATGGATGAGTCTTGAAAACATTATGCTAAGTGAAAAAGGATCCTATTTCATATCGTTCCGTTTATATGAAATGTCCAGATTGGGCAAATCCATAGAGCAAATAGGTTAGAGTAGTCATCTAGGAGTAGGGAAGGAGAGGGGAACTGGAGGATGATGGCTAAGGGGAGAAAGGTTTCTTTTGGGATAATGAAAATGTTATAAAATTGACTGTAGTGATAGTTGTACAACTCTATGAATATTCTAAAAGCCATTGAATCATACATTTTAAATGGATGAATTGTATGGTATATGAGTTATAGCTCAATAAAACTGTTTAAAAAATTAACACTAAGTACTTTTTAGAAAAAAGCAAGCTACTTCCTTGGAAAAAGCACTACTATTTCTGGTACCGAGACTGAAGAGACTAAGACAGATGTTCAGAGTATATCCTGTAAGATGTGGTAAGTGATAGTCTCAGTGATATCCTTCAAGAAATGCAACAACTTAAGGATGTTTTTAGAATACTCCTTAACACAGGGTAGGGCACTAAAGAAAATGCAATTCAGTGCCCTCTGGCTTAATCCAGGAACATTCTCTGGAGAAATGGACAGACTACACATCTTTCAGGAGAACTTCCATAACTGTTTCTTTCAGCCTATTTTTTTGTTTTTTTTCTTCCTTCCCCTCTTATTTACAAATATAATGCATGTTTGTTGAGGAAACTAGAGACAAATGAAAAGAGAAAATCAAAATCTCCCATAATTTTACCACCTAGAAATGATCACTGTTAGCTTTTTTTTTTTTTTTTTTTTTCAGTACGCGGGCCTCTCACTGTTGTGGCCTTTCCCGCCGCGGAACACAGGCTCCAGACGCGCAGGCTCAGCGGCCATGGCTCACGGGCCCAGCCGCTCCGCGGCATGTGGGATCCTCCCGGACCGGGGCATGAACCCGTGTCCCGTGCATCGGCAGGCGGACCCTCAACCACTGCGCCACCAGGGAAGCCCCTACTGTTAGCTTTTGAAGTTGGAGATAATCAGTATTGGAAAAAAGTTGTTTAAAACAAATCCATTTAAAACAGGAGCCAACATATCATAGTAAATAGTACGTGGGGTGGGGAGGGAAAGATTTGATTCGGGTACTCTCTTAAAAAATAAAACAAAAAAATATGAAGAGTTATGCAATTTATACTGTTTTTACAAATATGAGTGAATCAAACTTCCATTTTAGAGATGTGTAACTTTATTAACATAATTGTTTGATAACTTGATTAGACAATCTTCATGTCATTGTTTGACCTTTGCAGCACAATTCCATACAGAGCATTGTTTTTCATATATATTTCAGTACTTCACCCATTTTTCCAAGGGCCTAACTGTTGAATACTGAGTGAGAGTGAGTTCAATATTATACTCTCTGGGGACTCCCCTAGTGGTCCAGTGATTAAGAATCCACCTTCCAATGCAGGGGACGTGGGTTCGATCCCTGGTTGGAGAACTAAGATCCCACAGGCCACAACTACTGAGCCCGCACAGTCTGGAGCCCGAGCGCCACAACTAGAGAGAAGCTTATGTGCAGAAATGAAAGATCCCGTGTGCTGCAACTGAGACGTGAAGAAGCCAAAAATTTAAAAATAAAAATAAATATTTTAAAAAAGATTATACTCTGGTATATCCATACAAAGAAATATTATTCAGCTATAAAAAGGAGTAAAGTACTTACACATGCTGCAACATGGATGAACCTTGAAAATATTACACTAAATGAAAGCCAATCACAAAAGACCACACATTGTACCATTTCACTTAAATGAAATATCCAGGATAGGCAAATCCATGGAGAGAGAAAGTGGATTAGTCAGAGGAAGTAAGAATGAGGAGTGACTGCTAATGGACATGGGACTTCTTCTCGAGGTGATAAAAATGTTCTGAAGGTTGTACAACTCTCTGAATATACTGAAACCACTGATGCGTACACTTTAAAACAGTGAATTTTATGACACATGAATATGTCCCAATAAAGATTATACTCTCTGACAAGTTCATGGAGAACAGCTGTCCTCTGCTACTGGTAAATGAACTGTCTTCTTGCACTAATTGAGGACCCTGAGGATGACAAGGGCTGGAAAAGTAGGTCATACCACATTCCCTAGAGGTGATGGGACCACAGCTTGAGGAGCCCAGCCTTAGACAGTTTTATCTTACTCCTATCCTTTATGCCCCTTCCCACAGCAAAGAAGCTGCCAAGAAATCCTCCTGCTGATGGCCCTAAATATATTGTTCATTCATGTAAGGAATCAATAATTGATGATATACTTTATTGAATTGATATGACACAAAGCCGTATAGTACTAAAAACATGCCTGAACTCTTACCTGATGATTACAGAAGCATCTAGACAAGGACTGAGGACATCATGGAAGGATGAAAGCGGCAGTTTCTTAAGCCAGTGAAATAGATGGTTTTCTACTCCTCTCTGCCTTCCTCCTCTTCCTTTCCTTCCTCCGTCTCCTCCTTCTTCTGTTCCTTTATTATTCTTAAGTTTGCACAATAATTAAAAGTAATTATATAATTTAGTCTTCTAATACATTTTCAAAAAGACTGCATCTTTTATCTGCGTTAATACCTTGATAGATATCATTTAATTTCAAATCACTATTATTATTTTTAAGTGGACAGATGTAGGTAAATGCTGAAGGATTGTCCCTATTTCTATTAACATGTCCTCACACTTCCTTGTACACAAACCATAGAAGGTGTCATTTAACTAAAAGAAGATAATGCATCCTTCTTTTTCTGGCCTCTCAAGGAACACCTGCATGTTTTCTGAGTGCCGATCGTTAAGCCCAAAATTAGTAGAAAAATGAAATATTTTTTTCTATCAGCTGCCTTACAAATTAGTGCAAATTACTGCATTTTTTTCTTTTTTTTCCTTAACACTTGGCTGCCACTAGCCAGTGTAATTAGTTTTTAAGCTGGATTTATATCTGCTCAATAATTCACTTTGAGAGACCAAAGTCACTAGTTCGTTCCATGTCCATCTAGTTGTAGTTGTTATTCATATTAGTAGGAAAGGTCTTAACAACAACAACAAAAAGAAATAAAGAACGAAAACAAAACCTCAACAACAAAAAAGGACTTAAAACTTGGTCCTTTTCCTACCCCCAAACATCCCACTATGAAAAGTTTCGACTGAACCCAAGCTCTTCTCTATCTAATGTCCGCTCACTGGTCATATTTATGCCTCTAAAATTTCAGAGAATAAATGTAATCCCTTTTCCTCCTGATTGTTTTTTGAACATCTGGAGACAACTATTACATCCTTCTTAAGTCAAACTCCATCCTTTCTCAAGGACTTTGCTCTTAAAGTTCCCAGTTCCTGGAATGTGCTCCCTCGAACCTTCATACATTGCTTCATACATTGGAAAACTGAGATCCCACGTGCCACAACTACTGAGACCGCACACTCTGGAGCCCGAGTCCCGTTCAGGACTCGGCTCAACTTAAATGTCAGCTCTACAGAGAGATCTTCTTCCATCATTCTAGTTAAGATAAACCCTTCTTAGCCACTTTCAGCTACTCTTTTATCATCCTTATACCATTTATCACTTTCTGAACTTATCCATTTGTTGACATGTTCTACTGCCTCTTTCCCTCCTAGAAAGTGAGTCTGGGAACCTGTTTCTCTTGCTCATAAAGTTCCTAGTGGAACTGAGTGTTCAACAGGACCCAGCCATTCCATTCCTAGGCATCTACCCAAAAGAAATGAAAACATTTGTTCACACCAACACTTGTAACATGAATGTACATAGCAGCTTTTTCCATAATGGCCCCAAACTGCAAACAACTCAAATGTCCATAATCAGATAAATAGATAAACAAAATGTAGTACCTCCATATGATGACATCCCATCCAGTAATGAACTGCAGATAGATGAAGCAAGATGTGCAAACCTCAAAATCTTCAGACTGAGTGCAAGAAGCCAATCACAAGAGTTATGCTCTTCTATTCCATTTATATACAATTCTAGAAAATATTAATTCATCTATAGTGACAGCAGATCAGTGGTTGCCTAAGCCTTGGGGTAGAGGGAAAATGGACTACAAAGAGGCATAAGGAATCCTTTCAGAGTAATGAAAATGTTCCCAGCTTTATTGTGCTAGTGTTTTCATGGGTTTATACAAATGTCAAAACTCACCAAATCATACACTTTAAATGGATGTACTTTATTGTACATAAATTATATTCCAATTAAGCTGATAAAAACAAATTCTGTTCAGTGACTGCCTTTTTCCCCCCTGGTAAACCATTTCTGCCCAATCTGGCAAGGTTTGGAGATTTTTCATTACCTTCATCACCATCTTCTGACCACAGTCCAGGGAGCTCAAGTTCCTCCAAGGGTGTGCCCAGAACTGGGACAAATACTGCAGATGTGGTTTGAGCAGATTAGAGTACAATGGGTCTCTGTTCCTCCACTTTTTTATTACTTTATATTCATAGCAGGCTTTGCTGTTTTCAGACTTGCTTGTCTATCTCATGTGTTCTATTTCAGTCAACCTGAATGTTCTACTTCTGTCAGTGCAGCTTAAATTTCCGTGGACCTTTCTGGAAGTCTGTTCACACTGATCACTGACACAGGGTTTGTCCGCTGGGTCATTTCCTAACTGTAGATCTACATCTCTATTATTCTAAAAATGTTCACATTTTCCCCTCTAAGTACTGAACTTTTCATTTTTCTTACTAAATTTCTCCTTTTGGCTTCAGTCCACCTTCCAAGCCTGCTAAGATATTTTACATTTATGTCCTCTAATATTCTCACTGCTTTGTCATCCACAAATTTAACAAAGGTGTCTTCATTCAAGTGGAAGATACACTTGTTTAAGGAGCAAAAGTCAAGGACAGAGCCCTGAGGCTTGCCAATAAAGATTTCCTTTGTAGATACCACAGATCTATGCATCATTCATCAACACTCTTTGGGTATACTAGTCCTTCCAATCGTTTTGCATTAACCTAACTGCTTTTTTAGTTACACCACCTTTCCCCATTTGATTCACAAGAATACCTTGAGACTTAGATGTCCTGTTGAGAATCTACTCAAATAGGAATTAGAAAACAGAGGTTCTACGTCCAGCTTTACCTCTTTAGCTGTGTAACTTCAGACAAGTTAATCTTTCTGAGCCTAATTATATATAATACCACCTGCACTATACATCTCACAGGTTATTTTAAATGTCAAACGAAATCAACATGTGAAAATATTTTCTAAAAATATTTCTCTGAAAGGATATACATCACATTACATGTAACAATGCCAAAAGGAATTGACATTAACGCCCAATAGTAGAATGACAAAATTTTAACACATCCATATAACCAAGTATTGTGTAGCTATCAAAAATAGTGTTTTCAAAAAAAAATTAATGACAGGAAAATGCTTACAATTTAATATTGATTTTAAGAGCAGGGTCCCTAATAGTTAACTGGCTCATGACTGAAGGCGGTACAAAGGGTTTCTGTAGGTCTTGACAATATTTCTATTTCTTTATCTGGATAATGGTTATAACAGTACATTCACTTTGTAAAAATTCATTGCATTTACTCATCTGAACGCTTCCCCATTTGTGGTATCAGTTTAAAATTTTTAACTTTAAAAAGTTTACTTTTTTTTTTAAAGCAGAACTACAAATAATATAGTAAGATCATGTTCTTATTTGAAGAACCTGTATTTTTAAAGTGGTAAAAAATACAGCAAAATGTTAATAGTGGTATTCTGGATGGTAAGATTACACATAATTTTATTTTCTTCTCTGCAAGTTTCTCTTCAATAATCAGAAAAATGAGGGACTTCCCTGGTGGTCCAGTGGTTAAGACTCTGCACTTCCAATGCAGGGGGTGTGAGTTTGATCCTTGGTCAGGGAACTAAGATCCCACATGACACGCAGCCCCCCCCCGAAAAAAAAATCAGAAAAATGATTTGTTTTTTATAATGAGGAAAAAAAATCAAAATTGTATTTTATTTATTTATTTATTCATTCATTCGTTCACTTATGGCCAGGCTGCCCAGCTTGTGGGAGCCTAGTTCCCTGACCAGGGATCAGACCCGGGCCCCCTGCTGTGGAAGTGCAGCGTCCTAACCACTGGACTGCCAGGGAATTACCAAAATTGTATTTTAAAGAAAATGCTTTCTAAATTGTAAACATATACAATGCCTGAAACATAATGCTTGATAAATGTGGAGTGAATGACTACTCCCCTATCTACCAGGAAAGGACTCCTTTCAAAAAAGGAATGTGATCAGTTGACACTCTTAGCTCCCAGGGAACCCATGGTAGCTCTTAGCAATGACTACGTTCATGTCTAAGAAAGAGCTCACAAGCCACCTATGTAATGATTTTTCCCAAAATGTCGCCAGGACCAAATCTCTGCCTCACTCTGCTTCCTCACAATTCCTTCAAGATTAGCTGATTGTCTTTTTCTGGGATTAAGACTCCAAGTCGGGCTTCCCTGGTGGCGCAGTGGTTGAGAGTCCGCCTGCTGATGCAGGGGACACGGGTTTGTGCCCCGGTCTGGGAAGATCCCACATGCCGCGGAGCGGCAGGGCCCGTGAGCCATGGCCTCTGGGCCTGCGTGTCCGGAGCCTGTGCTCCGCAACGGGAGAGGCCACAACAGTGAGAGGCCCATGTACTGCAAAAAAAAAAAAAAAAAAAAAAAAGACTCCTAGTCATTTCAATCAGCCTGATGCTTTCCATACCACATCTCACCCACCTTGAGGTTAGGATAGGACTATGGTGCACCACTTCTCAACCACGATGGCTCTGCTCTTCTCAGTTTCTAAGCATGGAAATCAGATAAGAATTCTGTCAGCTAGCATTGTACCACTTGCCTTATCAGGCCCCCTTTAAAAAAATTATTTGTCGTACTACTACTACTACCACAAAACAAAATAAAGCCTCGTTTATTTTCTTTGCATTTCTCGAAAAACGCTGGGAACTAACACTTCTAACATTACTTAGAGAACCATACCACTAATTGGTGTTGCCAATGGTTTTTTTTTTTTTTTTTTTGCGGTATGCGGGCCTCTCACTCTTGTGGCCTCTCCCGTTGCGGAGCACAGGCTCCGGACGCACAGGCCTGGCGGCCATGGCTCACGGGCCCAGTCGCTCCGCGGCACGTGGGATCTTCCCGGACCAGGGCACGAACCCGTGTCTCCTGCATCGGCAGGCGGATTCTCAACCACTGCGCCACCAGGGAAGCCCTTGCCAATGGTTTTGCCTGTCTTTAATTGGGTCCTGTCCTTTTAAGTCTTAGCTGAGGGCTCAGAGAGCATCAGGAGAGGATATCAGTTTCCTTCTTCTTTTTTTTTAAAAAAATATTTATTTATTTTTGGCAGCTTTGGGTCTTCGTTGCTGCACGTGAGATTTTTCTGTTGTGGCTAGTGGGGGATACTCTTCATTGTGGTGTGCGGGCTTCTCATTGCAGTGGTTTCTCTTGTTGCAGAGCATGGGCTCTAGGTGCACAGGCTTCAGTAGTTGTGGCTCACGGGCTCTAGAGCGCAAGCTCAGTAGTTGTGGTGCACGGGTTTAGTTGCTCCGCAGCATGGGGGATCTTCCTGGACCAGGGCTCGAACCCGTGTTCCCTGCATTGGCAGGCAGATTCTTTAACCACTGCGTCACCAGGGAAGCCCTGTTAGTTTCTTTTAAGCCCACAACTTTCGGCCCCAACACCGCACTACCTGCTGTCCCTCTCTCCCACATATTCCACTTTTGAGGAGCTCCTAGCCACTTGAGCATTGTTTATTGATTTTTCAAGATTGTTTAATCCTTCCCCAAGGTCCCCCTATGCAAAGGAAGGTACTGGGCATAAAACTCAGACACATTTGTGACACAGACAAGCTTTAAGTGGTGAGTCAAATAGATGGAAATGGGGCTTAAGGGGACAGCAATGAATTCTCGTGCTCTTTCCCAGTGCCATAAACCCTAGGGCTGCCTCTGAGTGCCAAGCCAGAGGCCCTGTTGCAGGTTGTCATCTAAAGTGATATCTCTACCCAGGTCACCTTGCCATCTGCTTTGTCAGCTGACTCTGGGGAACTAGCTAAGGGACTGAGAAAATAAACTTCTCAAGTTGATGGGTGTGAATCTTCCAAGTCCACTTCAGATGCACCCGTTAAATAGCTTGTGCTTTGCCCTCCAGGAACCTCTTTCTGAGCTAGCTTGCAGTGTTTGAGAGGGACAGAGGAGATCCCTGAACACAGTCTCTCCTTAAGCTCAACTCTAACTCTGGTTACAGGTCCTTTCCCCTGATCTGGAATCCAGAGCCAGCACCTCTGCAGCTCTGGGTTCCAGCTTAGCCAGAGGGCATGCCTCACAGATCCTACACCTGCCACTCTGCTTCTAGCTGAGCTCGTTTTTAGCCTGAGGAATCAATCCCAATCCAGTAAAAGACTTAAAAGCTCAAGGGCTTTGATCTTTGCTTGGCAAAAGCCTTAAATGCCGAGTTCTAGAGGCTTTGCCGTTTCCCGTTTTTTAACCTTCTTTCATATAGGCCTCAACCCCACTAAGTAGCAGGTGCCTGCCCAGTGCCAGACCTTTCTCCCTGTGTTTAGAACCTATTTTCTGATGCTCAGAGT
Organism: Kogia breviceps; assembly: GCF_026419965.1. Classification (NCBI taxonomy): domain Eukaryota; kingdom Metazoa; phylum Chordata; class Mammalia; order Artiodactyla; family Physeteridae; genus Kogia; species Kogia breviceps. Next base: position 42,505,740 of record NC_081322.1, on the reverse strand, counting down.
GTGAAGGGTCGGGGTGGGGGGTGAGAATGCATTGGGGAAGGGAGGAGGGAAGTTGTTTGAAGGAGGCAGCAGAACAAGAACAAAATTTAAATGCATGTTGGTTATCTAGAACATGGTTGGCCATGTTCTAAAACTTTTTCCCTAAGGGTTTTGAATTGGAAAAAGTGCAAAAATGGCTCCAGTTCAACCAAGGCAGTCAAACTTTCTAACATGGCCTAACATGGTCCACTTACAGGAAACTCAGTGTTACCTCTGCTGATTTTAAACTTGAACCACTCACATTGTTGGTATGACAGGAAAACAACATACATTTAAAAGCAAATTGACTTTCTTCTCACAGGTGGCATAAAGCTCAAGCCAGCAAGCCTAATTTTTCTTGTTTACAGTAGTTTATTTAAAGGGATGTGAATAACCTATACAATTTCATAATGTATATATATATATATATATATATATATATATATATATATATACTAGGATATATTTGCCTTTCATGCAATTATGGGGTGTTTTGACCATTTCTATTATCTATTAAAAGTGAATTAAGGGGCTTCCCTCGTGGCGCAGTGGTTGAGAGTCCGCCTGCCGATGCAGGGGGCATGGGTTTGTGCCCCGGTCTGGGAAGATCCCACATGCCGCGGAGCGGCTGGGCCCGTGAGCCATGGCCACTGAGCCTGCGTGTCCGGAGCCTGTGCTCCGCAACAGGAAATGCCACAACAGTGAGAGGTCCGCGTACCGCAAAAAAAAAAATCCATCATTTGTTTCATTCTTTGTTTATTCCATGAGGGGTCACACATTGTTATTATAATCTAAATTTTGTTAAAGATAGGCCTATTTGGGGGGTCTTCCCTGGTGGCGCAGTGGTTAAGAATCTGCCTGCCAATGCAGGGGACACGGGTTTGATCCCTGGTCCGGGAAGATCCCACATGCCGCGGAGTGGCTGGGCCCGTGAGCCATGGCCGCTGAGCCTGTGCGTCCGGAGCCTGTGCTCCTCAACGGGAGAGGCCACAACAGTGAGAGGCCCGCATACCGAAAAAAAAAAAAAAAGTTCACTAAGGATGTGATAAAGACCCTGTATTTTTGTAGGCTCTTAATTTTATAATGGACAAAGTACCGATACCTGAAATTCCATTAAAAAACAAACCTCTTCTTGGTCAAATTTAGCAGTGGTTTTAGTAATTTTAACTTCTTCCATTTTAAAGCTTCTGCGAATCCTTTCCTGGCCTCACTCTTGGGTAGGGGGGAGAAGTGGCTAAAAATATAAATGAAAGGAAGGAGAGATCAGAAGCAGCTAGATAATCAGATAATTGAAAACTGACTTGGATAAGTTCTTTTTTGCCCTCTTTCTTTATTGATTTGGGTAATAACATCTCTACTTTGGATTATGTTCAATACCAAGAAAACAAACAGCAGCATTTATTAAAAGGAATCATTTCATGAAATCATATATAGCTTGGTATTAGTATTAGCATCCTAAAAAATAGGAAAAACACAAAGGGAATGAAAGATGCCCACCAAACTGAGACAGTATCTTGAAACCGAAAAATGAGGCAGGCCACTCCATATAATCAGTTGGATCAGCTTATTATAAGGTAGTTTACTCACAGGGTGGGATAGGGTGGATGACATCCAGAAGCATTCATAACTGCCACTGGGAGCATTTTATAGTTAACCTAGGGTATGGGGGTACGTGCTTGGAAACAGGAAGTGAATTCCAAAGTCCAGATTTATGAACGGGTAACTAGTCTCTTGGGCGCCAGGAATACGTCAGCGAAGCTCTTCATTATTGTCTGGAGACTAACAGCACAGGGGCCACCTGGACCTAATGGTCATTAAACAACATCTATTAACTACAAAGCCCCTGACAACAGAGATTTACTACACAGTACAGCCCTAGGTAGGGTCAGCTGAAGGACGGGAGAAACTGAACAGGCCCAAGATGGCATCAGTTATGCTAACAGCCATAGAGTGTGGCAGGGTCCTTCCTGTAAGTGGCTGGTGAAAAGGACCCATGGCTCTGCCTCCTGAGTCTGCCTACCTTCATTATTGTTAGCTGGACCAGCCAGGGGTCACACATTGGGTAAGGGCTGTGCATCCATCATTTCTTTTTTGTTTGTCTGCGTTGGATCTTTTTTGCTGCGCATGGGCTTTCTCTAGCTGTGGCAAGTGGGGGCTACTCTTCGTTGCACTGTGTGGGCTTCTCCTTGCAGTGGCTTCTCTTGTTGCGGAGCACGAGCTCAAGGTGCGTGGGCTTCAGTATTTATGGCTTACGCACTCTAGAGAGCAGGCTCAGTAGTTGTGGCGCATGGGCTTAGTTGCTCCGCAGCATGTGGGATCTTCCCGGACCAGAGCTCGAACCCGTGTCCCCTGCATTGGCAGGCGGATTCTTAACCATTGCGCCACCAGTGAAGCCCTGCATCCATCATTTCTGATGCCCTTTTCATGACGCCCCTTCTCCCCAACTACTGTCCATTGTCCATCTACTTGCAGATAGCAGGATATGAATAATTTTAATTTAGCCCTCTCTCCCCATTTAGACATAGAATGCAAACACCTACTTCCGATCTAAAACCGTGTAGTCTTTGGTTAAATGTATAATAAAGTAACAAGTGTAAATGAGTGATACCAGCTCCCTCCTTTTTAAGAGACTATTAGCCAGGAAAGGGCTGGGGAGAAGGAAGGCTAAGGAATGGGTTTACAAGAGAAGGGAAAGGATAAAAATAGTAAAATTGAGGTTCTAGCTTTTAGCAAACTCACATAAATGCATGCACACATAGACATGGAGGAGCTCCTTGACACGGAATTGAAAACAAAAGCATTTCTACTTTAAGTAACACATCATGGTTTATGTATGTTTGTACTTTTACAGCATAATTGGCTTGTGCTTGTATAAAGGAGCCTCTTTGCCAGGGACCCAGTCAAGGAAACTAAATTGTACATTTAGGGAAAACAAGTTTGCAGTACTAGGAGTAGGAAGCAGAAAGCTTTCCCCCATTTTCCTAGGCACAGGGCCAGTCTTCAAGAAAACTTCAAAATAAGCTGTTTGGCTTTGGCTTACTCCTACTCTGTATGCAAACACCCAGGGCCTTCATGTGACCTTTAGCTACTTACAGCTACCCAGTACCCTAAAATGTCGTGTCTTAACTTATCTAATCTCTCCTTTCTCACTTCAACCCTTATCAAAACTTCCTTTCTCCCAAAGAAGAGGAACAGGGCTCCATTTAGTAGCAGAATCTCTTAAAATAATCAATAGTAAGGTAGTATGTCAGTGATCAGGTAGTGGACATCTCAGAGATCTGTTTTAAGACACAGAGCTTAAAATCTCAAAATTAATCTCTAACTGGTAGAATTTCAGGTAAAACAACAGGAAAGTAAAAAAATAAAAGTCAGGTTGTATGTATATGCTGGGAGATGGGGTCAACTTTCCAGGTAGCTCATACTGAGCATGTATATAGTTACTTTGGACCATTTCTACTTTCCATAACTTCCTCCCTTTATCTAAAGCTTAACCCAAAATTCTCTAAAATACCAATGACTGTTCTGGAGATCCCTCCTCACTCACCCACCCAATGAGATAGGAGTCTTTGTAGGGGGTAGGCAGAGGGAAATGTCACATCACAGAGAGAAAACGGCATACCAGGGTGTAATGTCTCCAGTAAGAGCCTAACTTTCAACCTAATACTAGTATGTTACTGTTCACAATGTATATAATATATAATTTAGGTAAATTAGCAAGTTCTAAAAATATACAATAAAACCTCACAAGAAACTCTGAAATAATTGATGCTTGATAGTCTAAGTAAAGACTACAATAAAAATGCAGTTATTGGCTATATTCCATCAGTCCTTTTTAATTCTCTTTGATTTTTTCTCCTGGTCTTCTGCTTTCCTTTCTGCAGGTCGCTTCTTCAACCCCTTCATTTTCCTGGTTTGTAGTTTGCTTAGGTCTTGCTTCTGCATATGAATTCTTCCATAAGTTGTACCAAAAGTATCATGAGAGACATTTTTCTTCTTCTTTGGCTATGAAACAAGAATATATAAATATATATCTAGTTGGGTCTACTACCATGAACTGGTAAAAATCTAGTGTACAACAACTACTGTATTAACAATCTCCATTAGTGAGCACACCTTTAATGATATAGAGTCTATAGCCCTACAGCCCTTTCTCTTCAAACTTAGGTATAAACAGATCACTCAGAGCTTGTTAAAATGCCAATTCTAATTCAGTAGGACTAAGGTGGGATCTGAGAATTCAGCATTTCTAACAATTCTCAGGTAAATTGTCAGACCATACTTTGAGAAGCAACACAACAGACTAATCACTGTCATTCATGCACTGAGAGAATTTCCTGTGTTTAGCTTAAGGATTATAACTATCATTTCAATCTTTATTGGCATTCCAGAGATGCCATTTCTACTTGCTTTTTAAAACCATTCAAAAGTCAAAACACACTTTATGCAAGTATGGGTTACACATCCTATGCTTGAAATTACATTTTCACAATGGCTAAAATGAGCCCCATTTTTGCTGAAAACTGGCAGTCTTGACTACCAGGAAGCTCTCAGCAACACCTGATGCCTGGTCTCTACAATTTTATTATCAATTATGGTTGGCTTATTTGCTTCTTCCTCCTTTCTTTGGCTCTGAGAGTCTAATTTTATCTATTTTATTGACCTCTTTATGTATGCTCTTCAATATAATATGCCACAAATCCATTTTTGGAAAGAAGAATGGAATATACAAATAAACATGGCACCAATCTACAAGTCATGTACCTTGAGGGCTTTGGGCATTTTCATAGATAACTTATAAAGGTCATCTGATGCTAGGTGTGTCCTCCTCAGAACCAGATCCAATGAGGGTCCCATCTCTTCCAATTCAATCCGAGGTGTTCTGCAGCCAGATTTCTTCAACAGCAACCTTTATGAAACAGCAAAAAAGAAATGTTGCTTTGACTTTGATAAAAGTCCCACCCCCCTCACAAATATTTTTGTTCTAGAAGATTACAGTTCCATAAAATATCATAAAATGTTTAGAAAGGCTAAGCTTAGAGACTTCCCTGGCAGTCCAGTGGTTAAGACTCTGCGCTTCCAATGCAGGAGGAATGGGTTTGATCCCTAGTCAGGGAACTAATATCCCAGATGCCACATGGCATGGCCAAAAAGATTAAAAAAAAAACAAAAACAAAAACAGAAAGGCTAAGCTTAATACTTTATATATTTAGAACAGTATTTTCTTTTTCTTTTTTTTTAAAAATAAATTTATTGGGCTTCCCTGGAAGTGGTTGGGAGTCTGCCTGCCGATGCAGGGGACACGGGTTTGTGCCCCGCCCGGTCTGGGAGGATCCCACATGCTGCGGAGCGGCTGGGCCCGTGAGCCTGTGCATCCAGAGCCTGTGCTCCGCAAAGGGAGGGGCCACAACAGTGAGAGGCCCACGTACCAAAAAAAAAAAAATTTTATTTATTTTACGCTGCGCTGGTCCTCCGTTGCTCCTTGTGGGCTTTCTCTAGTTGCAGCGAGCTGGGGCTACTCTTCGTTGAGGTGCACGGCTTCTCGCTGCGGTGGCTTCTCTTGTTGCGGAGCACGGGCTCTAGGTGCATGGGCTTCAGTAGCTGTTGCATGTGGGCTCAGTAGTTGTGGCTCGCAGGCTCTAGAGCGCAGGCTCAGTAGCTGTGGTGCGTGGGCTTAGTTGCTCTGCAGCATGTGGGATCTTCCCGCACCAGGGCTCGAACCCATGTCCCCTGCATTGGCAGGTGGATTCTTAACTACTGAGCCACCAGGGAAGCCCCAAGACCAAGTATTTTCTTCAGTCTACTTATTTTCAAAAATAAAACATAAGAATATGCAATATTGTTGAGAAACAGCAGGTGATACAGTTCTAAGAAGTGGAATCCTTTGATTTGACTTCTTCATCTTACGCAAGATTTACATGATTATAAAAAAATCTTAATTGGGTTTTTGAAACATTATATTACATGATTGATTAACAAATTCTTATTTCTCTAAGACCTATTCAGAATCAACTTTTCTCCATTGCACAGACATTTACTGATCTCCATAGACTGGAATGAACTTAATATAACAAAACCACAACTTTCTGGATACAATATGTCCAAATAGCTCTGGATTTGAAAGCATATGAAGGATACAATGGGGAGGAAGGGAGACTCACAAATTCTTTTTTTGTGAGAGATACCACAAGAATTGCTCAAAGACCTGAAGGTTATTTGAATTAAAAGACTCAATTTGTTAGAGGCCAGATCTCCATACAGGAAAAAAAAAGGACTAAATAATAATGTTTTAAAAAGATCAGCCTTGGGCTTCCCTGGTGGCGCAGTGGTTGAGAGTCCGCCTGCCGATGTAGGGGACACGGGTTCGTGCCCCGGTCTGGGAAGATCCCACATGCCGCAGAGCGGCTGGGCCCATGAGCCAAGGCTGCTGAGCCTGTGCGTCCGGAGCCTGTGCTCCGCAACAGGAGAGGCTGCAACAGTGAGAGACCTGCGTACTGCAAAAAAAAAAAAAAAAAAAAATCAGCCTTTTCACATAAAAGCCGGAGTGTGAAAAGAGGCAACAAGTGACATGAGAGAAGAGAAAGAACAGAAGAGGAAAGCAGAGTAAAGAATACCCAGGAGAGCAGCAAACACCAGGAAGCAGGAGTGAGTGTGCAAAAGCTTGTTAACAGCCCTGTATCACATGAAGACAACCAATCAATACAGTTCATTCATAGGAGGTGCATTTACTGGCTACGGAAGAGTCATAATGATAGATACATTGTATCAGACACAGTAATTTATACCGAATTAAACAAGGCCAAAAAAACCAAAAACCAAAAACCACAACCCACAACCTAGGATACCTAAAGAGCAGAAATGTTAAAGAAACAAAAAAGATACTAACATTAAAAGATAAAATAAATATTAGTATGGGGCTTGAAGGGAACAAGCACAGGGAAACAGAACCTAAACAAGGGTCTTTAGGGCACTCTCCTCACAGTGGTTCCAGCAGAAGAGACCTGCGAGAAGGCCTATCTCAGGCCTACCATAAGGGAAAACATTGTTAGGCGCTTAAGCTGGCTAACATCATGGCATCTTCCCTAATACCTAATTCACGCATATGGGGGCAGTGACCATTTGATCTTTTATATCCCAGGTACTTCTGCAGTTGCATCCACATGTTCAGTACCTCCAAATAAACGATATTTACCATGCTGAACTCATATTAAGACTAAATCTTGGGAATCCCCTGGTGGTCTAATGGTTAGGACTCCACGATTCCACTGCAGGGGGCACAGGTTCACTCCCTGGTCAGGGAACTAAGATCCCGCATACTGTATGGCATGGCCAAAAAAAGAAAAGAAAAACAATAAAAGGGGGAAAAAAGACTAAATCTTGATTAATATCTTATGTTCAGTAGATTATTTTTTAAAAAATATCAAGGAAATCACACATATAAAATTTCAATGAAAAAATTTTCTACCACTTAAGATGCTAATTTTCAGCTAAATGGAAAACTTGTCAATCCAGAACAGTTCATGTACCTTTTTATTTATGTAAGTGCCCTCCTAATGAAGTAAATCTTTTGAGCAGTATAGAAAATTTTTTCCAAGTAACTACATATAACTACATCTGTTGCTATTTACTGAAGAATTAAGTTACAGTGCCATACTGCCTGTGTAGATGATCTTACCTTAATCACTTCACTGAGTATGTTCACTATTCTATTTCTATTTGATAGAAATAAAAGGAAACTTTCTCCAGTTGTCAGTTCTCTTCATATGGTTTCTCATGATAGGGCTATCATCTTTTCTTTTTATTAATAGCTTTTAACAGTGAAATCTAGAATCTAAAATCATTGGGACTTCCCTGGTGGTCCATCAGTTAAGACTTTGTACTCCCAATGCAGGGGGCATGGGTTCGATCCCTGGAAGGAGGACTAGATCCCGCATGCCACAACTAAAAGATCCCACACGCCTCAACAAAGATCCTGCACACTGCAACTAAGACCTGGTGGGTGGGAGGGAGGGAAGGAGGAAAGAAAGGAAGGAAGGAAGGAAGGAAGGAAGGAAGGAAGAAAGGGGGAAAGAAGGAAGGAAGGAAGGAAGGAAGAAAAGAAGGAAGGAAAGAGAAAAAGAAAATTGAAATCTTAAAAAAATCAATTGTTAATCCTTTAAATAAACAACTGTTTACTCTTTCTCAGAGGAAATGTATTAATAGAGAATTTATAAAGGATTTTTGTGATTATACTAAGGAAAATGAAGAGTCTATTAAACATCGACTCTAAAAAAACAAAATGAAAACTATTTCCTTTACCCTCAATGCCATCATAGACACTGCACTTCTTTTTAAAGACAGACATTTTGATTCCAGGCTTTTAAATCTCCAGCCAAATATCTATTGCCCAGAACCTTTACACCCCATGTAAATCTCCATTTCAGATCTTAACCTCAAGCTTTGTTTGTTTTGTTTCCTTATAAGCTCTAAATCAAAAGTGACATTTAGTTCTGCAAGACTACATGGTATAAGACGCAGGGACACAAAGACAAACAGAACTCAGTACCTTCCCTCTAAGAGTGGGTTTATGCTACTAGATATGTTAATTGGTAATTTCTATAATATATTTAAATATGATTTGCCTATTTCTTGAGAAAGACTGGCTGGCATTACCACTCTTGTTTAAACTGCACTTTCCTTATTTTTCTCCCTTCCATATCCCTCTCTTCTGTTGACATTCTGTTTTCATTACTTAACTCCTTGCCTAGAATGTTGTGCTTGCTTTTTAAGGTATGCTCATACTTCCTGTTTTGCATAATTCTCCCCATAAAACCTACCCAATGCCATGGCAAAGGCATACGTGGCAGTTACTAAAGATCTTCAGTTTCATATTAATAGCTCTGGCCCTATAGTGAATAAAATTCTCCAAGGAATTAATTATTATAGGATATACAGGAAGGTGCCAGTAACACTATGATTTATTTCCCCAAAAGAGGAAAGGTCAATGGTTCTATTAATGTAATTCCATGCTCAGAGTTCCTTTCATCCAAGAAGCTCAAAACCATCTTATAAGCCTTACTGATCTTCACAAATTAATAAGTGTCAATATTAACTACTACCTTTAACCAACTGCCTAAGGGCTAGTTGGAAGAGGGCAGGACACCCAAGAGCAGCCTGTGAGAATGCCTGAGGAGCCACACTAGGTCAGACACACTTCTCTGGCACATTCCCACCTCTATCTGCACTCCTCTCCCTCTCATAAAGGAGAATTATCCATCTCAGAGGGACCTCAGAATTACCTATATAATATCACTACACTTTGCAAAGGAAAAACAGGGGCCCTGAGAAGTGACTTGCCCATGTCATGTGGCAAAGCCTGGCACAGAGCAAGATCACTAGGCTCAGAGGTGACGCTCATTCCCGGGACCACCTCTTCCTTCCCCTCCCAAGCAGAGCACAGCCCTTGGAGGCTAAGCTAATCCACATCTAGGGATTTTCCTCAGTAGCAGCTCGCTCTCAATCACACTGTCCATTTTCTATTTCAAATCAATAGCTAGTAGGTATTACAGGATATAGATATGAAAACCTGGGATTAAAATTTTACACTAGGGTTTCTGATCTTAAAAATTCAGATCTTGGGACTTCCCCGGTGGTCCAGGGGTTAAAAACTTGCCTTCCAATGCAGGGGACGTAGGTTCAATCCCTGGTCGGGGAACTAATATCCCACACGCCATAGGGCAACTAAGCCCTGTCACAACTAAGCCCATGGGCCTCAACTAGAGAGCCCATGTGCCGCAAACTACAGAGCCCACGCACTCTGGAGCCCATGCACCAAAACTAGAGAAGCCTGCATGCTGCAACTGAAAGATCCTGCATGGTGCAAAGAAGACCCTGAGTGCTGCAGCTAAGTCCCGATGCAGCCATAAATAGATAGATAAATAAATAAATAAATAAATAAATAAATAATTTCGTAAAAAATTCAAATCTTTTTTTTTCATTATGGTAGATGCCATGCTAACCTAACAGTGACTCCAGCAATTACATACATCTTAAAGTAAGTAGACGGACAAATATGTGTAGTTACACTGCCAATTTACCCTTGTTCTTAAGCCTGATTTGCTAATTTTCTGTCCATTTTGCTTTACTTTCTCTGTATTTTCTTTCTTTCTTTACAAACTTATCTCTCTTTTCACTAAATGCAAGTTCTGGTAGAAGAGACTACTTCCTTTGAAATTGTTCACCATGAGTTTTAGATTATTGTTATTATTCATTTCTCATTCTCAAAGACTTTTATCTCTATATTTTTAGCTCTTTTGTATCCCAGGGTCTCCTCGTTTAACATAAGTTTTCATGTTAGTGATTTTTCATCTTTTATCTCTTGCTCTATAAATAGGAGTCACCTACTTCATAATATTCTTAACCGCCCCAAAATCAAGTTTGGAAATGCAAACAACAGACTATAGACTTTCAATCTCAACTAGTTAAAAATGATTATAAAATCCTTTGCCCATTATTATTTAAATGAGAAAAAATAGAAATGGTGGTACCACTCATGTGGTGAAAAGAACCGAGCATCTCTGACTCCATACATTTGAGACAAAGATGGATATTACTAACAAAAAAGAGGTGATTACTTAGTTCATTTGGATGTTCACCGGACACAAGCTGGTCAACCATGTATTCCGTTATGATAAAAAAACAAAATTAAAACCATGGATGAAATGCTGAAGTCCACAAATGGTTGCACAAATGGCACAACTGCACGAAGACACTGTCAACACTGGGCTGTCGGTGCTCAGGCCGCACTGCCATGCCACAGCGCGAAGCAGACGTCAGGCTGAATTCAATGTACCAAGGCAGGCAGTTAGTGGGAGTCAATGTATTCTCTAGGAAAGTATGCGCTCCATCTATCAGCGCTAACACTTTATTTTAAATAAGGAAAAAAACAAGTCATGCTTACCTCAAAAGGCAGTTGCAAGTCATTAAGGTTTTTATGAAAACAGAATGTGCTTGTTAGGTTTTATATTTATATTGTGGTGGGGGTATGGGTAGAGGCCTGAGCTGGAGAAAGAAGGTAAAATGAATCTAGCCACTGAATCTTCTTATTACTTTCAGACTCTATTTTTTAGACTCAGGACTTTGAGATTTGCTTTGGCTGGGCTAAGACTTGTGGCTTGGCGCTCTAAATTTAGTCAAGAAAAACAGGGAGATACTGCATAAAAGTATGGCGAGTCAGGACTGAATAAGCGTTCTAAGCTCAGAGGGAGTGTAGCGTTTGATGTCCCAGGGCCCTGGAAAAGCAGGGGAGGCAGAAGTTAGCAGGGGAGTGACAGACCTGAGGATCAGCACAGGGCTCCTTTGTCACTGCTATTCTGCAAACTCTCCAAATAAACGTTGGGCCAAACACAAATTCTAAGTCTGAGCTCTATAAAACAGCCACACTAAAATGCTAACTCTGAGGATTAACAAAAACATGCTAAGAAATGCACTTACTTATAGCTTCGAAAGTAAATCTTCCCATTCAGTGCAGTGAAGTGCAGAACATACTCCAAACCAGCCAGGCGGACATTTGATACTGTGGGGCCTCTGAAGAAATCTAAAAGCACACATCAGGTTGTTTTTTTAAAAAAAAAAAAAAAAAAAAAAAAAGATTAACATACCTTTAAAATTCAGTTACAAATCAGCTGCATTCTAAACGCAACTCTCTGTATCTTATCTAAAAAGCAGCACAAAAACTGATCCCTGAAAAATCTGATAGTCCTGCCCCTCTACCATTTAATCTCATGACTGTATTTCTGTTTAGTTCACTGAGCCATGTAATTTTTCAGTTTTGCAGTTCTCTCTCTAAGTCAATGCTCAGCACCAGAGTATAACAGGTTTATTGTGCATAGTAACTTTTTTAAAAATGTAAAACAAGGTATAAAATTTTAATCAACTAAGACAGATAGGTTAAAATGGCAAAAGTCTATAAAAATGGCTGTTCAAACTTTGACTATTAAATTGAACTAGTGTTTGTTATATGGCAGACGCCAAAAGCAAGAAAATTCTAACAAGGAATCTCAATTATTTGAGCAAAGAAAAGCTATCTAGTGTTAAAGCCAGAAAAGAACCATCAAGATCAATGAGTAGACTGTTTTCCTACAGAGTGGTAATAATACCCAAGTGGCACATATGAGATAATTTTAAATGATACACAGGCAGATATAATCTACAATGCATTATTTATGTTATCATACACCATTTTCCATTGAGAGTAGGGACATAAAGTTTCCTTTTAAAAAGAGGAGTCAATTTAAAGAAAAATCTCCAGTGAACAATGCTATGGATACTACACGGACATGGCTAACGTTATAAAGGTGGCAAATGAATGAAAAGAGTTTGGAAAACAGCAAACAAGTTTGGTCACCTCATTTTACAGATAAAAAGACTGAACTTGGGGGGAGGCTAAATGGAAACACATGAATAACATCTAGCTAAGAAAAAGTTATGCATAAAAGGGTCATCCAAATTAATTACTTAGGAAGAGGTGCCCTAAGACAGGTGATGTCATAAACAGGAAATACCTCATTCTGTCCCAAACTGCAGCCACTCAGCACTTGCTTCCCTCCTCCCATTAGCTCATAAGATGGGAATTATCTCCATGTGCATGGACATATACATCTTTTATAGTTTGCTTTTTCCTTCTTATAGATAACTAAAAGAAAATCACATCACTAACATACATAAAGCAGACGTTAAGTGTGCATACCCTTGTACACACCACCCTTCCTTACTACCACAAATAAAAATCCCTTGGGGGTACTTTTATAAACCAAATATGTACTTTCTCAAGGTATTTTGATCTAAAAATTGGTTTTAATTAATGAAGAACTTTGCCATAGTTTTGCCAAAACCTGACTCTCCTTCAGTGGCCAAGTTAATAAAGCCCCACTCACAGTTGTGGCAGTATTACTGAAGTCAGAGTCATTCTGGGGAACAAGATATGAACATTCCAGTCTCCCCTGAAACAGTTTTTGTAATGCAAACCTTACAGGCATGTGCTTTTACCATAAGCTTTTAAGAAAGAAAGAAAAAAAAGAATGAAATGAGGTAGAAAGTTTTAAGAACATTGACCCTTACCTCACACCATACACAAAAATTAACTGAGAATGGATCATAAACCTAAATGTAAGATCTAAAGTTATAAGACTTCAAAAAATATTTATAAGAGAAAAAAATCTTTGCAATCTTGGGATAAGCAAAGGTTTCTTAAACAAAACACTGTATGCATAACCATTAAAGAAAAAAAATGGATAAAGTACACTTCACAAAAATTTAAAACTTCTGCTCTTTAAAAGACATCACTGTTTGCAGATGACATGATACTATATATAGAAAATCCTAAATATGCCACCAAAAAACTCTAGAGTTCATCAACAAATACAGTAAAGTTGCAGGATACAAAATTAATACACAGAAATTTGTTGCATTTCTATACACTAACAGCGCACTGTCAGAGAAATACCTAGGAATAAACCTATGTAGGGAGTTAAAAGACCTATACTTGGAAACCCATAAGACATGGATGAAAGAAACTGAAGACAACACAAACACATGGAAAGATATACTGTGTTCATGGATTGGAAGAATTAATAATGTTAAAATGACCATAATACTCTATAGATTCAATGCAATCCCTATCAAAATACCAATGGCATAGAACTAGAATAATTTTAAAATGTGTATGGAAACACAAAAGACTCAAACAGTCAAAACAATCCTGAGAAAGAACAGAGCTGGAGGAATCATGCTCCCTGACTTCAGACTACACTACAAAGCCACAGTACTCAAAACAGTATGATACTGGCACAAAAACAAACACATGGATCAATGGAAGAGAACAGAGAGCCCAGAAATAAACTCACATACTTAAGGTCAATTAATCTATGACAAAGGAAGCAAGCATATACAATGTTGAAAAATCTCTTTGGTAAATGGTGCTGGGAAAACTGGACAACTACACGTAAAAGAATGAAATCAGAACATTTTCTCACACAATATATAAAAATAAACTCAAAATGCATTAAAGATCTAAATGTAAGACCAGAAACCATAAAACTCCTAGAAGAAAACATAGGCAGAACACTCTTTGACATAAATTGTAGCAATATTTTTTTTTGAACCTGTCTCCTAAGGCAAAGGAAACACAAGCAAAAAAAAAACACAAATGGGACCTACTTAAACCTAAAAGCAGAAGATCTGACTAGACATTTTTCCAAAGAACACATACTGATGGCCAACAGGCACATGAAAAGATGATCAACACTGCTAATCATCAGAAAAATGCTAATCAAAAGCACAATGAGGGCTTCCCTGGTGGCGCAGTGGTTGAGAGTCTGCCTGCCGATGCAGGGGACACGGGTTCGTGCCCCGGTCCAGGAAGATCCCACATGCCGTGGAGCGGCTGAGCCCGTGGGCCATGGCCGCTGGGCCTGCGCGTCCGGAGCCTGTGCTCCGCAAAGGGAGAGGCCACGGCAGTGAGAGGCCCACATACCACCAAAAAAAAAAAAAAAAAAGCACAATGAAATATCACCTCACACCAGTCAGAATGGTTATCATCAAAAAAACCACTAATAACAAATGTTGGTAAGGATGTAGAGAAAATAGAGCCCTTGTAGGAATGTAAGTTCTACAGGCACTGAGGAAAACAATATGGAGGTTCCTAAAAAAACTAAAAATAAAACTATCATGTCCAGCAATTCCACTCCTGGGTACACATCCAAAGAAAAAAACACACTAATTTGAAAGGATACATGTACTACCTCAAAGTTCACAGCAGCATTATTTACAATAGCCAAGATATGGAAGCAACCTAAGTGTCCATCAACAGATGAATGGATAAAGAAAATGTGATGTGTGTATGTGTTTATATACACACACACACACATATATACACACATATATATATATATATATATATATATACACGCACACACACATACATACAATGAAATACTACTCAGCCATAAAAAGAATGTAATTTTGCCATTTGCAGCAACATGGATGGACTTGGAGAGCATTATGCTAAGTGAAATTAGTCAGAGGACGACAATGTATGATATCACTTGTATGTGGAATCTAAAAAGTACAACCAACTAGTGAACATAACAAAAAGGAAGCTGACTCACAGATATAGAGAACAAACCAGTGGTTACCAGTGGGGAGAGGGAAAGGGGAGAGGCAAGAGAGGGATGGGGGTTAAAGGTACAAACTACTATGTATAAAATAAATAAACTACAAGGATATACTGTACAGCACAGGGAATACAGCCAACAATTTATAATAACTATAAGTGTAGTATAATCTTTAAAAATTGTGAATCACTATGTTGTACACCTGAAACATATAATATTATAAATCAGCTTTACCTCAATAAAATAATTTTTCAAAAAAAAGACATCACTAAAAACAAAAAGGCAAGGGACTTCCCAGGCAGTGAAGTGGTTAAAGACTCCATGCTTCCACTGCAGGGGGAGTGAGTTTGATCCCTGGTTGGGGAACTAAGATCCCACATGCTGCATTGTGTGGCCAATAAATAAATACATAAATCAATAAAACAAAAAGGCAAGCCACAGATCAGGAGAAAATATTCAAAGATTATATGTCAGACAGACAAAAGACTTATCTCACACACACACACACACACACACACACACCCACACACTCTCTCTCTCTCTCTCTCTCTCTCTCTCTCTCTCTCTCTGTCTCTTCCACATTAGTACTCAATAAGAAGACAAATAACCAAATCAAAAAATCAGGCAAAGATCTGAACAGACACTTTACCAAAGAGATACAAATGGCCAATAAGCACATGAAAAGATATTCAACATTATTAGTCACCAGAAAATGCAAATTAAAACTGCAATGCTATCACTCCTTTATTTTGTAGATTTGACTTCGGAAACATATTACTGTCAGTATTCAACACCTATTAGAGTAACTAAAATTAAAAAGAACGGCCTACCAAGTATTGACAAGGAGATGGAGCACCTACAGTTAGTGGGAATGCAAAATGGTGCAACCATGTTGGAGAACAGTTTGGCAGTTTCTTAAAAATGTTTAACATACACTATTCAAATGATCCAACCATTCTATTCCTAGGTATTTACCCAAAGGAAATGAAAACATACGTCCTCACAAAAATTTGTATATAAATGTTCATAGCAGTTCTCCTGGTAATAGTTAAAAGCTGGAATCAATCTAAATGTCCATCAACAGATGAAGGTATAAACAAACTGCAGAATAGCTATAAATGGAATACTGCTCAGTTATAGAAAGAAATGGAGGATTGATACATACAACATGAATGAATCTCAAAACAAACTGAGTGAAAGAAGCCAGGCCAAGAAAAGTACATACTGTATGATTCCATTTCTCTAAAATTCTGGAAAATGCAAAAATGACAGAAAGCAGATCAATATTTGCTTAGAATAGAGAAAAATAATGGATTGCCAAAGGGCACAGCAAAATTCTGGGGGGTGATGGAAAGGTTCTGTATCTTGATTGCAGTGGTGTTTTTAGAGGTATATAAATATGTCAAAATCCATTAAATTTTAAAACTTTAAATATGCGCATTTGGACTTCCCTGGTGGCAGAGGGGTTAAGAATCCATCTGCCAATGCAGGGTTCGATCCCTGGTGCAGGAAGATCCCACATGCTGTGGAGCAACTAAGCCTGTATGCCACAACTAATGAGCCTGTGCTCTAGAGCCTGCGTGTCACAACTACTGCAGCGGGTCTAGAGCCCGTGATCCACAACAAGAGAAGCCACCGCCTGCGCACCGCATCGAAGAGCAGGCCCCACTCGCTGCAACTAGAGAAAGCCCGTGTGCAGCAACAAAAACCCAATACAGCCAAAAATTAAGTACATATTTTTTAAAAGAATTTAAAAATAAATATGTGCACTTGATTGTATGTAAATTATACCCCAAAAATTGTTTAAAAATAATTTAAAATGAAAATCTTAATAAAGTTATCCCTAAAAATTGAAAACAAAATGAAATGAACCTGTGTATTGGGCTGAAGGCATAATCATACAGAAGAGGACTGTTTCAAGTGACTTCAAAACACAGTAATTTGACCATATTCCTAATAGGATATATAGACATATAGAACTGCAAAAAAAAAAACCCACAAAAAAACAGAAAAAAAAACAAACACCCTTCAGTTGCACTCAATATTCATATTACCAGTAGTAATAATGGTACTTTATTCTGAGACTGTTGTATGTGTAGTACAGTATAAAGTAAATGCATCATTATGTTGGAGTCATTGAGAACCTGGATTTTTGTCATGGATGAAGGAAGGTATGTATGTGTACATCTCCTTCTGTCCTAAATTTGAGTTAGAAGTTTCAGTATGAACTCAGGATATATTTTTATCTTAACAAATAAATCTCATAGTTCTGTCCACTGAAAAAGCCTAGAAACAATGACCAACCCAGAAATACTCCCTAGCACACAAAATGTGATTTCTAAAATAATTTCTCACTTAAAAAAAACCCCAGGATCCTTATAGAAATAGCTAATTCCAGGGCTGGAGCAATTAAAGTACAAGAGGAGTCTAAAACATCAAGGGGGTGATGGATTAAAATGTGTTGAAACTCAGAGAACTGTCAAAAAGGCTGACCCTAAACTGGGCAGGAATGATGGTTGAGGTAAAAACGAAGATATTATGAGAATAGGGATAAGGAGAAAAACCTGGTTAAATAGAAATAAGGGTGTAGAAGATAAATTGGTTATAATTAGAAGGAAAGCCCCAGTTTGGACATTTTTTCAATGTATCAATTCCAAGCAAAAATAACACCTTTAGTGTGACTGTGTCCATGAGTAAAAACACTGGGAAAGGGCACAGGAGGATGACCAGGGTGTTGACCGGGAAAGACAGGGGGATGTGGAGTCAGAGAATGGATAAGATTCTGATTCTGACACTTACTAAGTCTTCACTCTGGACATAAGTGAACTGGTCTCAATTTCTTCATCCACAACATGGGAATAATATTACCATAATGAACTGAATGTTTGTTTAACCTCTAGTGTGACTATATTTGGAAATGAGGCCTCTAAGGAAGTACTTAAGGTTAAATGAGGTATGTCATAAGGGTAGGGTCTACTCCCATAGGATTAGAGTCCACATAAGAAGAGACACCAGAAAACTTAAACCCCTCTTTCCTCTGTCTATCTCCCTCCTTCCCTTCCTCCCCAAGGAAAAGTCTTGTAAGCACAAAGCAAGAAGCCAGCAAGAGAGTCCTCAACAGAAACCTGGACTTCTAGAACTGTGAGAAAATACATTTCTGTTGCTTATAAGCCACCCAGTCTATGGTCTTTTGTATGGCATCCTGAGCAGACTAATATAATTATCTCTGTAGAGCTGTAGAAAGGATTAAATTTAATATATTACCTGACCTAACCTATGGCAGTTATTTTATTATATGTATTAAAGTTGATAAGAATTAGGAAATGAGAAAGGTTAAAAAAATTAAAACAATGACCACAGATGTAGGTATGACCACTAATATAGACAAAGGCAATGAAGAAAAAATAAAAAAAACCAGTTAGGTAGTTAAGTTAAAGGTAGGCTTTAAAGGGACACTTAATAAAACTAACCTATTACTTGATTCATTATCATCTTTATATACCAGGAGTAGTCATATTAAAAAATAACCATAAAAAGAAGGATGGACTGGGAGTTCCATGGTGGTCTAGTGGTTAGGATTTGGCGCTTTCACTACTGTGGCCTGGGTTCAATCCCTGGTCCTTTTTGGGGAACTGAGATCCCGCAAGCCACATGGCACAACCAGAATTTAAAAAAAAAAAAAAAATTAGAGGCTTCCCTGGTGGCGCAATGGTTGAGAGTCTGCCTGCCGATGCAGGGGACACGGGTTCGAGCCCTGGTCTGGGAAGATCCCACAGGCCGCAGAGCAACTGGGCCCGTGAGCCACAACTGCTGAGCCTGCACGTCTGGAACCTGTGCTCCACAGCAAGAGAGGCCACGATAGTGAGAGGCCCGCGCACCGCGATGAAGAGTGGCCCCCACTGCCGCAACTGGAGAAAGCCCTCACACAGAAACAAAGACCCAACACAGCCATAAATAAACAAATAAATAAATAGATAATTTTTAAAAATGAATATATGCTTTAAAAAAATTAGGATGGACTGAATCAAAAAATAGGCACTGGTTTTCTGTAAAGAAAAGCAGGACCTGCTAAGATTAACTACAAATCTATATAATATTTAAAGCAAAAGAGAAGCAAAATTTGAATGAACAAAATGGGTATCTGGCATGAAAATACTGAAGTTAACTTTTCTTTCTGGCCAATTACAAAAAGAAAACAAAAACACAACTTCCAAACAGGAAAAAAGCCCTTATAAAATTCTCTTTACCTACTGCTCTACATTATTTCATTTGAACACACGACACAAACCAAGAAGTCTGCAACTTTCTTACTTCTTATTTATATTAAAAACTCAACTTTGCTTAGTGTCAGACAATGTCACTCCATCCTGCTACCTGTCTTTCTTCTTTCTTTATTCCTTTTTGGTTTTCACTCCCTCCCTCTCATCACTGCATTATGTGGCTATTCCTGCCATCTAGTGGAAGCACAAAATAGTAAGATAAAACCATTTAAACAAAAGCAACAAAGCTCTGTTATAACAAATTATAAGTACTTCCCTCACTAATAATAATTATACAGAAGAATAAGGGGAAAAAAGCAGGAAATCTGAGCCAATGCAGTACAAGTACTAGGAATCTTGGCTAAAAAAACTCCTTTGATGTTTCAGGCTATGTAATATTCAAAGAAATGTTGGTCACTGTCTTCCATGTATGATTTTTTTTAAATTAATTAATTTTTTTTGGCTATGTTGGGTCTTTGTTGAGTAGCCCCCGCTCACCTCAACTAGAGAAAGTCTGCACGTGGGCTTTCTCTAGTTATGGTGAGCGGGGGCTACTCTTCGTTGTGGTGCATGGGCTTCTCATTGCGGTGGCTTCTCTTGTGGAGCACAGGTTCTAGGTGTGTGGACTTCAGTAGTTGTGGCACGCAGGCTCAGTAGTTGTGGCTCACAGGCTCTAGAGCACAGGCTCAGTAGTTGTGGCGCATGGGCTTAGTTGCTCCGTGGCATGTGGGATCTTCCCGGACCAGGGCTCGAACCCGTGGTCCCCTGCATTGGCAGGTGGATTCTTAACCATTGTGTCACCAGGGAAGTCCCTTTCCTTTTTTTTTTTTTTAATTCATGGAAAACAGAGGTAAGAACTTATAGCAAAGACTCTGCAAAGGAATTATTCACCATGGGCAGGATGAAGAGCAGAAGCAGAAAAGCACAGGCTTTGGGTTTTGATTCTGCTTCACCTACTTAATAGCTCTTAACCTCTCTGAGCCTCCAACTTCCCATCTGTAAAATGAAATGTTACCAAACTCAAGAGCTTTAGTAAGGATTAAACAGGTAACAGTGATACTTAGTTCTTCAAAACTAGCCATTATGAACAAGAGAAATGAGAAGTCCTGAAAACTGTATTCCTAACAATAAGAGCATAAATAATCCCAATAAGGAAAAACAAAAGCAATGTGTCTGCCCACAAACCTTCTTTGGTTGGCTCAGATTTGTAAAGAGCATGCATATAATTTATTTATAATATATACCCCACCAACTTTTCAAAAGTCATCTAGGGCAAAGTATATAAAAATCCAAAAGAAGGGCAACCAAAAAAGTAAAGCCATAGCTTGTAAGAATGGTGCAAGAAAAGCTCAAATAGAATAAATTATTTAAACTTCAGAAAATGCCACTGAGTATAAGAAGAGTTCATATCTTTAGGGACGAACTAAATTACCTTCCAGAGTTAGAACAGAGCTGGCAGATGTGATCACACAATATTAAGTATTAGTAACCGTTAAGAAATCATGGAGAACAATAATGCCAGCTTTTCAAAAAAGGAGAGAAAAAGTGGTTTAAAATTGGTAAATTTAACATCAATCTCAGACAATAACTATATATCGTATATTGGATTTTAAGAAGGTGGCTTGTGAACACATAAAAAGTAATGTAGTCATTAGATAAAACATTAGGAATGAGCAGAGTTCACTAAGAACCGATCACCTATAAAACCACCTTATGAGGGTTTTTTTTGTTTTTGTTTTTTTAAACGGAAAAGGGAGGAATGAAATTGGTGGAGATGAAGAAAGCAAGTTAAATGGGGTTATAATGTGAAAAGCTTTGTATATCAGACTAAGAAAAACTAATAGAGGTTTTTGAATTGGAAGTGGATGATGTATAATAATCTTGAAAATTTAACTTTTCAATTTTCTAAATTTAATTTAATAATGCCAATAATGACAGAAGATGGGTGCAAGCATTAAATAGGTTGGTACCAAAGTTACTAAACCATCAAAAAGTAATAATGATCTATAGAGTATAACATCCTTTTAACTCTCTCCTGCTTCTAGTGGGGAATAAACAAAATAATGAAAAGGAAAAAAAGAGATCAAAGAGAAAAAGCTGTATATCTAGAGTGAAGTTGCAAACTGCCACGACCGATGGCAACTCTTAGAATGCCTACCTAAGCTATCCTGCAGATAAGTATTAAAATACTTACCAATAAGAAGGTTTTTTAGCCTTCTGTAGTCTTCTGTTACATCAAAATCATCACCTGCGAATATTAACATGGGTTTTGTTCCCTCCGGACATTTACTATTCTAGGAAATAAAAAAAAGTAATTATATAATTATCAAGTCTAAATTGCTTATATGCTGATTTTAAAGCAGTCAATGTTTATATATAGCGGGGGTCCCCAACCCCTGGACTGGTATCGGTCCACAGCCTGTTAGGAACCGGGCCGCACAGCAAGAGGTGAGCGGCAGGTGAGCGAATGAAGCTTCATCTGCTGTTCCCCATCACTCGCATTACGGCCTGAAACATTCCCCATCCCCCCATCCATCTGTGGAAAACTTGTCTTCCATGAAACTGGTCCCAGATGCCAAAAAGGTTGGGGGCCGCTGATACACAGTGACTCATTTTCACATTTTCTTAACTGTCCTAAAACTATGTCTATGAATGCTGATTTTATTTATTCATTTATTTTGGCCACAGTGTGGCATGCAGAATCTTAGTTCCCCAACCAGGAATCGAACCCGTGTCCCCTGCAGTGGAAGCGCGGAGCCTTAGCCACTGGACCACCAAGGATGTCCCTATGAACACTGATTTTAGACTTAAAACCAGAGTGGGGATTCTTTAATTTACAGATTTTTATACTAAAAAATAATTTTTCATTCCACTTCCTCTTAGTGCCAAATTAATAAGTGATTAAAGAATGATGTAAAATACTTTTTATCACTTTCTGTGCAAAGAATAAAATAAAAAGCTAAACTTGCTGCAAAACAAACACAGCCCTCTAAGCCAAAATCTCAGAGTCAAAATAAATTTAATTTCTTTGAATTATTTGTAACAATGTGCCTTTCCTACTGTGTCACATAAGCAGTATTTTTATTTTTATTTTTATTTTTTTTTATTTTAATTTTTTGTGGTATGCGGGCCTCTCACTGCTGTGGCCTCTCCCGTTGCGGAGCACAGGCTCCAGACGCACAGGCCCAGCAGCCACGGCTCACCGGCCCAGCCGCTCCGCGGCACGTGGGATCCTCCCGGACCAGGGCACGAACCCGTGTCCCCTGCATCGGCAGGCGGACTCTCAACCACTGAGCCACCAGGGAAGCCCCAAGCAGTATTTTTAAATGAAAGCTAAAGTGAACTACCAACTAAACATTCACATGGGAAGCAATATGTTATACCAGCTACAGAAAATATGGGCAATCCTCACTCGGCAGGATCGAAGCTCTACTCTAAAAAATATTTTGTCTAGTTCTGGATTTTCTTTTCCTTCTTTTTTTTGGCTGCACCACACAGCTTGTGGGATCTTAGCTTCCACACCAGGGAATGAACCCGAGCCCTCGACAGTGAAAGTGTGGAGTCCTAACACTGGACCGCCAGGGTACTCCCTAGTTCTGGATTTTCTATACCAAAAAGAATGTGCATTTTTGTTTTACCAAAGTGAAAGAAAAAATCAAATAGAAAAAATTATTTAACTGAAGGGTTAATTTATGGAGGAAGAAAAATCGGTCTGAGCTTCCCACTGATTCTAATTTCTCTGCTCTGACACTAATTAAGGATTATCCAAGTGGAGGGGGTGGGGGGAGACAGGACAACAAACAAACATCCTCTGCCCTTGGACCAGAGGTCACGTGTTGCTTCCCTGTTCACCATGACCACTCTTGTTGACATTCTCTGCTTCCAACGCGAACCTGAACTGTCTATACTTAGGAGATGGGCCTAAAATCTGTCTGATTGAGGGCCTGAACAGACCTTCCAGACCCAATGACTCCTCTGTGTTCCATCTGTGCCCAACTAACCTTTAATTTTAAATCATCTCATTTCTTAGGCTTATTTTATGCAGAATAACCATCCCTAGAATTTTGGCCATCTTAGAATACAGGCTTCTAGAATAATCACTCTATGTCCTGGTAGCGTCTAATCACCTGTTGCTTAAGAGTTAACAGAGGGATGAGGATTGGCAATAAAAGTGGGCAAGTAAGAAAAGAAATACCTGGTAAAGATGTCTTAAAAACGAGGAGGTAGAAATAAGAAATAAATATGGAAGGAAAGTGCAACAAAACATGCAACTCCAAAACAAACTAAAAATACGAGGTTGTAACCAAATAACGGGGTCAAAGTGAAGGGGACTGGCTAATAGTCTATGTAGGGATTGCCAATGTAAGCACATTCTCATCAATTAATGAATTTAATAGTTATGGATATGCTCCATGAGTGAAAATTTAGTACTCAATGTATTTTTTCCCCCACACCAAAACAGTACTTTATTTTGTAAATTTTGACCCATTATTACTCCCATGTTATGGTTTTTTCAGCTGTCAAGTATACAAGGTGAAGAAAAAATTTAGTTAGATGGGGGTTGCACCTGGAATAAATTTCTTAAACTCCATATACACGTTTCAAAACTGCTGGGTCCCAAGTCCATCTACGAACCCCCGGGCTGCCAGTATCATGTGCAGCATACTAAAGCTACACTATCTGAGTAGCTTATTAATTCTGCATAAATCGGGTCAATCAATGTGTCAACCTGTAACAGACTGCACACTTTTAACTGAACATGGCAAAATACTCACTCTCTAGAACTTTACATCATCATTTAATGTCAAACAATGAAGCAAATCCCAACAGTATATACAAAAAACAGCTTTGATTTACAAAAGATTGTTCCCATACTGATTAATCCAGGCAGCTAACTCATTGGTTTTTGCAACTTTATTGAAGAAAAATAAATCAGGGCTTCCCTGGTGGCGCAGTGGTTGGGAGTCCACCTGCCAATGCAGGGGACACGGGTTCGAGTTCTGGTCCGGGAAGATCCCACACGCTGCGGAGTGGCTAGGCCCGTGCACCACAGCTACTAAGCCTGCGCTCTAGGGCCCGCGAGCCACAACTACTGAAGCCCGCGTGCTGTAGAGCCCGTGCTCCGCAACAAGAGAGGCCACCGCAATGAGAGGCCAGTGCACCGTGGCGAGGAGTGGCACGACACAGCCACAAGATCTAGTACTCAATTCAAATGGTTCTTGTTAAGAATACGCCTGCCAAACGATACTGATTTTGCGGTTCAGTTTAGAAGCTGCACAGTGACGGGGTATTTCTTTGCTTTGGAAGGGAAGTGGAAAGAGCAGAGGGGTTGGCATGCAGGCATCAGCCAGTGCTCACAGCCACTAACTGGTAACCATGCTAACAGCAGTAGTATCGCTCATCTCCAGGGATTCACACACAGCCCCAAAGACAACCTGTAATAAACTGTAATAAAATGATGGCATCCATAACAAAGCATCACAGTTTATATAGTTTTCAAAATACCTTTCAATATATTAAATTCATTGATAAGCATTTTCACATATATCATCTCGTTTGATGTTGTTATACCTGTTTAATACTTGATTGCAATTGTGGGTCAGGGAAATAACTGACTGTCAGGTCACAAATGCTATCTAAATGACCAAGAAAGGCCTCAAACCCAAGTGTTCTGCCCTGTACCCGAGGAGGGTGGTATAGCTGACCAAGCAGGGATCTGGTAAGAGCCTTTTTTCAAACACACAGGAAACCTAGAAGGCATGTCCTCTTCTTAGGGGAGGCTGGGAAAAGGAGCGATTATATATTTGCTATAATTCTTTCAACTATACAAAGACCCATATACTGAGAACAATTATGTAACTTTCCATTACAAAACTTCAATATCCTTTCTTTCAAAGCCCTTCAGTCCTAATCTTGGTTATACCATTTACTGTATGTATGACTCTAGGTCACCAGTGGAATTCCTCTGGGCCTCAGTCACCAAATCTATATAATACAGAAAATAATTTCAGCCTTAGAGGATAGCTAAGAGGTCTTAAGTGAAATAATGTATTTGAGGGACTAGATTAAGCCAGGAGCAGAGGTCTGAGGGAGCAGAAGCCCAATTTGGATCCAGGAACTGCATTAGGACAGTTTTCTTGCCATTCTGTTTCATAATCCCATTCAAACAAAGGAGACACAAAGATGCAAGTCCTCAAGGGGAAAAGTGAGCTAGCAATTTGGTTCCCAGCAGCCAAAATACTATAGGATCAGCCAAAGCTTCCTAGGTTTAAAATAGGGCTCACTTTGAAAATTGTGGGGACTTCCCTGGTAGCGCAGTGGTTAGGAATCCGCCTGCCAATGCAGGGGACATGGGTTCAAGCCCTGGTCTGGGAGGATCCCACATGCCACGGAGAAACTAAGCCCGTGCACCACAACTACTGAGCCCACGTGCCACACGAGCCACAACTACTGAAGCCCACACACCTAGAGCTCGTGCTCTGCAACAAGAGAAGCCACCTCAATGAGAAGCCGCGCACCGCAATGAAGAGCAGAACCCCTGCTCACTGCAATTAGAGAAAGCCTGTGCGCAGCAACAAAGACCCAACACGGCCAAAAAATAAATAAATAAATAAATTTTTTTTTTACAAAAAGAAAGAAAATTTTCGTATTTCTGAGGTTCCATAAAATGGGTGCTGTGATAATTCAGAGGGAGAGGAGAGCATCCCAATTATGGGCCTAGACAAGAGTTAGTAACGACTCTAAGTCTAACTGTCTACATATGTGTTATACGCTGTAAACATCTCCCTCTTTTTAAAGGTAAAATGAAATTGTGCTTTTTAGTTTAGAGCATACTAGAATAAAACCAAAGTTCTTTCTTCTTTAAGTTACAAAACTGTATCTTTACTCTTCACCACAAGATGTCACTATTGCCCAAGAGCAACATTATAAAATGCTTATTTTTATGATCAGTATCTTACCTTAATATCTTTAAGGGAGACAAACTTCTCGATACCTACTTCAATCATATCCAGCACGTGGTAGTCATACATACGACCTAGAAGGAAAATACAGTTTCTTTTAACCATTTTTTTTCCCAAACAACTGCCTTATATTCACCTACTTATCTGCATGTTCATAATGTCCTAATATCTGCCTCTTTTCTTTCTCCTTAAACCTCCCAAACATGTCCCTGCTTTCTTAAATTTTCAACTCTACCTAGAATGTATTGTTCCAACTTTAGACCTGGAAAGGATCTTAAAAATCACTTAGCCAAACTCCCTTACTTTACAGAAGAGTAAATAAAGGCCCATGGAGGGTAAAGGGCTTTACCTAAGCCAGTGAGCATGCCAGCCCAAGCCTCAATACACAATACAGGGCAAGGGTTTATTTTCAAATGTATTCATTATACAGGTATTTATTAGGGAAGGGTTATTAATTTGTGTGTGTGTAAGTATGCTACTTCTTTTTTTCTAACTCTAATACTGATTTAGGATATATGTTTTATATTTGAAAAACTTCTACAACTTGAGGTAGGGTGATATTTACATGCCCCTTCTTTACCTGAAGACTGGTAGGTAAAAACAAATTTTATTCACATGCACAAGGAAAATAAAAAACTAGTTTAGTGCTTACTGGCTACTCCTGAATCCTCAATACCATCAATTAATCTGAGTCACAGAACTGACTCTATAAAATAAAAGTATTAAAAAGTAAATGATATTTACCTATTACTAGATTATTTGGCCGCTTCTTATTATGGGAGCCAAACATGAATAAAGAACAATCTGACTTCTTTGAAAAAAATTCCTGTAAAACCAAAGAAATCTCCTTTAATCAATGCATAAATGTAAGAACCTTAAGAATTGTACCTCTTTGAAAGGAAGAGGTAAAACTGTCATTATACACAGAGGACACGATACTATACATAGAAAACCCTAAAGACTCCACACAAAAATTACTAGAACTGATCAACATAAATAAAACAAAAAGACAACCTACCGACTGTAAGAAAATATTTGCAAACAATGAGACTAACAAGGGCTTAATTTCCAAAACATACAAACAGCTCATACAATTCAATAACAAACCAACCTGATCAAACAATGGGCATAAGACCTAAATAGACATTTCTCCAAAGAAGACATACAAATGGCCAAGAGGCACATGAGAAGATGCTCAACATCACTATTAGAGAAACACAAATTAAAACTACAATGAGATACCACCTCACACCAGTCAGAATGGCCATCATTAAAGAGTCTACAAGTAGGGCTTCCCTGGTGGAGCAGTGGTTGGAAGTCCGCCTGCCGATGCAGGGGACGCGAGTTCGTGCCCCGGTCCGGGAGGGCCACAGCTGTGAGAGGCTCGCATATTGCAAAAAAAAAAAAAAAAAAAAAAAAGGGAACCCTCCTACCTACACTGTTGGTGTGAATGTAAGTTAGTGCAGCCACTGTGGAAAACAGTATGGAGGTTCCTTAAAAAATAAAAATAGGGTTGCCATATGAACCAGCAATCCCACTCCTGGGCATATACCCAGACAAAACTATAATTCAAATGCACCCCAATGTTCATTGTAGCCCTGTTTACAATAGCCAAGACATGGAAGTAACTTAAAGGTCCATCAACAGATGAATGAATAAAAAAGATGTGATACGTACCTATACTAAGGAACACTACTCAGCGATAAAAAAGAATGAAATCATGCCATTTGCAGCAACATGGATGGGCCTACAGATTATCATACTAAGTGAAGTCACACAGAAAAAGACAAAATATATCACTTATCATATTATATGTGTTATATATGTTATATATGGAACAAATGAACTTATTTACAAAACAGAAACAGACTCACAGGCACAGAAAGCAAATTTATGATTACCAAAGGAGAAAGAGGGTGGGAAAGGGATAAATTAGGAGTCTGGATTAGCAGATACAATGTACTATATATATTGGGTTGGCCAAGAAGTTCGTTCAGGTTTTTCTTAACATGTTACTGGAAAAATAAACAACAAGGTCCTATTGTACAGCACACAGAACTATATTCAATATCCTGTAATAAATCACAATGGAAAAGAATATGAAAATGAATATATATATAAAACTGAATCACTTTGCTGTACACCAGAAACTAACACAACACTGTAAATCAACTATACTTCAATTTTAAAAAAAGAATTGTGCCTCTAAACTAAAAACAAAATGTACATCAGTTTTTTTCAGTGGAAATTAAAGAAGACTTAATGAACTAGATAAGAATAAACAAAGATAAAGGACTTTATTTGTAGCTTTTTACTTCAAATTTTCTGATTTGGGGTACCTAGAGAAAAGATGTTAAGTTTAAGACTAAAAATATATGAAAACTACTAGGTTAATAAATTTTAAAAGGCCCTTTATTTTCAGCTATGCAGTTATTTTGGAATAACACACCAAGTTTTCCATTTGCTGAACAAATGCCTTCACTCAAAGGACACACAGGAATATACTGAGGACTTACATGAATTAATCAATATGGTTCCTTTGGATGTTTATAACTGTACTCATGAGTTTACAATGCATATAACTACTTTTCACTGCAAACTTCATCCACACAGGAATCTTGCCCTAGAATCTCCACACCATCCCAGCTGTGACTAGTTCCATTTTATGTACCAAGCCAGGACTGGCTGACAGATCTATGATGTTCCTACCAGTAAGAGATATCTCCTCCATCTGGCTCTCAAAGATATTGACTTCTATTACAGATTTGAGGGATGGAAACACAATTATGGGGTTTCAATCCTGGACAGCTCCTTCTACACTAGTGCCTATACTTTATATCCCACATACTTTGATTCAGTTTATTGAGATTCCCAATCTTAGCACAAAACTTAGATTGAATGTGTTCTTGTCTAGTTCTAGCATAGTTGGAAAAGCTTCCTAAATTAATGACAAAAATGTTAAAGAACATTCAAAGCAACCATAGTCCTCAACTTTTCTTTACTGAGTGCAAGACCCCCTGAGGTATGGGCCCCTCGTTTGGTTATCATTCATTCCAGTGTTCAAGAAGAAGCAAACAGGAACAAACAACTACCTACTTGCCTATCCACTCCCTGTGTAGAGGATACAGAGTCAGAAAGTCCAAGAATTCTGGCTTTGCCATTTGCTATGGGATCTGGTCAGCCTTTCTGAGAATTAGTTTTATCATGTGTAAATCAAAGACAATAACACTTCCTGAAAAAATCTGCAAGGGCCACATGACACGTCATATGTGAAAGCAACTTTCACTGTGTCTGGCACAAAGCAGTTGTTCAAAAATGTTTTTTAAATGTCCAAATCAATGAAAATCTTTTCTTAAAAAAATTTTTTTTTTTACATTCTCATGTTAACACCCCAAAGCTTTCCATAAACTACCTTTCACATATATATAGTACTCATCTGTCATCCTTCTCCATAAAGTCCACTTTTTGTTAAAATTCTACAGCAAGAATAGACAAATTATCTTCAAAAGACTTGATAGTATATATTTTAGACTTTTTATATGGTATAAAAAATTTTTTTAAATGTAAAAACCATTCTTAGCTTGTGGTCCTCACAGAAACAGGGATTTAGCCCACAAGAGGTATATTTGCTAACTCTTGTGCTAAAGCACAGTTCCAAGATGACAGTGTAAGAAATGTGCTATTGGGGGATGGGCAGTCAGGAGGAGGAATTCAACCAAATTTCCAACATGATCACTGTTTCCACAGCCATTTTGAGCTCTAGTGGTCTGAAATTTATTACAGCCAATGAAATATCTCCTGTCTCTGGAAGTGGGAGATCAAAGAGAGGAAATGCCACAATTTTAAGTATAAGAAAAGCTGTCATATTGACACTGGATTGAAAAAAAAAGTACAGATTCTACAACATAACACTTCTACAAAGCGGTCACTCAACTGAAAGCACCATGGCGTCAAAAACAAAATCAGCCCTGGATAAGTCACGTGTGGAAGAGAGCGATTTCTGGGTTAGACCCTCCATTTCTACTTTCATGATCTCTTCAACAAATGATGGTGAAAAACCCAAGACTATGATAAAAGCAATTTTATTTAAAAAACTATTTATTTTGACAATATTTTCTTAATATAATTTTCACTGCAGTTAGCTGTCAAATTAGGATAAGATGCTCAATTTCAGTTTTCTAATTAGTTATTGAGATTCTTTTCAAAAATTTTTTCTTTTAAATTCACTAACTAAAAGAACAAGCAATGGCATTCCTGTCAAGAGAACATAATCATGCTCTGTTTTTTTAAAAGTCAAATAAAATAGTTTAATCCACATATTCCCTTAAGATTTTCTTTAGTAAGAAACTAATATCATCACATACTCAAAGTCCACTCATCATTCATTATTTATTATATACTACCTTTCATCTTCTGATTTCATTCACTAGACATTTTCATTTAGTTTTGATTGCCAATACACTCAAACGGGAATTTGATTAACTCTAGTAAAGCAACTGACAATTGTTAGTAATCATTTGGGTAGTGTTTCTTGCTCTAAAAACACTCAAAAAAAGTAAAGTAAAATTTTTTTAAATCAAACTTGCTCTATAAAAATAGATCCATAACAAGCTTCCTTTTGACAATCCATCAATTATGCACTTAAAATGTAATTCAATTTTTAAAAATTCTATCAATATACTTGCAAACAGTGAATACATAACATTCACAGTGAAATGTAAGCTCTATAGTCATCTTTTTCAAAGTATAAAAGTCTTATTTCCCCTGCATTCTGCATCAAAATTCCCTCACATAGGATGATTTCTAATTCAAAATCATAAATTAGGAGTACTATTAAATTAAATGAATTCATTTGAATAACCACATGCCTTCTTAAATCAGAAAGATTCTACTTACCAATGATGTCTGATCCTCAAATGGTCTTGTAATATTTTTCCTAATATTAAAAAAGTTACCCTAATTTTAATAATCTGAATAAGTAATTCACCCATAACAATAAATATTAAGTAAAGATAATTTTATATTCAGATGATCAAAAAAATAAGCTAGAAGAATATTTATTCATTCAAATATTTATTTAGTGCCTATTATGTGCCAGGCACTGTTCTAGGAGCTAGGGATACCATAATACCATGTCAAACAAGATCCTTGCTTTCACGGAGATTACATTCTAGAGGAAAAATGAACAATTTCAAAAAGTAATATCTGTTGTGACAAAAATAAAATAGGGCACTGTGTTAGTGTGAAGAATGGAAAATGATTATTTGAGCTGAGACCTGATAAATGAGGAGTTAGCCATGGAAAAGTTTTGAGGTTAAGAGTATTCCAGGAGGGGCTTCCTGGTGGTGCAGTGGTTGAGAATCCGCCTGCCAATGCAGGGGACACGGGTTCGAGCCCTGGTCTGGGAAGATCCCACATGCCTCGGAGCAACTGGGCCCGAGAGCCACAACTAATGAGCCTGTGCGTCTGGAGCCTGCGCTCCGCAACAAGAGAGGCCGCGAGGGCTTCCCTGGTGGCGCAATGGTTGAGAGTCCGCCTGCCAATGCAGGGGACACGGGTTCATGCCCCGGTCCAGGAGGATCCCACGTGCCGCAAAGCGGCTGGGCCCATGAGCCATGGCCGCTAAGCCTGCGCGTCCGGAGCCTGTGCTCCACGGTGGGAGAGGCCACAGCAGTGAGAGGCCCGCGCACCACGATGAAGAGTGGCCCCCACTTGCCATAACTAGAGAAAGCCCTCGCACAGAAACGAAGACCCAACACAGCCAAAAATTTTAAAAAATTAAGAGTATTCCAGGAAAAGGAAACAGAATAAGAAAAGATTCTGAGATGGAAACAAGCTTAGACTATTCAAGAAACAGAAAGGCGACAAATGTCACTGGAGCTTAGTGAACAAAGGGTTAATGGTGGGGTATGAGGTCAAAGATGTAGACTCGTCCCAGAAAAGGTAGGGCCTTGTTGGTCAAGGTAAGGAACGTAAGTTATTAAAAGAGTAACGGGAAGCACTGGGGGGGTTTAGACAAAACAGTGATAATGAATGAATTCAAATGTTCTTTTTTAAAAAAATTTTACTTATTTAATTTATTTATTTTTGGCTGCGTTGGGTCTTCGTTAGTTGCGGTGAGTGGGGGCTACTCTTCGTTGCAGTGCATGGGCTTCTCATTGCGGTGGCTTCTCTTATTGCAGAGCACGGGCTCTAGGTGTGCAGGCTTCAGTAGTTCTGGCACGTGGGCTCAGTAGTTGTGGCTCACGGGCTCCAGAGTGTAGGCTCAGTAGTTGTGGCACACGGGCCCACCTGCTCCGTGGCATTTGAGATCCTCCCAGACCAGGGCTCGAACCCATGTCCCCTGCATTGGCAGGCAGATTCTTAACCACTGTGCCACCAGGGAAGCCCCAAATGTTCTTTTTAAAGGACTGCTCTGTCTGCTATGTAAGGATGGAATGCAGCACAGCAAGAGTGAAGGGGTTAGTAATGAGCTATCACAGTAATCCAGGAGAGAAAGAAAAAAATGGTGGGTTGGACCAGGAATAGTAGTGGAGATGGAGAAACAGTGGGTAGAGAAACACAGAATGCTATCTTTCATGCAAAAGGGAGAAAAATAAGATTATGTAATTTTATTTGCTTAAATATGCATAAAGAAATTCTGTTAAGATATATAAGAAATTAATGATAGTGGCTGTTCTGGGAAGAGTGTGTGTTTATATTTTCATTGTATATTTTTGGATTTTTAGTCATGTAAGTAAAGTATAAATCAGTTCATAATTTTTATGAATTTAAAGAGAAATAAAATCATATACACATGATCTCAATTTTGTTCAAAGAAAAAGATATATAGATATAAAACTGCATGAGGAGAAAATATACATAGTGCTTATCTATGGGTGATTATTTACTCTTATCCCAATTATCTAAGATAAATATATATTACTTTTATAATCAGTAAAAAACAAAAAAAGTATTTAAAAAAATGATGCAAGACAAACGAATCAGGAAAAATTACTGCAGCATTTATGATTAACAGCTAACAACAATTCACAAATAAGCAAATATGACCTGTTGGAAACATAGGGAAAATGCAAGTTTAAACAAAATGTCATTTTCACTTCTTAATTTTAAAAAATGAACCAAAAGTAGGTAGAGACCCATGAAACTTGTACATTTTACTCTGCCAAACTTCTCAAAAAGCACTACTGTTAATATGCTAGATTGGGCATGAAGCTATACCCAGTAATGTCACGTCTAGAAATCTCATGTAGGAACGAATACAAAAGAAGAACCCATTTGTATAAAAATGGCCATTTTAGCATTACTTATAAGAACAACAACAACAAAAAAGAAAATCAAAATGTCCTCAAGTTAAGGAACAGTTAAATAAATTTTAGTATAACCATTTAATAGGCATTATACTAGCATTAAAAATAATATCTAAAGGACACTTATCAGTAGAAAAATGCTTACAAGACAAATGAAAAAGGCACAAAAGAATTGTCAGAATAATGAAATTGTTTCTGTACCATGACTGCAGTGGCAGACACAACTCAATGTATTTGTCAAAACCCATGAAAGTATACACCACAAACAGCAAATTTTACATACATAAATTTAAAAAACAACAACCAGGAAGTGACAGAAAACCCAAAATAGAATACAGACTGTATAAATGACCTTAACTATAGTATAAATGAATAACACAATCACATTGAAGGGGCAAAAATAACCTAAGCTGACTTATACTGGAAAACAATATTTTTACTGCATATTGTGAAGTTAAAGACGAAAAGAACTGCACACAAATTCCATACTCTAGTTAGTAAAACTGTTTCTTATAAGGTTAGAAATTCTGAAACTGTTGGAATTACACAAATAAGTAAATATATTATAACAAAAGCAAGGTTTCATACTATCAGAAGATAGAAGATACAAAGAAGAAAAGGAGAAAGGCTGGAATGAAGTCTCTGGTATTCGACTAGAATTGGAAGCACTAGTATGCACTCAGGATTTTTTAGGAAGTATCAGTATCAACTCAGGTTTTTTTAATATATAAATAAATATAAACAAATATAGACGTGCGTACATGCATAGGTTAATGTACATAATATTTATTTTCAAGCTCTGTCTGCTGAGAGGACCTAGAGACAATGACACTCCAGTAACAATTGAGCATAGATCTGTTTCTAAATTATCAGTCTCCAATATATGGAACCAAGGCTGATTCCAAGGCTGTGGCAATGAAAACTACAAGATGAACCCAGAGCATCTGGTGGTGCCAGAAAGGAAGTGCTCAAACACAGGAGGCACTTTGAAAAGCCAACCTGAGAGAGATCCCAATGGCCAAATGAAGAACAATTTATGCAACAAAATAAATCATGACAGGACTTCCTGGGTGGCGCAGTGGTTAAGAATCTGCCTGCCAATGCAGGGGACAAGGGTTCGAGCCCTGGTCTGGGAAGATCCCACATGCCGCGGAGCAACTAAGCCCATGTGCCACAACTACCGAGCCTGCATGCCAAACTACTGAAGCCCGTGAGCCTAGAGCTGCTGCTCCGCAACAAAGACAAGCACCACAATGAGAAGCCCGCGCACCGCAACAAAGAGTAGCCCCTGCTCGCCACAACTAGTGAAAGCCTGCACGCAGCAACGAAGACCAAATGCAGCCAATAAATAAATAAATAAATAAATCATGACAGCACTGGATTATAACCCCAAAGAACATAATAAATATCTGTTAATTCCACAATGACATAAATAAGTAATTAAACAAATGGAGGAAAAGGGACAGATTTTCCTTACAGAATTCCAATTAATAAACGTAGAGGGAATGAGAGAAATCGAAAACCACTACTAGAACACCACAGTAATCACTGTTGTAGACAAGATCCACTGATGAATGCTAAAATGAATAAGCAAAAGTTTGAGGAGAAATAGGATTATCTGCATAGTCTCTAAGTATCTCCTCTAAACGTTTGTTAATTACAAAGGGGAAAATAGAAACTTTATAGTGGAGAAACCCAGCAGATGCCACTTTAACCAAGGTTAACACCACCAGTAATAAGACATCATGTACTCCCTGGTATGATTTACTGAAAAAGGCACATCACTTTTGTGGTATTCTTGCCTATAATGCATAATCTCAATCCACTCATGAGAAACTTAAGACAAGTGCAAACTGAAGGATATTTTACAAAATAACTGACAAATACTCATCAAAAGTGTCAAGGTCATCAAAGACAAGGAAAGACTGAGGAACTGTAACAAACTGGAGGAGACTAAGGAGACATGACAACTGAACACAATGTGGGATCCTGGAAGAGAAAAAGTATATTAATGAAAAAACTGGGGCTTCCCTGGTGGCGCAATGGTTAAGAATCCGTCTGCCAATGCAGGGTACATGGGTTTGAGCCCTGGTCCAGGAAGATCCCACATGCCACAGAGCAACTAAGCCCGTGCACCACAACTACTAAGCCTGTGCTCTAGAGCCCGTGAGCCACAACTACTGAGGCCGCATGCCGCAACTACTGAAACCCGTGCGCCTAGACCCCGTGCTCCACAATGAGAGAAGCCACCGCAATGAGAAGCCCGCACAATGCAACGAAGGGTAGCCCCTGCTCACTGCAACTAGAGAAAGCCCATGCGCAGCAACAAAGACCCAACACAGCCAAAAATAAATAAATAAAATAAATAAATTTATAAACAAGGAAAAGGAAAAACTGGTGCAAACCAAATCAAGCCTGTGATTTAATTAACATTATTGTATCAATGTTCATTTCTTACTTTTGATAATTGTATTATGGTTATGGAAGTTATAACATTAAAAGATGCTGGGAGAGGGTATATGGGAACTCTACTATTTTTGTAACTTTTCTGTAAGTCTATTACTATTTAAAAATAATACATACATGCTATGATTACAACTCTGTAAGAATATTCAGTACAAATCAAAACACAGACGGGAAAGAAACAAATTTTAAAATACTCATAGCAGGACTTCCTTGGTGGTCCAGCGGTTAAGACTCCATGCTCCCGGGGCTTCCCTGGTGGCGCAGTGGTTGAGAGTCTGCCTGCCGATGCAGTGGACGCGGGTTCGTGCCCCGGTCCGGGAAGATCCCACATGCCGTGGAGCGGCTGGGCCCGTGAGCCATGGCCGCTGGGCCTGCGTGTCCGGAGCCTGTGCCCCGCAATGGGAGAGGCCACAGCAGTGAGAGGCCCGCGTACCGCAAAAAAAAAAACAAAAAAAAACAAAAAAAAAAACAAAAAAAACACAAAAAACAAACAAACAAACAAAAAGACTCCATGCTCCCAATGCAGGGGGTCGGGGTTCGATCCCTAGTCAGGGAACTAGATCCCGCACGCCGCAACCAAAGACCCAGCGCAGCCAAATAAATAAATATTTTTAAATAAATTAATTAAATAAATAAAAATAAAATACTAATAGCTATGTATGTAAGGAACTGTATTATTATTATTATTATTATTTTTTTTTTTTGCAGTACATGGGCTTCTCACTGTTGTGCCCTCTCCCACTGCAGAGCACAGGCTCCAGACGTGCAGGCCCAGTGGCCATGGCTCACGGGCCCAGCCGCTCTGCAGCACGTGGGATCCTCCTGGACCGGGGCACGAACCCGTGTCCCCTGCATTGGCAGGCGTACTCTCAATCACTGCGCCACCAGGGAAGCCCTGGAACTGTAGTATTTTTTAACCAAAATATTTTTCTAAATCTCCCAAAAAGTGGTTGATTGTTACTTTTATAATGAAACAATATAATTTAATAAGTGAAAGAAAAGAAATCATGACTTACTTTTTATACAGAACTCCATATGGTTTCTTCAGTGCATACTGTAAAACATAATTTATAGCTTTCAAAACAAAACACATTCTGAAAAGCAGAGGTAAAAATCAAGCATTATAACAGTCATTATAAAAGATTATCCTGCTCCCTGAATCCTATTCTGCTATATTCTGCATGGCTCCCTTTTGATCACTTATAACTTGCAACACGAGCTTAATATTCTTAGCTGGGACTTTCCTAATTAAAAATTTCTATGCCCTTTCAATATTCTATCCAATTTAAATGATTCCCTTCATTTCCTTAAATTCTAGCTTCATCTAGCCCCCTCTCCTTTAGCCATCCCCAATTATCTGCAGTTCCCCAAATGCATCATGCTCATTCACACGCCCTTTTGTACAAGCTTTTTCCTCAGCCTTGGAAGCCCTTCTGTTCCGCTTCCTTTTCTCCTTCTTGTTCCAACTCCTCCTTCAAAATGATGATTAAGTGTCATCTCTAGGAAGCCCGTCCTGTGTGTGGCAACCCCCGTGGGATTTTAACTCAGCGTCCCATCCTACCCTGTGTGTACCTCCAGCACAGCACTTCATTCACAATGCTGTTAACTTTTACTTGTCTGTCGT
The DNA here is from genome assembly GCF_026419965.1 of Kogia breviceps. NCBI lineage: Eukaryota > Metazoa > Chordata > Mammalia > Artiodactyla > Physeteridae > Kogia > Kogia breviceps. The sequence continues at coordinate 42,467,952 of NC_081322.1, read as the reverse complement.
CCTCACTAAGCTCACTGAAGGGAAAGACCGTGTCTTACGTAACTATTAATCCCTAGCACCTAGCACAGTACTTGGTATTGTTGAAAGAATAAATAGATAGTAATATGCATTTACCTCATTTTACAAATTAGATATGTTCCTGAAATGTGAGTAAATCAAATGCTAGTAATTGAAATCAGGTGAAATTTACTAAGGGAACTAGCTGCTGTAAGGAAAACCAGCAGTCAGTGCCTTGGTGAGACGTTAGCTTTTCTCAAAGGCTAGCATTTCTTAAGGCAAGCCAAATTTATCTATGTGTTTCTCAGGCAGTCCAACTAGTATGCTAAAAATTTCCTAAAATGATTGCAACACCATTTAAAAAGTAAGTATATATATATACGTACCACATCTCTAAGTACTTGTGTCACTGTTGAACTTGCATTGCCCCCTTTAATCAGCATAGCATTTTTAATATTTTCACTGAGTTTCGGTTCTCTTTGCTCAAGGAATCTCTTGGCTCTTTTTGTTTTGGGCTTTCTATTCGGAAAAATCACAATTCATAACAACTTAAAACATTTTCCTCATATTACAAAACCATGACTTATGTGCAAATTCTTAAAAATCAACAGAGACATTACATGACATTTATCAGTTAGGATTCCACCACTAAACAAAATCTCACTTTTTAGGGAAATATTAGTAAAAGATATTCAGTTATTACTGTTAAATAAGTGTTAATTTTATTAGATATGGTCTTTAAAAAGACTCCCATTTTTATATTCCCAGCATTCTTTTATTACTGTTTTCTAAACCTTTTATTTAAAAAAAGAGATAGAACTTCCCTGGTGGCACAGTGGTTAAGAATCCACCTGACAATGCAGGGGACACGGGTTCGAGCCCTCGTCTGGGAAGATCCCACATGCCGCGGAGCAACTAAGGCCGTGCGCCACAACTCCTGAGCATGCATTCTAGAGCCCACGAGCCACAACTACTGAAGCCCGTCTGCCACAAATACTGAAGCCTGCACACCTAGAGCCCGTGCTCTGCAACTAAGAGAAGCCACTGCAACGAAGAGTAGCCCCCGCTCACCACAACTCGATAAAGCCCGCACGCAGCAACGAAGACCCAATGCAGCCAAAATTTTAAAAATAAATACAAAAGGCATTTAAAAAAAAACAACTAACCTAGACCAATCACTCTGCAAGATATGAAGGAAAAACAAATCCATTATTCTGATTGTATGACGTGACAGCAGGAGTAGAACGCTTTTATAGACGCTGTTCATCTCTGCTTACACTACAGTGAGAATCTTGATTTTCCAACAGTTGTCTGCCATCTACTGAAATAATTCCTCTTCTCTTAAATAACTATGACCCTCCTTCCTTCCGGTCCCACGGACACTTCGTTAAGTAAAAGCAAAACAGAATATACCCAAACTTACTTTACCATGCAGACTTTAAAAATTCACCAGATAAAATGTCAAGCACAGTTAAAGCTTCTAATCATTTACTGGTTGATAAAGATACCAGTACTTTTTAAGTCAAACCAAGAGATATTTAGTGTGTCTATAACCCATTAAAAGTGCTATATATTCTATATTCCATGTGCTTTATTACTTCTGACTACCCAGCAACTAATGCAAATAACACCTTGTACGTTTTATCAGCTGTTTGTCCCACAATGAGACAGTAAACTAGTCTTACTCATATTTGCGGTCCCCACACCTGCAGAGGAATATTCAGCACATGTGCAAAAATCCCTGATTTAATGACCAAAAGAATAATTTGTCCTTTTGATTACATGTTAACCCAGGTAAAACGCAAGAAAACCATAGCAAATAATAGCAGAACTATTTATGAGATAGATAAACATTTTCTGGACTAATATAAAGCAGACATTACCCAAGGATAACTCAGAGAAGTGTACAAGTTTGGGAAAAAGAAAAAAAGCTAATAAGCATCTCTACGTGCTGCCACAAAGCCTTTACATACATTCTCGCAAATACTCCTCACAGTTCTATGAAGTACGACTATTATGAACGCTGTTTTACAGAGTAAACTGAGACTTAGGGAGACTAAATGGCCCAGTCGCATAGCTTTAAGTGGATGGGCCCGGACTGTCACCTAAATCTGTCACATTCCCAGGCCTGTGCTCAGAGCACCTTACTCAGGTGTTCTGTGCCCAGAACACCTCTCCCACCTTCCTCTCACTTCTGCGGAAGCTGAGGCACTTCTAATTGTCTAGGATAAAAGCGGCCAACGCCTCGGTGCCACCTCCACGCCGCGGCTCCCACACACGGCCTTCCCTGCTCTCCGTCTCCCCGCAGGCCGCCCCAACAGATGGAGACCCAAATTAGCGGATACATCCGCACGGAGTGGCAACGGGTGTGAGGAAGGGACATGGGCGGCCAGGAGGAGGGGGAGGCAGAGGCGCTACTCCTCCGTCCCGCTACAGAGGCCCTTCTCCCCAACGTTACCCGGGGAAAGAACCCACTGCACTTACACAACTCGATCCAAAGCGTCCATGCTACCGCAGCGCCCACCTAGCGCACGCACGTGTACCGCAGGGTTACAGGAGATACGGCAGCGCGTCCACTGAGGCGGAACCGGAACTTGGGCGTGACGTCATTTCCTTGCACCGCAGCCAACGTGGATGCCTGGAGGCACTGGCGGCCGTTTGGATGAAATAGCGCTCTGTTTCCTTGGTTACAGGTGTTTGCCTTGGCTCTTTTCCGGAAATCAACAGGCTCCTCTTGGAGCTTGATGTACACACCTGTGTGTGATAGACCAGGGTTCTCGGCCTTCCCCAATCAATAGAAATTGGTAAGAGGCCAGTCAAGAAATTCAGACAAGACTTTTGGGGGGCTTCTGTGGCTGCAGGAAGGAGCAAAACCAAGTAACAGGTTTCCTTGCTAGTTCCCGAAGGTAGGGGGTGGGGCGCCGGTGAGCTGGTTCCTTATATGGGGTGAGGGTAGGGTGTGTCCAGGGGGTGGGCTGGAGGGGTAGCTTAGGTGGTTTGCTCATGCATTTGGTGGTGTCGGTTGCAAGGGGCATGCGCAGTACCCTGCTTTTGCTCCCAGCTCTCCAGAAGTGGCAGTGGGGTTTTTCTGATCTTTTTGTTTCTTGCCCATAATTTGCCCCAACTGTGCATGCACATATTTTTAGTCTCTTATAGTTTCTTTGTATTTTGTTACTCCAGGAGACGTTTGTTCAGGTGCAAGCATTGCAGCACTGCAGGAAATGGTCCCAGGTCCCAGTGTCTCATGTGTATACCTGGACTCAGATATTCAGGGACCAGTTGTTATTCATCTGGGAATCCTCCAGGACGCTAGAAAGGTTGGTGGCATGGTAGGTACTCACATAATCACTAAAATTATCAATGTGAAATATGCACTGTTGACAAAACTGTGAGATCAGTGAGGCAGAGTTTAGAAACAGGGTTTATAACTGCCACAGTACCTGGCATATAAAATGTATGCAGAAAATATCACTTCTGATCGTTATTTTCCCCCCAATGTTTAAGTTGTCATATACGTTACATACCATAAGTTACCCGTAAAGTGTACAATTTCTTGGTTTTTAGTGTATTCACAAAGATGTACAGCCATCACCACTAATTCCAAAACATTTTTATCACCCCTCTCATAACCCAGTAGCACTCTCCACTTTCCACCCTTGTCAACCCCTGGCAACCACTAATCTTATGTCTCCATAGATTTGCCTATTGAGAACATACCATATAAATGGATTCATACAACACGTGGCCTTTTGTATCTGGCTTATTTCACTTACTATGTTCATAAGTGTTCATGTTTAAGGTTCATATGTTGTAACATGTATCAGTACTTCATTCTTAGTACATTAATTTCTTTACTTAGGACTGAATAATAGTCCATTCTGTGGATATGTTTGTTTATCCATTCAAAATTTTATGAACATTTGTGTTTCCACTTTTGTACTATTATGCATTATGCTGCTTTGAACATTTATGTACAAGTTTTTTGTGTAGACTTTTGTTTTCAGTTCTCTAGGAGTAGAACTGCATGTGGTAATTCTATGTTTGACATTTTGAGGAACTGCCAAACTATTTTCTGTCTGCACCATTTTACATTTCCAGCAGCAATGTAAGAGGGTTTGGAATTGGTTTTTCTATTGATGCTGTAAAAAATTACAAATTTACTGTCATAACACAAATTTATTATGTTAGTGTTCTAGAAGCCCGAAGCCTAAAATTAGTTTTACACGTCTAAAATTAAGTTGTCAGTAGGGCTACATTCCCCCAGAAGCTCCAGGGAGACTTTCTTTGCCTTTCCAGTTTATAGAAGCTGTTTGCATTCCTTGGTATTCCTCCATCTTCAAAAGGCATCACTTGAACTTGTTTCTACTGCCACAACTTCTTTTTCTGAGACTTCTGAATCCCTCTTATAAAACCCGTGTGATTACATGTGGCCCAACTGGATAATCCACAATAATAACCCCATCGCAAGATCCTTAACATAATCATATAGCAAATTCCCTTTGGCCAAATAAGGTAACATATTCAAAGATCCCTGAGTTTAGGCATGGGCATCTTTTGGTTTGAGCATTATTCTGTTAATCACAGGTTCCAACTTCTCCATTCCTCTCCAAAATTTGCTATTGCCCATCTTTTTTCATTAAGCCATCCTAGCAGGTGTAAAGTAGTATCTCATTATGGTTTTCACTGCAATTCCCTGATGACAAACGATTTTGAGCATTTTTTCCATGGGCTGATTGGCCATTTGTATACCTTCTTCAGGAAAATGTCCATTCGAATCTTTGCTCATTTTTAAATTGGGTTGTCTTTTTATCGTTGAGTTGTAATAGTTTCCAATATATTCTACATACAAGCCCCTTATCTGATATATAATTTGCAAATATTTTCTCCAATTAAATAGGCTTTTTCATTTTCTAGATAGTGTCCTCTGAAGCAAAAAACTTTTCAATTATGATGAAGTCCAACGTATCCATTTTTGTTTTCGTTGCTTACAATTTTCATGTTATATCTAAGAGGCCATTTCCTAATCCAACATAATAATTTTATTTTTTTGGCTGTATTGGGTCTTCGTTGCTGCGCACAGGCTTCCTCTAGTTGCAGCGAGCAAAGACTACTCTTCGTTGTAGTGCGTGGGCTTCTCATTGCAGTGACTTCTCTTCCTGGGGAGCACAGGCTCTAGGCGCATGGGCTTCCATAGTTGCAGCACGCAGACCTTAGAGCATGCAGGCTTCAGTAACTGTGGCTCACAGGCTCTAGAATGCAGGCTGTTGCTGTGGCACACAGGCTTAGTTGCTCTGCAACATGTGGGATCTTCCTGGACCAGGGACAGAACCCATGTCTCCTGCATTGGCAGGTGGATTCTTAACCACCGGGCCACCAGGGAAGTCTCTAAAGATTTATACCTATATTTTCTTCAGTTTTATCATTTTAAGCTCTTACATTTATTTAGACCTTTGGTCCATTTTGAATAAATCTATATATACATATAGCAGAGATGGGGGGGGTCCCACTTCATTCTTTTGCATATGGATATTCAGTTGTCCCAGGATCATTTATTGAAAAGACTATCTTTGCTCCATTGTATTGCCTTTGCTCCTTGATCTAAGATCAGTTTACTATATGTATGTCTATTTCTGGGCTCTCTATTCTCTTCCATTGACCTATTTGTCTATTCTTTCAGCAGTTCCCACTGTCTCTATTACTGTAGTTTTATAGTAAGTCGTAAAGTCCTCCTACTATGTTCTTCAATATTGTATTGGCTATTCTGGGTCTTTCTCTCTCCATATAAACTTTAGAGTTGGTTTGACAATATCCATAAAAACCTTGCTGTGATTTTATTTCGGATTGCATTGAAACTGTAGATTAAACTAGGAAGAACTAACATCTAGACAATATGGCCACTTTCATATACATGAGGAAAGCTGGGCACATTGCTAACCTGAATAAATTCTGGGATTCTGTGACAAAGAAATAAAGGAAGACCAGATGCTGGCTCAAGTAATTAGCAGTCTCTCCACATAGAGACTTCATACCATTTGGTAGAAAAAAATAAGCTTTTGATTAAACAAAAGGTGACACTAAAGTCATATAAAAATTGGGAGGATACACACTTATGATTTGGAAATGCTTTTAATCAGGGTAAGCTGTTTTCCAAATAAACAGTAAAAATTTACAAAACCTACTGAAGGAAAAAATTCTTCATCCTAAACATTAGTTCTCTAATCTGTCACAACAAAGTTACACCTCCAACAGCTGTGAGATATAATTAACGTGAGGAGTGTTTTAACTTACTAGTACCAGGTTAAACCATATAAAATTGCAGAGTTTTGTAGTCAGAAACAAATATTGGTAATTTCATATAGTACAACCTGTGTCAAAGTTTGTGACTAATTTACTTAAAAAATACAAGTTAGGGTAGATCTAGGTTATCACCATAATATTTTAGAATGTTACAGCTGAATTCCAATCATCTTTCTTCAGTGGGAAAGAAGTGAAATTACAGCTGGAATATCAGAACTGTACCTTCACCCTTAAGCACTTCTGAATTCTTTTTCTGTTCTCAGGAGTAATACTGACTTTGGTAGACTGGAAAATGGCCGCCCAAATATTTTCATGCCATAATTCTCAGTTTTATGCCTGTTTAAATTACATGGCAAAAGGGACTTTGCAGATGGAATTAAGGTTATAGACCTTAAATTAGGGAAGTTACCCAGATGTGCCCAGTGTAATCAAATGGACCTTTAAAAGAAGGCAGAAGGGTCCATCATCAATAAGATTATGGAAGAAGCAGGAGAGATTCAAAGACTGAGAGGGACTTGACCATTGCTGGCTTTGAAGAGAAGGGGACCATGAGTGAAGGAATGCAGGCAGCCCCTAGAAGCTGGGAATGGCTCTCAGCCAACAGCAAGGAAATTGGACCGTGATCCTTCAGCTGCAAAGAACTGAATTCTGCCAACAACTGAATGAACAAGGAAATGGAGTCCCCCATACCATGTCCAGAAGAGAATGAAGCTCTGCAAATACCTTGATTTTAGCCCAGGTGACACCCATATCAGATGGCTGACCTACAAAACTATAAGACAATACACTTATGTAGCTTAATATACTTTAGCCGCTAAGTCTGTGGTAATTTGTGATGGCTGCAAAAGAAACTCACACTTACCTTAGTAAAACCCCCATTTTAAAGGACTCATCACAGAAGGGTCCCTATAGTCATTGAAATCATATTTTTAAAAACTCGTATCTGGTCCTTAATGATTCTAGTATATTAAACTATATATAATTGGAAATGTGTATATAGCCAACAAAAATAATAAAATTCTGAACTGAAAACTACAAAGCCAGTTATTTTATATAAAAACTCTAAAAAGTTTATGACTAGTTTTTATGAGAAACATTTCATCTAGGAGTGATTTCTAAGGCAGTTTCTTGAGTTTCCATAAAAACAGAGCCTTCTGTCTCAGAAGAAGGGATATCAATAAGAGGACCAGAATCCTCTATATCCAAGTTCGGTGGTTTCTCCTGTTCATAACTCAGGTTTGAATTATCTTTCATTTGAATCTCTTGCTCTTCCAACTCCAAAGATTTATCTGGGTCTGGAGCTACAGCTTCATCCTCTTCATTTTCATGCAGAAAACTACAAATCATGTTGGGTCTACAGGAGAAATCATTTTCCTTGATTTGCAGCCATTCCACACCACCTAATAGAGGAGGCAGTGGGACAAACCAAGAAACATGAAAAAGGAATTTCAGTTACTTACATATATTTTTAATTTAAATGTTCATATGAATATGTATCAAAATAAAACCCCAATGTAAAGAAAGGAACATGGTGCCTGTACCTACTGATAAATGATCATGTAATATCCATCTTACATGGAGACCTTGGAATGCCTATAGGGTATGCATCATCAGAATCACTAAAAGTAATCAACTTCAGTTACTATTCCAAGCACTTTTCCCAGAGTCCAATTCCCAACTCATTCTGAGAGATACCTGAGCTCCCACTGCCAGCTTTTGTGTTGAAGAAAATTTTGTCACTTCCCTACAATTTTCTCCTTACCCATTCAGCTTTCATAATACAATGGATGATACCACTCTATCATCTTGAGTCAACATTTATTTGTCATTTTGAGTTGAAAAATCCAATTGTGAAATAAGACACCTCTCCAAAAAAAACCCTTGAAAAAATTTTTTGTTCCTTTCCATACTCACAGTCAAAGCCCTTACCTGTCAAGGAACTCCCATAATCAAGAATTGCTCCAGGGACTTCCCTGGTGGTCCAGTGGTAAAGAATCCTCCTTACAAAGCAGGGGAAAACGGGTTTGATCCCTGGTCAGGGAACTAAGCTCCCACATGCTGCAAGGCAACTAAGCCCGCATGCCACAACTACTGAGGTCGCGTGCCTCAACTAGAGCCTGCATGTCACAAACTACAGAACCCACGTGCCCTGGAGCCTGCGCGCCACAACTAGAGAGAAGCCTGGGCACCACAACGAAGAGCTCATGCGCCACAACGAAAGATCCCAAATGCCTTAACGAAGATCCCATGTGCTGCAACTAAGACCCGACACAGCCAAAAATAAACAAAATAAATAAATAGTAAATCTTAAAAAAAAATTGCTCCAATAATGCTAGCCATTTTTTTCTTTCATCCTTATGACCCTTTCAGTTAAGGATTTTCAATGGATCCTCAATTCCTATAGCCCAAGCTGTTTACGCTCATCTTCAAAGTTCCGTTAGATATCTGTAAGATATACCAACCTATCTTGTCACCCTGTTCACGCATCCATCTGTTCCTATCCCCCATCATAAACTAACTCTTCTGCAGCTGTTTGTTGAAACATCCTTACTGTTGATCCCATATCTTTTTTCATGTATATAAAGACTCTTTCAAAAATCGATTTGTTCTTTCCCTCCAGTTCAGCTTCAACTATTGACTTCATAGTTTTTTCTTGCTCTAACGTCATTCTCCTAGTCACCAAGTTCAAAACCTCAAAGCCATCCTAAAGCCTACTCTGTTATCCAGCATAATACTTGGCACATAACAGATACTTAAAGTAAGTTGAGAGAAATGGGTGTCGAGTCATAGTCATCCATGTCTGTTTCAATGTGATTTGCTTTAGAGTACAAGTTCCTAGAAAGTAAGGACCACATCTCCTGTCTATTTTGTTCTGCCTCCAGCATCTTGCCATGTTTGGCAGCCAGCCTCCAAGATGGTCCCCAATGATCCTCACCTTCCTGACGTGCACGCCCCTGTGTCGTCCCCTCCCACATGGAATAGGATATCACAGAAATGACAGAATGTGACTTCTAAGGATAGTTCATAAAAGGCATTGTGGCTTCTACCTTGTTCTTAAGGATCACTTGGTCTGGGAAAGACAGCTGCCATGTCAGGAGGGCACTCAAACAGTAGTGTGAGGAGGTGAGGAGGTGAGGAAGTGAGGCCTCCTGCTAACAGGCAGCACAAACTCACCAGCTATGTGAGTGAGCTGTCTTACAATTAGATTTTCAGGCCCTACTCAAGCCTTCAGATGACTACAGCCCAGCCAACACAATGACTGCAACCTTGTGAGAGACCCCAGCCAGAACAACCTAGCTAAGCTGCTCCCCAATTCCTGATTCACAGAAATGTGTAAGATGGTGTTCTGTTGTTTTAAGCCTTTAAGTTTAGGGGTAACTTTTTATGCAGCAACAGATAACCAATACAGCCTTGAATATTTGGTTACTAATTTATTTGATTGAAAGATACACCCAAATCTTCCCAAAGATCTATTAGATTATTAAGGACTATAGGAGAGGAAATTGTATAACTTCCTTTAAAAAGAATATCTAAATGATAGCTAAGCTATCTGGTATGTATCTGCCTTTCGAATTCATTCTAGAACTTCAAGTGCCTGCTTCTTCCTATTATTTTTGGAGTGCCTAAAGAAGGGGATAATTGTGGAATATATAAGAACAAAGATTTGTTATATAGTTACGTGTAGCTGGTATAATTAATTTCTAAATGATTAATGTACCTTCAAATGTTTATTCCTTAAAATACAATAAATCAGGGCTTCCCTGGTGGCACAGTGGTTGAGAGTCCGCCTGCTGATGTGGGGGACGTGGATTCGTGCCCCGGTCCGGGAGGATCCCACATGCCGCAGAGCGGCTGGGCCCGTGAGCCGTGGCCGCTGAGCCCGCGCGTCCGGAGCCTGTGCTCCGCCACGGGAGAGGCCACAGCGGTGAGAGACCCGCATACCGCAAAAAAGATGAAAAAAACCAAAACAAAACAATAAATCAAACCGTGAATATTCATCAATAGGGTCTCATTTACTAGAGTTTCAAATATATCTTTGAGGGCTTCCCTGGTGGCACAGTGGTTGAGAGTCCACCTGCCGATGCAGAGGATACGGGTTCGTGCCCTGGTCTGGAAAGATCCCACATGCCGCGGAGCGGCTGGACCCGTGAGCCATGGCCGCTGAGCCTGGGCGTCCGGAGCCTGTGCTTCACAACGGGAGAGGCCACAACAGTGAGAGGCCCATGTACAGAAAACAAACAACAACAAAAAAATACAAAAAAAAAAAAATATATATATATATATATATATATCTTTGAGAAATAAGACTTTTTTTTTTTGGTGGACAAACACCTTTATTCTGACCGTGTCCCAAATTCCCTAGGGCAACAGAAAGAGGCTGGTGTGGTGAGCAATAAGCTTTTAAACCAACAAGTGTTTATCTGCTCATCTCCACAAACGTGTGCCTGCTATGGGTGCAAGAAGCACTGGCCTGAGGTCTCTAGTGTGGGATGACAAGCAACTGGAGAAGGCTAAATGGATGCTTATTAAGAACGAGACACAAGACTAACAACTGTGGTCCTAGAGTCCCTCCCACATATAGCCAGCTTCTTCCAGTTGTGAGCATGTTGGGGAAGGTTACTGCATCTGCCAAAAGTTCAGGACATCCTATGGGGTTACTCCTTGGGAATCGAGAACTGCTCTCATAATATCTTCTGCACTTACAAAGAAGTTTGAATGAGAGAGAATGAGAGAATGAGAGAATGAGAGAGAGAGAGAGAGAGAGAGAGAGAGAAGTAGTTGCTGAAGAGAGAAGTAGTTGCTGAATTCCCTGGGGTTGAAATCATGTCAAGTTTCTTGACAAACTCCTCACAATCGTTTCCAATGCAAAGAAGATAGAAATTTCTTATATGTCTCCAGTGCCCCCTGCTATGTGAGAATTCAGCTAAATTTTAAATCTATGTTTGGTACTTTTCATGGAGTACCCTCAATTTTAATATACTTTACCTATCACATATAGTTATTACTACAAAGTACAAAGAACATCCTGGCAGCAGTGTTTCATAAAGCCAATACTAAATCACCTATTTTCAGAGAACTAAGTGAACTAACCTATGTTTTCTTCTCCTTCCTTCTTTTCTGTCAGAAGAGTTCTTGTCATGCTGAGCTTCTTCATTGTGTGGCATTTATATTTTAGCACTGTTTTATTATTGCCTTCTGCATCCACTAGAATATAAAATGAACACTATTATACTGCTTGATGCCATCAAATAATCATGTTAAGCCTCAATGATTCCAGTTTAGAGAGTTAAACTACTTCCTGTCAAGATAGTATAGTAAGTTCAAGATTTAACTCATTCTTCCAGCTTCAAGCACAGAGAAATATCAGATAAAATACATAAGAACAGAAAGCACAGTGAACTCAAAGACAACAAACATCTCCAGGGGACAGAAACACAAAGTGAGATTAAAGCTATGGGCCTATTAGGCTCCAGCCCGGAAGCAGGAAAGGGGGGCCAGGAATTTGGCCTTACAGGGTAAGGAGGTCAAAAACTCTGCCACTCAAAGTGAAGGACCAAAGGCAGACCTACTGCTTGAAGCCGGAGTGGAGTGGAGAACATTACCGATCATGAAAGAAGACGAGAAAACAAGCGCTGCCAACCTGCTGCTGGGGGTCACAGCTTTATAAAAACTGTGGGCGGAGGCAAGAGGGAGGATGAGGCTCGGTGCTAAGGTGTGAAGCACATGGAAAACTTCCACACCCTGCCAATGTGTGACTGATATTACACTTTAGAAAGCAACACAGTGACATCTATTAAGTTCAACCACATGAAACTGTCGCTATTCGGCCCAAACTGGTAACTTCATATGGTTGAATCTAGCACACACACTCATCAATCTAGCAGTTCCTTTTCTAAGCATATACCTGAGAGACATTTTTATATATATGCACAAGGAAACAAAAATATTCATGGCAGCATTTCTGTAGTGAGTTAATAAGCATAATTAAGAAAAGGGGCTCTGGAGCAAGACCACCTGGGTTCAAATGCTGGCTCTGCCTCTTATTTTGTGTATGACCTCGGGAATGTTATTTACCTCTCTGTGCTTCAGTTTCTTCAAATAGAAAATGAAGATAACAATGGCATCTACCTCATAGACTTGTGGTGAGGATTCAATGAGTTAATACTTATAGCACCTAGAACAGCGCCTGACACAGAAAGCACTCAATAAATTTTAGTAGTTATTAATAATTACTGGTAAAAATGGAAGCAACCTACATGTGCATTAATTGGAGAATAAACTGTGGTATAGTCACAAATAGAATCTTAAGCAACAGGGAAAACGTATATATCAACACGTATAAATCTCAAAACATCTCTAATTGAAAAAAGATATAGAATAATATGTATAATATGCTATAACTTATATCAAGTGTGAAAATACACAGTAAGTGCTATTTATTGGGTGCGGGTACATACATATGTAATATAAAATCACGTATAGGAAAGAAAAACACCAAATTCAGGAGAGTGATTACCTCTGAAGACAGAGGAAGGGAGTAGGTTTGGAGAGGGGAATACAAGGGGCTGCAAAGGTATGTGGAATGTTTTTTAACTACCTAACCAAAAGGGAGGATGTGATACAGCTAGAGAAGGGGTACATGAGATCTTATAATTTTAATATCCACCATACAAAAGTATGTTTGAAATATTTCATAGTAAAAAGAGTTGAGTCAACATAGCAATCACTTACCATGTTCAACATTTTCTTCAAATATAACACAGGTCCCAAGAGTGTCTGCAGAAAAACATGAAGGCAACTTGTTGAGAATTAACAGAGCTACTTTCTCTGAAAGGCATATTAAAAAAAAAAAAGGGAGTTTCATCTCTCTGACTTCCTCCTACCTTCATACTCTCCAGCAAAGACATAGCTGTCCATTTGCAGAATGGGCTTCTCAGTATCAATTCCCTACAACAGAATATAGGATCATTTAAAAAATCATCATTAGAAAAAGCCTTGGGGGTGGGGGGAATGGGTGAAATGGGTGAAGTGGGGGCTCAAAGGATACCAACTTCCAGTTATAAAATAAATAAGTCCTGGGATGTTTAAGAATATCATGGTGACTATAGTTAATAATACTGTACTTTATATGAAAATTGCTAAGAAAATAAACCTTCAAAGTTCTTACCAGAAGAAAAAAAAATTGTAACGATGTGTAGTGATGGGTGTTAACTAGACATCGTGGTGATCATTTCACAATATATGCAAATATTGAAAACGTTGTACAGCTGAAACTAGTATAATGTTATACGTCAATTATTTCTCAATTTAAAAAAGAAAGTTGGGCTTCCCTGGTGGCGCAGTGGTTGAGGGTCCGCCTGCCGATGCAGGGGACACGGGTACGTGCCCCGGTCCAGAAGGGTCCCACATGCCACGGAGCGGCTAGGCCCGTGAGCCATGGCCACTGAGCCTGTGCTCCGCAACGGGAGAGGCCACAACAGTGAAAGGCCCGCGTACCGCAAAGAAAAAAAAAAAAAAAGCACAAGGGACTTCCCCAGTGGTACAGCAGTTAAGACTGCACTTCCACTGCAGGGGGCACGGGTTCGATCCCTGGTCAGGGAACTAGATCCCACATGCATGCCGCAATTAAGACCCAGCACAACCAAATAAACAAATAAATATTTTTTAAAAAAGAAGACTTTTACATGAAACCTTGCTACCAAGGAGACTGATTTCCAAAGCTGGGGAACCTCTGGAGCTTCTTGTCCTAGCAAGTAAAAGATAAGCTAAAACTGCTCTCACCACAACAGCTACAAACTGAAGACTACTTAATTCATACCCAAGTAGCAAGGTCTGTTTCAATCAACATCCTCTTCAAGATAAAGTAAGAACAGAGGAAGTTTTGTCAAAAATGCTCAAAAGATTTTAAACATAAAACAGATGGTAACTCACAATACCATAGCTCAACTCAACAGCACAGTGAGGTCTCTTAAGTCCTTTCTTAATAGGTATTCTCACTCCCTTCTCCACGCTAATTTTGTTTGTTTTCCATATTTTATTTTATTTTTTTGAAGTTTTTTAAATTTTATTTTTTACTGAAGTATAGTTGAAGTACAATGTTGTATAATCACTGCTGTAGAGCAAAGTGACTCAGTTATACATATATACATTTTTTCATATTCTTCTCCATTACCATTCATCACAGGATATTGAAATATAGTTCCCTGTGCTATACAGTAGGACCTTGTTGTCTACCCATTCTATATATACCAGTTTGCATCTGTTTAACCTCTGTGTGCATATCTAATTATCCTCTGTGCCCTTTGTGTTTTTCTCACCCTCCTCACTATTTAAAACGGTGTATTTTTTCAAAACCTAATGTTCCATATCAAAATGCTTTAACCCTCCAAATCTCTACCTCTCTCCAGCCACACAGGCAGACACTCAGGCAGAGTTAGGCATTAACTTTATCCCAGCTGCTCCCACAGTCCCCCTGTACTTCTGTGATTGTCTCCAGCGTTCACTGCTTTGTTCACGTGAAATTAATATATCAGTCTTAGGGACGGGTATATTTCACCACTCATTCTTGTTTCAAATTTAAGAAAGTCAACAACCCCCCAATTCTACAAGACTCACCAAAATCTTGCATTTATTTTCACATTTTGAGAGAAAGTCTGAATCAATAATTCCTGATAATTCCACCAGAACCAACTGCTCCTGGTGGAAGAAAGAGGGGTTAAAGGCGGTAGCTTGCGACTGTGCAGGAAGAACCAGGCATTAACGAGAGAAGCCAAACCTCCCCAGTGCAACGATCCCACCTTTGTGAAAACTGGGTCCTGCTTTCAACAAAAGGAAGCACGCGCCGTTACTTAAGGTAACTTCCCTCCTTCCCCCTCGAACTTCCGTGTGGCCCGTATGGCTGGGGCCAGCTGCCCGCCGCTCCGCGCGCCCTGGGGCACAATCCCGCCAGGAGCCCCCGCACGCCCGCCGCGTCCCGACTCCCTTCCCCTCACACAGCCGAGCGGCCACCCTCGCCACCGCCGAGCGGGCTTCCGCCGTCGCACTCACCGCCTCCTCCTCTTCGTCCCGGTACCCCCGACTCGGCTCCTCGGCCGCCGCCGCCATGCCGCCGCTCCTCCGCGCGGCTTCCGAGCCGTGGGCCCCGCCCGCCGGGGCCGCCATCTTGAGTACGGGCAGCAGCTCCCGCCCCGCCGGGGCTCCGACAGCGCCCGCTGATCCTGCCAGCACGCGAGATGGCGGCTCACGGGCCCACGTGGAGCCCCTTGTCCCTGTCCCGAGAGCGGGAGCCGGGGCCCTGGCGGGTCGGCCGGGCAGGTCCCGCGAACCTAGGGAACCCTCGGGCTCCCGGCCCAGGTGGGATAAGAGCACTGTGGAAGCCGGGGGATGAAGTAGGTGCAGGCAAGGAGGCTACGGTGCGTGAGGGAAATGGAGAGGCCTCGTGTGGCCCTAACCTACAAAGCTTGGAAAGAAATTCCTAATGTGTGAGCACTGATCATCAATTCAAGTTCTCCACGAGCCAAGTAGAGAGCACTCCTCAGTGTTCCACGTATCGGGCGCCCACTGCACGAGGAAGTGAGCTGGGGTTTCAGGCAGCCAGGAGAGGTAGAATAAGGGATCAGCCAATGCTAATCAGATTTCCCTAGGTGCTGTAAGAGACCCAGACTGTTTGGGGAGTACAGGAGACTCCGAGAAGTGAAGTTTTGAACACGATTTTCTTAAAGTAACCTCATGGCTTTTTCTGATTATAAAATAAATGATCTTTGTACGTGAGACAGGATGATCTACCTCCAAAGAGCATGAGGTTTGGTGTCTGATACCCGTCTGGTTCTGCTGCGTTACTTAACAGTAAGCCTTTAGGCAAGTTGGTTATTGTGAGGATTAAATGAGATAATCCCACTATTCAGCACATAGTAAGTACTAATGTGCATTTAATCTAGTATTAGTAATAATATATAAAAATTTAGAGTATTACAACTTTTAAAAAACATTTTCCGGGGATTCCCTGGCCGTCCAGTGGGCAGGACTTGGTGCTTTCTCTGCCGTGGCCCTGGGTTCAATCCCTGGTCCCGGAACTAAGATCCTGCAAGTCACGCGGTGCGGCCAAACAAAACAAGACACAAAAACAACGAGGGGACTTCCCTGGTTGCCCAGTGGTTAAGTCTCTGAGCTCCCAATACAGGGGGCATGGGTTTGATCCCTGGTCGGAGAACTAAGATCCCGCGTGCCGTGTGGCACGGCCAAAAAATAATAATAATAAAAAGTTTAAAAAAAAGTTTATTCAAAAAACCCATTTTCCTACACAATATATCTTTCCAGCTTCTTTCTACATAAACACATTGTTTATGTGTAATCTGTTTTAAACTATTTTTTTCTCACTATATGTAGTATTATGGATGTTTGTCCATATTTTCTATGATAAATACAGATCTATGTGATGGTATTTATTGTGCAATATTGATATTGCACAACACTTCGGTAAAATATCTTTGTGCATTTTTACCCAGTTCCTCCATTAAATGAATAGGATTTCGTAGCTTGAAAAAAGTGGAAAAATCACTGGACTTGTTAGCAGTTGTAGATTTTAATTATAGCTCTGAAATATAATAACTGTGACCTGGCACAAGCTGCTGCACTTTCTCATCCCCTGTGTTCTTATTTATTAAATGAGTATAAAATTATTCATCTTCACTGTATATATTTTTTTGTTTGAAGATTAGATCATGTATCTAAAAGTGCTTTGTAGGGGACTTCCCCTGGTGGTCCAGTGGTTAGGAATCCCTGCTCCCAATGCAGAGGGCACAGAGTAACATCCCTGGTTGGGGAACTAATATCCTGCATGCCTTGCGGCGCAGCCAAAAAAATTTTTTTTTTTTAAAGTGCTTTGTAAATTGAAAAATTATATAAATTGTCAGATTTTATTGAGGGTTCAGGGAGGATAAAGAGGAGAAGGACAATCCAAGCTGAGGGAGCAGCAGACAGTGAAGGCTTGACGAATGAAAATGTTTTACGAGGTCAGTGTAATGACTCAAGATGTCCCTTTCAAATAAACAAGCCTCATACTTCTAGTCGAGGTTATTATTGTTTACTATTTAAGACCTAATTATTATTATTATTCATTTTGAATGATTTACGAAAGGATAGAGACTGAAAAGTAAGCCTTCCATCCCTGTCCCCCAGCTCCCCTTTCTATAGGCAATTGTTTTTAACAGTTTCTTATGTACCCTTTCAGAGATACTCTGTGTATTTACAAAAATGTATGTGTAGGGGCTTCCCTGGTGGCGCAGTGGTTGAGAGTCCGCCTGCCGATGCAGGGGACACGGGTTCGTGCCCCGGTCCGGGAAGATCCCACATGCCGCGGAGCGGCTGGGCCCGTGAGCCATGGCCGCTGAGCCTGTGCGTCGGGAGCCTGTGCTCCGCAACGGGAGAGGCCACAGCAGTGAGAGGCCCGCATACCGCAAAAAAAAAAAAAAAAAGTGTATACAAAATCTGTACATTTTAATGTTATAGCATAGCACATAGACTAGTAAACCATTCCCCTGGGAGAAAAGAAGACCTTATAGGATTGGCTCCATGGCCTAGAGCTCATGCCCTTTGAAAATTAGCTTAAAGGTTGAATCATCTCTCAGACAGAAAACAGGAAACTTATTGGGCAGAATAACCCGTCAGCATGGGTTATTCTTCTTCACAAAAGAAGCCTTTTGGTGATTGGGAGGAATTTCCATGACCTGTAATTGGAGTCCACTCTTAATACCTTCTACTCTCAATACGAAAAAAGATCATAAGACCCAGATGCCAGCTTTAAAAAACTAAATTATCTTTGCTTAAAAATAGAAGCAATAAACAAAAGCAATAAACAAAGTGTGTTACACGTATATAATGTAATCTATTCAGCAAAAATAATGAAGTACAGATGCATGCTACGACATGGATAAACTTGAAAACTACGCCAAGAATACAGACACAAAAGGCCATATATTGAATGATTCCACTTATATGAGATGTTCAGAATAGGCAAACCTATAGAGATAGAAAGATTGGTGGTTGCCACAGCCTGAGCGGAAGAGGAATTGGGAATACCTGCTCTTGGATGTGGGGTTTCTTTTGGGGATGATGAAAATTTTCAGGATTTAGTGGTAATGGTTGCACAATTCTGTATATACTAAAAACTACTACATTGTATGCTTTAAAAGAACAAATTTGATGATATGTGTATATTTTAATAAAGCTGTTGCTCTTAAAAAAGAACAACAATAATAGAAGCAGCTAGTTTTAAAACTGAACAGGGAAGCAAAAATTGCTTGGGGCACTTGCTTTTTACTGACTGATATGGAAGAGTTTCAGTAATTTAACAACGGTATGGTTTAAGTTATTAGCAGGCATGCAAGCTAAATATCAGCCCTCATTAGTCTAACTTCCATGTTACACATTAGGAAACTGAGACTTAGAAAATTAGGAAACTTTACTTGTCTGACATATTCCTCTATACTCCGTTACCTTTTCTGGGAAAGTGGGAAGCTTAACAGACCTGTTAGAGATGCCAACCCCTGCATCAGGCTAGCTAAGGTTGGAGGAATGAGATGGAGCATCCAGCCTTAACAGAGTTGAAAGGGGAGGCAATGATCTAGGGAGGTCTCACCTAATGTATGCCACGTCATCTGTGTAGCAAGACTTGAGTGACATTAGCATCAGTGACCCTTGTTCTGTGAACTTGTGCATTACTGTGTTCTCCATCTCTTTTTGCTTTGTTTTTTGCTGTATTTCCTAGTATGTGAATTGCAGTCACAAACTTGGATGTATTTTTTTAAAATGTTTATTTTCTTTAAATCAAATTGAACTTAACTGAGCCCCTGTCACATTAGGATGGCAGGAAAATTTAACCTCCATCAGTTTCCTCCCTTTTACACCGCCTGCCCACCATTCCCAGATCATACATAGTATTTGGAGAGAGAGACTGCTCCAGTCTTCAGCCCACATTGGTTACTGCTGAGATGCCCGTGTTTGAAGTCACACAGATCCTTGAAATGCAGGGACTCTGTTTCCACAGAGCGTGGAAATCCCTGTTATGTTTGGGAACCTTGATGCTTAGTGGTCTAGCCTTTCTAAGCAGACCATAGGTCTTGACACTTCTCCAGGGTGCTGCTGGGGAATGAGGATGCACCAGTTTACACTCCTTCTTCCCAGCCTAAGGAAATCTCATTTATTTCCTTCCATGTAAATAAAGGCACCTCTTCCCTTTTCCCTCTCAGACATGTAGCATAATTTCTTCAGTGAGCTCAGACTGTAACAATAGATGGAAAAAGCCACGGTCTTCAAGTAGCTTCAGCTTTCCATCCTTTAGACATCCAAGACAAAGGAATGAATACAAATGGCCTTGCTGCCTGCTTGGAAGGGATCAAGGGGAAAATGTAGTGTACTAGTATCTCCATAAATTATCCTGCCATATTAATAAAATCTTTTGGAAGAAATCAAACCTGTCTTGTTGATCTTAAGAGTCAGAGGAATCTGTTCACACCCTAAGTCAATATAGCCTAAGGGCTTGAGGGCTCAGAGTGCTTACTGAAAAGAGATTTGGAGGCAGTGGCTCCCCCAGTACCCTGGAGATTTTGTGTGGTTCCTGTGGCATTGCCAGAAAGGGAGCGTTGGTGAGAGGAATAAAGGTAAACACCTGGATGTTGTTGACATTCTGTAAAGGAAGAATACTCATTTCAAATGTTCTAAGTAATGAATTTCTACTGCTAAGAAGTTGGTAACGAAATGAGGGAAGATTTACAAGTCAGATTAAAAAGTGCCATGGAAGAGATAAATTACATGGTTTTCTACAGCCATAGTTGGAGCTAATATAGAAGAATCTATGTAATTTGGTAGGAGGGCAATTGACTTTAAGTGTAGCTAATAAGAGGAATCATGAAAAAAATTCAGAACTACGATTTCTGAGAAACATAAATGAGGTTGTCGCGGTCAATACTTAAAA
Source organism: Kogia breviceps (assembly GCF_026419965.1). Taxonomy (NCBI): domain Eukaryota; kingdom Metazoa; phylum Chordata; class Mammalia; order Artiodactyla; family Physeteridae; genus Kogia; species Kogia breviceps. The sequence goes on along the minus strand of NC_081322.1, from coordinate 42,447,686 downwards.
GCCTGCCACTAGGGGGAGACAAATGAACTAAAAATTGTTTAATCTGGTCTTCTTCCTTTAGAACACATTTTCTAAATTAAGAACCTATATGAAAAATATATTTAGTAGCAGAATTCTAGTAAAAGAGCCTTTAGTGAGTGTTAAAATTTTGTCTTAAAAAAACATTTTACACTTAAATAACAGTTTATATTCCATTAGGTTCTTTTTTTTTTTTTAAATCCATCTCTTACTCCATTTGAAATTCAAAAAGTAAATGCTAGACCAGCGGCCCTCAAACTTCAGCTGCATCAGAATCACCGTGGAGGGCTTGTTAGAGTGCAGATTACTCAGCCAGAGTTTCTGATTCAGCAGGTCTGGTATAGGACAGGACGTAAAATACACATTTCTAACAAGTTCTCAGGTGATGCTGATGTTTCTGGTCTGGGGAACACACTCAGAACCACTGTGCTAGATAAATGGCTATGGAAGTAAGCCACATGCCAACAACCAGATTCAATTAAAATACCGAGAACATACTAATCAAAGCATTTCAGCTTGCAAAAAAGTAACAGTATCAGAAATAAAATTGGAGTGATCATTTTTGGAGGGCTTTAAATCAAAAGAAACCAGCTTATACTTAATTTGGTAGCAGCGTGGCACTATTGGAGTGTGTGATGAAGTAAAATGGCACATACACACAGACTGAGGGCAGAGAGACCAGGTGGGGTCTACAGAGATTCTTCTCAAACCAGAACACAGGTGCCCCATGTGAAGCTCCTGATAAACGTAGAAAATGTTCTCAAAGCATCTGTCTCACCGACAGCTAACTAGACGCTTCCTGTAATGTTAAAGCGAAAATAGATGGAGGAGCCGCAACAAGACAAGCCACCGCAATGAGAAGCCCGCGCACCGTAACAAAGAGTAGCCCCCGCTCGCTGCAACCAGAGAAAACCCGCGTGCAGCAATGAAGACCCAGTGCAGACAAAAATAAATGAGTAAATTTTTTTAAAAAGTAATACAAAGTTTCTGATATTGATTATTGCCCATCATCAGTTTATTCTAAAAGAAGGAGTTAGCATGTCCACATCTGTAGGATCTGAGTACTTTGGATATGTAAATAAGCCTTTTGTAGTCTTTTAAAAAAAAATAGATGCGGGAGGATGCGATATCTGCCTTTTAAAAGATAACAGGGGCTTCCCTGGTGGCGCAGTGGTTGAGAATCCGCCTGCCGATGCAGGGGACACGGGTTCGTGCCCCGGTCCGGGAAGATCCCACATGCCGCGGAGCGGCTGGGCCCGTGAGCCATGGCCGCTGAGCCTGCGCGTCCGGAGCCTGTGCTCCGCAACGGGAGAGGCCACAACAGTGAGAGGCCCGCATATCGCAAAAAAAAAAAAAAAAAAAAAAAAAAAAAGATAACAGGAGTCTACAAAGAAATTTCTCCAAAGTGGGTATAGAAAGATTTAAAAGCCGATAAGGGTTACATTCCATAAGGGTACCCTCCTCCCCACCGTTTATATTTTCTCTGCTGTTAGAGGTACTTTTGTAGAAACATTGGAGGAATACTGGTGTAGATCAAAAGAGGTTGATGGCTTAGAACATCATGATGACATTCATAGTTGGAAAGTGCCAGGTTTCAGCAGCACCTGTGATATGTGGTAGAATCTGTAGAACTTGGCTTCTCATTAGGTGGAGTAGGGTGAGGGGAGTAGAAAGAAGAGGAGCAGATAGAAAAGTCGAAATTACTGCGATTAAGAGCCTGGATGACTGGTACAATGGGAGAGTGTGTGTGGTGGGGGGGTTATTTTGTTTTGTTTTTAAAGGAACAAGAAAAAAAAAAAGAAAAACCCGAGGAGGAACTTGTATGAGTAGATAAATGTTGAGGTTGGCTTTGGACACCGAGTTCGAGCTTCTCAGAGTAATTAGGTGGAGCTAGCAGCTAGTAGTTGAAATGTAGTGATGGAACTTGAGAGGGTTTACAGGTTAAATTCTAGAGTCATCTTTATAAAAAAGAAGTTGAAGTTTTTTCCTAAGTAAATCTGGTCCTAAGAGCTCTCAGATAGGTGGGTTTCTCAAGGGAAAGAGTAGCAGGTCATGATAGAAAGGAAACATCAGTGTGGAAAAATAAGCCTGTAAATAGTATCGACTTAAAAGGGAAGCGTTTAGAGGTGTTACAGTGATTAGTTTCATGAGACGGGCAAAGGCAGCCAATGGAAAGAACATTTGGGGACTGTCAGTGGGAAAGGTAGTTTGGTGTGGCTTGGAACAGGATACTTTTCTGGTGTGGGGAGATGAGACTCTGGATTAGGGCAGTGACAGAGGAAAATAAAAGAGCAGGTCAGAGACATTCCAGTTGAAAAAGCAATAGGACTTGGGTGATTGCCTAAATGAAGAGGCCATTAAGAGAAGGAAGTTTTAAAAAGTCTCCAGTTATGAGCCTGAGAGTCAGAAGTATGGCATTTACAACATGAGGTAGAGCCCCATCTGCTCTGTCCAAACAGATAAAAGAGGGACTAACCAGACCAGTGGTTCTCAAGTGTGGTCCCCAGACCCGTGCAGTCAGCATCACTGGGATTCTGCTACAAATGCAAATTCTCAGACCCTACCCCAGGCTACTAAATCAGAAACGCTGGGAATGAGGCCCAACAATTAGTGGTTTAGCAAGCTCTCCAGGTGATTCTGATGCACACAAGGTGAAAATGGAGCTCGGCCAGATTTTTTTTCCTTTTAAGAATTTGAAATGGATATACAGAGAGGATCAGTCTGTTGGTTGTGGGGAGAGAAGCTGGAAGTCAGTCATAGATACTATGAGTAAGCTGGAATTATGAGTAAGCAGAGCTATAACTAACTAAATGAGGTGGTTGGCTGGTAGTCACAGGGACACAGGAATGGTGACACACTATGGCTGGGGAATACTGCATTCCTGCAGCAGCCAAGAGTGACAAGTTAACCCAGCCTCTAGGTGCAAATGGAATTTGTCTAGTTCCATGTTCATTTCAGTTCCCAATTGAAGCCTAATCATACTGCTATTCTTAGGTACCTATGATATTCTTATCTCTTATTGTCATGTGTATCCTTGAAATAGATAGGCTTCCAATTACTTGAGGTGACCTATGAGTCTGTGCTCCTAAAACATAAAAAGCTGATATAGCTCCAGAGTAGCTGGAGCAAAAGTTTAATACAAATAATTCCTTTTAAAAAATTATGCACTTATTTTTAATTCTTCTTTAAAATAAAATTTACCATCTTAACTATTGTTAATTGTACAGTCCAGTGGTTAAGTATATTCACATTGTTGTGCAACCAATCGCCAGAACTTTTTATTTCCTTTTTTTTGGCCTCATCACGTGGCTTGCGGGATCTTAATTCCCTGACCAGGGATTGAAACCAGGCCATGGCAGTGAAGGCGTTAAGTCCTAACCACTGGACCACCAGGGAACTCCCAGAACTTTTTCATCTTGCAAAGAATTGCTTTTTTTTTTTTTTAATTTCAGGTGTTTTATGTATCTGTTCTTTTTTTAAAAAAATTTATTTTATTTATTTATTATTTTTGGCTGCATTGGGTCTTCGTTGCTGCACGTGGGCTTTCTCTAGTTGGGGCAAGCGGGGCTACTCTGTTGTGTTGCAGTGTGTGGGCTTCTCATTGTGGTGGCTTCTCCTGTTGCGGAGCATGGGCTCTAGGCACACGGGCTTCAGTAGCTGTGGCTGGCGGGCTCTAGAGTGCAGGCTCAGTAGTTGTGGCGCACTGGTTTAGCTGCTCCTCGGCATGTGAGATCTTCCTGGACCAGCATTCAAACCTGTAATCCCCTGCATTGGCAGGCGGATTCTTAACCACTGTGCCACCAGGGAAGCCCAAAGAATTGCTTTTTAAAGAATTATTTTTTGATAAAATCTATTTTAATACTATCACCATTCCACCTGAACACAACCGAGCAACTTCCAAACTTAACCATCAGGTCTGATGCTCAGGTTCATATTTGCAGTTTTTTGTTTGTTTGTTTTTACTCTCTTACTGGCCTCCTTATTCAGGCAGTCACTCAAAAAAGTATTGGGGGTTTCCCTGGTGGCGCAGTGGTTGAGAGTCCGCCTGCGGATGCAGAGGATAGGGGTTTGTGTCCGGGAAGATCCCACGTGCCACGGAGCGGCTGGGCCTGTGAGCCATGGCCGCTGAGCCTGCGCGTCCGGAGCCTGTGCTCTGCAATGGGAGAGGCCACAACAGTGAGAGGCCCGTGTACAGCAAAAAAAAAAAAAAAAAAAAAAAAAAAAAGTATTGGGTTGGCCAAAAAGTTCGTTTGGAAAAACCCAAACAAACTTTTTACTTTTAGCTGGACTATCTCTTGACCTCTCCTTTCATTTTCCTCAGCTACTGCCCTAATCCAGGTCTAAACTTCCACCCTTCAATTTCAACATCTTCTGTGTATGATGTCTTTATCTTTTCTTTTTCTAATTATTTATATGCTTCATATTTTCTGTATTGATCTTCAAATAATAGCAATTATGCAATTCAGGTGGAGTTGTAAACATTAAAGATTCCATCAGCTGTTGGTAAATAGGGCAGCAGCCTAGCTTGGCACTGTCAATACCTTAGGACCCTAATCTGCCTGGATCCTTGACCCCTCAGTTTATAAAGAGGGGTTAAATTAGAAGAGATAATCTCTAAATTTTCTCCATCCATGACATTGCCTAGACCATTATATTTTTGCTTCATCAACTTGATGGCATTTATTCTATATACAAAATATTACTTAGTTAAATAGCTTGGTCTTACAGAATTAACGTTTTATTATCTATACATTTCAAGAGAGGAAGTCAAAGTTTTAAGAACAAAACTGTTATACTTAGGGTGTTACAAATGTTTTAATTTGTTATGACAGTTTGACTTGTATCAGAATGTACCATACCTTATCAAACCTCACACTCTTCCTTTTCACCCATCAACTAACCCTTTTGTTCCAACCAAGCCAATCTGTTGAAACTCTACATCCTGCCTTTTTTTTTTTTTTTTTTTCTGTTTGCCACTGGGCCTTTCCTAATGTCATTTGCTCTGCCAGGCTGACCTTTGCCCCTTAGTCTCTCTCTGCCTATTACTTCTCATACTCCAGGAAACTTGTCCTGACTAGCCTACTCTAATAGTATATTCATTCATTCAACCCACATTTACTGAGCACTTAATATATGCCAGACCCTCCCTCTACTTTTCCTATGAATTTCTCTATGCAGCTGTTAATTAAACAAAAAGGACATTAGACTGAAGTGGTTCTAATTCTGTGGCAGCCTAAGTAAGCAATTGGAGATCTAAGCCTGTACATGCCTCAAGATTATGAAACTGAAACCTAAGGACAACCAATCACAAACAGCCAACTAAGCTTTCAGCTATAACCAACCAATAAATTCCTTACTTTGCTTCTCTGTCTTCTCTAAAAAAGTCTGTCCCCAGATTCTGTGGATGGAGCACTCATGACCACTTCCAGTTTGGCACTGCCTAATTGGACCCGATTTTTGTTCAAATAAACTCTTAAAATTTTTAATATGCTTCACTTTATCTTTTAAGACAACTTTAAATCATATTGCTCACATCTGCTTTGTATTTGTTAGTTCATGTATGTGTATTTTTTTCTCAACTGGATTTTAAGTGCCTTGAGTTAATTATTTTGGCTTCCTTGCACACTGCTGTGGGTTCATTAAGGTTATTAAATGAATGGATGGATGGATGAATTAAATAATGTGAAACTGGTTTAACTCAGAGGATTTGAGGGAAATACTTAACTAGAATTTAAGTCTTAACTAGATAAAAGTCATTCTAAGGACTTCCCTGGTGGTGCAGTGGTTAAGAATTCACCTGCCAATGCAGGGGACACAGGTTCGAGCCCTGGTCCGGGAAGATCCCACATGCCGTGGAGCAACTAAGCCAGTGCACCACAAGTACTGAGCCTGCGCTCTAGAGCCCACGAGCCACAACTACTGAAGCCCATACACTTAGAGCCCGTGTTCTGCAACAAGAGAAGCCACCGCGATGAGAAACCACCGCGATGAGAAGCCCACACACCACATCGAAGAGTAGCCCCCACTTGCCACAACTAGAGAAAGCCCACATGCAGCAACGAAGACCCAATAAATAATTAATTAATTAGTTTTTTTTTTTTTAAGTCATTCTAAGTCCAAACAGCTTTGAGGGTTATGTTGTAGATGATTCAGCTGAGTGACCTATCTCTATACTGTGCAGTCCTCCATAAGCATTTTTTACTGGAGTCACTCAATTTTTACCCTCGGTCACTCACTGTTTACATTATTTCTTCTCTACAGAAGACTTGACTCAGTGACTGACACATGTTAAGTGTTCAGAAAACACTTATTAATTATTAAAAGGAATTAATGTTGCCTTTCCAATAATGGTACAAGTTCTTTCATTGCAGGACCCAATACTTGAAGTAATTTCACACACACGAATTTTTAGAATTAATGTAATTCTGAATTTACAGTGGATACTTAATGTTTCTGGAGTGGATGAATAAATTGCAAAGAAAAATGTTTTACCCTTAGAAGAAAGAGTCTTCCTTCCCTAAGTCTGTGTTTCTCAGTGTGATACTGGACCCCCTTTATTTGAATCACTTGAGATGCTTGTTAAAAATAGAGATTCTTCAGCCACAGACCTACCAGAATCAGAATCTTCTGGGGGTGAGGTTGGTTGGGTGGGTGGGTGTAAAGACCAGAAATATGCACTTTTAACAAGTGCCTCAGGTGATTCTGATGCTCCCATAAGTCTGAGCACCATTGCCCTAAGTACAAGGTATTGTAGGATTAATAAACAAGGCCCATGAATGCTCAGCAGTTAAGAGCACAGACCTTGAAGCCAGGTTGCCTTAGTTTATCACTAAATGTATGTTCTGGGCATGCTATTTAACCTCTGTGCCTCAGTTTCCTCATCTACAAAATGGGAAGAACAGTCTATTTCAGAAAGTTGTTGTGAGGGTTATATGAGTCAGTATATGTAAGGTGCTTGGAACAGAGCCTGGCCGTGTAAATACGATGTGTATGCTTCCCATTATCAGAAAAGTATGTACTTTCCAACAAAATGATACATTTCTATATATAGCCTGTCTTATTGTAAGAAGACCTAACCCGCAGAGTTTGTTCTTTATTTCCTTTCTCCTTTTCTGTTTTAAAGGAGTAGACACTTCAGGATAGGGTATTGCCTTATTGCAGGGCCAGCCTGCACAAAGAAAGCTTAGATCTTTTGCCACATGCTGCTGAGCCAGAGATCAGTATTCAGCCTTTTGTACAGCTTCCCCATAATTAAAATCAAATAAAAAGGGCAGGGATTCAAATGAGTCTAATGTGTTTTCTCACTTACCAGAACGTGTTTGGATAGCTACAAAGAGTAACAAAACAGCCTATTGTAGCCACAGTCCTACAGCCAAGTCATCTCTTGTCCCAAGTCTCTGTGGCGATCACCTTGAGTGTGGGGCCTCTCCTTCCTTCCTACTCTTGTCTCCAGGACACTTGTTAGCCTCTGGTGGATGGAAAACATTCCCAAGACCAAACCAGAGAGTTTATAGCTCTCCCTCATAGAGTGAGATGAGCTTTGGCAACTGATCACTCGAGGATGAATCCTTGACAGCAGGTGTGCCTGGGAGGTTTAGGAAGGTTTTTTGACAAAGGGTTTCATGTTGGTGTGTGACTCCAGACTGGATATGATTAATGGACTCTTTTAAAATTAGACTTTTGTCATGTGACTTCTAGAAAGTTACTTAGAATTTCTATTTCCCTATTCGTAAAAAGGAACTTAGAATGTTAGTGCTAGAAGGAACATCTAAGAATTTAATACAACTCAGTAAATTTTTATAAAGAAGCTAGGTCCACAGAGGTTGAGGGCCTTACTTAAGGTTAAAGAGCATGTAAGTGGTTGGGTCAGGAATAAAACATGTGGAATTTAGTTAATTTTGCTATTAACAAAGGGATAAAATTGGGGAAATGATTAAATTTTTGCTTGAAGGCCAAAAATTTTAATGCATTGGTATTTTACTTTTTTGGTTTAATTTCTGACAATCTAGCTAATGAATAAAAACAAATCATTATTTTCTAGTATTTCTAATACTATCTAATGAGAATATAATAGAAGCTTTGCTGTTAAACATAAGACATAGAATTTTTATGGCTTCTGTGAATACATATTTTTCATAATAATTTGGGATCATAATTTTAATTGATGTTTTAATGAAAAAATTCTTTTAAAAAATTATTTCATTATGGTATATGATTACATCTCAATTAAAAATGATTCTAATTTTCCATCATTCATCAAAAGTATATTTCAATTCCATGAACTTTAATTATACTTAAAGATTTTTAAGTATAGTTTCAGATATACAGAAAAGTTGCAAGAGTAGTATAAAGAATCTCCTGGATAGTCTTCACCTTAAAACATTACATACATATAGTATATTTCTTTAGTTCTATTCATGTATCCACTTTTTTTTTTTTTTTTCTGAGACATTTAAGAGTAAGTTGCAGGCATGATGCCCTTCTAACCTTAATTCTTTTTTTTTTTTTTTTTTGCGTTACGTGGCCCTCTCACTGTTGCAGCCTCTCCCGTTGCGGAGCACAGGCTCCGGACACGCAGGCTCAGCGGCCATGGCTCACGGGCCCAGCCGCTCCGCAGCACGTGGGATCTTCCCGGACCGGGGCGCGAACCCGTGTCCCCTGCATCGGCAGGCGGACTCTCAACCACTGCGCCACCAGGGAAGCCCTAACCTTAATTCTTAACTGGAAAGAGTAGACCACACCCAGTAACTCTTAGAGTAATCCAGTATCAGTCTTTTCAGCAGCACCCACTCAGGCAGATAATAATCATTGTTGATAGCATCCTTTTCAAATTGTAGCATCTTCTGACTTGAACAATGGTAGATAAAAATCTAGCTGTAAGAATTATTAATACAGTCTTTTCGCTCAATAGGTATTTACTAAAGAGTATTTTGGTGCCCTAAATGAATGAAAGAATAAAACATGTTCATAGTTTGCTCATTTGAGAGTTGCTGAGCTCAACAAAGATTTCTCTGTTTTTCCCCCTATTTTCCCCTAATACACTGAAGCATTTTCTTTCAGAGTGAGAAGAGAATTTAAAATAAAATTGCATTTGCTTACAGATGAATGATCAAAGGATCAAATCAGAGATCTAAAACGACCAGTTCTGAACTCTCTAAGGATTCAGTTTTGCTTTCTGAGGTTTCATTATTGTGTTAGCTGTTTCTTTTTTGCTGAAGTTGCACTGAAATTGGATGGTGTCAAACAGATCTTTAAGAAGTTTCTCTTACTTGCATTGTCTTCCAAATGATGTTAACATTCACTGGATGCTTGCAGTACTTAAGGAAACCCTTTCCCTTGTCAACCTTGAATACACATTCAGTCCAGATCTCCACATGAATCCTGATTGCCTTGGCATCAATAGCAATAGAGTTTGTGAGATCATATAAGGGTATAGTGGACAATTAACACAGGAGCCCTTAGATTAAAACTGCCACAGGAGCTCTGAGTGGCAAAAGAGGACAGAGGGCCAGTAATAATACTTGGCATTTATTTAAGCATTTAAATTTCCAGTGCTGTCTTTTCCAAACAAAGCACCCTTGGGTAGAAAGTTAGTTATCATCACTATATAGATCAGCATAAATAATCAGAGCACAAAATGGCCTGTTGTAAGCCAAGCTCATGTCTATGAGCAAGAGGGTTTTATAGCAACAAATTGTTGGCAACAATTAGACCCTTATTCCTGGTTTTAAGCAAAGCCTTTAGAACACAATTGTTTCTCATATTTAAGAGGACAAATTTGTGAAAGATGTCTAAACCTTAGTTATAACCTCATCATTCTGTGCTCCCTGATGTGAAACTGGCCTCTTACCAGATGAATAGAACATGACCTACTGTTTTCGTAGCATCAAATATTGTGAGGGTATTGCCATCTTTCTGGTGCCGATGTGTCTTTGGTTATTTAAGGTCTGAAGAAAAATACTTTATAATATGAACACAAGTAAAATACACCTTATTTTTGTTGTGTTGATAGTCCAAAGACTACTGGTAAAAAAAAAAAAAAAAATCCCAGCTATCCTTATTGCCTTTTGTAGAAATGTAGTATCAGTGAATATTTATCAAGCTCCCTTGCTACATGAGATACTCTTTTACGTATTCCTGAAATGTGGAAATAAATTTAAAAGTTGATGATGCAATTTGATTAGTCTGCACTATGATTTATGAGGCTGTGATTTTTCCACAAAGGTAATGTTTCTTTTCATACTTTGAGTGATACAGGATAGCAACTAGTTAAGGACAAGAGCTTCCAACATTAAACAGAAAATTTCCAGTGTTTTTTAAAAAAGAACATGATTGGACTTCCCTGGTGGCGCAGTGGTTGAGAGTCCTCCTGCCGACACAGGGGACGTGGGTTCGTGCCCCGGTCCGGGAAGATCCCACATGCCGCGGAGCGGCTGGGCCCGTGAGCCATGGCCGCCGGGCCTGCACGTCCGGAGCCTGTGCTCCGTCCGCAACGGGAGAGGCCACGGCAGTGAGAGGCCCGCGTACCGAGGAAAAAAAAAAAAAAGACATCTTGACTGTAAGCAATGAGCACTACTAATTATCATCTTGACTGGATTCTCTCATGTTCTGTTTTTTGTTTATATGTATTTTCTCAGGTGTTAATTCATACACCTGCTCTTTTTGTGGGGGGAGGGTTGGGGTTTTTTTCCCTTGGAGGGAGGTGCTTGCTTCAGTGTCACAGAATTCCTATAATGATTCTTCACATAATTTTCTATATGGAAGTCACTCTGGTAGGTTGGGAACACAAATGGGTATCACCCGTGGCTTTTCATAAGCCTCTGATAACTTTAGATATACTTTAGGAAAAAGAAGAAATATCTTACTCACATTATGCTAAATTAACAGCAGCTATTTATCTCTCATGAACTCGTGTTCCATGAAACACTGCCCAGTATCTGATAAGCAACTAGGTAGTAGGGGACTATGTGTTACTTATTACTGTGTCCTTCAGTGTCAAGCATAAAACAGTACACATTGTAGGAAATTGATACATATTTGATGAATTGGAACAAGTCATTGAAAAAGTCCAGTTTGCAGATAAAAATTCAGTACATAAGGGCAAAAAAGGATTGACTTGGGGGAACAAAGCAACCTCACTTCTTCTAATGTTCCTAACATTAAAACCACATATATTTCTATTCAGAAAGTATATTACCAAATCCAATTGGGTGTCATTTAAAGCTTGGGGGGAAAATATGTAGTAATAAAAAGTAATTTTAAATTTCTTATGTATTATTGTGTTTGATAGTTTTCTTTGGAGAAGTAACAAAGGTTCTTTTTTTTTTTTTTTTTTTTTTTTTTTTTTTTGCGGTTCGCGAGCCTCTCACTGTCGTGGCCTCTCCCGTTGCGGAGCACAGGCTCCGGACGCGCAGGCTCAGCGGCCATGGCTCACGGGCCCAGCCGCTCCGCAGCATGTGGGATCTTCCCGGACCGGGGCACGAACCCGTGTCCCGTGCATCGGCAGGCGGACTCTCAACCACTGCGCCACCAGGGAAGCCCCAAAGGTTCTTTTTTAACTGTCACGGAAAGAAAGTGTTGCATCACTAGTGGGGATATGGGGACGGGCAGCAGAAGCTTCTCAGGGTGCTTAATTATATCAGTCTAACTTACTGTCACCAGTGTCACATCTGGATTAGTCATGAGATAAGTTTAAGAAATGTCTAAAAATGGCAAATTATACCATAAAACTTAAATGTAAGTGCCGTTATGATTAAAGAAATGAATGAAAGAAAAAGCCTCATGACTTTTAAGCAAGTTCTGTAACAGACATCAGCTGTTTCATTTATAAAATGAGAGGAATGGATTGGATAATACTAAGGTCCCTTCCACACAGCTTGCTTAATGCTTTTTCAGAAACAAAAAGGTCTCGTGGCTGAGACAAGGAATTGACAAGAAACAGTTCCTATGAGAATAGTGAAAAGGATGATGATAGAAAAATACATAGTATCACCCTTCTGTAGCCCTGTACCAGACACAGTCGTTATTTACCTGATGTCATCCACAATTAGAGCATTTTGCCAGAGTTTGCCCTTAAAGGGGTTTACTGTGTTCTGGAAATGGACTACACAACAGTGTGGCAGTCAGGAGATTTTTGCTTCAGTCCTGGACCAACTTTCTGAGCTTCCTTTACTCTGCAAGCTGTTAGTCCGGGATTTAAATGTTGGTGTTCTCCACTATATCGTACGTAACCTCTTACAGGGCAGGGATCACACCCCATTCAGGTCTGTATCCCATTCTACCTTGCATAGTGCTTTGCAGATAGTCGGTACTCAATAAATGTCTTTGGAATGATCTCTTTGTTAATGAAATAATAATGAAACCGAACTCTTATTTTTTTTCCTCCTCTTTTATTTTCCTTTTTGGCCACTGTGTGTAGCTTGCGGAACTTCCTCAACCAGGGATCAAACCCGCGCCCCCTGCAGTGGAAGCACAGAATCTTAACCACTGGACCACCAGGGAAGCCCTTGTGTTTTTTTTGGGAAACCAAACTCTTAAATAGAGGTTCACATAAAGGAATATAATATTCAAATAGTACCTACCACCTAAAATGTATGCTTTTCCTTATGCTCATTAAACATTTGACTCTTTCTTCAGAATCACATCGGGTTTAGCCTTCTCCATGAAGCACTAATTGGTTGTCACAGCCTTTGATGATGGCTTCTTCTTATTTTTTTGTACCACTCAGGTGGCTGAGCGTATTGGGTCTCTATCACATTAGATTTTCAGTTCATCATAGGGAAGAGGAGTTCAGTGTCTCCTTGTATCCTGTAAGCATGGCGCCATCATAGTATAGGTGCTAAATAATTTTTTGATGATGATCTCAGTGATCGTAATGATCAATAATAAGTGATTTACTGTTGAGGGTTCAGATCAGTTGCTTATAGCAAACCCCAAATACTTCACTTACATGTTTTCTAGGAGGCAAGTGCTTTGGGAGTGACAGCTTTGCGCCTGTGTTGCTCAGTACAGGCCTCCCTTCCAAATCCTTGCACCCTGGCTCAGCTTGTACCCAGCCGTAGCCTTCTCTATATTTTATTGTCATAGTTTTTCTGGAAGCCAGGGGATTTGGAGAAAGAGCAAATGTTAAAAAAAAAAAGTCAAAATGTTTTTCCATGAGTTAACTGTGAATATACTGTACAAAGGGTAACAAAAGAATAGACATTATAGACACTGCAGTTCAGTATAATCTAATGGGACACTCTGGATACACACAATTGAAAATATGTAAGAATGTATAACATAGAAATACAAATGTATATATGATATATGAACAATTCTATCTCTATACTCAGAGCCAGAAGTAGTCAAAGAAGGCCTGATGGAAGGAGAGAGGCAAGAAGAGGGGAGAAGGAAGGAAGGAAGGAAGGGGAGGTGAGATGAGATGAGATGAGAATGGGTCCTAGGAAGGAGGGATGGTGCTGTGTGAAGCTTTGGGGTGAGTGGGGATGACCTCTGTGTGGTATATTTAAATGACTGGGTTACTGGAGTGGCGCTTACGTGCCACAGCAGGTTAAGAGACTGGTAGAGTAAGGAGGAAGAGGTAAACTGAAAAGGGACCAGAAGGCTCAGTGTAAATAATGGACACTGTCTATGAGGAGCTGCTTACAGATGTCCGATGTATTGAAAACAGCACTTGAGGAAGATGAATTGCACTATAACAATAATAGCTAACATTTATTGAACACTTACTATGTGCCAGATGCATATATGTAAGTGATTTATGTATTAGCCCATTTCATCTTACCACAGCCCTATTAGGAAGACACTGACATCTCTATTGTACAGGCAAGGAAACTGAGGCGAAGATCTGTTAAAGTGCTTCCGAATAGAAGACCTAGAATGTCAACTTGGGCTGTCTGACTCTAAACCTGGTGTTCCTACCCCTTATGTGACGTGGCCTCTCTTTCCATAGAGCTCTTTTTTAAAAAAATTTATTCGTTGTATTTATTTTTGGCTGCATTGGGTCTTTGTTGCTGTGCGTGGCTTTCTCTAGTTGCAGCAAGCGGGGGCTACTATTTGTTGCGGTGCGTGGGCTTCTCATTGCGGTGGCTTCTCTTGTTGCAGAGCACAGGCTCTAGGTGCGCAGGCTTCAGTAGTTGTGGCACGTGGGCTCAGTAGTCGTGGCTCACAGGCTCTAGAGTGCAAGCTCAGTAGTTGCGGTGCACTGGCTTAGTTGCTCCGTGGCATGTGGGATCTTCCCGGACCAGGGCTTGAACCCGTGTCCCCTGCATTGGCAGGTGGATTCTTAACCACTGCGCCACCAGGGAAGCCCTCCATAGAGCTCTTTACCTACGTGACAGAGAGCAAGGAGATTCCTGAGGAGGTAGGTTGTGGTAGTCTGAGGCATATAGTGATTAGACCCTGAGCATGGACTGTGATCACAGAAAAAGTGAGGAAGGGATGAAATTCGCCCATTGGAGAATCAATCAGACTTGCTTAGATATATTTGAAAATGCAGAAGAGAGAGATTAGGAAAGTAAGGATGTTTGTGTCTATATGACTTAATTCCAAAAATATTTATTGAGCACTTACTATATGCCAGGAACTGTGTTACATGCTGGGGCAGGAAGAGTGACCCAAGTAGGTGAAGTTCCTGCATTTATGGAGCAAGATTGTGTTTTTAGTTTAAAAAAAAAAACAAACAGAAAAACAGTTATATGCAGAGACGAAGTCTAGAAGGAATCCAACAAACTGGTAACACTGGTTGTTTAGGAGGGGAAGAAGATGGAAACGGGCATGGGTAGAAGGGAAACCAGTGTTATGCCTACTGGATTTTAACACATCATGTGTAATCTATTCAAAAGTCATAATTATTTTTTTAAAACTGAGATAATAAGACTGTGTACTAAGACATATATGTGTATGTGTGTGTGTTTGTGTATATTTGCCTGTGTATGCATAGACTTTCTGGCATTTCATACGAAGAACTAGCGAAACTGGACGCTCTTGGAGAGGGGAATTGGGCAGGTGGGGAATAGAGGTAGGAGGGTGACCTTTCACTCTACACTCTTTTGTATCATTTGCATTTTTATGAATTCAGTTACTAAATATATTTTATATATATATAAAAGTATTAATTTAGAAATTGAGTTTTGAAAATAGTGAGCAGAAACCTAGGAAGAGAGGTTTTTTATATACAAAGAAAGTCGCTCAAATTTTTGACACTTTTTATATACTAGCTGTGCTTTCTCCAAGTTGTAGCATTCAAAGAATGTTACAAACTTAACATTCAAAGGAATAGTATGTGTGTGTGCACATTTGGTGTAGGGAAACAAGCAAAAAATGTTGGTGTTTGTGAAAATAAGGGAACTGAAGTATTCTGGCCTTTGGCTAATGTAGGAAAAACTTCTCAGCTATGAAAATTCTCTAGATAAGGTTTCAAAAGACGCCTGAGGCAGTTTCACTTCATACAATAGACACACTGTTGAAATAGGTTCAGCTGGTGGCCAACCTCCACCCAAGGCTTCAGGGGTTTTGTGCTTTCTTGTACACCTAACCCCGACATGACAGCTTGTACTAGGCTTTTAATCTGAATTGATCCACTCAGTCCCAAACAAGTTTGGATCATGAAACCCCTTATTCTTTCACAGAACTAGGGGGGCCAAATTTGGTGAAATCATGATTAGAAAATTTAGTTTTGTTACAGATATTTTAACTTTCAGAGTTTTAAACAGCTTTACTGAAGTAAAATTGATGTACAGAAATTGCGCAAGTTTTGGTATGGGTACAGCTATCACCACGGTCAAGATAACAGACATATCCATCATCTGTAAAAATTGTGCCTTTTTGTAATCCCTCCCTCCTGTCACTCCAGGCCCTCTCCCCTCCCTAGGCAACCACTGATCTGCTTTCTATCACTATAGAATAGTATGCATTTTCTAGAATTTTATATAAATGGAATCATTCAGTATGTACTCTTTTGTTGTCTTCTTACACTCAGCATAATTATTTAGAGGTTTATCTATGTTGTAAGTACCAAGAATTTTTTTTCATTAAAATATTTGAGATTATAAGTCCACATACAGTTGTAAGAAATAATACAGTGAGATCTTGTATACTCTTTACCCAGTTTCCCCCAATGGTAACTTCTTATAAAACTATAGTACAATATGACAACCAGGATATTGGCATTGATACAATCTACTAATCTTATAGTCTTTTGTGTGGGTACATTTAGTTCTATAGTTTTTTTAAATTTAAGAGTAATTTATTTGTTATTGATTCCTTTTTAATTTTTATTTTATATTGGAGTATTGTTGATTTACAATGTTGTGTTAGTTTCAGCAAAGTGATTCAATTATACATATACATATATCCATTCTTTTTGCATATAGGTTATTACAGAATATTGAGTTTCCTGTGCTATGCACAGGTCCTTGTTGATTATCTATTTTATATAAAGTAGTGTGTATATGTTCATCTCAAACTCCTAATTTGTCCTCCCCCACACCAGTTCTATACAGTTTATCACAAGTAGGTTCATGTATCCACCACCTCCTTCAAGATACAGAACAGTTTTATCACTGCAAAGTTCTCATTTTGCCCTCCTATAACCTCACCAACCTCCCAACCCTCACATCAGTTTGTTCCTTTTCATTGCTGAATAGTATTCCATTGTGTGAATATGCCATAATTTGTTTTTTCATTTACCTATTGCTGGACATTTGGGTCATTTCCAGATTTTGACTGTTAACAAATAAGGCTACTATAAACATTGCATTACATGTACAAGTCTTTGAATGAACATATACTTTCACTTCTCTTGTGTAAATATATAAGACTGGAATGACTGATTCATGTGGTAGTTGTATTCTTAACTTTTTAAGTAACTGACAAACTTTTTCAAAGTGGTTTTACTCACTAGCAGTACATGGGAGTTCTAGTGGCTACACATTCTCTCCAACACTCCAGCCTTTTTTAAAAATCAGCTTTGAGGGACTTCCCTGGTGGCACAGTGGTTAAGAATCCGCCTGCCAATGCAGGGGACATGGGTTTGATCCCTGGTCCAGGAAGATCCCACATGCCATGGAGCAACTAAGCCTGTGTGCCACAAGTACTGAGCCTGCGCTCTAGAGCCTGTGAGCCACAACTACTGAGCCTGCGCTCTAGAGCCTGTGAGCCACAACTGCTGAGCCTGCATGCCACAACTACTGAAGCCCATGCACCTAGAGCCAGATCTCTGCAACAAGAGAAGCCACTGAAATCAGAAGCCCGCACACCGCAAGAAAGAGTAGCCCCCGCTCATTGCAACTAGAGAAAGCCCATGTGCAGCAACGAAGACCCAACGCAGCCAAAAATTAAATAAATAAATAAATAAATGTATTTATTTTTAAAAATCAGCTTTGAGATATGATTCACATACCATACAATTCACCCATTTATTTAAAGTATACAATTACATTGTCTTTAGTGTATTTACAGAGCTGTGCATCTGTCACCACAGTCAACTTTAGAACATTTTCATCATCCCCAAAAGAAACCCCACATCACAGCAAGGTCACTGACTCCTCATTCACTCCCCAGCCCTCAACACCAGTCCTACATAACCACTAATCTACGTTCTGTCTGTGTGGATTTGCCTATTCTGGACATTTTACGTAAATGGAATCATACAATATGTGGACTTTTGTGACTGGCATCTTACACACATTAGTGTTTTCAAGGTTCATTCATGTTGCAGCATGTATCTGTACTTCATTCCTGTTTATTCCATTGTGTGGTTATACCAGAAACCCACTCACTAGTGTGTGGACATTTGGGTTAATTCTACACTGCAGCCTTTTATTTTTAATTTTTTTATTATTATTTTTTGCTTTAAAAAATTTTATTTTATTTATTTATTTTTGGCTGCGTTGGGTCTTTGTTGCTGCATGCATGCTTTCTCTAGTTGCGGCGAGTGGGGGCTACTCTTTGTTGCGGTGCGCGGGCTTTCTCATTGCGGAGCACAGGATCTAGGCATGCAGGCTTCAGTAGTTGTGGCATGTGGGCTCAGTAGTTGTGGCTCGCGGGCTCTAGAGCGCAGGCTTCAGAAGTTGTGGGCACACAGGCTTAGTTGCTCCACGGCATGTGGGATCTTCCGGACCAGGGCTCAAACCCATGTACCCTGCATTGGCAGGCGGATTCTTAACCACTGCGCCACCAGGGAAGCCCTACACTGCAGCCTTTTAAATTGCAGCCATTTTTATAGGTATGTAGTGATACCTCATTGTGATTTTTAGTTTGCGTTTTCCTAATGATTAATAATGCTGTATGTCTGAAAAAGTCTTTATTTCATTTGGTTTTTGAAAGGTATTTTCAAAATACTGTGTAGAGAATTCTAGGTTTAGAAGTTTTTCCTTCATTCCTTTGAAAACGTTCCGGCTTGCACTGACAAGATATTTGCTCCCATCTTTAGCTTTGTTCCTCTGTAGGTAATGTATCTCTTTTTTCCGTTGGCTGTTTTTAAGATCATTTTAATCACTAATTTTAAGCAATTTGATGTTTCTTCATGTTTCCTGTGTTTGGGGGTTATTAAAATTATTGGAACTGTGAGATTTTAGTTTTTATGACACTTGGGAAACTTCTAGCCAGTCTTCCTTCAAATATCTTCACCGTTCAGGAACTCCAATTACATGTACATTTGGCCTCTTGAAGTTCTATTAAGTTAAGGACAACTTAATAGGATATGTTCTAGGAGCAGCAAGGAGCCAGCATACCTGGAGTGGAGTATCCAAGGGGAAAGTAGATGAGGTTAGAGATGAGGGAATAAAATTGAGTGAAATGGGGAACTATTGGAAGATTCTGAGCAGAGGGTTTTATATTTTTTTCATTCCCTCTTACTATGCCTTGCACTTCTGTTCAGTTAAGTATTTGTGGACTGATTTCAATGGGAACCACGTGTGAAAGTGCTGACTTAAGAGTTACATACTACTAGTGACGACTGCTGGATAGTCCTAGGGCAGCCAGAAGGGGAGTTGTTTTGAGGCAGATAAAACAGTGGAAACTTCAGCTACACCACGTAGCTAAAAATAATTTAGAAATACCATTAAGATAACTTACATACTTAAAAAAAGGTCTTCAGTCCCATTGTCTCATTCTTTGGAATGGAAATAAAAGAGGCTTCCCTTTGTCTACTCCGACAACACGTGATAGCTTTTTATACTATGACCACAAGCGGTGCATCACAAATATAGTGTCACCGAGTCATATTGTAGTGTTTTTAAAAGGAGAGTACAATGTTAAGATCTTATAATTTAATAAGAAAGAATCTGATCAAATTTCCTTCTAGGGCATAGAACAGTTAGCTACTAGATTAGTGACTTATTGGTCATAATTGTCAGGTGCAAGAAAGGTTAGACTGTGAAGCAACCACTTTAATTAGGTTCTACAATGATAATTATTTGAAATGTGATGACCTGCTTCTCAGCTGTAAGAACCTTATGTTCTAGGAAGTGAGTGTTGTTACACTTGTTTATATGTATTTTAATAGCAAGTTTTATAAATGCCTAATAAATAAAATCTTCAAAAAATTACTCAGAATTATTCTGCCTTAGCATAGAGTTCATCTCCTCAGCACAGGCGGTACCAGAACTTCAGTGTTTTTTGAACAACCTCATGAATGAGTGAGCTGTGTGGTGGGTTAGCGTCTGTCCCCAAATGCATTTGGATCCCTGTTTTCTTTATCAGGGTAGCGCGGCTTCCACAAAGATGGGAAAATGACACTCGTGTCATGTCTCCCCTCCCCGTTCCCGTTTCTACATTCTAAAGTACAGAGCTCTATCAGCGCTACAAAACGTCTGCTGACTCCTATCAGTCCCAAACTGTTACCAGCTTGCAACCAGATAAGGACAGAAACTGAGGGCAAGCGTTTAAGAGCTTTTATAATACTTGGCAGAGTAATTTGTCGGTTGAACTTTTAAAAATCAGGCTATATCTTTTTAAAAATTCATTTTCATAGTAATTGACTTACAGCAGTTTACATATGACAGACTGGAAACAAAAACTGGTCCTTCATGTCAAAAATGTTAACAAACACTGTTCTAGATGACCCTTTAGCCCAGATACCAACAGAAAAAAGGCCTAGTGATTCCTGCATCAATCCCGCCTTGTCTTTTTGAATGTGTGAATTCCATTGGCCTGTCTCTGAACTCACCTGGTCTTACTGCAACCGTGGCCTCCATCCTATGTTTGCATCTGGGCCGAAACACAATATACTCAGCCCAGCATGTCTCCACAGGGCTGTGCCTGCCCAGAGGGAGCTGTCTTCTAAATTCATATTACTGTCCCTGCATGGTATAGAGTATGGTAGGTGGCTCAAGGGGAGCAGTGAGCAACTGCAAGAACCTTTCTGTTAGATTCTCTTATTTACTATAGTTCTGTAACTTACTTTTCTCACTTAACATGTTACAAGTGTTATCATGCCAACATAGACCTATAAGTTTTTTGTTTGTTTGTTTGTTTGTTTTTGCGGTACATGGGCCTCGCACTGCTGTGGTCTCTCCCATTGCGGAGCACAGGCTCCGGACATGCAGGCTCAGCAGCCATGGCTCACGGGCCCAGCCGCTCCGCGGCATGTGGGATCTTCCCGGACCGGGGCACGAACCCTTGTCCCCTGCATCGGCAGGCGGACTCTCAACCACTGCGCCACCAGGGAAGCCCCAGACCTATAAGTTTTGATAGCTTCAACACATTTCAATGTACGATTATTTAACCAGTTCCCCACAGGCCCACAGGCCTATGTTAAACAATTCTTTCAAATTATAAGTAAATAAATTGAAGAGGTTTGCATAAGTTTATTCTTTATGAAAGTGCCCATAATCTCACAGTCTCAGCAGAGCAAATCTGGGTTCCTTTATCCACCTTTTGGCTTGTTAAACTCAACATGTCCAAAAGCAGACCTGTTATCTCCTACCCCAGTCCTTTTCCCTTTCCTGAACTGTCAGTAGAGCCAAGCCAGAGAACACTAGGTTTTCTACTTACCCCTTTAGTGTCTCATGTTTATCATTTTCTGTTGCAGTGACTTCACTGCATTAGTTGTAACATTTCTTACCTCTCCTCTTAGAAGGAGTCTAACTGGTCTCCTGACATCCAGTTTTTTTTCTCCCCCCTTGGCCGCACTGCACAGCTTGCAGGATCTCAGTTCCTTGACCAGGATTGAACCTGGGTTGTGGCAGTGAAAGCCCGGAATCCTAACCACTAGGCCACCAGGGAACTCCCCAGCCTAACTTTCTGCAATCCATTTTGAAGCTCCCTCCAGGATTTTTTGCCCCCAAATTCAGTTTCTTCAAAAAATTTTCCTTATTATACAGAACACTTTAGCTGATAAAAATTTCTAGAGTCAGCTATGAGCCACCAGTAGCCAGTACTGGGGTGGGGGTGGGGGGCAAGCCAAGGGGGAAATGAAATCCAAATTTGGCACCGAAGTACCCACTGGCAATCTTCCCACTATCTTAATCACTTTCCCTCCTTCCTCCGCACTCAGTCCCTCCACCCAAATGGAGATTCTTGCTATTTCTATAGCAAGCAACTCACTTGGGACTCTTTCAAAAAGGATCTGCTTAGAAGGCTACATCCTTGTTTGTTATTTAGTATATTACCACAGCTCTTAGCTCAAAGATGACCTTCCATTAAACCTTTCCTAACCTCCCTGGGTAAGAGGCTCTTGCAGCACGTCACTATCAGATCGCTGTTTTGTTTTTAAATACAGCAGCTTCTTATTAGTTATCTATTTTATACATATCAGTGTATACGTGTCAATCCCAATCTCCCAGCTCATCGCCCCCCCCACGTCCCCCCTTGGTGTCCATACGTTTGTTCTCTACCTCAGATCACCTTTTATAATCTACTTCCTCTACTAGAATGAGATTCTAGGAGGGACAGTGATTATGTCTTACTCATTTCTATATTCTCAGCATCTAGCACTATGTCCTGCATTTAATTCACACCCAGTATTTTAAACTATTCATGTAGTTTTACCTAGTTAGTATAGTGAGCACATTTCCTTTAAAATTTTAATGTACTTGCATAGACATTATGACCAGATTAACTTGGACCCTAATTTTTTTTTTTTTTTTTTTGGTGGTACGCGGGCCTCTCACTGTTGTGTCTTCTCCCGTTGCAGAGCACAGGCTCCAGACGCGCAGGCTCAGCGGCCATGGCTCACGGGCCCAGCCGCTCCGCGGCATGTGGGATCTTCCCGGACCGGGGCACGAACCCATGTCCCCTGCATCGGCAGGCGGACTCTCAAACCACTGCGCCACCAGGGAAGCCCGGGACCCTAATTTTTTACATCTAGGTTGTTTCTACAAGTGACTTCGTATATGGCTATGTATCTACATAGTCCCCCAAGTTAAAAATGCACTGCCAGATCATCCTTCCTAGGAACTGTTTTCCAGGTTACCATCATTGAATTGGTATAGATTTCCATAAGAGCTTCACCAGCATTAGATCTCATTATTTTTCCTTATTTTGCAGGCTTCTAATCCTTGCAAAATATTGAGGGCTGGTTGGGGAAAATGTTGACTGGGAGATACCATGAGCCTGTGTGGAGCATCAGGGTGAAAGACATCACAGGCTTAATGAAGGCAGCCAACTTCCAGGGTTCACCTCAACCTTACTACTATAATGCTAAAACTAAAGTCAGAAGAAGCAAATGTACTATCAAGGATGGGGAACTAATTCTTGAATTGTAAATAAAGTAGGTGAAATAACTGAGTTCCCAAGTTTTAGGTAGCTATAAAAGGGAGACTTATTTGGAAAAGAAGGTTTAGCTGAGAGACTGCATAGTGATGAAGAAAATGAGCCAGTTTTGAATCTAGACATTTCTACTTGTGCAACCTTGGGCAAGTTACTTTAAACAGGACAGTTTGGGGAATGTGTTTCAGTCTTAAGTTTCCATTAACTAAATCCTCCTCCCCACGGACAGGAATAGTATGTTATCAGAATAAAGGAGACAAACCATATGGTCATTTCAGTGGATGCAAAAAGTGGGCGAGAAGGGACGGGGGGTGGGGGGGTGGGGGAAGGAGTCTGCCAAAATTCAATACCCATTCATGAGAAAAACAAACTAAACAGAAGTCGACTATGTAAAAGGTCTCCATCTAGGCATCTACATAAAACCAATAGCATTCTTTTTCTTATTTAATAAATATTTATTTAATACAAATACATTTAAAAAAATTTAATTGGAGTAAAATTGCTTTACAATGTTGTGTTAGTTTCTGCTGTACAATGAAGTGAATCAGCTCTATGTATACCTACACCCCCTCCCTCTTGGGCCTCCCACCCACCTCCCCCAATCCCACACATCTAGGTTGTCACAGAGCACCACACCGAGCTGAGCTCCCTGTGCTGTACAGCAGGTTCCCACTAGCTACCAATAGCATTCTTGATGGACTGCTCTTTTCTTCCTAAAATTGGGATGAGCATGCCTTAACAGAAGACCAGGATAAGGCTGAGGCGAGGAAAGCCCCTAGGGAGCAGAATGCAAGGACGCACTCACTCCCAGATGCCCATTTACATCACCCTGACACTACCTCCTTGAATTCTGCTCCCTAGGTTGTCTTCCCAACCTCATCTTAGTAGGCCTGCTCTTACCACTTATACTCAACATGTATTAGAGGTCCTAACAGGGCAATAGAGAAGAAAATAAAAATTTTTTAAAACCAGTGAGCTTAAGCAAGGTCTCATGATACAAGAAATAAAATTTTTTTTAATTGTGTAATTTAGCAGTTGGAAAAAAAACAATCCCATTGATAGGTTTTTAGCGTCAAGAAACCTAAAATAGTTATGACATAATCAAAATCACACAAGACATTACACAAAGTATTGCTGAGAAAAATTAAAGATGACAGATGGATTCAACTCAATGCTAATTAATCATAATGCCCATCAGGCTTTTAAAAAATAGAAATCAACAGGCTTACTTTAATATTTACACAGAAATACAAAGTACACGAAATAGTCAAAGCAGTAAGTAGACCTACACTTACACGGTCAACCTAATTTATTAAAAGGCACCAAAGTAATTAAATGGAAAAAGCACAAATGGTGCTGGATTAACTGATCATATGGATAAAAATGAAACTCGATCTCTACTTTGTATCACTTGGAAAAATTTGAGATGGATCATAGATGTAAAAGCCAAAAATTATAAAGCTTCTACAAGAAAACACCACCATCACAATGTGGAAGAAGGCAGATTTATCCACAGAAAAGATCCATTAAAAAAGTTGATAAATTAAGACTTGAAATTAAGAATGTCTACTCATCAAAACACTATTAGAAAAATGAAGAAGACAGACTAGAAGATATCTGCAAAATACTAGACCAAAAAATTGTATCCAAAATATATAAAAGTCCTGTATCTCATTAATAAAAAGCCAACCTAATTTTAAAATATACAAAACTTATTTTCATTCAAAGAATATAGTAATGGCTAATTGACACAGAGCATGTTCATTAGAGAAATGTAGATTAATACAAGGTACTATTACATACTCAGAAGCCACAATGCTTATATGCAAATGTTCATAGCAGCTTTATTCATATTTTCCCAAAATTGGAAACAAAATGTTCATTAACAGGAGAATAGCTAAACAAATTGTGGTACATTCATACAATGGAATACTACTCAGCAATAAAAAAGAAATACATGGTTCAACCTCTCAAAACTTTATACTAATGAAAGCATTAAGTGATTCAATTTAGTTTCAGAGCTGGGGTGGGGAGGGAAACCCTAGTCTATGGTGAAAAAATATGGATAGTAGTTAAATTACCAACTCAAGTAGGGGTAGTGCTTTGTTGCTTAGGTAGGGGTATAAGGGAACCTTCCTTCGTCCTGATATGGCTGTGGGCTAAAAGTATCCATTTTCAAAATTGTAGTTAAGATTTTTATATTTCAATTTTTTATAAATCTTACCTAATAAGAAGAGGTGTGCATAACGGACAGATGAATGTACCAAAGCAGATCTGACGACTATCGAAGCTAGGGTGTGAAGGTGCAAGGTACAATTTTTAAAAAATATACATCCAATTAAGATGTTTAATTACAAATCTTGACCTATTTTTATGGGCTTCCTAGCTCACATATCCAACAGTATATTGGACATCTCTTGACACTACCAATGGTTTTCTTCCAGTCTTAGTCACATAACAGATCTCTATGACCCTGCCTCAATTTCATTCTAGGTTTCTGGTTTCAACAACTCAGGAAAATGCTAGATTGCAAGAAGTAGTCTGAAGAGGGTTCAGTTTGGGGTAAGAATTGACACTTGTCATCTTGTAAAGGACTAATAAAGTAGACCCTAAGGAGCAAACCTAAGTGGGAAGAAACTAGAAAAGTATAACAAACTGATGATGATCAACAGTGGACATGCTTGCAGTGAACTCAGAAAGTCTCTGAAGGTAGGAATGGGCGGATAGAATCCAAAAGACCAATACTTCTTCCATTATGACAAAAAGGGTAGATGAGAATGTCAAGTTTGAAGGTGTGTAGCCAAGAAATGGTGAGTTATCTGGCTAGGACAATAAAAGCCTCTTATCTTTCATAGTGTGATATCACATTTACCTATTTTTCAGATTATGTCCCTGAATCTTTTTAACACCAAGTGTCTGCCAAACTCAGTTACCTGTTCATGTAAAAGAATCTGGTGCTGTAGGTATTGCACACATGTGTAACAACCTGCTTTTCTACGATCAACCCTTTTTAACTCAGATGATGAGATACGTACCTGCATGGCACAATGATCAAAAGCTTGTAACTCTGTTCTAGTTAATAGAAATAACCATGAGTTAAACTCTGCCCCCACCCCACCATCAAGAGCCTATTTCATAATAAATGTTAGACTATTACACCTTCAAACTTTTCACTTTTCTAGCTCCAAACTCTAGCATTATTATTCTTACTACTTACACCCTTTCTACTCTTTGATATCCTGGTATATAGCCCAGATGATTTCCTTTGAGCTTCAGGTATGAAGCCACTAACAAAAAAATGTTTAAATCTGTTCTCCCAGGAGCTTAGAGATCTTATCTTTATGACAACTCCCATAAATCTTAAAAAATGATCATTAAATATTGATTTACTCTAATTATAAAAACTTTAGATGTCTAGTATTTGGTCAGGTATACTATTTAAAACAATACATCAACAGAAAACTTTCTGAATGTCACTAGACAATGAATTAAGCAAACCTTTATTGAAGCTTAAATTGTGGTACAGAAATACATTTCAACTGATTTAAGTCCAACACCATGAAGAGAGAAATTATGGCACCAAAATTTTCCCTCCTCTATCACACACACTAGGATTAATTTAGATTACTATTCAATCTATAGTTTTTATTTTTCTAGGCTTTGTTCCATACAAATTTGTGCAGTTTCTCAACATTAAATAGAAATCTTAAATCTATTGGGCTGGGGTGGGGGCAGGCGATCAGACCTCAAGCCAATAAATGTTCATCAAATCTACTGGGACACTGTTCAAGAACAAAATCCACTTTGAGCATTGGTCCTCATAATAGCACCAAAACATTAGGTACTGTGCACTAATTACAGAATCGGACTGATCCATTGATTGAAACTTCTTCAATGAAGCTCTGAGTCAACAACATGTTTAAAAGTCAAGTGTTCCAACCACTTGATTTCAAACCAAGTAGAATTTATGTTTAGAAACACTAAAAAAAAGTGTTTCATTTATAAATACGGAAGGAACAAAAACATCACTGCATCAATCCAGAAAGAATCAAAAATTGTTTGAGGACAAGAAGAAATACAAAATTGAGTCAACTTTGCTCTTTTCTCAGCTGCTTAAATAAATGTCTGTATTAGCAAATACAGCTAAAAGATGCCAACTCTTTTAAGCCTGTATTTCTAGTCATTTCCCATTGACCATTTTGGAATTTTGCATGTCATGTTTTATGGATAGCACTCTGCTTCACTGTGTAGTATGTCTGAATAACCTGAACAGTTCTCATTCATCACTTGATGTTACTCCATGGTGAAAGAGATACCAGTAAGAGGAACCGTCAGAACACTATCACATGTATCACAAAGTCACAGAACTTTTTAAGTCACAAAGATGGCAAAGACATCGATTCTGCTTTGAACGAAAGTTTATGGCATATCATTAATAGAAATTAGTGGAAATGGCTATGAAAGTAAAAGTTGAGGTGAATCATCTGAGCTGACTTGACTTGTTGAATCCAACACAACCTTTATCTTAAATCTCCATGCTAACAAATTTAGTGATAATTTTTTTATACTACTACTTATCAAGTTAACAAAGACATGGTACCCATGAGAAGCTAATCTCATTTAATGGGGGGCACAGAATTGCATACAGTTTCCATACAGTTCTGCTAATATTCCCTAGTATCAATCTACACCTTCTTTGCTAATCAACACCAGCTTATTCCAAAAGAGCTCATGGTAACGAAAAATGCCAAACTCCCTTGACCTTAAAAGAAAATTAAGCCCAGGGTCCACCCCGCCCCCCGTACCCCCTCTGGGGTATAAGGTTAGTGTAAACCCACAGTGTAACAGTGTATTGCTTTATGGAGGGGGTGTGGTTGGGAGGGCGACACCATGGTGAGGAATGAATCAATTAAAGTCACACGAGTATAGGAAGCAGTGAGATAGTAATACACAAAATGGATAACTGCAGTCATTTTCGTAGAGGACTCGACTTGTGGAAGAAGAACTTTGATTGGTGCTGCAAAAACATCTGTATGAAGTAGAAATTGGTTTCAATAACATTAGTAGAGAATATGTTCTAGAAAGTGGAGGTAACTGGATGCAAAATCCTGGTAGCAATTTAATAGAACAGTCCCAGTCCCAGATGGATGGCTAGGCTGAGGCCAACACCTAATGAGGACGAAAGCCTTGTCTGTGGGGAATTTTGGATGATACCTGGAGAAATATTACACTGTGCATAAACCAAATTGAGTTGTTTTCACAAGTGTTGTAAAGTTTCATATAGTAAAAGGTTTTTTCTACATGCACTTCAATTTCACAGCAAGAGTGGCATAGGATACCTAAACACAGAAGAGAGCATTCATGCAAGATATCTAACTCCTTGATATAATAATGCATACAATTCAAAATGATTACACTATCATTACATCTAGGGCTTTCTGCAACTACAAGGTGGTGGTTATGGAAAGCATGGCCCTTGGTATCAATATCTAAAAAGCAGCCACCACCTTCTTCTATGTGTGTTCTCTTTTTGCGTTTTTTCTTCATTTTTCTTAATCAACTCTGCTGTTGTTGCTGCTTCTTAGCAAAACTGGTAAAAACAAAATTGTAATCATTGAACATAGCGCTCTGGCAATCAAGACGTTTAAAACCTTCAATCTTCTGGGGCGAAGAAAGCACTGTGCGACATTTAGAACTCTGGGGAAAAAAATTAAATTAACCATGAGTGCTTCCAATCTGCAAAAGTATTTTCAAACAAAGCAGTCATGCAATAAATATTTAAGACTACTATTTTAGTTAAACTGTGGTACTGAAATATTTTAGCTGACTTCTTAGGGGCGGGATGAAGTGGGACACCTTATGTCCCCCGGCACCCCCGGCCAAGGTCTATCAACAGGGAAAATAGGACAAGAGGAGCCCATGAACTGTGTTAGATATAAAAACAAGGACCAACAGAAGTCTAATGAAACACATAAAGCTTCTCATCTACCAAACACCTCAATTAGTAATACCTCTGAATATCTGATTATGTGCCGTCTCAGAATACATTTTATGACATGCCTCACTATCTTTATTTTCTGTAAGATTCTATTGTCGATAATAAAATACATTACCTGATTTACAAACAGGGTGGTCACAAATTTTCCTGGCTTGAAGACTTCCACAACTTTCCTGATCAGGTCATCATAGGAGGTCTGACTTAAGTTTGTTTCAAAGCTAACATAAGAAAA
The DNA here is from genome assembly GCF_026419965.1 of Kogia breviceps. Taxonomy (NCBI): domain Eukaryota; kingdom Metazoa; phylum Chordata; class Mammalia; order Artiodactyla; family Physeteridae; genus Kogia; species Kogia breviceps. The sequence continues at coordinate 42,418,722 of NC_081322.1, read as the reverse complement.
TTCTGGTTCTGGAGTGATGTGAATAGTCCAATAAGTTCCCTTCGAGAAATAGTTTTGTGTTAATAATGGAAAGGGCACACTTAAATATTTCAATTATTAAGCAAGATATTCTTACTTACATCCGATTTCATTCCATTCATTGAATACCCACAAGGATTGAACAGTGTGGCATCAATGACAGAACCTGGTATCAGGTCACGAATTCCACTCTCCTGGAAAAAAGCCCAAAGACTGAATTAAAAACAAATCTGAAAAATAAATGGAGAATGAGTTAAAATATTTAGTCACCAAGCAGAATACAGAATTATTATTGAAAATGCTTACACGAGTGACATCCTTTGCAGTAACACCATCTTTCATGTAGAACTGGTCCATAACTGCTGGGTCAAGCTCACTCATCAGAATTTCCAGGGTTTGATCTGGCTGATTGATTACCCGACTCTCTGGGAAATCCAAAGTATACAAGTACCTATATAAAAGTACAAAATAGTTTCTAAAAATGACAACTGGAAGTTTAAAGTAAATCTTATGTAGAACAAAAACTTCCATCAAACTGGGTCCAACATACCAACAATCAGAATTCATGCGTCCCATACAATATGCTGCTCCATCTGTTGAAGGAGGAGAACGTAAAATAAATTTAACAGATCCATTCGATAGCAAGTAGGCAGGATCCCCCTCACCTTTTAAGAAAAAACTTTACTGGCTGTCATTTAGAGATGCACTTCAGCTAGTGAGTCAGTCTAAATGGTTCTAAGAAAACTATGGTTTACTCTCCCCTAAAATTCCATTAGGAAATGTAATTTGGTCACCCATTTATCTACTCTCTCAAGTAAAAACAAGTTATTTTTATTAATGCGTCCTCCTGTCCATAGTGTTTCAAAGCCTCATTAAACACAGTAAATTTGAACTAAATTATACTCAGCACTCTTATTTATGTAACTAGTACAATTTCATATTAGTAGATAAGAACAGAGAGAAATCTGATTTTTAAAAAAGTCATCCCTGTGAACAACTTTGTGCCATGTTACTAAAATCATCCAGGTTTTCAGCCTCCTTTAGGATATTAGGGTGTTAGATAAGATAAACTTTATTTCCCTGTCCTTGAAGCTCAGAAAGGAAGGTCTAGAAATAAAAGCTTAGCAAATGGATGGAAAAAATCTTGCCAATTTAGTTGAAGTGACACTATGCTCTCACTAAGTTGACCATTTTTAAGCTAGGTCAATTCCTATATTGAATGCTCGACAGTTTCTTAACATGGACCAGTGCCTTAGCATGGGTTTATGAGGTGACTGGGCATTTTTCTGGATGAAGGGATTACAGCCTTCATAACCACTAAGTTAAGATATAAATGAGAGCAACTGGCTAGATGAAGACGAGCTCTCCCTCTGCCAGGTGATCAATCCCTTGATTTTTCCCCCATCATTTCAACAACACTTATACAACATACTCCAAAAATTATAATCAGCTACATTGATATATTTATCTTAACTATATAATGTGCTGCATTTGATACATAGGTGTGTACACACATATATTTGAGAGAATATATCTTCTAACTTTAAGAAAGCAGGATTCAATTCTATTTAAACTTACTTGGGAAAATTGCATTAAGAAACTCTATTTCTTCCTGGAAATTCCGGTGTGGGTACCCTTGGTGAGAAGGCTTCATGAAATTCTTACGAGAATAAAAGAAGCTCTATAAAAGACAGACAGATAACTTCATACACTGAAATCTATCACCTTTCCTAAACCAATCAACTATTTTCTACATATACATATCAAAATCAAAACTATCGCCACAAATATTTTCCCCAATGACACCTAACATAGTGTTTTTCCTTTAATATGCTTCATAGATGTGTAGTACTTTGCTGGCCGACAAACAAAAGCAAAGGCCACTGTGTCAAAGAGCAAGGTTTCAGACCAATACCCATGGGTTAGTGTTATACAGAGAAAGTTTGTTTTTCAGCTGTGTATAGTCTTAATAGAACATTAACCATGTAGATTGTGTCACTGAATTTCTAGAAACTAAAAAATGCCCAACTACTAATGATGGGTCATAACTGTAGAGACAAGGTACAGTATTTATTTCTAGAGCAGAAGTTTCTTTTTCTTTCTTTGTTTTTTTCTGCGCCATATTACGTGGCATGTGGGATCTTAGTTCCCTGACCAGGGAATTGAACCTGGAACCTTGGCAGTGTGAGCACGGAGTCCTAACCACTTGATGGCCAGGGAATTCCCTAGAGCAGTTTTCTTTCTTTCTTTTTTTAAAAAAAATTAATTTATTTTGTTTTATTTAGTTTTTTGGTTGTGTTGGGTCTTCGTTGCTGTGCCTGGGCTTTCTCCAGTTGCAGCAAGTGGGGGCTACTCTTCATTGCGGTGCGTGGGCTTCTCATTGCGGTGGCTTTTCTTATTGCGGAGCACAGGCTCTAGGCATTCGGGCTTCAGTAGTTGCAGCACGTGGGCTCACTAGTTGTAGCTCACGGGTTCTAGAGTGCAGGCCCAGTAGTTGTGGCGCACGGGCTTAGTTGCTCCATGGCATGTGGGATCCTCCTGGACCAGGGCTTGAACCTGTGTCCCCTGCATTGGCAGGTGGATTCTTAACCACTGTGCCACCAGGGAGTCCCTAATCTGAGCTTTATAACAGGCATGTAAGCAAAAATTTTGTGGCAGAACATGTGTATGTTTAGTTTCAAAAGAGTCAGTGATCCAAAAATTAAGAACATATTGCTAAATTCATATCTTCTTAAAAGGGTCAATAATTAACAAAAACTGTTTTTAGGTCCTAATGACAGCTATCCTTTGCCATAGTTAAGTAAATTATTAAAACTCAACATGTGCTTATCAGAACAATTATACCCTAATTTTTTTTTTTTTTTTTTTTTTTGCGGTATGCGGGCCTCTCACTGTTGTGGCCTCTCCCGTTGCAGAGCACAGGCTCCGGACGCGCAGGCTCAGCGGCCATGGCTCACGGGCCCAGCCGCTCCACGGCATGTGGGATCTTCCCAGACCAGGGCACGAACCCACATCACCTGCATCGGCAGGCGGACTCTCAACCACTGCGCCACCAGGGAAGCCCCTAAGTATAAATTCTGATAGCATTCAAGAATTAACTGACTATTGCTCTTTAACATAATCAGTTCTTTATTATGAAGACTGGATGATTTTTCTTGCTTTTCTTTTTCTTAGTTGCTCTACCATTCATAGTAACAATATTAAGGAATTAACTACTGAAAGTGTCTGGTTTTCTTTTCTCCCATTTGAGTTTTATCCCAACTCATTCTCTGGTTCCTCCATATTTTTTGCTATTAATGAGCAACAGGCACTCTTTCTCCCCATGTTGTGAACGTCCTTACCCATTAAAACTGAACAAGTATACAAATTTATTTACCAAGCACATCACCGAACCCTAACGTTTATGCCCCACCCCCCAAAAAGGATAAACGTTTTTTGATTACTTACTTGAATTGAGTCAAACCCACTGTAATCCCTAGCAAGTTTCAACAGGGGAACCAGTGCTTTCAGCAAGAGGGTGGTACCACATGTCTTCAAAATGAAACGTCTCTTGGAGACAAACATGCTACTCTCACTGCAGTTTAAAAAAAGTCACAATATTATAACAATGTTTAGGTACTACTGAGATGCTTAATCTATTATTGCACTGTCATTTACAATGTAAATTTTGGGCTAATAATTTTAAATGTTAAGATCTCAAGGAGGCAAATAATGTACTGTAGTATTCTTCCTCTATTATATAAAGATCAGTGTAAGGTTCTAGGACCCCACAGAAACAGAGCTTAAATTAGGTATAAAGCATATTAGCTCATTACACAAACTCTCTTTCAGTAGTCAACTTTCCTCCTCACCTAACCTAACCTAACCTAGGACACTAAATTCATACTTTACACCTCATCTTGAACTGCCCACTCTCGTGTATTTCTGTAACCATCTCATTACTTTTCATTAGATAATAAGCTCTATGAGGAAAGGAATGTTTGTTTTACTCACCATTATATCTCTAGGGCCTGGCACATAATAATCATTTGATAAACATCTGTATATGCCAAGCACCAGCTTCAGAAAAAGCAGGAACCATGTTCAATACAATAGCCCCAAGGCCCATTATAATATTATTATAAGAATTCAATATAGTATCTTTGTACCTATAAAAAGGTTGCATGGCTTTCTTCTCTTACATACAGCAATCCTATTTGTATGATGAAGCTAATTTTCACTTTGTCTGAAGTTCTAAGAGAGAGGCATATACTAAAAAGGAAGACCTGTATCAGGGACTGTGGGCAAAGGAACAGTGCCATTCTACCCTCCCCTCCTTCACAGACATTTCCTGCTAACCTCAAGGAGGTAGTAAAGATGGCAACCATCTTGAAGAGCAATTAGGTAAGACTTCAAAAACCTATGCCTAGGGACATCGGAAGTAAACATTTTATTTTATATCATATTTTTAAAATTAAGATGAAAACAATTATAGAACTAAGATCCAGAAAAATGATTTGCTATTCCATGTAAAGTATGATTCAGAATGAAATTGGTTAGCCACCGCTTGTTTTACAGGACTTACCTGAGTACATAAGCTTCCTGCTTGTCAGTTTTTGTCACACTTATGATTGAACATTGCACATCCTTCAAAAGTATGTCCCACTCGGATCTATTATTTAACCAAAAAGAGGATGATTAATTTGTAACAGTACTCTCATAAAAATTACAAAGGTCTCAAAGGTTTCTGATGATTTAATATCACATTTTATATTTGTTGTCACATTCTTGTTCCAGCTTCTCTTATGAATACCAACATTTACTTCTGTTTCAAAATAATCTATATTGACATACCCACCAAATAAGATGGATACATTTTGCTATAGTATGTGAAAAACAAAAAAGAAAACCAAAACCCAGGAAATTATACTACATGTTTGTAATTTATTAAGAAAAACACAAACGGGGGGGGGGGACGACGACACACAAATGGACAAAATAAATAATGTAAATAGGCCATGTACAGAGGAAATACCAAAGGCCAATAAACCAAGGAAAAACATTACCTTTCACTAAGTGATTAAAGAAATACAAGTTAAAATGAGATACCTGCGCCCCCTGCATTGGAAGTGCAGATTCTTAACCACTGGACTGCCAGGGAAGTCCTTCAAATTCTGATTTTTAACCTTACTATATGAATTACAATTTAAAAAGCATCGTTTCCTTCACCAATTAGATTGGCAAAGAGATTTAAAAGTTTGACAGCAAAAGTAAGCTGGTACTCACACAGTTTTGATACTATTTTCTGCTATCAAACTGGCAGCTAATCACAATGCCCAGTGCTGTTTAAAGGTCTAGAAGCACAGTCAAAAAAAAAACCCCAAAAAATGCCTTTGGCTGACAATTCAATAGTACAAGCCTACCCATAAGATCTTGGGAATACTGTTACACTCTATCTAATAAGATGACAAAATGCCCATTTCAACAAAGTTGAAATGCAGTAAGGCAGTAGACAGCAAAAAGGAAGTCATGGGCTAGTCTTAATCTACCTGATTGAGACCTAAGGTAGTACTTCCTCTTTAGTGTGCCCACTATAAACAGAAAGTTATCATAAAATATTCCCACAGGACAGCTTAAAATGACCAGATTAAAGGCTAGAAATATGTTTTAAGCCTCTTAACATTTGGCAACTCATTCTTGTATACACAAGAAAATGGCATATTAAAGTTTTCCTTTCCAATTAAGACCTTGTGAGAGAAATCCTCAACAGCACAGCCAGCACAGAAATAGGTATGCTTATTTTTTGGTATTAAAGGCAAACATAATACCAATCAATTCTGCTAGAATTTTGTGCCTGTTTCATCATTTTTCTAAAAGAAAATATTATTGGCCCAATGGGCTATTGGATGACCAGTCACAAGGCAGTAGTAATTCCTCCCACTGATAGTTTAAATTGAACATTACTCAGACCCATCTGAAAACTTAAATGATTAGCCTTGCTAATGATTAGTTGTAAAGCCTATTTGCCCATAACTTTATCAAGCAACTTTTTTTTTTTTACATAGCAACTTTTAAAAAGAGCTAACAATTACTCTTTTTAAAAGGTGCTAATGATTGTTTATATAAAGAAGAAAATACATATTAGACTTGGCCATGTTTTTGCAGTTTGTTTCAAATTTTAAAAATGGTTCAATTTGTTGTTTAGGGAAGGAAAAACAGTTGCAAATAAGACCCAGTTCTGAGTTAACACAAATTTATAGATTGTCTTAGGTACTGAAGTGTAGTAGCTTTCAGTTTCATATTTCTAAGATTCAAAGGTCACTAAATGTGCAAACAACATTCTAGAACCCACAGTATTTCAATTCCACAAAGAATATGCCTTCATGCAAAAAGGAATAACCAGAACTAAAGGAAAACATGAGGCTCTTATTGAAGCTATTGCTTTTCTGCTTTGTGACATTTCTTACAATTACCCCTGGGGGCTTGGTTTAATAAAACCTACCTCACATGACTAAGAAGAATAAATTACAGAATGCATACAAAATTTACGTACTAGATAATAAGAATTCAAATACTGAATATGAAGGTAAATAATAAAAATACCCACTATAAACATTAGAAGCATTAAGTAAAATTCTGGAGCACAGGGGTCTCTTTAGAGATCTAATGCAGATCTTCCAATAATGCTACTGGCTAATGTCATTACCTACTGACCTCCCACTAGAATTAAGCACTCCTGCAAATATTCTCTCCTATCCACGGGACATAACATAAATAGTGAATAGAACTGAGAAGGGGTGATTAAAGTTAACTACCCTCCCCCAGTTTTATTCAGATATAGTTGACATACAGCACTGTGTACGTTTCAGGTGCCCATCATCATAGTGATTTCACTTATTATACTGCAAAATGACTACTGCAATGTTAGCTTTCATCACCTCACATACATAACAAATTTTTAAAAAGGCATTAAAAGAAAAAATTTTTTTTCGGTGTGATGAGAACTCAGGGTTTATTCTCTTAACATTTTCTTCACATATCATACAGCAGTGTTAACTATAGGATGTTAAGACTTTGAAACGTGTTCTGTGGCTGAGCTACATATAGTATAACAAAAACTTTTCCTCTCTTGTATAGCTTTTTTTCCTGGACTTAGAAGCTGTCTTGCTTTTTCATTTGCTTCTGTTTTCTACACGCTTATCCAAATATATCCTCAGATGTTCCCGCAAATGTCTCCTCTTTCAACGTTTCTTTTAAGTGGTTCTTGGCCAAGAATAGGGTGCTAAGCCTTAGCTAGTCAGAAGTTCTATGCTTGTTTAGCGGACCTCTCTCTATCTAGGCTGTTTCACTGGGGAACTCCGTGTTTTTTTGTTGTTGTTCTTTCCTGGGTAGGTCAGATTACCCAAATATTCGGCTCTCTTGCCTGGAGCATATTAAGATTTCTGATAGGTAAAAGAGCTGATAAAGGGCTAGGGATCTCACACTCAGTATAAACTTTTTATTCTGTTTTCAGTGTAGTGACTCTACCCCTCAACTGTACCTGCTTCCCTTACTTCAGAAAGATCCTGTTTTACTCCCTCCTAAGAGTAAACTATTATCTAGTCTTCAGATCTCCTGGGATCCCCCCTTCTCATCTGACACATTATATGATAAAGACACAATGAGGGACTTCTCTGGTGGCACAGTGGTTAAGAATCTGCCTGCCAACGCAGGGGACAAGGGTTTGAGCCCTGGTTCGGGAAGATGCCACATGCCGCAGAGCAACTAAGCCTGTGCGCCACAACTACTGAAGCCCTCGTGCCTAGAGCCTGTGCTCTGCAACAAGAGAAGCCACCGCAATGAGAAGCCCACGCACTGCAATGAAGAGTAGCCCCGAGACTCATTGCAATTAGAGCAAGCCCGCGGGCAGCAAAAAAGACCCAACGCAGACACACACACACACACACACACAAACACACACACAAGACACAATGAGAAGAATAATTAAAGCAAATAAAGTGTACATTGACAGATATATATATATATATATAAAACTAATTCACCCAAATCAAGCCACCTGAGAGTTAACAAGAACCTTATAATTATGCTGAGACAACAGGTGCAAACTTTGACTGTTCTGGATACTGCTGAATGGATTTCACTCTACCTAGAACCTCTGTCCCCACCTCCCTTCTTCCAGTTCAAGCCACCCCACTACCCCCACCAGATCAAATCTGCCATTAAAATGTTTTACAACTCGGAAGGCTTACCTAAGTGCTTTAGTTGTGTGGCTATTTTGGTATTCATGTTAATCCCACCAGAATCATTCTGCATAGTTAGGGATTGAATGTTTTACTGTTTCCATCCTCAGTGCCTAGCCCAGTTCACAGCAGGCCCTAAAATATTTGTTGCATCTGGCAATAATTTTGATTAGATCTTATAAACTTGCTAAAAAATCAAAGAGCCTTAAATTTAAAAAATCTAAACTGCTACATGATCCCATTCAGTTTTTTAAATTTGTCACCATAATAATTCAGGTATTTAGAGGGTGAGTTCTTAAAAAGAAAAAAATAAAAGATTCATTTAACAGAATTATTCTGTTAATGAGCTACAGATATATATTCCACTTGAAATGCTATCTTAACCTGCATAAATGAAGCTTAGTCATTTCACTGTCCAATATCTTAGCTGTTACAGAACCCATTCATTATAAATGAACCTAGACATGGACTATTTTCTCAATTATTTTTTCTGCATCACACTCCTGTTTCTGTGAATCTGACATAAAATGTTAAAATTTTTGGTTTGTCCCACCAGGATCTGTTCATTTTCAGTCTCAATCTTTTCTCTGTTGTTCACACTGAGCAATTCCTACTGATCTGTTTTCAAGTTCACTCACTCTTCTGTCATCTCCATTCTACTAAATAAAGCCCATTCAGTAAACTTTTTATCCCAGTAGTTATTTTTTAGTTCCATCTTTTATTTCTCTACTAAGTGTTCTCCTTACTTCTTATAGAATGGTTATGATAGATGCTTTTAAATTTTGATCTACATCACCTAGAGGCTGCAGTCTATTGATTGTCTTCCTTTGAAAGAATTTCCTGGTCATTTATTTGTATGTTGAGGAATTTATGATCGCATCCTGGACATCACATTATATGATTTTACATCTCCTTTAAATCCTATGGGGCATGCTGATTTTAAAGAACTGTGTTAGGGGACTTCCCTGGTGGCGCAGTGGTTAAGAATCTGCCTGCCAGTGCAGGGGACATGGGTTTGATCCCTGGTCTGGGAAGATCCCCCATGCCATGGAGCAACTAAGCCCGTGAACCACAACTACTGAGTCTGCACTCTAGAGCCCCGCGAACCACAACCACTGAAGCCCATGCGCCTAGAGTCCGTGCTCTGCAACAAGAGAAGCCACCAATGAGAAGCCCGTGCACCACAACGAGGACCCAACGCAGCCACACACACACAAAAAAAGTGCCAGCAGACAGTTGAAATGGTTAAGTTCAGTGTTGTTCTTATCCAACTTCTATAGGTTATGTTACGATTTCAGAGTTATGAAACCCATTGATTGCTATGGAATTCTGAGCTGTCCTGCATATGTGCCACCCAGTGGCCAATCTATCAGTTTTCAAAGCCTTTGATACACTGTTTAGGGTCAGATCCACACATGAGCAGCTAAGGAGTGTTCATATAAATCATTAAGGGATCACATTCTTCACCTCTTTCTCTCCATAATCTCCACAGCTACTGGCTCAAGGCGGGCTGGGGGGGCTGGGGTGGTAGTGAAGACGGCCTGCTTTTTGGTCCTCTGGCTAGAAAGCCAAGGCTTTAGTCTCCCCACTCTGCAGCAGTCTGCTACAGGACTGCCTGAGCTGTGGCACGAAAGAACAAAAAAAGCAAAGCAATACGAAAATAAAAAAGGGATTTTCCCCACTCTGTCTAACCCAAAGGGGCCTCCCTTCCCTTCCTTCTTTGCATTCCAGAAAAAGACCTCTCTCAGAGCTCAGTTTGTGTGCAGTTCCAGGTTTCTGGCAGCTTTTGAGACCACCCCAGGAGATACCATAGAAAAAAAGAAACAAACTCACGGCTATTTCAGTGATATTTTGAGTCTTGGCTTCCTTCTCCAATTCACCTAACATTTACTTTTCAGAGTTCTCAGCTGCTCCATGCATTCTGTCCAGGATTTTTAGTTGCATTTAGTGAGAATAGAGTATGCTTATTCCATCTTGATGGAACAAGAATGCTCTTGCACTCATTCATCACTGTTAATAAATTCTACAACCAAACTCTTCCTCACCTAATAGAAACCTTCAAGTAGGATTTTTCAAAGTCACAGTACGAAAGGAATTGCTTTAAAACATCCTAAGCCAAACAGTTGAACAGTCTACCAACCAAGTGATTATAAAAACACAATCTGGGCTTCCCTGGTGGTGCAGTGGTTGAGAGTCCGCCTGCCGATGCAGGGGGCGCGGGTTCGTGCCCTGGTCCGTGAGGATCCCGCGTGCCACAGAGCGGCTGGGCCCGTGGGCCATGGCTGCTGAGCCTGCGCTTCTGGAGCCTGTGCTCCGCAACGGGAGAGGCCCGCGTACCGCAAAAAAACAAAAAACAAAACACCACAATCTTAGGAGAACTGTTGGCTCAAAAAAATAATAAATCAAAGGGCAGGAAAGATGCAACAAAAATACAGCTGAGAATTTGAGCAAATTATTAATATCACATTTCTGAGGGGAAAATAAGCCTCCTTTTGTAAATAAAGCTTTTTTTGGATCCTAGCCACACCCAGATCATGATAAATATCCCAAATAGTATGCTCTTTACAAATGACAGTACATGGATTCAATGATCTTAGTCACTATGCCAGAAAAGTAAAACATTAATGGCATGCCATATTTTACACTGTAAGCTTTCTTAAAGAGTCTGTGGTCTAATAAAAATAGAACAAACTGGGGTGTTAACACGGGAAAATAGGCAATTAAAATGACAAGAGACTTCTATGTCATCTGATTCAATAACGCTTGTAATGGCTGAGTACATTTTTTTTTGGCCACACCACACAGCCTGTGGGATCTTAGTTCCCCGACCAGGGATTGAACTGGGCAACCGCAGTGAAAGCGTCTGGTCCCAACCACTGGACTGCTAGGGAATTCTCCTGGCTACACTCTTTAATGTAAAAATTTAAGAAGTAAACACCTCAGGTCAAACGACCATTAACAAAAGTGCAAGACTAATTGGGAAAAGAGTCTCTTGAGCAAATGGTGTTGAGAAAACTGGATCTGCACACAAAAGAATGAAATTAGATACTTACCTTACACCATATAACTCAAAATGGATTTAAACACCTAAATTAACAAACTTCCCTGGTGGTCCAGTGGCTAAGACTCCTCTCTCCCAATGCAGGGGGGGCCCGGGGGTTCGATCCCAGGTCAGGGAACTAGATCCCACATGCCACAACTAAGAATTCGCATGCTGCTGCAACTAAAGATCCCCCGTGCCGCAACTAAGACCCAGTGCAGCCAAATAAATAAATATATGTTTAAAATGTTAAACACCTAAATTAAGACACAAAACACCTATAAGAAAACATAGGGAAAAACTTTATGACATTGGATTTGGCAAAGCTTTCTTGTATGTTACACAAAAAGCACAGGCAACAAAAGCAAAAATAGCCATATGGAACTACATAAAACTTAACTTTTATGTATCATACGAAAACACTCAATAGAGTGAAAAGGCAGAATTGGAAAAATATTTGCAAATCATACATCTTATGAGATTAATATCCAGAATAAAGAATTCCAACAACAAAAACAAATAACCCAATTTAAAAGTAGGCAAAGACTTAAATAGACAATTCTCCAAAAACAAAGATATACAAATGGCCCACAAGCATGTAAAAAGATGCTCAACACCACTATTCATAAGAGAAACGCCAATCACATTCTTGATACCACCTCACACCCATTAGGATGTCTGCTATTTAAAAGGAAAAATGGGGGCTTCCCTGGTGGCGCAGTGGTTGAGAGTCCGCCTGCCGATGCAGGGGACACGGGTTCGTGCCCCGGTCCGGGAAGATCCCACATGCCGCGGAGTGACTGGGCCCGTGAGCCGTGGCCGCTGAGCCTGCGCGTCTGGAGCCTGTGCTCCGCAACGGGAGAGACCCCCGTACCGCAAAAAATAAATAAATAAATAAAATTTTTTTAAAAAGCAAAAATGAAAAAACAAGTGTTGGCAAGAATGTGGAGAAATTTTAACACTTATGCACTATTGGTGAAAATGTAAAATGGTGCAGCCATTATGGAAAACAGTATGGACATTCCTCAAAATTTTAAAAATAGAATTTACCACATGATCCAGCAATTCTACTTCTGAGTATATATACAAATAAGTATCTGGAAGAGATACTTGCACATCCATATTCACTGTTACAACTGTCAAGAGAAAGAGGCAACCCAAATGTCCATCAAGGGATTAATGGATAAAGACAATGTGGTATAATACATAAAATGGATTATGTGGCCTTAAAGGAAATCCTATCACATGCTTCAACATGGATGAATCTAAGAATTTTATGCTAAGTGAAATATGCCAGTCACAAAAGGATGAATACTGTAGGTTTCCACTTAAATGAGGTAATCAATACATTCATATGAAGTATCTAAAGTAGTCAAAATCATAAAGAAAGGTGATTGCTAAGGGCTGGAGTAAGAGGGAAGGGGAAATTAGTGTTTAATGGGTAGTTTGTTTTGCAGAATGAAAAGTGCTACAGATCTGTTGCACAACAATGTAAACATACTGAATACTGCTTAATTGTACACTTAAAAAAACATTGTTAGACATTTTAAAAAATCAATTAAAAGAAGTAAATGGTGGAGGGAACAGAATGCTGCAAGCAGGTGGAAGAAACCCTTCAGAGCAGAGTTTCACTCTTATCACTTAGATTCTACCCTCAGATACTGTAGGTCAGATACTTTGCAGATGGTGCCTGGAAACCTGCATTTACTTAAAAGGCCTCCATGTGATTAGATTCCTCTAATGGATTTCTTCCTTTAAGCAAAAATCACTGGTTTCAGGACTATCAAGTAATTTACCCAAAAAGCCACCCAACTGAACTATTTGAAGCTTCCCTGAACTGTGACCTTAGCTAACAGCTTGACTTAACTGTTTCAGAGACTCTCCTTATCACATTACATTCAGGCCTCAACACCATACCCAAGGTAGTAGTACTAGTAATAGTAGTCTGAGTCAAACCTATCCTAGAACATGAGATTATCCTTTAGCAACGTCTAGGCTGACCAGAATTTAATTCAGATTATCCAGAGAAATAAGCTTTTATCTTTTGTTCAAAGAAATCAACCCAGAATGCACTGTTAATTATAATCAAAGTACTAAGTTCTCCATCTCAAACTTTACCTAAAAATTAAATGAGTATAATTACTGCTACGTTCATTTGATTATTACTTTCAATGTGTACCTCTCAAAGAAAGGTGGTTTAAAGATAGCAGTTCAAACTTTCTGAAACTGCTGTGGAGTGTAATAAGAAGCTTAATTCAATAAGAAGCTTTTCACTCCAAAACATTTACGCTAAAAGGTTTTTTGGCAATGGGTTGTAAATTCCTTAAATGTAAATTATTGATATTGCAATATGGTGCAGTCATTTAGTCAAGTAAGGCATGAGTTCTGGGAAAGTTAATGCTGAGGTGTAATTTACTATTTTTGCAACTGCCCCCAGTCCCTTACTGAAGATTTTATTTTAGCTTACAAATTTGAGTTAGGAAAGAAAGAATAGCAGAACATGCCACTAGTCCTAAGTGTCTTTTCCAATATTAAAATTATAGATGGTAGTTTTCATCTAACCTTCCCACAATTAGTAACACCTCTAACACCTCTAACCTTCCCACAATTAGTAAAATATTTATTCTCTTCACCTCCATCCACTACAATTTCCCATGTGAACCTACCTCATACTAAGAATATATAGCTCAGGTCTGAGATGAATTCTAAAGCAAAAAGGAAAGCCAATTTTAGAGTCCTGAAAGATCAAACTATCTTTCCTCACCAAAATTTCTTATTTTCTAACATACTTCCTCCCCATAGCTGCCATTTCTTATAAAAAGGCTTTTGTTTGGTCCAGGATTTTAGTCCGGCAATTCTAAGACATTATGGAAACAGACATAAATGGTCTATTTCTATTCAACATCATTTGAAATCTGAAAAATTTAGTAGAGAAAACGGCAGGTTAAACCTAATATACTACTCCCTCTTTTTATATTTCAACTTTAATTACTGTGTGAAATAAGTCAGTTTTAGAACACATCATCTGTTCCTTATTCATTTGGATGTCTGGACTACTGCTTTTCTCCAACATATTGTTAACCAGTATTATTTAACCCAAGCCATACCAGACAAGATTTTTTCTTAAAAAAAAAAAAAAATCTATATAATGTGCCCCTGTTGTCTCCCTTGAGAAATTAGTAAAAAAAAAAAAAAAAAAAAGATTCTCAGTATTATGTCATTTGTTCAGATTACACTGAAGGTAAATGTTACAAGTCTACTAAATGGCCTACAGGAGAGTGGGAAGTGTTTAAGAGAAAGTGGGTTCCAGGGAATTAACTCCCTGGTGGTCCAGTGGTTAGGACTATGCGCTCTCACTGCCAAGGGCATGGGTTCCATCCCTGGTTGGGGAACTAAGATCCCACAAGCCGTGCAGTGCTGCCACCCCACCCCCCCAAAAAGAGAGTGGATTCCAGCTTGACTTGGAGTTAAAGCTTGGAAAGATGGGCCAACTTTGCTTCATGTGCTTTCTATTCCCTCATACCATATTAAAAAATCAATTCCAGATGGACTGCAGATCTAAATATGAAAAGTAAAACAAAGTTTAGAGGGAAAAAATAACATCTTCGTTACCTCAGGATGAGCAAAGATATCTTAAATAGGATACAAAACCACTAACCATTAAAGGTGAAAACACTGATAAATGGGACTACATTAAAATTATGAACTTTTGTTTCTAAAGCTATCATTAATAAAATGAAAGAGGAAACCAGAGGGTATAAAATATTTGTAATACACATACTAGACAGATAATTCATCCATAATATATGAAGAACTCCTGCAAACTGAAAAATCATCCCAAAAGAAAAACAAGCTGACTTGAACATTTCACAAAAGATAACCAAATGGTGAATAAAGATATGAAAGGATGCTCAACTCTATTAGTCTGAAGGGAAATACATAGACCACTATATACCCACAATAATAACTAAAGTTAAAAAGACAAGTGTTGGATGAAGATATGGAGCAACCAGCACCCTTATGCTGACTATATGCACACCCTATGACTTAGCAATTCCATTCCTAGGTATATGTATATTTAACAGGAAAGCATACATATTGCTCACTAAAAGACACTTACACTAGTGTTCATAGCCATATATTTGTATTAGCAAACTGGAAATCACTCAAATACCCGTATTAACAATAGATTTGATAAGCTGTGGCATATGGACACAAAATACAACATTGAGAATGAATTAAAAAACCTCAAACATAATGCTGACCAAAGGAGGCATAATGCATACTAAATGACTCCATGTTATATATAAAATGGGGAAAATAATCTATGGTGTGTTAGAAATCAGGATAGTGGTTCCCTCAGGTGGAGAGGGGAATAGGTTATAATTGGAAGGAGGTACAGGGGGATTTCTGGCTAGTTACATTCCTTAGATTTGAACGCTGGTTACATGAATGTGATCAATTTGTGAAAATCAGAGATGTACTTATGAGTATTTATTTATTTAGGCTGTGCCGGGTCTCAGTTGCGGCACTTGGCATCTTCGTTTCGGCATGCGGGATCTTTTCGCTGCAGCATGAACTCAGTTGCGCTATGAATGCGGGATCTAGTTCCCCAACCAGGGACTGAACTTGGGCCCTCTGCATTGGGAGCATGGACTCTTACCCACTGGACCACCAGAGAAGCCCATGATTCTCTTAACTTTTGTGTTATGCTTCAATAAAAAGCTCAAAAAAACCCAAAATATCTGTATTCAGAAGATACGCTGTTTTACTATTAGTCAGATTTTTCATATCATATTGTTTTATTTTGGCAGATTACCACTTTCTCCAGCTCTGCTGGAATATTTCCTTCAAAATGGCCCTATGGTTTTTTTTTTTCTCTTGGTTCATGTCTGTGGAATAATTTTCATGTCACAAATTCTTCAAACCCCACACTGCTTCCAATTAAGTATTTTTTTGGATCCTTATACCTGATGATAGCAGAATCTTTTCTATAAAACTATTTCAGCAGCTTTTCAAATTCTCTAAATTCATATTCATCGTTGTTACTGTACAAAGAATTTGGGGACAAATAGTACTCCAGATTTCAAATTCATTTGAATCTTTTCATTTACATTAAATCTACAAGATTCTTGACATACACGTATACCTGTGAAACCATCACAAAACACTGACCACATGCATCACCCCTAAAAGGTCCCTCATGCCTCTCCGTAATCCACCCTTCCCCCTTACCTCCATCCTCAGGCAACCACTGACCTGCCTGTCAGATTCTTATGAATTTTCTGGTTTTATAGACATGAAATCTTACAGCATAGTACTTCTTGTGAGGCTTATTATTTTTTCTCCAGCACAATTATTTGTTGCATGTATCAATAACAGTTCATCTCCTTTTTTATTACTGAGTAGTATTCTATCGTATGAATAATCATAATTTGTTTATCTATTTGCTTGTTAATAGAGACCTGTTTCCTGTTTGGGGGCTATTGAAAAATAAAGCTGTCATGAATACATTCATGTAAAAGTCTTTGTATGGACACATCTCCTGTTCACTTGGGCAGATACATGAGTGGACCAGACTGGTTGAATCATATGACAGATGTATTAACTTATTAAGAAACTGCCAAACCATTTTCCAAAGTGGATATTCCATGCCCATCATTCCCATCTGCAGTGCATGAAAATTCTGATTCCTTCACAGCTTGTCAGGGGTCTGATATCAAAATTATACAAACCCCAAAAGGAACTGTGATGTGTATTTCCTTTCTGTTAACTATTAGAATGTATGAAGAAGGTTGGAATTATTTCTTCCTTGAACGTTAGAACACTCCAGTATAACCATCTGGGCCTAGATTTATCTTCATGGGATGATTAATGATTAATTCAATTCATGCAATGGTTATAGGACTATTAAGATTTTCTGTTTCTTCTTGAATCAGTGTGGAAAAGTATTTTTCTAGGAATTTCCCCAAAATATCCTTGTTATCTTTTAATCGATAGTGATGCCCTCTTAGAACATCTTAACCCTTTCCATAACCTTAAGTTTTATGTTTTATAAACAGTGTAGTTGTTAACTTTATTCCAGTCTGTTAGATAATGTATTTTGACTATGACTTTAGTCTATTTGCATTTTGGCAGTATTACTGAGGTTGGAGATGTGAGGTAAGGACAAGGATTTTCTGGCTTCCAAACTTTTATATCATTAAAAAAAGAACAAAGCTACTGAAGACTGATTATTCCGTGGAAGAATTAAGGTTTAACTTCATTAAGCGATCCAAAACTCACCATCTCCTCTACTTGAATAAAAATACATCAACTTGGTAGAGCTCCCTTTAATGTTAAGTACCTGATACACTTTCTCCTCCAGCCTGGTTTGCTTAAAGAAAGGAAAAGAAAAAGATTCTGTCCTTTGGGACAAAGAATCAAATATAAAGATGTTAACACTGATGGTTACTATGTGTCAGTCAATTTTAAAGTACTATATATGTATTAACCCACTTAATCCTCACAATTACCCTATGAGGTAGGTACCATTATTTTCTCCATTTTTGAGACATGGAAATATCAAACAGCTAGCTATTAGATGATATTTGAATTCAAATCTAGACATGCCATAGGTCATGCACGAACCATCTCATTATGCATTACTCTTCTGGATGACTGATAACTCTTCTGTGGTCTATGGGGCCTGCACCCCACCTCCTCGGAGACCAGAAGCCAGTGATTTTCTCTGGCCAGGCCATTGATTTTAGGTGATGTATCAAGCATGTATTGTTTTTCAGGTACTTTTTTTTAAAACCTCCTAATAAATAACCTAACAGTTGATCTCTGCCTGACAGGTCACTCACTGAAAAATGTTCCTCGAAGGTTACCAACGGACATCTCTGTTAAATCCAATAGATGTTTCAACAGCTGAAATGTGCTAAACTCTCACAACAGTGATCTAACAAATTTTAAGTGTCTACAAAACGTATGGCACTAAATCACGAATTCAACAAAACTGAACATCCTGTCCTTGAAGGTATAACTTTTGCCATCATTTTAAGATCCACACTGAAGCAGTAAAACAATTTCAGCTGCGTAAGGTACAAAAGCGGATTTAAAGAAAGCAAGTTTCCCATTTATAAGCCTTTCTCCTCCTTGATTCAGGGAACTCTTAACCAAAAAAGCCCAAGCTTAAATTCTGGCATTTTTGCCCAAGAACTCGGGGAGGAAACACTCCCTTCCCTTTATTAAGAACGTGTGCTTACAAATAAAGCTTCAACCCATTTAAAGAGCCAGAGCAGAAAATTTTGTTATTCATTTTATAAGACTGTTCTTACTCATTAGTTCTTCCTGACAACATTTTCTAGATAATCCCATCACAATCGTTTTACCAAAGGCGTATTACCAACACCAGGGAGCTTTTCCCATCTGTGAAATGGAGGAAATACTAAGCTTCCCCATATTTTGTAAGTAACTCCTTCCTATAAACAAAGTGCTTAGAGTAAAGGACTATATTGAGACATTTTAAGTGTCGCACGAATCTTGAAAAACGAAACCGGTCACACTTTAGCTAACACGATGCTCTTCTACAGGAGATTCCTTCAACATAGACCGCCTTAAAGTCCCGGCAGCACGTGTCCGCCTGGATTCCCTTCTCCAGTTGCTTTTTGTCAGAGAAGGCGGCGAGCGCAGCCAACATTCCTGAAACGCCCATTGGCCCACACCCCAGGGCCAGGCTCCCGGTCGGGCCAACGAGCTCATTGGTCGTCGCCTCTCAATGAAGCGGCCGCGCCGGCTCCGCTGCCGCCGCACGGCCACTCTAGCTGCACTTGTGCGCGGAGGAGCCTAGAAAGCCGAGGGGTGCTTAGCGAGCCCAGCCGGGGGGAGCCGGCCCAGCCACCCCCGGGGTCGCCTGCGCCCTTGTCTGCGATTGGATCAAGGCCACTACAAGACCTCTCCTTTTCTGCGCGATCGCCCAGCTCTCTCGCGTGACTGCCCGGGGTGGGAGGCTGGGGCCCCAGATTCCTTTGCTGGATTAGGCATTAAAGGTATTATGCCCGAGCTCAGACGGGCCTCTAGCCCGTGAATATAGGCAAGCCTCACTCTACCCCGCCGACTCGGTAACAGGTTACACAACCCAACGTCAAGAGAGTCGGGAGCAAGCCTCGGTGGGCTCCCCAGGCCGCCCCGAAAAGGCTTTGGTGCAGAGCACGTTAGGGCGGCGGTGGGGCCCAGCCACTGCGACACAGCTGCTCCCGCCCAATCCCCGCCGCCCGGGCGCCACATGCTGCCAGCGCCGACCGCGGGCGGGAGGCCTGCTCGTCAGCCCCTCGGTCCGGCCCCGGGTGGGCCCCCTCCTCCCGCCGCACGCAGAGATAACGAGTCGGACTCCTGTCCCGCTCCCTCCCTCCTCCATTCCCGAGGCAGACACGCCCGAATTAGCGCCTGACTAAGCCCGCCGAGCCACACCTGCTGGGAGGGAGCCCGCGCGGCCCCCACCCCCGGGCACCTCACCCGGGGCCCCGAACCGCCAACTCCCGCGGAGGGGGAGGTAAGTTGGGAGGCGAGGGCCAATAAACCACCCCGAGCGGCGCCGCCCGCTGCCCCGCACGCCGCGCGGGGGACGTTACCTGAGCACGCGGCGGCGCTGGCCTTCTCCCCTCCCCCCGGGCAGCGCCCGGCCCTGCAACGGTGGCGGGAGAAGCCGGCTAGGGCCGCGCGTGGACCTGGCCGCTCCGGCCAGCGCCGGGGACACCCTCCACGGCCACCCAAACGACCTCCGCCCGCGAACCTGCCCTCACCTGAAGGCTGCGGGAACCCAGCCCCCGCCCCCAGCCTGGGGCTGGTGCCTCCTAGGCGGCGACAGCCCCCAGACCCGACTGTGGGCGAGAGCCCCGAGCACCCACCTTGGGATGGTGCGAAGATCCCCAGATCCTTGGTTTGCGTCGGGTTGCTGCCTGGAGAACCAAACCTCCAGCAGCTTCTCGGTCCCTTCGAAAAAATGTGCAGCTTCCATCACCGTGAGACTAGCGAACAACCAACAACCACAGAAAATCAACTAAATTAAATCTCTTCTCCCGCCGCTGCCGCCGCCGCTGCGGATTGTTCCAGCTGTGTTACTAAAGTTCAGGTTCCTTTTTTGCTATAATTTTATATTAACTTTTTTAAAAAAAGGGTTAATAAAATTTTCCCGGCTTTTCTTTTTTGTGAGCGAAAGTTGAACGTGAGTCTGTTGGAAATAGAGGCAGATACAGCTCAGTCTCTTGTAGTCCGCTGTTTCCCCGTTAGAGAGAGTAGAGCGAGCGCTAGCTAATGTCGCCGGCCATACTGTGGGAGCGAGGCCGCTGCGTGAGCACCGAAATTATATACCCCGTCTACCCGAAAGGCCAGGAAGTGACGCAGCGTCCTACCCCTGCGGCTCATTGCTCCAGCCTCCTGTCAATCACCAACCACCCAGTTGCGGCTGGCTGGCCGCCCGCCTGCAAGGAGCGCGGGGAGCTGGCTCCCTCGCTGCGGTGCGGGTTCGGGCTGGCAACTGGGCGGGAGAGGGCGGTCTGTTGTTCGGCCGGGGACTACAAACCTGGGATTGAATGCGGAGTGGGTGGGAGAGCGGGGACGGAGTGAGGAAAGGCTGTGTAGCGCTGCGTAAAACAACTGGTTATCGGGGAACATGGGTGGGTCCTCTGGAGGGTTGGCGGGGGCGGTGGCCACTGCTGGGCGGGCGTGGGGGTTTTGATCCTGTGCACTTCGTAGCGATTGTCGAGGTACTCGGCCATTCTCTCATGTAAGCTTCCCCAAGGCAAACGAAGCCAGGCATTAAAACTCAATATTGGTCTGTGACGCACATGTTGCCAAGGGTCGGATTAGGGCGCTTTAATTCTGCTCTCGCTTTAGCTGATGTGCGAATGAACGCAGTTCTCGACCGGTTTACACAATAGCCAGAAGCGTTGTCTCCCTATTCAAAAAGGGAGAAGCAACGTGGCGCCCAGCCTCGAAGGGCTCCGGCTCTCCCTACCTCCCAGCATGTGGCTCGCCAAGCCTCCGAGTTGGCCCAGCGCAGTAGCTGCCGTGAAGCACTGGCAGCTCCGCGCTCAATTAGGTCAACTGGTGGGACTTTATTCTGCAAAACTATTTCTAGAACCTGATTTATTAAGTATAATTCGAAAGTGGGACATAAAGAAGTAGGGGGGAAAGGGGGGGTTATTTTGGGATTGTATGAAATCATCTGTGTGAGACTTTTGAAAATTGTGAAGCACTATAGAATTGAAAGACTCCTTCATTCAATAAAAATGAACCAAAAATAAATATAATCTGAAATTGTTTGCAGGGAAATGAACGTAACAGGGATTCAGAGCTATCACTAGTCGTGATTTAGAGTCATGAATCTGTAATTTCAGTAATCAAGTAAACTGTAAAAGTTGTCGAGTCGTAGTCAAACAGTTTAACCTGAGGTGGCAAAACTGTGGTAACAAAGTTGTGACTTTTACTCAGAAATATGGGAGAAAAATCCCAACCTGACGTAAAAATCAGCACTGTCACAAGACAAAAGACTTTTCCTTATCATCCTTAGAGAAAGACTTACCTCATCTACAAGTGAAATAAGACGATGTTGTAAGCGTCAAAATTTTAATGAAGAAGACGCGCTTTGAGTTTGTACTCTAGATTCCCTGCAGGGTAGTAGTTGTCTTTACAGGAGCATGAATTTGTTCGCATTTCTACGTCAAACCTGTTGAAAGACGCTATGTTGTGCACTAGGTACATATGCTACTCTTGCCTTGTTTTTAAAAGCATCCAACTCAAACTGGGGATTGGGACAAAAGAAAATGAATGTTGCTTATTTTATTATAATAATAATTCAAAGAGAATGCGGTGGTTATACTTGGAATAAAGATAAAATAAGTATTTATGTGTTTTACAAGCTATTCAATTATTTGATAGTTGCTTATTGAAATGAGGAATCAGTCTACTAAACCACCTCAAACACTAATTTTGGTACAAACATAATTTGGCTTGTAATTGCTTATAATTAGTTGCTTTTCAATTACTGTTACGCTTTTTCCCAATGCAATTTAAGTGAATATAAAAGTGCCGAAAATCTTGGCAAGGTAAGTCCTTGTTAATTTGATATAGGATAAATTTTTTAAAAATGGTGTCTACCAACTGGACTGATCCTTTGTAAAATATATTATTTTTCTTAAGGATTATTACTATCTTGAAGCTCAAAGTCTCTTGTACTAAGTTGGTCAGTTAATCTTATTTAAATATTTCACTGAACATAATATGTCCAAAACATATCGGTCACTCCTTTATCATCTGCCCTATTTTTTATCACTGATGATTTTTCCCACTTTACGAGTTTAAAAAAGAAATTCTTATTGAACATTTTTTGCTTCGCACATAAAGGATTGCCTAAAGGACTTAAAGGATTCCCATCCCCTAGACCTTCTTAAGACACCTCTAACTGTACCCCTCACCCCTCATTCTCTTTAGTAATACTTCCTATTGAAATCTTACCCAAATTAAAAAAAATCCTTACTTGACCCCACTTCTGCCTTCACCTAGCACCCAATTGTTCTGCTCTCCTTCAACAGCAAAACTCCCTAAAAGACATGTCTATACTTTTGGTCTTCACCTCCTCATCTCTTCTTCACCCTTGAAATGGATATTTCTCAAGGCCCACATCTTGTCAAAGCCAGTGGTTCAAAGAATGATGTCAGTCCTCATTTAACTGTCTTTCAATAACTGTTGACACAATTAACACCTTCCTTCTTGAAACAATTCTCCAGGCTTTTGTGACACCTCTCTTTTTTGGTTTTCCTTTGACATCTATATATTCTATTCAACACTGCCGTGCCCTTGGCTTCTCCTCTGCCCTCTTCTCCATGTGCACTTTCTCCCTGAGTGACCTACTTCATCCAGTCCATGGCTTTATAACACATCCATATACTAGTGACTTTCAAATCTATATCTCCAACTCAGACATCTCCTTTGAATTCCAGACCTTAGGGACACTTGCCTACCTGACATTTCAGATTGAATGTCTAATAAGTATATTGAAGCTAAAGTGGCTAAGAGAGCTATTCCTTTTCACAGCAAAACTTGCCCCCTGCCCACAAAAACAAAACCAAAAAATCTAGCTGTCCTCAATTCAAGCTCCCTGGCTGACCTTTCTGCTCTGCTCTTGCATCCTTAAGGTCCATCCTTCACATAGCAACTATCTCATTAAATAGCAGTTTCTCAAGCCCAAAGTCATCCTTCATTCCACTCTTTCCTGCACTCCTCCTACCAATCCAATCTATCATTAGCCTTCTTGATGATACTTCTAAAACATTTCAAGGATTTATCCTCTATCTTCATTGCTACCTTAGTTCAGAGCACTAAATTTGTTCCCCTGGACTACTGCAGTAGCTTTCTAAACAATCTCTCTGGAACTTCCCTGGCGGTCCAGTGGTTAAGAATCCGCCTTCTAATGCAGAGGACGAGGGTTCGATCCCCGATGGGAAACAAACATCCCTCCCACACGCCGCGGGGCAACTGCGCCTGTGCACTTTGGAGCCCACGCCGCTGCAACTAGAGAGAAGCCCGCGCAACGCAATGAACGATCCCATGTGCCACAACTAAGACCCAAAACAGCCAAATAAATAAATATTTAAAAAAAAATCTCTGTGCCTTCACTTTGCCCCCTCAGATGACTTACCACTGAGCAGCCAGAGTGATTTTTTTTAAATCCGATTATGACAGTTCTCTTATTTGAATACTTTAAAATTCTCGAACGGTTTTCCATAACATTTAAACTAAAAATTCCCTACCTTAGCCTTGAAACCCCTATGTGATCTGGTCCCAGGCTAATTCTCCAAGCTTATCTCTGCCATTCACTCCCTGTGCCCCAGCCATACCGACCTTTCTCCTTTTAGTTCCTTTTCATTTGTCTGAAATGCTCTTCCTCCTCTTTGTATGGCATGTTCATTCTTGTCACTTAGGTCTTAGCTTAAATGTTGCCTGTTCTGAGAGGTCACCTGTAGTAACAGGGCATAGGCTCAGCACTATAACAAAGAGGTCCCTGAATATAGTAACTCAAAAATATTAAAGTTTATTTCTTTCACATAACAGTCCAGAGGTAGGCCGTTGGTAAAGGGTGAGTGGGCAGCTCTGCTCCATGAAATCATTCAGGGACCCAGGTTCCTTCTAGCCTGTTCTAGATTGTTCAGAAGGTTCAATCTTTGTTTACATGATTGAATCTTGTCCACACCTGTCTACACTTCAGCCTGGAAAAGGGGGAAAAATAGAAAGTGCAGAAAAAACAATTTCCTTATGAAAACAAGATCTGGAAATTGTAACATCAGTCTTGCTCACTTAGTCACATGTTCACACCTAGCTGCAAGGGAGGCTGGGAAATATGGTTGCTACCTGGGTAGCAAGTTGCCTGGTCAAAACTTGGGGAAGGGCTTCCCTTGTGGTGCAGTGGTTGGGGGTCCGCCTGCCGATGCAGGGGGCGTGGGTTCATGCCCTGGTCCGGGAGGGTCCCACGTGCCATGGAGCGGCTGGGCCCATGAGCCATGGCCGCTGGGCCTGCGCGTCCGGAGCCTGTGCTCTGCAGTGGGAGGGGCCGCGGCGGTGAGAGGCCCATGTACCGCAGAAGAAAAAAAAAAAAAAAAAAAACTTTGGGGCTTCTGTTACTAGAAGGAAAGAGGGAGAAAATGGATGCAGGGGACAATCTACAGGCCTGCTACACCTTTTCTTACCACCTAATCTACAGTAGCCAGCTAGTCACTCCCTAACACGCCATTCTGCTTTAATTCTCTGCATAATCCTTATTGTTCTCTTGTATTTACTGTTTGTTGATTGCCAGCTCCCTCTTACCTGCAATTACTTTTTAAGCTCCATAAATCTTGTTTGTCTTTTCTCAATACTGTATAGCATTGCCCTCCAAAAGTATTTGGCATAAGGTTGGTATTAAATCATTATTAATTGAATAAATGAATTTTTATTTTATTTTAAAAAATTTATTTATATGTTTAATTTTTGTTTTCAGCCATGCCACACAGCTTGAGGGCTCTTAGTTCCCTGACCAGGGATTGAACCCAGGCCCCAGCAGTGAAAGTGCTGAGTCCTAACCACTGGACTGCCAGGGAATTCCCATAAATGAATTTTTAAGTGCCTTCTTAATAGACCCTACTCTTTCAAACTAAGCTTATCTTCCAACGTTCCCTCAAAGCCCCCTCCAATCCCTGCACTATCAAAACTCATTAAATTTTAAATTTCTAATTCTACAATCTCACATAACATTCTCTATGACAATACTCCAGTACACACTGACTATATTAGTTATCTATTGCTGCATAACAACTTACACAAACTTAGTGGCTTAAAACAACACACATTATCTCGTTATTTGTGGGGGTCAGGAGTTTGCACATGGCTTAGCTGGTCTTCTGCGTCACGGTATCTCACAAGTCTGCAATCAAGGTATTGGTCCATGCTGCAGTCTCATCTCAAGTTCTAATAGGAAAGGATCTGCTTCCAAGCTCACATAGTTGTTAGCAGAATTCAGTTCCTTACAAGCTGTTGGACTGAGGACCTCAGTACCTTGCCATGTGGGCCTCTCCATAGATCAGCTCACAACATAACAGCTTGCTTCATCAAAGCCAGAAACAGAGTCTGCTAGTAAGACAAAAGTTACAGTCTAACATAACATAATCACACAAATGGCATCCTATCACCTTTGCCATATTCTGTTGGTTAAGGAGGTTAGAAGAAAGTAACAAGTTCGGCCCACACTGAAGGGAGTGGATTCCACAAGGGCATGAGTACCATGAGTTGGACATCATTGAAGGCCCGTTTAGAACCTGTCCATCAACTCTCTACCCTCTGAGAACTACAAAAGCATTTGTAATTGAGACCACATATATTGATAATTTACCACTTAATAGCTTCACTGTTGGTTTAATCTGCCAGCTACATTGGCATATCCAATTTTTTAAATTCTAATAATCCTAATCTCAAAACAAGGCACATATGCATGTATATGTTTCATATACTTTGGGTTCAATTTAAAGTGACTGTTGGTGTGCTGGAGCTCACTTCCTCTTGTTTGCAAGAGCCCTTTGTTAACTTCAGAACTTTTAGGAGCCAGTTGACATCACATAGGTAGCTTGACATTAGCCATGCTGGGAGTAGTCACTTCAAGGAAACTGGTAAACTCTACAAGCAGGGCTCTCCATATCCTCCAAGAGACAGTTGTTAAACATTTACCAGTATACCACTGGTTGTCACAAATCTGTCACTTTGATGGTGTTGAAAACATGGTTTTCTCTAATGTAAATGTGAGTTCTACCACCCATGGCTGTTGTGGGGCTTCACTGGCATTACAAGTAATAAAACTGATTTGGCAACTGTAGATAAGGTATGGTATTATTACTACAAAATACAGAAGCAAAAGTACCGAAGAAAGGAACAATATTGCAATGCCTGAGATGTTTTACATTAAATCGTGAAACAAAAGTGCCCAGATATAATCTGTCCCAAAAGCTATTTGACTTCTTGGGTGTGACTAACATGGATAAGAGGAGATATGCCAAAAATCGAAAAGCAGTTTTGTTTGGAATGACTCCCCTTTATCTTCTGTATTGTATTCAACTTATCAGACACAGGGGAGAGACAGGTAACAGAAGAAAGTGAAACTACTAAGAGAGAATAAGAAATTCAGAATATAACAAATTTAGTGATGATGGTGTTTCCTAAACCGAATTAAATATTTAACAGTAGATGTAAAGTTAAAAATAAGAAAAGATACACGATGACCTTAATGGAAAAGGACAAAGTCATTTATAAACAGTGTAGTTGACCAGTGTCCTGGCAAAATATGTTAACATAAGTTTCTTAGTCACTTCCATCAGTAATTAAATATTCAGTAAGCAAAGAATTTGTAATGTGCTGTTTGCAAATTTCATGTGGTTCATGAACACTTTCATTGTTTCAGGTTTTATTGAGCAGGTAGCCTCTTTGAAGGTTTTTAAATTTATTTTTCCTTTTGAGATTTTTTTTTTTAATTGTTTTTGAGCTCCACTCTTCTATCTTCTTTTTCTGTCATGATCTCAACTTGTACTCATTCTGTCATCCAAAGGATTAAAAAAGTGATTGTTTTGAATGTGTATAAAATATAAATTAAAGTAAATGTAAAAAAAATCACAAATTAAAATTATTTTCAGATACCTCAAAAAGCTATTTTCCTACCAAATGTATAATTACCCATTAAAATTAAAAACAATAAATATATGAATGTTATTTAATATTAACAACTCAAATTCACAATTATAAAGATTTTAAATTTAATTTTTGAAAATTTAATGAAATCTTATTACATATTTTTATGAAAATCAAACTATCTGCAATTCTAGTATAACACGTCCATTTTGCTAATGTAGAGTTTGTATCACACTTCATGTATGCTATGTCTACACCTACATACACACAATTTGAAGAATAATATAAAAGTGTTCAGTATTGTAAAATGTTCCTCAGCCACTATGTTCAACCGTTTGACATTTTACCTTAATTTGTGAGTATCTCTGGTGTCCTGAGAGAAGTGAGAAAATGGATACTTGGCACTAGGGAAGATACTTCATTAGGCCAAAAGCTATTGCATTCACAATGAGAGGAAGAATTTGACAAGTTAATTATTTTGTCTTTTCTCTTATCTGTCTCTGCTACTCAAATCCTCCCCACATTCCAAAGCAAGTTCTTTCTCCTATGTCAACCGCACCATAAACCATATTCCATGGTATTTGTATTCTGTTGCCTTTTGTATTGTAGACATAGGGCAAAAGATGTGGAGAATTATTTCCTTGGGGACTAAATGGTGTTATTTCCAGGAATGTATGTTTATGAGTCACAATTGTACCAGCAATATGCACTGGATTCCAAGTATCAGAGGTGCCTGCGTGTTATTTAATAAGTTCATTTTAGGGGGCTTCCCTGGTGGCGCAGTGGTTGAGAGTCCGCCTGACGATGCAGGGGACACAGGTTCGTGCCCCGGTCCGGGAAGATCCCACATGCCGCGGAGCGGCTGGGCCCGTGAGCCATGGCCGCTGAGCCTGCGCGTCCGGAGCCTGGGCTCCGCAACGGGAGAGGCCACAACAGTGAGAGGCCCGCGTACTGCAAAAAAAACCCCTGTCAGATTGAAATTTAAAAGTGCGCATTTTCTAAGGACAAATATTTAGAGAAATTTAGTTATTGTGTCTATTGCTTATGGTAAATTTTTAATTCAAGTACTACAGGAAGTAAGTTCTTTTGAGTATTTAATTTATAAATCTTAGAGAAAATTAGCCCTATTCTCCCCCTCCCCCCAGTGCTAATGTTTAATATCAGAAACCAGAATCAAGTTTATATCCCAGAGTTTGGAGGCTTCTACTCTGTAGACACTGAGTAGCTCCAAATGAAAGAGCTCTATCTACATACTGATATTTGAGGCTCATTTCAATTTTTAAAAATGCAACCTGGTCTTCCTATGGTGAGGTCCAGAATCCAGCAGCTTACAATCTGTTCTGTTGTGCTTCACGCTTAAATACTAATAGCCAAGTATCAGATTGAAGGAGGCCTTCAGTGTTTGAAGAGAGATCAAAGTAAATAGGAAAAAAAGGAAGCCAGAAAAAAACAAATAATAATAGGAAGTAGAAGTAAACTTCTAAGAAAAAAAAACCATAATTATTCTCCATAGGGATAAGAGAAGAGAGTCTATCCATAAAAACTAAACAAAACAAACAAAATTAGAATACTACATAAAATATATAAACAAGAAATGTTCAAAGAACGAGTATTTGGAAATTAAAAATAGGATAGCTGAGAATGATTCTTTTTAAAAAAGGTGGCAGATAAATTTAAAGAAATCTCTGAGAAAGCAGGGTAATCCAGAGATGAAAGATAGAAAAGATAGGAAAATTAGTTGATCAGTCCAAGAGTCCCCACACCCAAATAATAAGAGAAAGAAAGAAGAGAGAGGAGGTGATTATCAAAAAAATAATATAGTAAAAAATGTCAGAACAGAAGGATATTGATTGAAAGGACTCACCCAGAACCCCACACAGTGAAAGAAAGAAAGAAAAAGACCCAAAGCAAGGCATATAACTGTGAAATTTCAGAACACATTGGGTAAAGATTTTGAAAGCTTCCAAGGTGGGGAAAAAAAAATGGTCAGAATCAAAGGATAAAGAATCAGAGAGCACTGGACTTTTCAGTAGCAACACTGGAAGCTTAAAGACAAGGGAGCAATATCTTCAAAATTTTGAGGAAAAAAGTATTTTTACCTGAGAACTCTATACCTAGGCTTTCTTTCTTTCTTTCTTTCTCAATTATTTATTTTTTTGTTGAGGTATAATTGACATATAACATTATATTAGTTTCAGGTGTACAGTATAATGATTCGATATTTGTATACATTGCAAAATGACCACCACAATAAGTACAGTTACCATCTGCTAACATAAATAGTTACAAAAATTTTTTTCTTTTTCTTTTTCTTGTGATCAGGACTTTTAAGATCTACTCTCTTAGCAACTTTCAAATATGGAATACAGTGTTATTAACTACAGTCACCATGCTGTACATTAGTACCTTGGTTTCTGGATAGGCACTGTGCTAAACTGAATGTATCATGTTTTATGCAAAGCACTAGCAAATTGTCACTACAACTTATTATAACCTATTAACAATTAATAAAAGGAAGTGATCCCTCAAACTATTAAAAATCAGAAGTAAAATGTGATTTTTCTGTTTTCATCACACATAGAATGGTATTACAATTAGGGCAATGGAACCAAAATATTAAAGAATTAAGTTCTCGTTCATGGCTTATTCTCTTGTAATCTTCTTGTTTGAGAAAGTTAATTAAAGGAATAATTGGAACAATAAACTATCAGTATCAATATGTTATCTCTCTGAGGATGTCTTTTTAAAAATTTTATTTATTTATTTATTCTTGGCTGTGTTGGGTCTTAATTGCAGCACATGGGATCTTTCCTTGTGGTGTGTGGGTTTCTCCCTAGTTGTGGTGAACAGGTTCCAGAGCGCATGGGCTCTGTAGTTTGTGGCATGTGGGCTCTCTAGTTGAGGCACACAGGCTCTCTAGTTGTGGCGCATAGGCTCAGTAGTTGCAGTGCCCTGGCTTAGTTCCCCCGCAGTATGTGGGACCTTAGTTCCCCCACCAGGGATCAAACCGGCGTCCTCTGCATTGCAAGATGGATTCTTAACCACTGGACCACAAGGGAGATGCGAGTCTCTTAGGATATCTTTATTTGGAGCTTTAGAACAAAAACTATTCTGGCATCTGGAAACAGGTTTTAGTTGGTTACTCAAAGCTTCCTCTCAACCTGGACACTAGAAAATTACTTGGGAAACCAGGAGCCTTAGTATACCCCTCTCCCTTTTTTTTTGGCCGCTTAGCGCTGGCATGTGGGATCTTATTTCCCCAACCAGGGGTCAAACCCATGCCCCCTGAAGTGGAAGTGCGGAATCTTAACCACTGGACCGCCGGAGAAGTCCGTCCTCTACCATTTTTAATAGACTAAGGTATACCTGCCACATACCAAAACCCTGCCTTTTTTTGAAATAAGGAGAATATGCTGATATTCTCTAAGGAGAATATGCTTCTGTCTTCCATAGCCTGAACTTCCAACAAAAAAGAAAGCAAGAAAAGTAAGAAGAAGGAAGGAAGGAGGAAAGGAAGAGTGGGAAGAAGTGGGGGAGGGAGGGAGAAACCAACTGAGAAAGTCCAACTTCAACATATCCTGTATCTGGGAACTTGAGACTGTAATTGTTTCATTCCCACCTGCATGCCCTTCTCAAGAGAATCTGCCCCACCCACAGTTCCTGGTAGCGGCAGCCCTACTGGCATTAGACTTTGTCTCCAGACCCACAGCTGATTGGACCAAGGGAGAAACCTAGCCCAATCAGATTCTTCTGTTTGATTATTTAACCAGAGACCTAGATACTGAGTCAGTAACTCCATAGAGGCTGTAGAGCTGTAAGGTCAGGTAGACTCCGGACAGGCGCCATTTTTTGCTGTATGCGTACAAATAAACAGAGAAAACCGTTCTTCAGAAATAAACCATAACCTAGATGTGCTAAAGGAAGCAGAAATCATACAGCCCTAGTGAAAGATTGAGAGAACAGTGGTCTGATAGCTTTGATGATTCCTATACTTGTATTTGGGATCCACGAGATTTCCCTATGGATTTCTAAGCTCATGCTTTTTACTTGAGTTAATTTGGATAGCTTCATTTTGCTTATAACCAAAGAATCCTTGACTCACAGTTTTTTTAAGTGCATTTTTGCGGGACTTCCCTGATGGTGCAGTGGATAAGA
Organism: Kogia breviceps; assembly: GCF_026419965.1. Lineage (NCBI taxonomy): Eukaryota > Metazoa > Chordata > Mammalia > Artiodactyla > Physeteridae > Kogia > Kogia breviceps. The sequence goes on along the minus strand of NC_081322.1, from coordinate 42,387,102 downwards.
CTCTGTACTCCCAATGCAGGGGGCCCGCGTTCAGTACTTAGTCAGAGAACTAGATCCCACATGCATGCCACAACAAAGAGTTCGAATGCCACAACTAAGGAGTCCTGGAGCCACAACTAAGGAGCCCGCCTGCCGCAACTAAAACCCTGTGCAACCAAATAAATAAATATATGAAAAGTAAAGTGCATTTTTGGAACCCCACACTTCTACATTTTCATACCTCTCTTGTAATATATTTTATGTTGTTGGGGGCAGGGAAATATCGGAGAGGAGAAGACATTTCCTTTGCAATGTCCTACAGAAGAGATGCCTGGATCCTTCTAGTCACAGGGATTCATAGGTGCTTAAAGGATCACCTTCTTCGAGACTCAGCCTGCTCTTCAGTAGTTCTGGTAGATGCTAGAAGAAACCAGATGATCAGCCACCGGATTAATAATCCTTATAATTTGATGCCATTTATTAATTTATAATTATGTTAAACTGTAATTTATAAGTAAATCTTATAATAAAGTTATTAAATTTATTATGGTTTGTAAAATAAAGCTATTAAATCTTAGTTGCAGGTTCCTACCATCAGTTTTTCTATAGATTTAATACATATAGTTATAGTATTTTAAGTATACATGAACATTTTTAGAAATTTTTCATTATTTCCTTGATCTCGGGATTCTTAAAAATCTGAAAAAAAAAGGAATTTTGCAAAAACCAAAATGAATTTGATTAAACTATCAACCAAGATAGATTTTATCTGCTAGAGAGAGCAGATTCTAAAACAATGGAGAAAGTTATTGTTTAAAATTATAACCTTAAGACACTCAGTAAATTAAAGTCTAAAAACTCTCCTTTATACATTGACATAATTAATGGAACTGACAATGCTTTGCTGGACAAAAATACTCCCAGCTCCTCACCACCAGATGTTTAAAACACTGCTCCACATCAGTCAAGATAGTTACTTTTTAAAAAACATATTTATTTATTTGGCTGTGCTGGGTCTTAGTTGTGGCATGTGGGATCTTTTAGTTGCGGCATGCCAATGCTTAGTTGCAGCATGTGGGATCTAGTTCCCTGACCAGGGATCAAACCTGGGCCCCCCGCATTGGGAATGCAGAGTGTTAGCCACTAGACCACCAGGGAATTCCCTTTTTTGTTGTTTTAAAAAATGTAAAATTACATTTTGTTGGGGGGAATTCCTGGCAGTCCAGGGGTTAGGACTCGGCTCTTTCACTGCCAAGGGCATGGGTTTGACTCCTGGTCAGGGAACTAAGATCCCGCAAGCCGCACGGTGTAGCCAAAAAATTAAAAAATAAAATCACATTTGGGGATGCAGTTTTCTTCTTGGTTCCTTGTTGAAACTTTATTTTAACAAACTATGTGGTATTGGTATCTCTCTTTGAGAAAGCCTCTGCTGAGAAATTATCAATTTTCAGCATTGTATTCAGAGAACATTCTCTGATATTCATGAACAAACCTAACCTTCATAATTTTTACAGAACCAGTTTGGTATTACTCATTCAAAATCCACAACTGTAGTTTTCAACTTAGCAAAACTTTGTTTTGTCTCCTGTGTGCTTCGTACTATGTGAAAACATAAGATTAGGACCCTTCAAAGGAGTATACATAAAATGCATGAAACTAGGAATTTATACATTTCAGTATAAACTCAACTAATGAATTTTATTCCACAGAGTGTAAGAATTACAAAAATTTGAAGTAGGGGAGATGCCACTGTTATGAGTAGTAAAGTGTGTAAAGTATGTATGGGTAAACATCACATAATTATGTATACTTTTGTACGAGGTCATATCACAAAGTATGCACTTTTAAAGCAGCTTCCTCTTTAAATGACTTTCAAATTCTGATATAATAAAAACCATATGTTTATTTATAAGTTGGTCACACTATTTACAATCATTAAATTCTTATGACAGTAGGGAAGACCAAAAATGAAAATCATCATAATTTTGGATGAAAGGAAATAAGTTATTTTTATCCTTAGTTAATTAAAAATTAGAATATTTTACATGTTTAACTATATATGACAATTCTTATCTACTCTGAATAGTGAAGTCACAATACTATTTATTTAGTTTCATACCTAAAGGAAATGTGAAAATTTCCCATTCACCTTGATATTTCTACAACCTACTTTATATCTAGCATTATTTTCACTTAACCTTAAAAAGAGTATAAGTGGGACTTCCCTAGTGGTGCAATGTTTAAGAACCCACCCGCCAATGCAGGGGACACGAGTTCAAGTCCTGGTCCAGGAAGATCCCACATGCCGTGGAGCAGCTAAGCCTGTGTGCCACAACTACTGAGCCTGCGCTCTTGAGCCCATGAGCCACAACTACCGAAGCCCACGCACCTAGAGCATGTGCTCCACAATGAGAGAAGCCACGACAATGAGAAGCCCGTGCACTGCAACAAAGAGTAGCCCCCACTCACCACAACTAGAGAAAGCCCGCGCGCAGCAAGAAAGACCCAACACAGCCAAAAATAAATAAATAAATAAAGGATATAAGCTTTTCCTAGGAAAAACAATATTTAAGGAGGTAATCGCTTCAGTTCATCTAATTTTTTATTTTTATTTTATTTATTTATTTATTTTCCTTGTGGTGCACGGGCCTCTCACTGTTGTGGCCTCTCTTGTTGCAGAGCACAGGCTCCGGACGCGCAGGCTCAGCGGCCATGGCTCACGGGCCTAGCCACTCCGCAGCATGTGGGATCTTCCCGGACCGGGGCACGAACCCGTGTCCCGTGCATCGGCAGGCGGACTCTCAACCACTGCGCCACCAGGGAAGCCCCTATTTTTTAATTTTTTGGCCATGCCATGTGGATCTTAGTTCCCCAACCAAGGATGGAACCCTCTCCCCTTGCACTGGAAGGGCAGTCTTAACCACTGGACTGCCAGCAGAGTCCCGAATTTATCTAATTTTAAAAATTTAAGTATAGTTGATTCACAATATTATATTATTTTTAGGGTACAACATAGTGATTCAATATTCAATTTACCTAATTATTACTTTAAATTTCCATTGGATTTTTTCTTTTTTTTTTTTTTTTTTTTTTGGTGGTACGTGGGCCTCTCACTGTTGTGGCTTCTCCCGTTGCAGAGCACAGGCTCCGGATGTGCAGGCACAGCGGCCATGGCTCACGGGCCTAGCCACTCCTCAGCATGTGGGATCTTCCCGGACCGCAGCACGAACCCGTGTCCCCTGCATCAGCAGGCAGACTCTCAAACACTGAGCCACCAGGGAAGCCCTCCACTGGATATTTTAAAGCTTAATTTTTTTTAAAGAAAGCAGTTATGTGAACAAAGTGCTGCAGTTATTCTATTCTTTCTATTCTATTCTATTCTATTCTATTTTTTGGAGCAGAGGAAGTTTTATTGCAGGGCCAAGCAAGGAGAATAGGTATTTCATGCTCAAAACCCCCAAACTCTCTTGCAGTAAATTTAGCCTAGCTTTGTCCAAATAGGTGGGTGTTGATGTACGGTTGACTCTTGAGCAGTCGGCCCTCCATATCTGCAGTTCTGCATCCACAGATTCAGTCAACTGCAGATCACATAGTACTGAAGTGTGTACTTAGTTAAAAAAGTCTGTGTATAAGTGGACCCGTGCAGTTCAAACCTGTGTTGTTCAAGGGTCAACTGTATATAGTTTATCCACTCAGAATTCTAATTACACTCAAGGAATATTTACCTTATCCACTCAGATTTATACTTCTGTCTAAGGAGTTACATGAAAAGGAGTGATTCCTTTCTCCTTTGTACTCATTTATTTTCCTACATAAAAGTTAGTTGTCACTCAGCTACATGTAAAAGGATGAAATTAGAACACTCCCTAACACCATACACAAAAGTAAACTCAAAATGGATTTGAGACCTAAGTGTAAGACCAGACACTATAAAACTCTTCGAGGAAAACATAGGAAGAACACTCTTGAACATAAATCACAGCAAGATCTTTTTTGATCCACCTCCTAGAGTAATGGAAATAAAACCAAAAATAAACAAATGGGACCTAATGAAACTTCAAAGCTTTTGCACAGTAAAGGAAACCATAAACAAGATGAAAAGACAACCCTCAGAATGGGAGAAAATATTTGCAAACGAATCAACGGACAAATGATTAATCTCCAAAATATATAAACAGCTCATGCAGCTCAAAATTAAAGAAACAAACAACCCAATCCAAAAATGGGCAGAAGACCTAAATAGACATTTCTCCAAAGAAGACATACAGATGGCCAAGAAGCACATGAAAAGCTGCTCAACATCACTAATTATTAGAGAAATACAAATCAAAACTACAATGAGATATCATCTCACACCAGTTAAAATGGGCATCATCAGAAAATCTACAAACAACAAATGCTGGAGAGGGTGTGGAGAAAAGGGAACCCTCCTGCACTGTTAGTGGGAATGTAAATTGATAGAGCCACTATGGAGAACAGTATGGAGGTTCCTTAAAAAACTAAAGATAGAATTACCATATGATCCAGCAATCCTACTACTGGGCATATACCCAGAGAAAACCGTAATTCAAAAAGACACATGCACCCCAATGTTCATTGCAGCACCATTTACAATAGCCAGGTCATGGAAGCAACCTAAATGCCCATCGACAGACAAATGGATAAAGAAGTTGTGGTACGTATATACAATGGAATATTACTCAGCCATAAAAAGGAACAAAATTGGGTCATTTGTTGAGACATGGATGGATCTAGCTACTGTCATACAGAGTGAAGTAAGTGAGAAAGAGAAAAACAAATATCGTATATTAACTCATATATGTGGAACCTAGAAAAATGGTACAGATGAACCGGTTTGCAGGGCAGAAGTTGAGACACAGATGTAGAGAACAAACATATGGACACCAAGGGGGGAAAGCCACAGGGTGTGTGTGTATGGTGGTGTGCTGAATTGGGCAATTGGGATTGACATGTATACACTGATGTGTATAAAATTGATGACTAATAAGAACCTGCTGTATAAAAAATAAAATAAAATTCAAAAATTGAAACAAACAAACAAACAACAAAAAAATTAGTTGTAACTTATTTCAATTCAAGTCCCCAGTGTGAAGCAGGGTATTGCTTAACTCAACAGGGCTGTAACCTGAAGTGTGAGAAGGGGAGTGTCAGCGTTTCCCAACAGCAACGTCTTTAGCAATTAAGGCGTGGCACCACCAGTAGTAAATAACCCAATTCCAGTCAAACATGTTCCTGCTGCTCATCTTCCACTGTGCAGTAAACTCTCTAATATATATGTTCTAATCCTTAAATAAAGGGAAAAAGCTAGAGAGAAAAAAGAAAAAACACCATCCAAAAACCAAAAGTCATCTATATCAGTCATTGGATTTTCCTTCATCCCTGCCAAGTTCCACAGCCTCCGAGCAGGTTTCCCAACAGGAGATGAGAGAGGGGCAGGGAAATATTGCTAAGTAACACACGGGGTACAGATCTGTAGTGGGCCTATCAGATGACACAAACTTGAGCCTTCTGTTGGTTCACAATCTTTCCACAATATAATAAAAGAGCTGCAATATTATATAGATACAGAGAGGCAAAATAGAGAATTCCTAACCTCAATTGTTAGTTCTAAAAGATCAGGTAGTTTAAGAATGATATGGTTACTTATACCTTTGAATTTTTCTTGTTAGTCTTATTTTTCCCCGGACACTTTTAGGGTTAGGTATTATCTTTCTGTATTCACGAACTCATGAATTAGTTCAATCATTTATTCATTCAACAACTATCCATCGAGTACCTATTACAGCAATTTTACATCTTAAGTACTAAAACTGAGACTCATATATTGATATCATGAGATTTCCATCAGAAGTTTGTTATCAAAATGAAAAAGCATAAAGATCAAAATCAGCAATTCCTTGAAATATTTATTATCATTGCAATAATATTTATTATTTATTTTTAAGATAAGGCTAGAATATATGCTTTTATTTGATATGGCTATGGGTTACAAAACAGATATTTCCCAATTATTATGGAAGGTGGAGAGGAAATCCAAACATCAATAGCTACATAATACACATTGGAAAATATATTGTTACAGAAGAATTTACCAGAGTTCCCTTTTTTTTTTTTTTTTTTTTGTGGTACGCGGGCCTCTCACCGCCGCGGCCCCTCCCGCTGAGGAGCACAGGCTCCAGACGCACAGGCCCAGCGGCCACGGCCCACGGGCCCAGCCGCTCCGCGGCACGCGGTTTCCTCCCGGACCGGGGCACGAACCCGCATCCCCCGCATCGGCAGGCGGACTCCCAACCACTGCGCCACCAGGGAAGCCCCAGAGTTCCCTTTTAAACAATAAACTCTTGGTTTGACTTTAATCCAGTTTACACACATTTTAAAATAAAAGCATATTATTGTCTAAAGTGACCTGTGCTTGTTATTTACTTTTGCATATTCATCCCCTATTCTATGTCTAGGATAACTTCCCTTTTTTTTCTGGCATACTTAATATGCCTAATATATATAAACACTGCTAATATTGAGCACCTAATTTATACAAATTGGAGAGATGTTAATTCTGTATGGTTCATCTCCTTTACATTCTAAGTAGATACTGTCATTATCGCCACTTTACAGATAGTAAAACTAAGATTAAGTAAGCTGCCCAAAGTCATATAGCTTGAACTACAGAATCAAATCTGAGCAGTCTGTCTCCAGAACCCTCCCCATTAATCACTATGCTATACAACTCCCCATGAGCTTCATTGCATTTCCTGATCAAAATTTCATATGGTAGGGACTTCCCTGGTGGCGCAGTGGTTAAGAATCCACCTGCCAATGCAGGGTACATGGATTTGATCCCTGGCCCGGGAAGTACCCACATGCCACGGAGCAACTAAGCCTGTGCTCCACAACTACTGAGCCTGCGCTCTAGAGCCTGCGCACCACAGCTACTGAAGCCCAAGTGCACCCTAGACCCCACGCGCTGCAACTACTGAAGCCCGCACGCTCTAGGGCCCGTGCTTTACAACAAGAGAAGCCACTGCAGTGAGAAGCCCTGCACCGTAACAAAGAGGGGGCTCGCTGCAACTAGAGAAAGCCCGCGTGCAGCAACGAAGACCCAATGCAGCTAAAAAAGAAAAAAAATTTTCATATGGTACATCAAGATGTTTCTAACACTTAAAAGTGTTGAACTAGGGCTTCCCTGGTGGCACAGTGGTTGAGAGTCTGCCTGCCAATGCAGGGGACGTGGGTTCGTGCCCTGGTCTGGGAGGATCCCATATGCCGCGGAGCGGCTGGGCCTGTGAGCGCCGCTGAGCCTGTGCGTCCGGAGCCTGTGCTCCGCAACGGGAGAGGCCACAACAGTGAGAGGCCTGCGTACCGCAAAAAAAAAAAAAAAAAAAAAAAAAAAAAAGTGTTGAACTAGAGACCTATAGCTTAGTAAATGTAGTTTGACTTCTCATTTATTGAGAATAAAATCTACCTGTATCCACAATGTGTTAATCACAGAAAAGTGCTTAAAAATATCAGCCTAGGGCTTCCCTGGTGGCGCAGTGGTTGAGAGTCCGCCTGCCGATGCAGGGGACACGGGTTCGTGCCCCGGTCCGGGAAGATCCCACATGCTGCGGAGCAGCTAGGCCCGTGAGCCATGGCTGCTGAGCCTGCGCGTCCGGAGCCTGTGCTCCGCAACGGGAGAGGCCACAACAGTGAGAGGCCCGCGTACCGCAAAAAAAAAAAAAAAAAGCAGCCTAAAACCTTTTCTCTTATAGCATTTAGAAACAAAGCACCAAATTTTATAAAAATAAACTACATTGCTTTTTAAGGGCAAAATTCATATATCAGGACATAAAAGCAAGTTTGTTTGTTTGTATTTATTTGCCCTTGAAGCTATAACATGAAGTTTAATTTCAGCCTACATTTTATATACATTTTGTCTTTTTAAAAAGATTTCTAAAAATTTATTTTATTTATTTATTTTTGGCTACATTGGGTCTTTTTTGCTGCACGTGGGCTTTCTCTGGTTGCAGTGGGTGGGCGGGGGCTACTCTCTACTACACTCTGGGTAATTTCTTTAGATCTATTTTCCAGTGTACTAATTCTCTTTTCAGCTACATTTCTAATGATGTTTAACCTGTTCATTAGCATTTTCACTTCAACAATTATATATTTTATTTCTAGAGGTCTTATTTGGTTCCTTTGCAAATTGACTGGTCATTTTTTAACAACCTCTTGTTTCTTACTCAAATTTTCAACCTTATCTTTTATTTCTTTAAAGATGTTAAACATTTATTTTACATTCTGTAACAATTCTAATATCTGAAGCTTTTCTGAAATTGCTTCTAATTCATCATATCTTTTTTTCTTGTGTGTTTTATAAATTGACTAAAAGCTCATGGTTCCTTTACATTATCTGTGGGAAATGTTTGAGGCCTGAGTTGAAGGGTGTTCTCTAGAGAGGATTTTCTTTTGCTTATACTAGCTGTCTATGGATACTACCAACCTAGGACCAATTTAAAATAAAATTTCAGGGCTTCCGTGGTGGCGCAGTGGTTGAGAGTCCACCTGCCAATGCAGGGGACACGGTTCGTGCCCCAGTCCGGGAAGATCCCACATGCCGCGGAGCGGCTGGGCCCGTGAGCCATGGCTGCTGAGCCTGCGCATCTGGAGCCTGTGGTCCGCAACGGGAGAGGCCACAACAGTGAGAGGCTCGCATACCGCAAAAAAAAAAAAAAAAAAAAAAAAAAAAAAAAAAAAAATTCAGCATAAAGTGTTTGGGGCTGCCTAGACATTAAGAACTGTGAAAGGTCTGAGATTTTACCTGCCACAGTTAGCCTGCCATAGTTGCATGGATTTTAGCAGAAGACATGCTACTCTTGTGACAGAGACTAAGGACAGGTTATTACTCAAACCAATAACAGAGTGTCAGCATTTGTGTTGGTTCCCCAAGTCCCAATTCCCACAGGGCACACAAAGCGGGCTAGGTGACATCTATACATGCAGTAGGTCTCACTACAGGAAAGGAACACAGAACTTATAGAACATGGATATTTTATAATTGTAAGTAAGCATGCCTGCCTTTTTTCCCAGAGGTAGACATTATGGCTATCTTCCAAGGTTGTAAGCAAATCTGTCTCAAGAGGGAGGTGCTGTCATTATCCTCCAAGACTGCTCACTATATAAACTGTTGAAAAGACAGTCAGTACCTCTGCTCCCAAGATGTGCAGAAACTTGACAGAGTCATGAAGAATGATCTCCTAACAAGAGGTAGTTTGAATTGGGCCACAAATCTTTGCTTGTATTTGCAAATTATTTGGGTAGCTTTTCCTTCCCTTCTATCTAGAGCCAAGGTCAAGACAGGTAAAGTGTCCTAGTTTGTTTGTGAGGATCTCCTATTAGACTCCCTACCTTGGCTGGGGTCTTGGCCTTGTTTCCATTCCCATATCCTTCATGACCATTAGAACTCTAGTTCAAGGTCACCAGAATTTAGAAGATACCCTCCACCCCCCATAAAATCTTCCTTTTTTGTGCTTGTTTTCCTCTCCAAATTCCTGCTTTCACTTGGCTTTTGGCCTCTGAGTGTTCCTTAACTTTTTGCTAGCTCAGTAATGTATTTGAACAGATGTTTCTCATGTTCTATGCAGGCTTGTGTGTGTGTGTGTGTGTGTGTGTGAGAGAGAGAGAGAGAGAGAGAGAGAGAGAGAGAGAGAGAGAGAGAGAGGGTTATTCTGTGACTCTAATCTCCCATACTGCTAAGGTGGCTGAAATGGAGGGAAGATAATAAAGATTGGAGCTTAGGGTATCATGAGTCATCTGTATGAAGGCTGGATTCATCCAGAAATCTGGCAGGCTTGGAAAAGAATATACTTAACCAACATGATTAGGAAATGAGGTGTTTTTAGTTGACTAGATTTTATCTGTTATCCTCTAGTTATCTGAAGAATTGTCTGCTTTGGGAGTAATACCACCCCACATAAGGCTGTTATACACAGGAAGCAAAGCCTCAGGATTCTCTAAGTTGTATATAGTCATTGCACACAGTTGTGAAACTGGAGGGAAAGGGGCAGGGCACTACCCTTAAAAGAATGACACAGCCATTGAGGATAAGACGTAAACTGTTAGAACTGATTTGGCCCAAGATGGCGGAAGATTTGACTTTCAGTAGAACTTGAGCCTCATTATATGCTCATTGTAATACATTAGCATGCTAAATGACACACCCACAGGTACCATGACAGTTACAAGGCCAACCATAAAAGGCCAAAAAGTGGGCGGTGGCCCAATACCTGGAAATCTCTGTGCCTTCTCCAAAATAGTTGGAATAATCCTCCCACTTGTTAGCCTATGAAATTACCCAGCCCATAAAAATGGCCCACACTCTGTCTATGGAGTGTGTATCTCCCTGAATAAACCTGCTTTCCCACTTAGTTCTCAGAGCAGAGTCCCCTTGCCTGCCTGCTTGTATCCCTCACAAGTGTCCTATATTAATAAATCTACTTGCCTATCACTTTGCCTCTCACTGAATTCCTTCTGTGCTGAGAAAAAAAGAACCTGAGCTTCAGGACTTCCCTGGTGGCGCAGTGGTTAAGAATTCGCCTGCCAGTGCAGGTGACATGGGTTCGAGCCCTGGTCCTGGAAGATCGCACATGCCGTGGAGCAACTAAGCCCGTGCGCCACAACTACTGAGCCTGCGCTCTACAGCCCGTGAGCCACAACTACTGAGCCCACGTGCCACAACTGCTGAAGCCTGCGTGCCTAGAGCCCATGCTCCGCAACGAGAAGCCACTGTAATGAGAAGCACGTGCACCCCAACAAAGGGTAGCCCATGCTTGCTACAACTAGAGAACTCCTGCACGCAGCAACAAAGACCCAATGCAGCCTATATATATATATATATATATATATATATATATATATATATATATATATATATATATAAAAATTAAAAAAAAAAAAGAACCTGAGTTTCAGTAAGTCCGGACACCACGTGAGTGATTTTAATTAAAAGACGTGGGTTTGAGTCCCAGCCCGTGGGCTCAAGTCCCAATCTGACTTTCGGCTATGTTCGAATCCCATGTGAGGTGTGATTGGGTTTGAGTCCCATTGTGAGACTAGGTGTGAGGTTTCACCTGCAGTTGTTGATTATTTTGTTGGAAATTTTAGAAATGCTGCATCTGTTCAATTTCATACCTTTGACATAGTAACTACGTAGATCACCGTGGTGTTAACACACTCTGAAAATTTGCTACTCAGTGTGGCCCAGGATCAGCAGCATCAGCATCAGCACCAACTGCGTGCAGTTAGAAATGCAGATGCTCAGGCCCTTCCCCAGCCCTACTGAATCAGAATCTGCATTTTAACCAGATCCTCAGGTGGTTCATCTGTACATTAATGTTTGAGAAGTACTGCCCCAGAAAAATGCTTTTAAGGTGCAGTTGCTGATGACTCTAGCAGTAATAAAATTCGGAGGTGGTTATAATACAATGGAGAAAGCATGATTTAAAGAATCAGAATTTGAGGTCCACTCCTAAATAACAGTGTGACAGCAAATCACTTAACATATCGAAATGTAGGATCTTGTTTCACAAGATTGTTAAACGGATAAAAAGATAATGTATGCTAAAAAGTGCCTATGACAGTGCCTATAACATGGTAGGTATGCAGTAATGCTACTTTATTTACTTTCCTTTTTCATATCTTGCCTGGAAAGAATAAAATAACTTTTGCCTGTATCACTCAAGTGTGTAGGAGACACCATTTTTATAAATCCATGAGAAATGATAGGTATTAAAATAATGACCAGTTGTTCATGAATAGGTAAGATATAAATTATAAAAGTTTCCATAAGGAATGAAATAGTTTATGAGACACATACAGAAAAGTTTAAATTAAAACAAATTAGAATCAGTGAAAGTAGAATAGGAAAACACCTACCACATAGCCTAACGCAGTTACTATAGGCGAGTCTGAAATATTAACACTGAGCTTCCTAATCACCAAATCAAAAAGGAAAACTCAGTAAATTACATAAGGAAATTATTCCAGAGACAATTTCCTTGGTATTAAGGTCCAAAAGGAATGTATCACATAGGTCCTTTTCCAAGGAGCATCAAACAATTTAATGGGATATATTTCAAGGGTGCAATTAGCAAGTAGCTGTTAAGATAATGAAAATGTGACTTTTAAGGGGTCTATGGTTCTTTACACTTGCAGACTAAATACGGATGGAATATAGACTGCATTTTTTCTTCTTCCTTAATTACTAAAACCCAGCAGAGGCTGAAAAAAATTCTTAATAAGCTCTTTAGAAATGGATTATCTCTAATTCTTAGAAGACTTAATTTACACAATCAGAGGAATATTTTATGTATCAGTTACAGACGGGGATGCTAAAACTTCAGCCAGAATTCTTCTAATCTCTACAGAAGGCATGTAGACAACTGGAAGAAAATATTCTTTTGTACCTACCAATAGGGACCAACCCTTCATCAGCTTATAAATATTATTAACTTGCTCTTCCCATGAGGTTCACTCTCAGTAAAATAAATGAAGGTGTATATAGATATTTAAAACCTCCCAACTTAAGCCAGTTGATATCTTATGCTTTATTATGATTTTAAAATGAAAATATTAGCATAGAATTCCTATGAATGTCCTAACAGTTTAAAACAAAAATGCATGATCAGAAATGTTTGGGAGATACCCTATATGAAAGATATTATGGCAAATTATCCATAGTCTATAAACTATTGTGAGGTGTTTTGTTTGTTTGTTGTTTACTCCACACTATAAATGGATATCCCTTTTTATTAATACAGATTAGATCTATACCATTCTTTTAAATGGCTGCAGTGTAATCCACTGAAGGGATATGCTATTATTTATTTAACCATTATTTAAACTGTCTCTAACTTTTATCATGAAAGAAAATATGGTGGTTAAGTTAGTTAATTAGTGCTTTATTTCTTCATTCTCCGTAGAATACTGATTCTGTAACACTGAATACAGTCTGATATGTATCATTACAACAAAACTTCCACTTTATGAAAGATTAGCAAAAATACATCGGCAAGGATATAACTAGTACATTTATTAAAACATCATAATCATAAAACCAAATGATCACACACAATAATCTTCACATATGACATACCATTGATATTGTTTCTGTTCAACAAATTTTGGATTTCATCCTCATTATGTTTCAATACTCTTATTGATTTATTTTAGGTTCAACTAATAAAGAATTAACATTTCAGAAGTGTTAAGACTGATTAGTATCTTTGCTTACATATATTAATCACCTGCCAAAGACACTAGCTTGCCTGATTTTTTTTAAATTGAAGTATCGTTGATTTAAATATTGTCTTAGTTTCAGGTGTACAGCACAGTGATTTAGTTTGCAGCCAAAGGGTGCAAAAAGGGGTAGTGACGTGACAGCACTGGAGAAGAGGAAGGAGAATACCAGAGGAAATGACAGAGCAAAATGAATGAAAAATACCCACACCCAGACATCCCTGTGAAAGATGATATCTTCAAGATTACAGAACAGGGCTTCCCTCGTGGCGCAGTGGTTGAGAATCTGCCTGCCAATGCAGGGGACACGGCTTCGAGCCCTGGTCTGGTAAGATCCCACATGCCGCGGAGCAACTGGGCCCGTGAGCCACAATTACTGAGTCTGCGCATCTGGAGCCTGTGCTCCGCAACGAGAGAGGCCGCGATAGTGAGGCCCGCGCACCGCAATGAAGAGTGGCCCCGCTTGCCACAACTTGAGAAAGCCCTCGCACAGAAACGAAGACCCAACACAGCCATAAAAAAATAAATTAAAAAAAAAAAAAGATTACAGAACAGACGCTAAACATTTCTATGGAAAAAAATAGGACACTTAAAAAGGGGTAAAACAGTCTTATAACACATCTGAACCACAGAATGTTAGAAAGTAGTGGGGGTAATGCCTTCATGGTTCTGAGAAAAATTAATTTTTAACTTGGAATTGTATACCCAGACCAAAAAAATAATCAAATATAAGAATGTGGAAAGCAACCAATCTAATCCTTGCTCATTTAGGAGGTCACAGACTATCTGGGAAGAAAGACAGATAAACATTATATGTATAAGATAAGCAAAGTGCAGAGAGGTCTCACAGGATGTTACCATTACGGATGAGGGGCACCCAACCTAGTCTGGGGGAGGGAAGAGAAGACTTCCTGAAAGAGATGATCCTGAGTTGAGCCTTAAACCATGAGGAAACAACTTAGTAGAGCTCTTCAATAAATTTCCTTGACTTAGATATGACTGTTAAGAGAAATTTTACCCATATTCAAATTTGACTTCCACATAGCTTATAAACTGGTAATGACTAAGGGCATAAGCATTAAAAAAGTCATGACTTTGCTTTACTAATTCCATCACATATGCAGTGAACCTGATATGCAAGATTTGCAGCTCAGTTCTCCTCACGACTAACCCATTGGGAGCTGGGCGCACCGACCTTTCCATTTAAAAAAAATAAATTTATTTATTTATTTTTGGCTGCATTGGGTCTTCGTTGTTGCGCGCGGGTTTTCTCTGGTTGCGTAGAGCAGTGGCTACTCTTTGTTGTGGTGCGGGGGCTTCTCACTGAGGTGGCTTCTCTTGTTGTGAAGCACGGGCTCTAGGTACGAGGGCTTCAGTAGTTGCAGCATGTGGGCTCGGTAGTTGTGGCTCGTGGGCTCTAGAGCACAGGCTCAGTCGTTGTGGCGCACAGGTTTAGTTGTTCCGCGGCACCTGGGATCTTCCCCCTACCAGGGTTTGAACCCGTGTCCCCTGCATTGGCAGGTGGATTCTTAACCACTGCACCACCAGGGAAATCCGACCTTGCCTTTCGACTTAAACAAACTGTTGAAACCATCACTTTATTCTTTCATTCTCTACTTATGTCAAATAAACTCATTTTTTAAATGTTTAGATCAAACTTTTCAAATTCCTTACTGGCATGTGAATAGGCCTTATTAATTTCTGGGTGGTTATCATTTATTTGTTTTTTTTGTTTAACACCTAGGGCTGGCTGCATTCTGGTGTCAGGAAACAATTCATGCTATAGTGGGGCTAAGAAGTTTAAAGAAGGAAAGGATAGGGACTTCCCCGGTGCCACAGTAGTTAAGAATCCGCCTGCCGGGCTTCCCTGGTGGCACAGTGGTTGAGAGTCTGCCTGCCAATGCAGGGGACGCGGGTTCGTGTCCCGGTCCGAGAGGATCCCGCGTGCTGCGGAGCAGCTGGGCCCGTGGGCCATGGCCGCAGGGCCTGCACGTCTGGATCCTGTGCTCCGCAGAGGGAGATGCCACAGCAGTGAGAGGCCCGCGTACCGCAAAAAAAAAAAAAAAAAATCCGCCTGCCAAAGCAGGGGACATGGGTTCGAGCCCTGGTTCGGGAAGATCCCACATGTTGCGGAGCAACTAAGCCTGTGTACCACAAGTACTGAGCCTGAGCTCTAGAGCCCACGAGCCACAACGACTGAAGCCCACGCGCCTAGAGCCCGTGCTCTGCAACAAGAGAAGCCACCTCAGTAAGAAGTACGCGCACCGCAACAAAGAGTAGCCCCCGCTCGCCGCAACTAGAGAAAGCCCGCGTGCAGCAATGAAGACCCAATGCAGCCAAAATAAATAAATAAATATATTTAAAAAATCAAATTCTTTCACAGAAAATACACGTAGCATAAAATTTATTTTTAAAAAAACAGAAACAAAAAAGAAAGCCCAGCCTGGGGATCCCAAAGATTCCCTCTCACTCCCACTGAAAGTGGTGTGAGTTAAGTCAAGGACCATTGTCTTCCTTTTTTCAGGATGGCCCCTCATTCAGACACAGTCAAAGCTCAGGCACTATCCTGGGTTGAATGGCGTCCCCCCTAAATTCATGTCCACCTGGAATCTGAGTGTGATCTTATTTGGAAATAAGGTCTTTGTAGCTGCATACAAGTTACAACAAAGACATGCTGGTTTAGGTTGGGGCCTAAATCCAATATGACCGATATCCTTTTAGGAAGAGGGGGATTTGGACACAGACACAGATGAAAGAAGGCCACGTGAAGATAGAGCCAGATATTGGAGTTATGCTGCCACAAGCCAAGGAATTTGTCAAAGCTTACCAGCAACCACCAGAATCTAATGGAGAGGCATGGAACAGATTTTCCCTTTGGGCCCCTAGAAGGAACCAACCCTCTGTACATCTTGATTTCAGACTTCTGGCCTCCAAAACTGTGAGAGAATAAATTTCTTTTGTTTTAAGACACTCAGTTTATGGTAATTTGTTACAACAGTGCTAGGAAACTGACACAGGCATCAGCCTCTTCCTGCACTCTATCAGCAGCAGGTGGGTATCCCTCCCTTAGTCTGGCCTGCATCCTCATCCAGTAGGGAAAGAGGTCTGATTCTTAATTCCATTGCTTCCCATCCTCTTCTTCAGCTTCCCTGATATTGACTCTGTACTGAAGAGACCAGAATCTGTTTCCCCAACAGCCTTTAAGCTTAGACCATCCTTATTAAAAGGAGCTTTGTTCTCAGACTTTAAATCAATGTTTAAGTAAAATGAATATGCCTTCCAGAAGAATAACAGGTATTTACATGTAAAATCTGATTGGCCAGAGAACTGTTGCTGGTTGAGTGGAAAGAGCAAAGGCAAGGAAGGCCTCTTATACATGCTGAGACAACGAACATCTCAGTGGCAGTGGCAACTATAAATTTTCTGCATTTCATAAGCCCTATGACTCTTCCCTGCACTGAGAAGGGGGAACTAGTGACTGATATCAACCACATATGAAGGAAAAAAAAGCAGAGGCGGTAATTTTAACATATAAAATAGAGTGCAACAAAGAGGATAAATGTCTCATTGGGATAATTTGATCTTGATAAATGACACTGATACTTGGCAGTGCAGTCTTTGTTCTCTATTGTCCTAGAGACTGGGGATTAAATCCTATCATTGACTGACTACACAAACTATCCTCCTGGAGCCTCAGTATTTTTATCTGTAAAATGGGGGTAATATTTACCTTCCTCCCATGGTGGTTGTAAGGATTATATATTAGCTAGCTTATATGAAATGCCTAGGATTCAGTAAATGTTAGCTCTCATTCTCAATCCACTTACTTGCCAAAATCATCATTCCTTCTTCAAGCCCCCTGCCCTTACTCCCACCGCTTTTTTCTCTCTGCATTTGATCATGCTTCCCACCTCATATAGAAATGAAAAGTTATTACAGATCTTTCTTGATTTACGATGGGGTTATGTCCTGTCAAGCCCATCGTTAAATGGAAAATATTGTTAAGTTGAAAATGCGTTTAATACACCTATCCTACTGAACATCATAGCTTAGCCTGGCCTACCTTAAATATACTCAGAACACTTACATTTGCCTAGAGTTGGGCAAAATCATCTAATGCAAAGCCTATTTTAACAAAGTGTTCAATATCTCATGTAATTTATTGAACACTGTACTGAAGAGTATTGGTTTCACCTCTTCTTTTTCCACCAGCTCTTTTCCTTCAATATATGAAAAGTTCCTATAATGAGTACCACCTCACACCGGTCAGAATGGCCATCATCAAAAAACTACAAACAATAAATGCTCGAGAGGGTGTGGAGAAAAGGGAACCCTCTTGCACTGTTCGTGGGAATGTAAATTGATACAGCCACTATGGAGAACAGTATGGAGATTCCTTAAAAAACTAAAAATAGAACTACCATATGATCCAGCAATCCCACTCCTGGGCATATACCTGGCGAAAACCATAATTGAAAAATATACATGCACCACAATGTTCATTGCAGCTATTTATAACAGCCAGGACATGGAAGCAACCTTAATGTCCATCAACAGAGGAATGGATAAAGAAGATGTGGTAAATATATACAATGGAATATTACTCAGCCATAAAAAGGAATGAAATTGTGCCATTTGCAGAGATGTGGATGGACCTAGAGACTGTCATACAGAGTGAAGTAAGTCAGAAAGAGAACAACAAATATTGTATATTAATGCTTATATGTGGAATCTAGAAAAATGGTATAGATGAACTTATTTGCAAAGTGGAAATAGAAACACAGATGTAGAGAACAAACGTATGGATACCAAAGGGGGAAGGGGGGGTGGTATGGATTGGGAGATTGGGATTGACATATATACACTACTACTATGTATAAAATAGATAACTAATGAGAACTGACTGTATAGCACAGGAAACTCTCCTCAATGCTCTGTTGTGACCTATATGGGAAGGAAATCCAAAAAAGAGGGGATATATGTATACATATAGCTGATTCACTTTGCTGTACAGCAGAAACTAACACAACACTGTAAAGCAAATATATTCCAATAAAAATATATATGAAAAGTTCCTTCCCCTTATTAAACACAAACTAATAACAAAACTCTGAACCTCCCTTGACCATGGTAGCTACAATCCTATCTATCTTTCTCCTTCTTTTTTAGCCAAGTTTCTTTTTTTAAAATTTATATTTTATTTACTTACCTTTTGAAAAGGCAGTATTTCATGGATCAAAATTCAGAAAGGTATACAGTACAAATTCTCCCTCCTACCTCTGATTCTCAAGCACAGTTTTCCTTCCTTGAGCCAACGGTTTCTTGTGGTCCTTCTAAAGATAACTCATGCATTCACAAGAAAGTATGTATTTTTTCTTTTGTATAAAAATGTTAACATATTATGGACACTCTTCTGATTCTTGCTTTTTTTTTTCACTTAAAAATATATTGATATCTTGGAGGTCTTTCCATTTCAATACCTAAACAATTTCCTCATTGATCAGGTCTTCTGAAAAGTAGATGCTAAGATGGGATTAGACCTGTAAGACACTTATTGGAGGAAATGCCTGTGAGGTAGAGAAAGGAGGGAGCTGTCAGATCGTGATGCTAATCTGCCCCTGTGAAGGAGAGAGGGAAGGAAGGAGGGTTGGGTAGGCAGTGACTCAGACTGCAACAGAGTTCGAAGAAAGTGTCAGACAGGCTTATGCCTGGGGAGTCCTTAAGCTCAACTCACCTGTCAGAGGAACTCTGCATCTTGCAGGAATGGACCTGCCTATGCAGCACTCCCAGCATAGTATCCTGCTATGGTCAGTCATAGGCTAGGAGCAACCGTTGGGGACTGTGGCCTCATTGCAAATGCAGTGGTAGATCCAGAGCTTAGCAACTGGGGCTTTCTTGCAAGGAGATCTGAGAGGCATATTTCATAGCTTTTGCATTATTTTTAGGGCTGCATAATAATCCATTGGTGCATGTGCCATAATTTATTTATCCAGTCCTTTTCTAATGAACACTTTTGTTGTTTCCCAGTCCTTTCCTAGTAGAAACAATGCTCAATGAATAACCTTAAGTTATATCATCTTGCATACATGGGGAATTCCACAAACTGGGCTCCTGGGGAAGCAGACCTTGATATGGAGATTAACATGTAATCAGTTTATTACAGAATGTTGATGGGATCAATACTTGTGGAAGGAAAAGGAAGAAAGCAGGATGGGGGAGATTGAGAAGTTGGTCTGCAATGCATTCTCAGTGACGGCCTGAGTCAGCCCAACAGGGAGTCCTGAAGATAGGATCAGAGTTGTCCTGAAGTGGGGTGAGAGGTCTTGGCTTTTATATCCATGCATTAATCAGTCATTAGATGTAGGGTGCTCCAGGAAAATGGTGAGGTGAGGTGAGCTGAGGTGGCTCTTTAGACAAGGGAATTCCTGAAGAGGGTTGACAGCTGAAGGCTGTTTGCAGCAGCACTCCCAGCAGCTTGGGGGAATAGTACATCCTTTAGTCCTGAAGGGGTGTGTGTCTAGGAAGGCTTATCAGAGCATCTGCCCCAAGGAGTATAATTGTAGGACACTGTTATGTAATTTTGATAGATATTGTCAAACTAAAATCTAATGTATGTATTGGCACATATTTTGTGAACATATACTTCCACTGGCAATGCAGGAGAATGTCTGTTTCCCCCATCCTTGGTAACAACGGTGTGGTGAAACTTTTTTTTTTTAAGATTTAATTCTGTTTATTTTTGGCTGCATCGGTCTTCCTTGCGGTGCGCAGGCTTCTCATTGCGGTGGCTTCTCTTGTTGCAGAGCACGGGCTGTAGGTGTGCAGGCTTCATAGTTGTGGCACACATGCTCAGTAGTTGTGGCTCATGGGCTCTAGACTGCAGGCTCAGTAGTTGTGGCTCACATGCTTAGTTGCTCCGCGGCATTTGGGATCTTCCTGGACCAGGGATTAAACCCATGTCCCCTGCATTGACGGGCAGATCTTAACCACTGCACCACCGAGGAAGTCCAGAAGTATTTTTTTTTGAATACACAATATTGATTACTTCTTGGCTCAAAAGTCTTCAGTGGCTTTTTATTGCCTATAGAATGAGGAAATGTAAAGCTTCTGATTGACATATATAGGTCTTCATATTCTGACCTCTGCTTATCTCTTCAGTCTCTTTTTAGCCATCATCTTTTCCTGCCTTAATCTGTAATGTTCAAGCTATTTGCATGTCAGAATATATCAGGTTCTGTCAATGATATATACACATGCCATTCTGCCAGAAATAATTCTTTGCTACTTCCCCACTTGTCCTTCAAATAAGATTAAATTTTGGCTGAAAACTACCCCCTTAATGATGCCTACCCGGACCCTTCTGGAAGTCCTCCTATTCTGCTATTGCTCTTTGTACCCACATAGTTTTTACTTTGTTTGCATGTTTATTTTTTCAATACATTTTAGTCCCTGTTGGAGAAGACCAATTTTCATCTGGTATCTCCAGCATTTACCATAGTGCCTGGAAATAACAGAAACTCAAGACACTTCATGATTTACTTCAAGATCTGAGGAAGTTTCCCAAGAAACACTGTTTTAGTAAGTAAACAATTCCCCCCACCCCACCCCCACGCCTCTCTCTAGTTTTCCAGGTTTCTTTCAAAACCTAGCAGGCGGGTCAATGCTATTAACTTTCCTTACCACTTCAGGTAGAATTGGCTATTTCCTGCTCTATGCTCCCACTGAATGTGGTGTGTAAGTCCCATCCTAGCACCAACCATGTTTAAGATTGCATCCCAAGCATTTGCTACGTTTTATGCACGCAATAATGAATCAACGTTCACCTTGATAAGGGAGACTTTCTTAAACATTCTAGGACAACGTCACCATTATGCATAAACCGTTAAAATCCTTTTACAATCCAACCCAAATGATTGTTTTCAAAACGCTGCGTTCCGCAGGCACCTTAATTGTCCTTAGACAGATGGCCAAAAGCTTGGCTGTGGGAATCACATATGGTAAGAGGAGACCATGACTAGAGCGCCAAGAAAAGGATGATTGGCTGACTAGGGCGCAGAAGTTACATGTTCACTGGCCGATGCTAGAAGTAGGAAACCGCTGAATGTTCAGCTTTTGAAATACGGTTTTTGCATCGTAAAGAAAAAAGATTATCCTATCAGGAAAAATCTAGCACATCCAATTACCAATCAAGAGTCGGAAAGAAGCCAAAGCCTGGGGATACCCACGCACCAACGAGGACGTCATTCTTTCTTCTCCACCAATGAGCGGCTGGATGGGGGCGGGTTAAGAGGCGGGACAATTGCTACAAAAAAACAAACAACAATCTTCAGTACAACTGCCCTAACCACAGTCCTTCCCTCGTAAACCGCTGGAGCAAAACTCCTGGGCAAGGCGCTTGTTAAACACTTTCCACTCTCCTTCTCGCACGGGGGTAATTATAATAGAGTACCTTCCTTGCACCAGAACAAGCGCCTTCTTTCCACCAGCTCCCACAGACTCGCAGAAAGCACACCACAACTTTGCGCTTTCTACCTTCACAAGAACTGGTGGTAGTCCAACGCTACCTGAGGGCGGTGGTCTCAGTGCGCAGGCGTACACGCTTTGTGAAGGTGGGGCTGTAGATGCCCACGGCAGCCTGGGAGTTGTATTTCCTTCAGCCGCAAAACTCAAGCCATTCCTGAGGCCTGAGGAAATACATTTCCCAGGAATCTCCGCGATCTCGGGGCGGGCGGGCTGGTTCGTTAATGAGCTCGAGGAAGCCGCGGCGCGGCCCACCAGGTTCCAAAACAAGGAAATGAAGGGGGGAGGCGGGACTGGGGGTTCCTGCGGGAGCCGCCGCCGCCGCCGCCGCTGCCGCGGAGGAGGAGGAGGAGGAGGAGGAGGTGGAGGAGGTGGTTGCAGCGGCCGCCGAGGAGTCTCTTGCTGAAGGCGGATCGCGGGGCGGCGGGCGGCGCGCGCGCGCGCCCGAGAGGTGGCCCGAGAAGTGGAGCGGCGGTCGCGGGGGGAGGAGGAGGAGGAGGGACTGAGCGGCGGCGGCCCCCGCGTTCCGGTGCCTCTATGGGGAAAGCAGACAATGGATTATGATTTCAAGGCGAAGCTGGCGGCGGAGCGGGAGCGGGTGGAGGATTTGTTTGAGTACGAAGGGTGCAAAGTGGGACGCGGCACCTACGGGCACGTCTACAAGGCGAGGCGAAAAGATGGGTAAGAGCAGGGGCGGGGGGAGTAGGCTTGCTCGGGTCCTAGCTCTGCCCGCGACCGCGCGGGATGGGTGGGTCGGAGCCGGGTCGGGCCGTGCCCGGGGGGCGAGGCGGAGGTGGTCGCGGGGCCGCGTCCCGGGGCAGACTCTGAGGGACGTGGGTTCTGCTCGCCCCCCGCGCGGCCCCGTCGCACCCCTTGAACTCCCGCGGCGCAGCCCGGTTGGGGGGCGTAGGTCCGGTCCTGCGGGGCGCCCTCCGCGCGCATGGAGCTGGCGGCGGGACTCGAGTTGGGACCTCGGTGGGAGGTGGAGTTTGTGGGTGTCTGGTCTCCAGGGGAGACGCGGAGGGCTGGGAGAGCTCCGCCGAGGAGTTGCCGCTCCGGCCTTGGGCTGGTGACGGTCGTGGTGGAACTTCCAATCGGCTGAGCGCCTCCCGGGGGCGGCGGTTTGAAACCTAGCCTTGGAGTCCGTCGGCCGGCCGTGCGTCTGGGTCTTCGCCAGCCTCACGGGTCTGAGCTGTTGGGCACCTTCGCCCTTAGGGCCAGCCAACCCGATGGCCCCTCCGCGCAGTCCCTCAGTCCCAGTCGTATACCCGGCCACTTCTCCACGCCGCTTCGCCTGCCTCAGATTTCGATTTCTCACGTTCTCAGTTCCGCACCTTCCGTCGAATGTAGGACCTTCTGAGAGATTAACCGCGTTTTGCTCGCAGAACTTCAGAGTTCGCTCTGGTAGCTCATTTTCCCGCACCTTGGGTATTCTTAGGTCCTCCACTCCATCCTCTGCCAAATGACTGCGTGCTGAGGTTTATGGGGTACCTAGATTATCCAGAACGGAATTCGAGTAACAGACCTGGGCCTGAACCTTTGTTTTCCTGGGAGTTGAGGGAGAATCGTAGGAACCCTTTAGGAAGCCCTTACTGATTGTTCTCATAGGAGAAGGAGAGCTGGACGTTGTATTGAGAATGCCTGTCCTTCGTACTGGAGGGCACACGGCTCGTACTCCAGGACAGGTGGAACCAGTTCTCTGCCTGCGAAGAGTGGGTTAAAACCATTCGTCACCTCAGGGCCCGTCCTGGCAGGAGTTCCCCTTCCCCAGAGTTAGGGAGCCCGGGAACATCTGCCTATCCCGCTTAAACTTTAAAGACGATCCAGCTATGTGGATGAGAGTTTTTAGGATCGTAGCGAAACATTTCTGAATGAACTGAATGTGAGCCACAGTGACATTAGTAAGACCTGAAGTGCTCCTTATCGTTCTGCACAGTCTCTGGGTTGATTGATGAACTCTAGGACCAAAGTAGGTAGGGGGTTTGTGTATGTGTGCGCGCGCGGGTGCGCGCGCTTGCTAATTTTATACAGGGAAGGAGCAAACACGACTTTATAAACTTTTATCATAAAGTATGGTGAAAACTACAAGGTACGTTACAAGTGTAAAGGATTATTATTGCAAATAATTTTTTCTCGTTGTAAGTGAACGGGCCCCATAGTACTCAGTTGTTTGTAAACTTTTCTCATAATTCCTTAGTTAATTGCCAGGTGTCCTTGGATGAGTCTCTTGGAATGTGAAGTACTATAATTAACTTGTGTTTTGTTTTTGGAATATCCACTCTACTTGTTATACTGGTGTTCCTGTGGGAATCTTATCATATATTTGGGGAAAGCACATCTAGCTTTCCTATTTCGGTACTGGCATTACAAAACAAATCAGAGGTGGTGTTTTTCATACTCCTCCTGCTAACTTTATATTTGGACTGGAATTTTTAAAAATGTATTTAAATTCTGTTTAAAAATTTTTTTTTTTTTTTTAGCAAGCAGCTTTTAAGAAAAGTTAAATTCTGCTTCTGAATTGTATTTGAATAGCACGGGCTACAACAAAGAACAGATAATTTAATTCCCGCTTATATTTGTTCTTTTTGAATATTTTCCCTTCTAATAAAATTCTTGATTTGAATACACTTCCTTCTTGAGTGAAATTTGTTTAATTAGAATTAATAAAGCTTCTTCAGTAGAGTAAGATCAGTTTGTATATCTTCAAAATATATGCTTTTAAAAAAAACTTTCAGGATCTGAAAGCGTTACTTTAAATCACTAAATTACATGTAAGAAAAATCAGTATAAAGGTTTTTCTTCTTGGACCAAGAGTCTAGTTGAGATTTAAGGCTTTATAGTAGACACCCATATCTCTTGTGGGTTGGTAGCAGGATTGGTTTTATGTTCATTGATACCAGCTATTTGAAAGAACAGAAAGTTTTTAGTGATGGTTCTAAACTGATACAGATTCGCATAGTAAAGGATTTTACACTCTGATCATGGTAAATTACAGTATAGCTCTTTCCAGAATTTATTTTGGTTAACTCAGATGTATAATGCTATTTTAGGGGGCAAGAGAGAAATCATGTGAGTACCCTAAAGAGGAACTATTCTGGTGTATGTAATGTAGTACATAACCCCAAAATTGTTCAGGTCTCTAGAAGAAACACTGGAAGAAGTAATGTAACCTAAAACATCATTAGAAAAGCCTCTGCTTATAGTTTAATACTAGAGTTTACAGGACCTTAGAATGTTGTTTCCCTTGAAATATGACTTTAACTTAGGCTGTATTAATTATGCTACATAAATTTATAATGGACTGGAAATGCAAGATTTACATCTGGGTTTTTCACCTTTAATAAAAATGTTGTTTGTTCCATCTTTTTGTTTTGAAGGAAGGGGGTCTTTTGACCCAACTATCCTTATTTTTTTTAAAAAAAAATCAGGCTTAGAAGTTATTCTTGAAGAGAAACCAGTTTAGAATATTTCTAGACTTTTTATGAGCAAGAATTTGTAATACAGTTTTCAACATTAGGAAAAAGTCACATAACAGTATGGTTACAAATCTCAAGACCATATTTATCAAGTTTGAGACACTTCTTGTTTTGATTGATAAAGGAATATTGTTAAAAAGTTCTTTTGTGAATAAGAGGTTCAGGCATACATGATTCCATAGACTAGTGTTATGTCTGAAAACTGTTGTACCCAACAATACTACCATTCAACTTTGCAGACATTCATTTAGTCTTTTGAACCACTCCAATAAAAGAATGCTGCTTTTTGGAGTTATTTTGAAATATAGTAATTGAAAGTGAAATGGCTGACAGAGTTATCTTACTGAGTTTCAGTTTTGCCTTAGGGTTTCGGATGAGAAGTAGTTGGTAACTGCATGTCTTAATGTCTGTCATGAATCCTTCACAATAAATGTAGTATGTTTTTAACGGGTTTTTCACATTTTGTTTGTAGTTAAAATAGATAATTGTATTTGCATTTTTTTGGAGACCTCCCAAAGATTAAAGATGTATCGCTATGATCATAGTATTTCAGAGCTTTCAGGAGTTTCAGATCATCTAGTCTAATTTCGTCTTTTTACAAATGAGAAAACCAGAGCTTTTAGAGGTTTTTTTTCATGTCCATAGTCTTGGCAAAGACAAGCCTGTAATCCAGATCTCTTGACTCTTGAGCTCTTGTATTTCCTAATGTGTTTTCCCTCCTAATACCTTGGGAGAAAAAACAAAAAAGACCACATTGCTTCCACTTTTGACAATCTTATTGTATAAACTTCTTCCATGCAAAGGGTACTACATCTGTACTGAAAAATATGGAAAAGGGAAAGTATCACATATGAGGGGCATTTTAAAAACGTAGGAGTTCAGGCCTGGAGATTCTACCACATGCAGTTGCTTCTCTTCATCTGGTTTCATCTTCAGTCTCATTACTTTTGGCCGTCATCTCTGATTTGCATAACAGCCGAATTGGTCTCTGTCATTAGTCTTCCCTCACTGTAGTCCAAGATCCAAGTTGCTGCCACTGTTACAAAATAAAATCAATCATGTCATATCTCTTCTTGTAAAGCTGTATATTCTCTGTGGCTCATACGGTTACATCAGATCTTAATTCCCTAGTTTGACGTGTAAAGCCATTTGCATTTGGATCTTAAAGTCTTTAGTCTTTACAGCCTTTACGCCTGCCACCACCTCCCTCCTTTTTTCCCCAGTGTGTTCAAGCCATATGCTTCTGTAGCATTCAACTGCTCATTTTTTTCCTAGGATTTGCTGAGTCCTTTTCATGTCTCATTTTCTTTTTCTGCACTCAAACCAGAATGGTGTTGCTCTACCATCCCTCTCTCTTCCTTCCCCCTCCCACAAACCTGGGAAATTCCTGCTCCCACTTCAATACCCAATTCAAATAGCTTTTCTTCTAGAAGCCTTCCCTTAGTTACCCAGTGTACTCATTATCTGTGTTTCTGCCCCTCTTGTTCTTATGTGTATAATATCACTGTGATATTAGTCTGCTCCATAAAATATTAACTACAAATGGATCATCATCATCCTGTTTCCAGCAACTTGACAGGGTTGGGTATGTAAGCACACTCAAAAATTGTATTAAATTTTAAAAAATGCCCTAAATTGGAAAACATATATATATTTTTTCTGTTCTGGTAAACATACTTAACTGGTGTTTTCAGTAATTGTTTTGAAAGCCTGAAATATGGGGATGTTACTTGAGATAAGCAGTTCAATGTAAATATTTATGTAACATTAACTAGGTCTAGTGTAATTTTTTCTGTAAGAAATAATGTGCTGCTTTTCAAGACAGTTGATAACATTTCTTTTAATAGTTTGATAAATAACGTGGGTAATTTTTTGAATTATTAATCACTTTTTTTCCCTCTTAGGCCAGTTATTCTAAAATTGCTAGACTGTAGTAATCTGTCTTCTGTGCTTTTACTAGCGATGTTATAGAGATGCTTAGAAAACGTCAGCATTCAAACGTATTTTAGGAAATTTTTTGATATGGATTCATGTTAAAAAAACTAAATACTTTTATCACTTAGTAAATCAGGTGGACATCAGCTTGTTTAATTGGTTCTTTATGTACTGCAAGCCTTCAAAACTTTGTTTTTGGAGCCCAGGGGAATGTTCTTTTCAATGAAATCTGATTGTCTAGAGCACTGGCTGACAAACTTTTTCTGTAAAGAGGCAGACATGAAATATTTCAGGTTTTGTGGGCCATACCTACCATCTATGTCACAATTACTTGAATCTGTCATAGTAGTGCCAAAGTATCCACAGACAATGTATAAATGAATACAAATTAGAATGTGTTCCAGGAGGAAAAAAAAAAAGGTGGTGGGCTGTATTTGGCTCACAGGCTTTAGTTTGCCAGCCTTTAGTCTAGAGCAGTGATGTCTAGTAGGACTTTCTGCAATGATGAAAATGCATCTGTGCTGTCCAGTATGGCAGCCACTAGCCACATGGTGGCTCAAGAAATGCAGTTAGTGTGACCGAGAAACTGGCTAGTAGCTACTGTATTGGAC
This sequence comes from Kogia breviceps, assembly GCF_026419965.1. NCBI lineage: Eukaryota > Metazoa > Chordata > Mammalia > Artiodactyla > Physeteridae > Kogia > Kogia breviceps. The sequence continues at coordinate 42,359,288 of NC_081322.1, read as the reverse complement.
TTCTCAGGTTTAGAGTTTTTTGGAACAAGTGTCTTAGCAACACAATTTGTAAATCCATGAAGTGACCTTTTAATAAAAATGTATAGGGCTTCCCTGGTGGTGCAGTGGTTGAGAGTCCGCCTGCCGGTGCAGGGGACACAGCTTCCTGCCCCAGTCTGGGAAGATCCCACATGCTGCGGAGCGGCTAGGCCCGTGAGCCATGGCCGCCAAGCCTGCGCATCCGGACCCCGTGCTCCGCAACGGTAGAGGCCACAACAGTGAGAGGCCTGCGTACCGCAAAAAAAAAAAAAAAAGTATAAATGATGGTGTGGACAAATGCAATAGGAAAGTTTGTGTTTTTTCTTTCAAGTAATAGGAGAACATTTGAGACTGAAATAGTTTGATAAAGCAAACTAATACTTGAACTGAAAAGCTGTCAGTTTGTGAATGGAATCAATCAAGGATATTTGATTACTTTTCAAAAAAAAGTATTTCATTTTACAAAAAACATATGTGTTTAGTAAGTAGTAAATGTGTGTGCGTGAAAAAGCTTATATAATCTGGTTGCCACCCTCCATGCTTTGCCAAATCTGTAATTTGTGATACATTCAATGTGTTTGTTCCAAGTATTCTGATGCTTCAATAAATTCTTCAATGGCAAAAAAAAAAAAAAAAAAAAAAAAAAGATTATACAATGTACTGTAAGCTTTCCCTTTCCCAGTCACCCTTTTCCCTTTCTAGAGGCAACCATTCTTGGTTTTCCTTTTTATTTATTTTTTTATTTTTTATTTTTTTTTTTTTTGTGGTATGCGGGCCTCTCACTGCTGTGGCCTCTCCCGTTGCGGAGCACAGGCTCCGGACGCGCAGGCTCAGCAGCCATGGCTCACGGGCTTAGTTGCTCCGCGGCATGTGGGATCTTCCCGGACCAGGGCACGAACCCGTGACCCCTGCATCGGCAGGCGGATTCTCAACCACTGCGCCACCAGGGAAGCCCGGTTTTCCTTTTTAGAGAGATTTTCTCTGGGGGGGTGTGTGTTTAATGATAAATGGTAGTGTGCTATACTGTTCCTGCTGTATATTTTTTAACCTTGTATATAACCTTGAAGATCATTACATATCTTATGTACAGAGATGCCTAGTTCCTTATAATAGTTTCATTATATTACATTGTATTGACTTACATACATTTAACTATCCCTCTTGATGGGCATTTAGGCTGTCTCCAGTCTTTTGCTAGTACACTGTGGTGAATATCCTTAGTAGGTACAGTATTTTGTGCATATTAGTATCGCTGTAAGTTATGTTTCTAAAAGCTGCTTACTTTTGGAAGTAATGTGTTGAAATGATGCAAATATGGTGATGTACCCAATATAAATCTCTAAAGATTGGAGACAGGAGGGCTGAGAATAAGGAAGAGAAATGTTAAGGCTTTAAAAAGAATCATTATTAATACATACATAATATGAGTTATGTAATACATAATACATAAAATGAGTTCTAAATTATTAGTTTGCATAGGAAATGCAAGTTACTGTTTTAGCAGCATGGGAAATACATGTCAGTTTTAGATAGGAAAAAAGTAAATCAATGGAAAGGGTTTTTTAGTATAATGGATGTCAATATTGATGAATTAAGAATTTTTACTTTTGTGTATTATATTTTTGAACTGGATAAAAAGTTAATATGTGATGTTAAATTGTGTGTTTTGCAAAATTCTGAAGTAGTGTAGTGTGGGTTAGACATCAATATAGAAGGCTTGAAGGCAATATATTGCAATTTGGAATTTTCTTGGTGGTAAAATGATTAGACTAAGAGTATTCGACTAATGTGTTTTTAAAGATCAACTTGTTTGTTATCTTGTGATATTGTGACTATATAATTTAGTGCAGCTTTGGATTCCAAAATAAAAGGACACTGAACATTTTGAATTACCAGCATGACTATTTCTTTGAAAACAGGTAGTTTTTAAGGTTTAGAACCATAAAGAGGTAGCTAACAGAGCTATTTAAAGATTTTTGTCCATTTATAAATAGCTGAGAGTCCAACACTTCCTGTAATAGCCATTTTGAGCATGCATTGTGTAGGATAAAAGAGAATCTCGAGAGAGAGGACAGGATGTAATTCAAGATACAAGTGTGCAGCAGTAGTTTTTTATTGAGGGTGTGAGTTCTTATACTGAAGTGGGTGATGGATCAAAGAGAAGTAACCTGTAAAGTCCTCAAATAATTTATGTCCTTATAAAATATCTTTAATTTCTAATAGTGTCAGCCTTTCTAAAGGAAAAATATACCCTCCTTACAGAGGCTTTGAACTTGTATATTTTCTATTTAAAAATATTATTTCAATGAGACTTTGTGGTTGATCTCAGTTACTAAGATGAATGTGATCAGCATATGGATTTAATTACCAGCTAGGCGAGCTAACTGTTTTGTTCTGTGATCACAGACCAAAGCCCTGTCATGCAAACTTTTGCAGATATCTATAGATATTTACATTTGGACAGAAAGGTAAGTCTGTGGCTGCTGGAAAAATAAGGTAAAACTTTCACCTCATAGGTGGGTTAGTTGCATCTTTCTGTAGAAAAGTTATTTTAGTTATGATTGTTAAATAAGCTCATTGGTGAGAGACCTAAGCAGTTTGAGGCACAAACTATTGTTGCTTTTTACAAAAGTTAGTTTCCTTTTCCCCTTTCCCTTTTACAATCATATTTGCATTAAAAAAATTAATTAAGTAACTTATTTTTGGCTGCATTGGGTCTTTGTTGCTGCGTGCAGGAGTTCTCTAGTTGCAGCAAGCAGGGGCTAGTCTTCCTTGTGGTGCGTGGGCTTCAGACTGCGGTGACTTCTCTTGTTGCAGAGCACGAGCTCTAGGCGTGCAGGCTTCAGTAGTTGTGGCATGCAGGCTTAGTAGTTGTAGCTCGCGGGTTTTAGAGCGCAGGCTCAGTAGTTGTGGCACATGGGCTTATTTGTTTCACGGCATGTGGGATCTTCCCGAACCAGGGATCGAACCTGTGTCCCCTGTATTGGCAGGTGGATTCTTAACCATTGTGCTACCAGGGAAGTCCCGAGTGACTTAAACCTGGGTGAATCCCATTGTTTTGGATTTTGGTGCAAATTATAAAACTGTTTGTGACCTTCCTTTCTTCTGGAAATTTATATGTAATTTGAGCTTGTGTAATTTAGAAAACCAAAGTTCTATTAACTAAGTTCTCAGCAATCTTTTCACCTTTATAGTATATTTGTATCAAAGTGGAAATATTTTTATTTTTATGCTATTAATATTTATCAAATTGGACTTCCCTGGTGGCACAGTGGTTAAGAATCCACCTGCCAAGGCAGGGGACATCGGTTCGATCCCTGGTCTGGGAAGAGCCCACATGCCACAGAGCAACTAAGTCTGTGCGCTACAACTAATGAGCCTGCACTCTAGAACCTGCAAGCCACAACTACTGAGCTGTCGTGCCACAACTGCTGAAGCCCGTGCTCCCAGAGCCTGTGCTCCGCCACAAGAGAAGCCACTGCAATGAAGAGTAGCCGCTGTTCGCCACAACTAGAGAAAGCCTGCGTGCAGCAATGAAGACCCAATGCAACCAAAAATTAAAAAAAAAAATTTATCAAATAATAGTTGCACATGATTAAAAAACTCCAACAGTACTTCCTTCTCACTGCCCACTCCCAAGCCCCCTTCACTTCTCAGAGATAACCAGTGTTAACTGTTTCTGTTGTAAGTTTTGCTGCTGCTTACCATTATAACTTTTTTTTTTTTTTTGCGGTACGCTCACTGTTGTGGCCTCTCCCGTTGCGGAGCATGGGCTCCGGACGCGCAGGCTCAGCGGCCATGGCTCACAGGCCTAGCCGCTCCACGGCATGTGGGATCTTCCCGGACCAGGGCACGAACACGTGTCCCCTGCATCGGCAGGTGGACTCTCAACCACTGCGCCACCAGGGAAGCCCTACCATTATAACTTTAAGTAGCATACGTATAATTCTGTCTTGATTTATCAACTTTTGGCAGTCTCTGTTGACTTTCCATTAGAAAAGCTGAGCAATTTTGTGAGATTTCACTGTCCCCTGTTTTCCTTTTTCCCATCTCAACCTTCAAATTTATTGCCTTTGTTATTTAAATTTTTTTGTGGTGAATACTTTTATGACTTTAAACTATAAACTTAAATTTTTCTTGGTTTGTCAATTCAGATATTATCTGTGGTTTTCTTCGTGTGAATGTTAAGGAAAGTTACAATTTTTTTTCCTGTTCTTTTTCTCCATCTCCTGACTTTTAAAGTATAATTTTTATAGCTTTCTAGTTTATCCATGGCTTTTTGTCTATGGGTTGAATTAAAAAAGTGAACACTGGAAACCATTCAGCAGCTTTAAAATACTATGATTATGAAATTATTTATTGCTGAATGAATTAGTATATTGAGACCCATAGAGAACGAAATGTAGGCTTGTGTACCAAATAAGTGCTGCTTGAAACAGTCCTCCAGGTATTAATGCCCAATGGATCTTCCTTATTTTGCCCTTTTTTCAAGTCTTCTGGGTCATACTCAGCTAGCAGTTTTTCTTCATATCTCATGGTTGGTTTTTCTTGGATTCTTTTTTGTTGTTGTTGGTTAGTTGAGGATATCTTTTTAAGTACTTTTTTCATATAGGATGTATAGATTTTCTGAGTTCTTGCATGTCTGATAGTGTTTTTTGTCTTCAGACTTGATTGATAGTTGGGCTGAATATAGAATTCTATATTAAGAATATTTTTTTTCTCAGAATGCAAAACTATTGCTTCATGGCTTCTGGCATTTCTTGTTGCTCATGGGAAGTTTCTTTCTGGAAACTTGTTTTTTTCCTCTATGGAACTCTTAGGAGTTTTCACTTGATCCATTCATTCTAAAGTTTCACCAAAGTCTGTCTTGAAAGTGTAAGTCTTTTTTTTTTTCCCTTCATTTATCTAGCTTTGTTTCTTTTGGTTTGTGTCTTTTACACATTATTTATTTTTTGAATAGATGATCTATGAACATAACTTCAACTTCGAAAGTTAAAAGGTGGTATTCAATAGCTTTAGTAGCATTCCTCCTACCTTCATGCCTTCACTTCCCTTTTCCAATCCTGTCAGTTTCTTATGGATCTTTTAAGTGGGCCCTTTTGTCTTTGATTTAGGGCAATTTTTATCTCCTGTTATTTAGTTCTTCTGTTGCCTCTTTTGTTCTCTTCTTCAGGTATGCTTATTAAGAAATGTTGACCTTTTTATGCACTATATTCCCTGTCTCAAATTCATTCTCAAAATTTTCAACTCCTTCTCATCTACATTCTGGATGATTTCTTTTATTTAATTTTCTAGATTACCAATTTGGTCTTTTATTCAGCATGAACTGGATTCAGGAGTCTGCCTGAATCCAATAAGGCATTGTTTTAATAAAATAAGTAAATTCCCTATTTATATTTAGGTTGTTTCTAATGTTTCACCATTATAAGCAGTTCTTCAGTGATTTTTTGGTTCTTTTTGCTATTTTTAGCTTTTCCTTCTTATTTTTCTTATAATCTGAGTGCTAGACCAAGACAATGGGAACATTTCCTGTTTTTACTCATAGAGAAATTATATTTTACTTATCAATATGTAGGGAATTATAATCAATATAATAACTTATTGAATTCTACTTTGTGTCTGATGCTGTGCTAGCTGCAAATTTGAGGCCCCTGTGTTTATAATATAGTTGGAAGGATTGAAACAAAATCTCTGGTTCACACTTTCCTAAATTTGTAAAAGCTGGTTATAATTCTTTAAAAATTTTCTTACTCAAATAGCTATCAAGGGCACAACAGAGGTCAGTCAGGATAGGCAGATGCACTAGTATAAGGGATTGCTGAAAGGGGAAAGGGACCATTAGAAATGTCAGTCAGCAAAGACTAACACTTTTTTTTCCTTGGCCGTGCCTTATGGCTTGTGGGATCTTAGTTCCCTGACCAGGGATTGAACCCAGGCCCTCAGCAGTGAAAGTGCGGAGTCCTAACCACTGGACCACCAGGGAATTCCCTCTTTGTTCCTTTTCTGACATTCTAGTCTTAGCTAAGGTGATCATTTACTTGCTGGTAGTGGCTGCAAACATGTATTTAAAACTTTTGAGAGAATACAGTGCTCCAAGGAGACTACTATAGTTATTTATATAAGCAGGATAATTCCCAGTGTCTGGAGTGTACTTCAGACCCGTGGTCCCCAAGACCCAAACCAATCAGAATCAAATAAGTCAAAGAAAGACTATTAAATAAGTAACTTTCTTAAGACAATTGGCTTGTTTAGTGATCTTATGTAGCTGGGTCTCAATTTTCCCAGAAGTGTCAATCCAAGTCCAGCAAGTGGTGTTTGGCCATGTCATAGATACCTCCTTCCTCAGTTAAAAGATAATCAAGGGTTATCCTGTTATCAAGAACAACCTGGCCAGAGAGTCTAGAGATTTTTGTTGGACAGCTGTTGCTTTAGCAGTAGTTTCTGCAGTATCTTTAACAGTTAAGGAGAGCTTCTTGACCATAGCCTCATTTGTAGTTACTTCTAGCCAAGGGAGGAAGGATCTGCCAAAGGAAGCGAATTTGAATCATGAATGCCTACTGATAATTTAAAATTTAAGGTTTCTGTAGACCACAGAGGCAGTTTTATTCTGGTTACCTTCCCTTGTGTCCCTTTCTTTGTAAAGAGCCTAAATACAGGTTTTCCTGTATTTAGGCTCTTTACAAAGGGGGGGTTTAACCAGAGACAGGGAAATAAACCCCCAAATTTAGGGAGTATGACATGATAGAGGGGGACTGAGTTTGTTCCAAGAAAGTGAGGCATTGGACATCAGGGAGAATTTTGTGACAGGCAGAACTATATGATCACCAGAATCATGGCAAATTCAACAGTCATTTGGAAGTTGGATTGCAGTGGCCTGGGGTATGTAGACAATGGCATTTTATTTCCACGCCAGAGCATGGTAAAAAGTGTACAAAAGAATCATAAATACCTTCATGGTGTAAGAATTAGGAAAAGGATGGTCATAGAGGGGAGGAGGAATGGAAAGAAACTTTCCTCATCTGACGTTTTAGGAGGAAGCGGTCTACATAGATGTTGGCTACTTTGTTCCTTAGTCATTTTGATTTCGAAGCCTCCAGCGTTTGCACAGGACAAGGTGTCAGGTGGAACCTTCTTCAGTTGTAAAATATGTACCCAGGGTTTGACACCTTATAATTTGCAGTGGTGTCAGTGGTAAAGAGTTCTTGGTAGGGTCCTTTCCATGAGTCTCACTTTTGCAAAAGCATCATAGTAAAACAGTAACTGTCTGTAAGTGAAGGAAGACTTAAAAATGTCCATTGCTAAAGATGTGATGAGAGTTCATTATTGACAAGGAAATTTGGTTATTTCTGTGGCACAAAACATTTTAAGATTATAGCTAGAATTATAATCTTGCGACTAATAATATTCTACTAGGGCATATCAGGTTTCTAAGAATTTCATAACAATTTCTAGAACACTTATCTTGATACAAAGTTTAGCATTACTTCTTACTTGACAATGCTTCCCATGTAATTTAACATATCGAATAAGCCTAACTAGTTTAATATCTCTCTTTTTATGAGGAGAGAGAACAAATTTTTTTGAGATGATCCAGGGGCCCTCTGGAAAATCCCAAAGTTAGTTGGAGGTCAAAAAGACCATTTAGAATTCAATATTGGGGAGTTTCTCAAAATATCAAAAGATTTTGAACACTTGACTAAAACAGATCACAGATCATTATGAAACAGTAATTATCCATTTAACCAAAGTGACAATTAAGGATTTCAAAGGCAAATACAGAAGACTACAGTTCTGAGCAAAACTTTAATATTGAGAAAACTAGCTCTTTTCAAGTAATCAAAGACCTGGTGATAAAGATAACACGAAGCACAGGAAATTATTTTGATAAAACACAAAATTGTTACTTTCTAGGCAGATTACTTAAAAACAGAAACCTTTCACAATAGCTTATCAAGAGCAGACCATTAGTCCAATGAAGCTTTCTCTTTTTAGCAGATGAAAGAAAATTAAGTTTTAGTTTTATGTAAGTACAGTATAGGCATTAAAGCTTATTTTTAAAACTGTTATAATAATAATTCTATTTTTAGCCAGTTTGACCACACAAGATTCCTGTTCTCTCTCCCTCTTTGTCTGTCTCCTTCTCTGTCTCCTCAACTTTTTGTGTCCATAATTTGTCCCTTTTTCTTTTCTTTCCCATTCTGAAGTAACCATCTATACCTGAGGACAACATTACCTTCTTTTAACCAAAATACATCTCCCTTCTCCTACATTTTCTTTTTGAAAACACACATCCTACTTTCCTTGCATACAGAGATGTTTCCCTTATTATTTCTAGTCATTTTAATTATATTAGAATTTTTAATCCTTAAAAACCAGATTTCCAGTGAAAATTAAGAAGTAAACAATTGTGAACTGTTACTGGCAAATTTATGAATACATTTCATAATTTCTTAAGCATATTCCTCCTCATATTAAATTATACAATGTGACACAAAACATTTTTAATAAAAGACCCAAATATTTTTAGTTCCTCTGTGAAAGGAAGCCCAAATTTGGTAAACCTATGTTCAGTAACTAATGTTTTAGTATTTTATCTTATTTGGAAATGGTCTAGATATTCTGTGAATATCCATCATTTAACTTTCTCAGTATATCTTAAAGATTTCAAGTAACCAAAGAGATTTTTATTTATTTATTTATTTTTATTAAGTTTTATTGAAGTATAGTTGCTTTACAATGTGTTAGTTACTGAAAAGATTTTGGAAACTATTTTTAAGTACATACACCATAAAGCACAATTATTGTTGAAGTTTATTTACAAACTTACATCTATTTATGTCACTTGTTCTTAACAATTAAGTTTAGATTACTCATGAGAATTTCATGAGACATTAACAGCTAACTATCATCTTAAGTTACCTTTCTTGCTGACAAATTCTGTAGCAGATAACATGAGCTTGACTTTTGGTACACCTTTGTAGAGTAAGTTTTATATTTAATGTTGGTAACTCTAAGGACTTGCCTGTTTTAATTAAACCAACAAACTTACACTGGCTTTTATTTACTAAAGATTTATTCTAGATCACATGAACTTGAAAAACGTGGGTTTTTAAATTTCTGAACGCATACTTGATTTACATAGCACTTGTTTGTTTTTAAGCCAATTAAATAGAGCTTTTTACAAATTAATTTTAGCAATATCATCCGAAGGTAGGAAAATATCACCCATCTATAACATACACGTGTGGACATTCATAAACATTCAGACTGCAAACAGATCTTGTAGCTTCTGTTCCAACATTTTAGCTATGAGATAGGTATGATAATGCAAAAATCAGTAGATTATAAAAGAACAGTTGGGTCCAAATTGTGTTTCTGGCAGATGGAATAAGTTAAGGTTACCTGCTCAGATGCTTAAACTTTTCACTAATATTTGTGGAAAAGACACTTAGGATTTTTCATTCGCCTAGTTTCCAGATAACATTTCACCCCCTTTTTTTCTTTCCTTCTGATAAGAACTACCTCCCTGAAGTTCACATTTCAAAGACAGGGCCTTCAGTTTCTAGAGAAGACCAGGCAGAACATTTATATCTTTTTTTTTTTTTTTTTTAAGAACATTTATATCTTGAAGGCACAGAGAAAGAATGAAAGTTCCTCCTAGAAGGACTTTTGTTTCCTAAGGCCAGAATGTTAATAATACCTATAAACCTTTTGAGATGAATAGAGGAGGTTTTGGGATTGGTTAAAAAGGATAGGTAGGTTTTGAATTTCTTCTAGAGCTGCATTTTATAAGACGAGGACAGTTATTTTTAATTCCTTGAAGAATTGAGTTGCAGCCAAAATGACTTCAAAGGGCTGACCTTCCCATCTGACTGCATTATTTTCAATTTGCTTCTTTATGTCAGGGAGAAGATCTTCAACTAAGATAGAAATCAAAAGATTCCTGTGTTCTAGATCTAGACCTGTTTGCCTTTGGAGTAGTTTTCCCCACTCTGGGGACATAGTTTCCTTTCATTTCAGCTTAGGGGAGAAGGCCTAAAGGAAAGTTCCTGTCAGGCTTTGAATATCAGCTTACAATTTGGCCAACTTCTGACCACAGAGCTACTTTAAAAAAATCCTTTCAAATATCTTATCAGGTTTCAATTGGGACTAACAGTAAATATTCCTGGCAGTGTTGGACAACCCCTTGGACTCAAGAGGCATCTCCAAAGAGGGTGCAAAATATACTACCTTTTCAAGAGCCTGAGTCACTCTCAAAGATACCCAGAAGGAAGAAAGAAAGACTTAGACAATTCTCAGGACAAAAAAAGAGACACACAAGAAGGCAATAGGTGTCTCTAGGAGAGAACGGATTAATAACCAGTGGGTGTGGATTTGGAAAGGAAGGGACAACATGAAATTTTACCTTTCTCTCTCTGGCACTACAAGCATATATTCAGGAGAGCTGACTCTGGTAAGATTCTCATCCTTTGCCAGGTTCTGACGATTTTCCCAGGATCCCATCTGCAGACTTCAGAGTGGGGGTTAAAGTAGAGAGTGTACCTTTGGTATCTACCAGAATTTGACAAGATTTTCCATTAATTTTACTTTTAGTTCCCCATTGGATGTTTAAGGGAATAACCAGAAAATCCCCCAGAATCTTGTCAACCCTGAGAGAGGCCCACATGGGGGGCCCACCTTTTTTTTTTTTTTTTTTTTTTTTTTTTTTTTTTTTTTTTAGTGGTATGCAGGCCTCTCACTGTTGTGGCCTCTCCCGTTGCGGAGCACAGGCTCCGGACGCGCAGGCTCAGCGGCCATGGCTCACGGGCCTAGCTGCTCCGCAGCATGTGGGATCTTCCCGGACCGGGGCACGAACCCGTGTCCCCTTCATTGGCAGGTGGACTCTCAACCACTGTGCCACCAGGGAAGCCCGGGGGCCCACTTTGAGGGTAAATATGGGGGTGTCTGTAAGGCCACTAATTGGGAGACTTCTGTTTATAGTCTTGTAGTCTCTTCAGAGTGGAAAGATGATTCAGACAGAGGATTAGTAGAATGAGTGCTCAAGTAAAGTAGGATAGAGGTGAGTAGTAGGAGTAGGATAGAGGGGAGTAGTAGGAGTCACGTAAGTCTTGTAGTCTTGTTTTAGGTACTTCTTGTGTCTTTAATTTTTCATTAGCATTTTACTATAAGTCTTTCAATGAAGCTATTTTACAATATTCATTTATGTATTTATTTGGCTGCATTGGGTCTTAGTTGTGGCCTGCAGGATCTTTAGTTGCGGCATATGGGATCTTTTAGTTGTGGCCTGCAAGCTCCTTAGTTGTGGCATGTGGGATCTAGTTCCCTGACCACGGATTGAACCCGGGGCTTCCTGCATTGGGAGCGTGGAGTCTTAGCCAGTGGACCACCAGGGAAGTCCCCTCAATGAAGCTGTTTTAGTATCTTGAAGCCTTTGGGAAGCTTCTGCATGTTAATTAAAATAGGTATCCCATTCTGTTTGTTTGCTTTGGAGTCCTTGCTTTCAACTGCACTTTTTAAATGATTGATCTTGTTTAGTTGGAATGTTCCCCTTAATGACCATTATAATTCTAGGTTGTCTTAGTAAGATTTTTCCATTTTTGTAGATATCAACAGCTTCCAGGACCATAGTTATTAGAATTAAAATAAGCAGTTATATCAGAAGGTGATGTGCTCAATCCTTTGAAACTTGAGGATCCTATTTCTTTACCTACACTTTGGGTCTCTCGGAGCAAATTCATACCTAAGAGGGATGTGCTGCTTGGTTGGGGATTTTGTGATGTTTTACAGTGTATCTTGTTGCACAGAAATTCTCTTGAGGTTGGTGGGTGACCTAGTGTTAATCTAACCTGTTCTATGACCAACTTATTCTAGCATGGGTGTCTTAGAGCAGTGAGTACTCTAACAACTTTTAAGTACCTGACCTGTACCCAGCAGTGTTGTCGCTTTGGCTTCTGAGATTCCCATTCACCGTAGATCTGTTATTCCTTTACCTCATGTGCATGGTAACAGAAACCAACAGTAACCAAGGAAATGGAACTGTGGACACCAGCAGCAGTAACCAAAGAGTTGGTATTGTGGACTTGCCAAGAGAAGGCCTTAGATGTTCCTAAGTGAAACTGTTGGTAGTTCCTAAAGTAGAATTTTGGACTGAACAAGTAGATCCCAACAAATGGGCACTGTGGACTAACCAAGGGCTAGGGACTCGGGTTCCAGGTGGAACTGTCTGGCAGCTCAAGCTGACCCTCTAAGCCTTGGACTGGGAAGCCAGTTAGATTGGGAGCTCAACACAAAGAGAAAAGAGCTCAGAACCAAGAGGAGCTTACCGATGGCTCTTGGAAAGACACAGAACTCAAAGGGTTCACAGTACCAAATCCTGTTTCTCATCCATGAAGTCATCAGAAGTCTCCTTTGGATCTCATCACTGCCACCAAACTTGTTTAAAAACAAAATTCAATTGAGTATATTTAAAAAATCTTATTGGATTTATTCAGTGATTCATGAATTGGGCAGCATTCAATCTTAACAGAAAGGAGCTCTAAGGAGCTGTACAAATGAAAGACTTTTATAAGCAGAAGGCAGCAGGAACAAGGGCATTATACTAGGCAAATAAGCAGATTGGTTATGGCAAGGTCACTTTCCTTTAGGGGCTGGCAGGGGTCTCTCAGGCAGATTACCTAACTAGTGCTGATCAAGTGATTCCTGATTGACTCATTTTAACATTCCATTTCTGGGTTGGGGGGTGCAAAATTGTAATTAAGTCTCGGTTTGTTAGTGTGGGGCTTAGCATAAGTGACTATTTTGGGCCTTTTGTCTTATTTTTTTACAAAACTTAGTTATTACCAAAGTGCTTAATGATAAATACAGTTAATGAAGTATCACTGTCTCACACTATGTAAAGACTTTACATAATTAACCAATACAAATTTTGTAGACCTTTAAGTCCATATAAATATAAAGGTGTAAAATTTAGATGGGTAAAGATGGGCTTTTATTTTTTTTATTTTTATTTTTTTTTGTGGTACGCGGGCCTCTCACTGTTGTGGCCTCTCCCGTTGCGGAGCACAGGCTCCGCAGCCATGGCTCACGGGCCCAGCCGCTCCGCGGCGGCATGTGGGATCTTCCCGGACCGGGGCACGAACCCGTATCCCCCGCATCGGCAGGCGGACTCTCAACCACTGCATCACCAGGGAAGCCCCAAGATGGGCTTTTAAATAAAGCCATATTGCAATATGGGGGTCCTTATCTGTTTTGTACAAATGAAAGGAAAACACAACAGAGAAATTTGGTGCTTGTAAGAGAACAGGAGTTAGACACATTAAATTTTACATATGACCCTTGCTCTATCTACACCAATTGACTAAGCTTTTTGGTCCAGTTTATTGAGGTTGTAAATTCAGTGCCTTTATCAGAAAGACATTTTCCAGTCACAAAGGCCTTTAAATAAACGAAGTGCTTTTGGGTTCAAATGATTTAAATAAAGTTTATTCCTTCTTAAAGAACCACTTGAATTTTCCTTTCTCAGAGAGGGATTTTTACTTCTGATTCTCAGTTAAAGATATAAAGATACAATTGTGGTATAAGAAAACCTTGGAACTGGAAACTCTTATTTCAAATCTGGGCTAATACTCTCTAGCTGTGGTATTTTGGTAAAGTATATCTGAATCTTAGTTTCTCCACCTATAAAATTTATATGATGATAAATTACCATCTCATGTGGTTGCTATGAGGAGTATAAAAGTTCCCACGAAAGAATTGGTTTATTTTTTCTCCAAAAATATAAGGGGGTTTCCACAGTAAATTTTCCGAGGCTTAAATTAGCAAATAAAAAGGGTAGGTATTGAGTAAAAATTATAGTCACTTTGTAGTTTTGAAAATGAGGATTAACCTTATTAGGTTCAGCAGGAAGATTGAATTTTTTTTTCCCCATCTACAATTAATTGTTATAAGAAACTTTATTATATTAGGAAAGAAAAATGGATTCCATGATGGGCTATTTTACTTTAAGCCTTCAAAATAAAGAAAATAAATGAAAGAGGAGAGACTTATTTATTTTTAATTAAAATTTTCTTCTTATAAATAGAACATGTTTAAGAAAAATTAAACAAAGATAAGTACACACACAAATTGTTAACTGTGAGATGATGGATGTGTTAACCACCCTATTGTGATAATCAGCAGTATATACACATAAATCATCACATTGTACACCTTAAATTTATGTAATTCTCAAAGCTGGGAAAAAATAAAGATAAGCAAAAGGATTCAAATAATTCATAGATGAACACTATGAATGGTGTACTATATATTTTTATACATGTTTTTCTGAGTAAATATATGCTTTTATTTTCTCAAGAATGTGATCATATTCTACATGATTTTTGGTAACTTGTGTTTTCTATTTAACAATATATAATGGATATTGTCTCAATTCATGAAATGTTCTTTTTCAGCAGTGGTTTTCTTTTCAAGAAAATCTATACCATTCCCATATACAAACCTTCCAACAATAATACCATCAATCATATGCAGTTAGTCTTGAGGGTTTGGGTTAAAAGTCTGTTTTCTGACCTTCTTTCCTCAGAAAGTCACTGTTCTACGTTTGTAATGACTTTCTCCATATAGATGGGCCATTGTTTGTTTAACCAGTTTACTCTGTTGATTGATGCTTAGGTTGTAACTTTTTATTATTACAAGTAGCACCATGATCAACAGATATTTAGTTAAAACTTTGTTTTTCTGAGAGAGGGAATTTCTTTTTTAAAAAAAATTAATTTATTTTTGGCTGCATTGGGTCTTTGTTGCTATGCATGGGCTTTCTCGAGTTGTGGGAGCAGGGGCTACTCTTCGTTGCAGTGTGCAGACTTCTCATTGCGGTGGCTTCTATTTGTTGCAGAGCACAGGCTCTAGGCCTGCAGGCTTCGGTAGTTGTGGTGCGTAGGCTCAGGAGTTGTGGCACACGGGCTTAGTTGCTCTGTGGCATGTGGGATCTTCCCGGACCGGGGCATGAACCCGTGTCCCCTGCATTGGCAGGTGGATTCTTAACCACTGCGCCACCAAGGAAGTCCCTGAGAGAGGGGAATTTCTAAAATGAAAAATATAAAGTGAAAAGAGGAGAGAGTACATAAATCAAACTGTGCTCAACAATATTTGACTTTAAAGTGGAGATTATGATTAGGAACTTCAAAGTGAACTGGTGTTTCCTAGTATTGCCTAGTATTACTATATTGATCTGCATAAAGTTGGTGTTTTAAGAATATAATTTAATTAAAAACTTAAAAATCTCTTTCCAGATGTACTTAAAGGTAGTGATTGCAGTTAAGACTCCGTGCTTCCAGTGCACGGGGTGCAGGTTCAATCCCTGGTCGGGGAACTAAGATCCCACATGTTGCACAGTCAAAAAAAAAAAAAAAATCATGGAATCTTATATCTTTTTAAATCGTTTGCCTTAAAAGAAGTCCAGAAACACTAAATACCCCCCTTAAGATCACATAGTATGTTTCAGTTTCTAATATATTGGTGTCCTTTTCTAATTCCTACCCCAACATTCTTATCCATAACAAGATGTCTAATATAAATGTAATGAGAACTGTTTGCCTGTGTAGCATCCATGATGATTAATGAAGAGATTGATGAAGGCAAATTACTTATTGTCCGTTGTCAGGGTGCACTTTTCCATAAACTTTCTAAGATACTGATTGATTGATTGATTGATTGATAAGTTACTGTATTTTTCATCAGTAAAATATTTATTTAGGTCCATCATAGCAGAGGCTTTTAATTTATTTTTTGACAACCTAGTGGTTTAGTATATTCACAGAGTTGTGTAATCATTATCAGTATCTAATTTTAGAACATTTCATCACCCCCAAAAGAAGCCCTTTACCCATTAGCAATATACCCTATTTCCCCATTCTCCTAGCTCCTGGCAACCACTAATCTACTTCTGTCTCTATGGATTTGTCTAATCTGGACATTTCATATAATTGAAATCATACTATATGTGATTTATTTCTGACTTCTTTCACTTAGCATAATGTTTTCAAAGTTCATTCATGTTGTAGAATGTATGAGTACCTCATTCTTGTAAGTGGCCGAAGATCATCCCATTCTGTGGATGTACCATATTTTGTTTATGCATTCATCAGTTGATGGTTATTTGGGTTGCTTCCACTTTTTGGCTATTTGTAAATAATGCTGCTGTGAACATTTATGTAGAAGTTTTTGTTTGACCATATGTTTTAAATTGTTGGGTCTGTACCTAAGAGTGGAATTGCTAAGAGTGGAACCTAAGGTTGTATCTTAACTCTATATTTAACCTTTTGAGGAACTACCAGACTTTTTTGCAAAGCCGTTGCACCATCTTACATTCCCAAATGCAATGTGTGAGGGTTCCATTTCCTTTGTTAGCATTTGGTATTTTCTGTCTTTTCTATTTTATCCATCCTAGTGAGTATGAAATGGTATCTCATTGTGGTTTTGATTTGTATTTCCCTGATAACTAATGATATTGAGCATCTTTTCATGTGCTTTTTGGCCATTTGTGTATAGTCTTTGGAGAAATGTCTGTTCAAATCCCTTTCCCATTTTTTAAATTGGGCTGTCTTTTTATTCTTTGTTATTGTTGAGTTGTAAGAGTTCTTTATATATTCTGGATGCTAGGCCCTTATCTGATTTATGATTTGCAAATATTTTCTCTCATTTTGTGGATTGCCTTTTTACTTTCTTGATGGTGTCCTTTGAAGCACAAAAGGTTTTAATTTTGATGACGTCCAATTTATGTCTTTTTTTCTTTTGTTGCTTGTACCAGGAAACTGCTGCTTGATCTAAGGTTGCAAAGATTTACTTTTTTGTTTTCTTCTATGAATTTTGTAGTTTTAGGTCTTATATTTAGGTCTGATAGTGTTTTTGTTTTTTCCAATTAAAAAAATTTTTTTAAAGCAAAGGGACATGTGACAAAGTTCCATCCTTTAAGGATTTATAGTATATTGGGCTAAATTAAAAATATACAGTGAAAAAAGATAACAAGCAATATCATTCACTCATTTATTTGACTCCTACTGAATAACCCTATGCAGGAATTAGGAGTGTAAGGGTAGAAGACAGTTCCTTTTCTTACAATCTAGTGAGAGAATGAAATAGATTACAATACAGGGCTATAAATTCTGTTTTACAGGTGTGCACAGGATGCTGTGGGGGTAACCAGGTGG
Source organism: Kogia breviceps (assembly GCF_026419965.1). Taxonomy (NCBI): domain Eukaryota; kingdom Metazoa; phylum Chordata; class Mammalia; order Artiodactyla; family Physeteridae; genus Kogia; species Kogia breviceps. Next base: position 42,342,063 of record NC_081322.1, on the reverse strand, counting down.
GACACTCAATTGACCCAGGACTGTGTGGGTGATTTGTGTGGGAAAGCTTCCAAGAGCAGGGAAAGCCTATGAGAGCCGAGTTTTGAAGGATGAAGAGTGAGCCAGACAGAGAAGTGATTTTTAGTTTAGTAGGATGAGGGGTAAATACATAGTGTAGAGGTGAAAGAAATAATAAACTCAGAGATCTGGAGGTGTTTGGGCAAGATAAATTCTAAACGTGTGTAAAAAGTTTTTTTAATACCTTGGGAAGAACTGGAAAGGATTAAGGTTTGAAAAGAGAAGTATGTAAAAATGGGGAATGAGTTGTGAGGAATAAAGGAGATGATGCTTTTATACTATCAAAAATATATGTGTTAATTCTATTAATATTAATTTTTTAACATGAAATTTTGGTGATCATTGGCTCTTTAGTACCTCTTTATTTCTAGAGTGTCATTAAGTCCTTAAATTGTTCTGAACTCCTTAATTAAATACACACTGAATGTTATAAATAAGGAAATAGTAATTATTGAGCTGTAAAAAGCAAATATTTAAAATTGACTGTTTTTAAAAAATAATTATAAAAGTTATACAATCTGCAAAAGTAATTAGATAATAAGGAAAGAAATAAGGGAGGAAGTAAGAAACACTCAAAATCCCACCATCTAGAGATAATTACTTAATATTTTGGTGCATTTCCTTCCTGACATCTTTTCATCCATTTGTGGTCTGTATACAAACATACTCACCTTAAAAAAAAAATTACAGAAGTAGGATCATCCTCCATATGTGGTTTTTTTTTTTTTTTTTTTTTTTTCTTTGCGGTACGCGGGCCTCTCACTGTTGTGGCCTCTCCCACTGCGGAGCACAGGCTCTGGACGCGCAGGCTCAGTGGCCATGGCTCACGGGCCCAGCCGCTCCGCGGCATGTGGGATCTTCCCAGAATGGGGCACGAACCCGCGTCCCCTGCATCGGCAGGCGGACTTGCAACCACTGCACCACCAGGAAAGCCCGATATGTGGTTTTAATCTGTTCTTTTTAAATATCTAAGTGTTATATATTGGTATCTTTCTGTTAGTAACAGATTTATATAATCATTTTGAACTGCTTTATGGTATTCACTGTCTGTATTTTTCTATTATTAATAAACATTTATATTGTTTCTGGGTTTTTATTTTTGTTTTACTGTAGCAAATAATGCTTATTATGTTTGCCCACTTGTCTGATTATCCCTTTAGAATAAATTCTTAGAAGCAGAATTGTTGGATCACAGGGTATGCCCATTTAGAATTTAGGAACATATTGCCACACTCTTTTCTTAAGTAGGTTGACTTTACTTACACGTCTATCAAAAGGGCATGGTGCTGCTTCTTTCTCCTTACTCTTACCCACATTAGCTTTTTTCTGCTTATCTAAGCTGACAGGCAGATGATATTTTGCTTTCATTTATATTATTATTATATTACCAGGGAGGTTGAATGTCTTCATTGTGTATTGGTTCTATGTATTCATCTTTTGGTTATTTTGCATTTACTTCCTTTGTCCTTTTTTTCAACAGGCAGTGCTGTATGGTGATTACGATTGAGCTTTGAAGTTTTATCTGAATTCATAATCCCAGTGATACCATTAGCTGTGTGACTTGGGCAAATTAACTTTATGGCTTAGTTTCCTCATATGCAAAATGGGGAGAATAGTGGTCCTTACTTACCTCATAGGGTTGTTGTGAGGATTGCATGACATGTGAAGGGTCTGACAGATAACAAGCACTGCTACTAATCTTTTCACACTTGTGTATTTTTTTTGGCGGTACGTGGGCCTCTCACTGTTGTGGCCTCTCCCACCGCGGAGCACAGTCTCCGGACTCGCAGGCTCAGTGGCCATGGCTCACGGGCCTAGCCGCTCCGCGGCATGTGGGATCCTCCGGGACTGGGGCACAAACCCGTGTCCACTTCATCGGCAGGCGGACTCTCAACCACTGCGCCACCGGGGAAGCCCCCACATTTGTGTATTTTTGTAGGATAGGTATAGGGTAGGAGTGTTTAAAATTAGATATCACCAAATTGCTGTCTTAGAAAGTTGTTCCTTTTGCACTAACAACTGCATAACTCTTTTTAGTATCATATCAGTATTATGATTGTGTCCAAGGTCTCTTTTTCAATGATCTGTTTCTGTATTTTCTGTATTCTGAAGAAATCAAAAGATTTGTATATAAAAGTGTATGTATTTCCAACTTTTTATTGTAAAAAAAATTCAAACATAAAGAAAAGCTTAAAGACTTGGTTCTATGATCACCTATATATCCACTGTCTACATAGGAGTTAGCAATTTCTTCCGTAAGGGGCTAGATATTTTCTGTACTTATGTAAAGGGTCAGTAAATACTTTAGGCTTTGGAGGCCATATGGTCTCTGTTACAACTATTAATTCTGGTGTTGTAGAGAGAAAGCAGCTGTAGACAACAGGTTAATGAAAGGGCATGGCAGTGTTCTAGTAAAAGTTTATTTACAAAAACAGGCTCAGCTGGATTTGGCTTGGGGTGTAGTTTGCCATCCTCAGGTCCAGATTAAATAGTTAACAGATTGCTATATTTGCTTTGTCTGTAAATATGTTTGTACATACGTATATATATTTTCTGAGCCACTTGAAACTAAGTTGCAATCATCATGGCACTATAGCCTTTAATATTTCAGCATGCCTCTCCTAAAAATAAACACATTCTGGGCTTCCCTGGTGGCGCAGTGGGTGAGAGTCCGCCTGCCGATGCAGGGGACGCGGGTTCATGCCCCGGTCTGGGAGGATCCCACATGCCGCGGAGCGGCTGGGCCCGTGAGCCACGGCCGCTGAGCCTGCGCTCCGCAACGGGAGAGGCCACAACAGTGAGAGGCCCGCATACTGTAAAAAAAAAAAAAAAAAAAAAAAACACATTCTCCTGCATAACCATAATACTATTATTACAGGTAAGAACATTGTAATTTTGTTCTTTTAATAGAATGAAGATTATATAATACAGCACAAAAAGTATGAAAATCCTTAGATTTGCTCCTCAGCCATTGTAACCTATTGAACTGACCTTGTCCCCATCCCTCTTTCCCTGTCTTTTTCTTTTTTCTTTATACATTTATTTATTTATTTATGTTTGGCGGGACTGGGTCTTCGTTGCTATGTGCGGGCTTTCTCTACTTGTGGCGAGCAGGGGCTACTCTTTGTTGTGGTACGTGGGCTTCTCATTGCAGTGGCTTCTTGTTGCAGAGCATGGGCTGTAGGTGTGTGGGCTTCAGTAGCTGTGGCACACGGGCTCAGTAGTTGTGGCTCACGGGCTCTAGAGCGCAGGCTTAGTAGTTGTGGCGCACGGGCTTAGTTGCTCCGCGGCATGGGAGATATTCCCAGACCAGGGCTCAAACCTGTGTCCCCTGCATTGGCAGGTGGATTCTTAACCACTGTGCCACCAGGGAAGCCCTATCTTTTTCTTGATTTATTTCTTTAGGTAGAAATCTGTATTGGGCAATGCAATTTGCTGGTTTTATTTTACCCAGTTACACAATCAAATGAAAGGAATGTTTTGACTTGTTTTCATGTGTTTGGTTTGTAGTTTTAAAGATCTTGGTTTTGTTTCTGTATTTAATGTGGTTTGAAAGAGCAAATTATGTGTAATTTATAATCAGAAGAAGAGATTTCATTAAGTTACATATCGTTTCTGTAATTTCCATATGGTTGTTTGTACTTGTTTACGTAGTAGAAGAAACTGAAGGAAGGTGAAACCAATGATGTGCTTTGAAAAAGTGGCCAACTTTTGAGTTTTCATGCTAAAAGAAGGAGGGAAAGTAATATAAATATTTGTAGTATTTTCCAATTTAACTTTATTATACTTTTACTTGATGAAAATTTTTAACACTTCAGATAAACCTGTTCCACTCTGTGAAAAGTTGTGCTGCAAATTTATCCAGGGTACTTGCCCTATTTTTCTCTACTCTTCAATCCCCTACCCAAATTGAGCACTCTGCATTGTGCCTCTTCCCATATCATCTCTTTGGATATGGATGCAGAGTGCCTTCTTAATTTATCCTTTTGAAAACACCAGTTCCTCCCTGGTTAGAAGGAAAGAATTTAGTATGTTGGTACAACTGTGGTACTGTGGGCTACAGTTAGAAATAATGTGCTGCAAGATGAGATAAGTCTATTTTTTCTTAGATTAATGACATAGCTATTAGTGGGAGGCAGGTTGATTATTAGGAACAGATTCAAGATTATTGTAACATTTCTGTGTTCTACACAGAGGAAGCAAAATGTATAAAATAAGGATATCGATAGCCCAGAGATAAACCCACACACATATGGTCACCTTATCTTTGATAAAGGAGGCAAGAATATACAATGGAGAAAAGACAGCCTCTTCAGTAAGTGGTGCTGGGAAAACTGGACAGCTACATGTAAAAAGAATGAAATTAGAACACTCCCTAACACCATACACAAAAATAAACTCAAAATGGATTAAAGACCTAAATGTAAGTCCAGACACTATAAAACTCTTAGAGGAAAACATGGGCAGAACACTCTATGACATAAATCACAGCAAGATCCTTTTTGACCCACCTCCTAGAGAAATGGAAATAAAACCAAAAATAAACAAATGGGACCTAATGAAACTTAAAAGCTTTTGCACAGCAAAGGATACCATAAACAAGACCAAAGACAACCCTCAGAATGGGAGAAAATATTTGCAAATGAAGCAACTGACAAAGGATTAATCTCCAAAATTTACAAGCAGCTCATGCAGCTCAATATCAAAAAGACAAACAACCCAATCCAAAAATGGGCAGAAGACCTAAATAGACATTTCTCCAAAGAATATATACAGATTGCCAACAAACACATGAAGGAATGCTCAACATCATTAATCATTAGAGAAATGCAAATCAAAACAATAATGAGATATCATCTCACACTGGTCAGAATGGCCATCATCAAAAAATCTAGAAACAATAAATGCTGGAGAGGGTGTGGAGAAAAGGGAACCCGCTTGCACTGCTGGTGGGAGTGTAAATTGATACAGCCACTATGGAGAACAATATGGAGGTTCCTTAAAAAACTACAAATAGAACTTCCATACGACCTAACAATCCCACTACTGGGCATATACCCTGAGAAAACCATAATTCAAAGAATCATGTACCAAAATGTTCATTGCAGCTCTATTTACAATAGCCAGGACATGGAAGCAACCTAAGTGTCCATCAACAGATGAATGGATAAAGAAGATGTGGCACATATATACAATGGAATATTACTCAGCCATAAAAGAAGTGAAATTCAGTTATTTGTAATGAGGTGGATGGACCTAGAGTCTGTCATACAGAGTGAAGTAAGTCAGAAAGAGAAAAACAAATACCGTATGCTAACATATATATAGAATCTAAAAAAAAAAATGGTTCTGAAGAACCTAGGGACAGGACAGGAATAAAGATGCAGATGTAGAGAATGAACTTGAGGACATGGGAAGGGGAAGGGTAAGCTAGGATGAAGTGAGAGAATGGCATGGACATATATACACTACCAAATGTAAAATAGCTAGTGGGAAGCAGCTGCATAGCACAGGGAAATCAGCTTGGTGCTTTGTGACCACCTAGAGGGGTGGGATAGGGAGGGTGGGAGGGAGATGCAAGAGGGAGGGGATATGGGGCTATATGTATACATATAGCTGATTCACTTTGTTATACAGCAGAAATTGACACACCATTGTAAAGCTATTATATTCCAATAAAGATGTTAAAAAAATAAAATTAGGATATCAAGAAACACAACAGGTAATTCAGGATGCCTAAAGTAAGTACTGGGGATGGAGGTTAGAAATATGTCTGAGAAAGGCAGAGCATGATCATTGTGTGCCTGGCTAAAGAATTTGACCTTTAACCTGATGAAATGGGGTAATAGAGTTCAAATGGAATAGATTCTAATAGTTCCCCAAAATGGAAATAGTAAACATTCTTTTCTGATTGTAAAAGGGACACATGCTTGTTATAAAGTGCAAACAGGTAACACCAGAAATGTAGGCATTCACTAGAGATAACTACTGCTAACAGTTGGGTGTGTAACCTCACAGAGTGGAATTTCATGATCAGTTTTGCAGCAGTGTGGATGGTGGAGGGGACCAGAAGGAAGGAGAGAGGAGCAGGAGGCTGTTAGGGAGGTCCAGGTGAGAAATGAGGAGGACCTGTTTCTTAGTGGCAGCTGTGGGGGTAGAAAAGGGGCAAAGCTACATTTGTAGCAACATGGATGGACCTGGAGATTATCATACTAAGTGAAGTGAGTCAGAGAAAGACAAATACCTTGTGATATCGCCTATATATGGAATCTAAAAAATGATACAAATGAACTTATTTGCAAAACAGAAACAGACTCACAGACTTAGAAAACAAATATATGGTTACCAAAGGGGAAAGGTGGGGGGGGGATAAATTGGGAGTTTGGGATTGACATATACACACTACTATATTTAAATTAGATAACCAACAAGGACCTCCTGTATAGCACAGGGAACTCAGGTCAATATTCTGTAATAACGTAAATGGGAAAAGAATTTGAAAAAGAATAGATATATGTATATGTATAACTGAATTACTTTGCTGTACACCTGAAACTAACACAACATTGTAAATAAATTATAGTCCAATATAAATTGAAAATTTTTTAAAAAGAAAGAAAAGGGGCAAAGCTGGGAGGAAGGTCAAAAGATATTTAGGGGATGAGTGGGGTGAAGAGCCCGTTCCCGCAGCTCTGAAAAAGGCCAGGAAGGTAGCTGAGTGGGTTGCCCAGAACCTGGGTCCAAATGGTGGGGTCAGTGAGGTGGCATAAAAGGAAAAATAGCACTTTTACCAACTGCATAATTACAGAGTGGAAAGTGTATCCTTTGTTCTTATTTTCTTCCTGTATTTCCAGGTTTATTTAGGGAGTATAAAAGTAAAAATTCAGTTCTGTTTTGACAGGTAAGAGCTGTTATATCATGTCCTTTTCTCTTACTAATTGTGTTTCTCCCTTGAATTAGTTGAGGATAGAAGGTTCTTTTGAGAAGTTGCTTCTGTTTTGGTGTGTAACTGTAGCATTAGTGGTTTTAAAAACATAATTAATTAATTTTATTTTTGGCTGCATTGGGTCTTTGTTGCTGCATGCGGGCTTTCTCTCGTGGCAAGCAGGGGCTGCTCTTTGTTGTGGTGTGTGGGCTTCTCATTGCAGTGGCTTCTCTTGTTGCAGAGCACGGGCTCTAGGTGCGCGGGCTTCAGTAGTTGTGGCACGCAGGCTCAGTAGTTGTGGCTCACAGGCTCTAGAGCACAGGCTCAGTAGTTGTGGCACGTGGGCTCAGTAGTTGTGGCTCACGGGCTCTAGAGCACAGGCTCAGTAGTTGTGGCACGTGGGCTCAGTAGTTGTGGCTCACGGGCTTAGCTGCTCTGTGGCATGTGGGATCTTCCCAGACCGGGGCATGAACCCGTGTCCCCTGCATTGGCAGGCGGATTCTCAAGCACTGCGCCACCAGGGAAGCCCCCAGCATTAGTTTTTATATTTCACAAATTTCCTGTTGGAATCTTTAAATTTTTATTCTGAGGAATTGGGATCAGAGTGCGGTGGGAGAGGCACTTGGGCAAGTTGTTGGCAGAGGTTCTTTGACTCTGAATTAAGGGTTATTTGGGTCTCTGAGTAGGATCTTAACTTTCACCAGGTTCTGCTGTGTTTCTCACCTTGGGGAACAGGGCTGTAAAATTCGCAGTGTGAAACCTCTGTTCTATGTTGTGTAAAAATATGCATAACAAGGCATTATTGGTGTGGACTCTGAGTTCTGGGACCCAGTGAAGGATCCTCAGTAACCAGGTGACTAAAAGATGATTGGTTGGTTAATGGCTGGGGGTTATGGAGCTAAGGCATTTATTCTTGGGTGAGAAAGGCTTAGGTTGCTGATGCCAACCTCTTTTGTTTTCAGATAGGATTAAACATGAACTTTCATATAGATAAAATTTTCTGAATTTAAAAATATACCCATAGGAGAAAATTTAAAGCTTTTTTGGTTATTCACCATTGCATTGAACCATCCTCACTGTTGGGACACTTTATTCTATCTAAAATGTCTTGTGCCACCATTTCGGGGGACTTCTTATTTAGCTTTAGGTTATATCCTTTCCTGAACCTCTTATAAAGAGTTGCCTGGATACATGCACTGTCGTAATAATACATCTTTTTTGAGGCTTGAGAAGATCTGGGTAAGGATTGTTGAATCACAACAGTCATAGCTTTAAATTAATTTTTCCCTAGAGTTATTTTCTTGTTTGGACTCTATTATTATTAGTATTTTTACTAAACTTTTAATGGATGTAGTTACTCATCTGAGGTATTATTCTAAATATCAGTATTATGTGGTGAGAAATAGGCTTTCTTTCAGTGTCATTGATTGGGATTGTAAAACATACATAGAATTTAGGAGAGACGTTATCTCCTGCAATGTATTCTCCTACTTAATACTGGAGGGAATGAAAGACTATTGTAATTAGAAAGATTTATGCTGAAGTTTTGCTGTTGGTTTTTATTTATGCTTTAAAGCTTACTTCAGGAAGTTTGAATTTTGATTCTATCAGTTGTGCTCTTTAAAGTCAGTTTTTTCCTCATCATTTAAAAAGTGGCTTCCTTATACCCAGCTAAACTGTTGTAGTTAGTGATGAAGCATATGGAAGCTAAGTTAATTGGTGAGTTATTTATTGATAACTTTCTCTTGGCCCCTATATTTTGTTTATATCTAAAACTTTAAGAGCTAATGTGTAATGAGTATCAGTTGTTAGAGGCAGATATTTCTGAGCTCAGATCCTAGCTGTTTAATAAATTATGTATTATACTTCTTAGTCTTTAAAATGAGGTTAAGAAGTATCTCACAGAAATTTTATGAGGCTTAATTGAGATAATTAAATGTAAAGAACCTGTGTAAAGAACCTGGTACAGGGCTACATAGTGGGCACTAAAAAGACACTGGCTCCTCCTGTTTTACCTAAAAACAAATGGAGCTCATAAAAAATGGAAAATTAAATCTCTCTTTTTCTTAAGTTTCATTTTCCGTTTAAAAAAATTTGAATGCCATCTCCTCTAAGCTTTCTCATCTCACGTAGATGAGGATAAATATGCTCTTAGTACCTTGGGGCTTTTTCAAAGAGCTCATTATTCTGTATTTAACTGCCTAGTACAATGCTTGGCACATAAATGATACTCAATGAATATTTGTTGTAAGGATGTCTTGCAAGAGAGAAAATGTTCTCTGTTGCCTTTTTCTCCTCAAGACCTCAAAAGTTGTACTGAAAGAAAAAAAAAAAGTTATTTATCCACTCAGGATACTTGGTTTGTTTGGGAAGAGAAATGATATTTTATAGTTAAGGAAATTAAGTATTGTCAACTGGCTTAGAATCCTGATATCTTCTAATATATTCCTTAATATCAGAATTTTTGTGATTTGAAATGAATCATATTTGAATTTCTTCTTTTCTTTTTTTTCCAGAGTAAAAGTTTAAATATACGTTTCATAGTAGATGATACAACATTGAATCTTTGGGATTTTGACAATTTAGGTAACACAGTTAATAAAATTGACCTAATGGCATAGATAGTACACCATATCCTGGGTGCAGAATACATATTCTCTCCCTATTTCTTTTTAGTATGTCACCATACGTAGTTACAAAATTCTTTTTTCTTGTGATGAGAACTTTTAAGATCTATTCCCTTAGCAACTTTCAAACATGCAATACAGTATTATTAACTGCAGTCACCATCCTACATGTGATTCTTTATGGCTGGAGCTTAAGGCTAAGGTAAGGCTGCAGAAATAAGCAGAGGCCAAAGAAGTCATGGAAGGGCCTATGTGGCAAGATAAGGATTTTGATAATTATGATTTACATTTTAGAAAGATCACTGATAGCAGCATAAAAGTGAGTTATTTAATTAGATTCTGGTTTACCTAGATACAAAACAAGTGGTCTCAACAAGATAGAGGTATATTTCTCACACTGAAGCTTTGTATGGTGACTCTAGGATCTGAGTTCATCAAGGACCTGAGTTTCTTCTGTCTGCCTCACTGTCCTTTGGCATAAATTCTGTTACCTCATGGTCCAAAATGACTGCTGGAGTGCCATTCATCATGTCCAAGTTGCAGACAGACGCCCAGCTAAATCATCGCCTTTCAGTAGCTTTCCTGGAAGTCCCATTCAATGACTTCCACTTCTAGCTCATTCACCAGGCCTAGCAGCAAGGAAGGCTAGGAAGTGTACACTCTTACGTGGGTGCATGCTGCCCAGAGTAAAACTAGGGTCTGTTACTAAGCAAGAAAGGGAGAATGGGTATATGTAGGCCGCCAGTATGTCTGCTGCATAGGGGATTGAGAATGGATGTAGGGAGACCAATATAGCCTAAGTAGTAATAATACATGTGTAATCTCTTACAAAAGAGATTTGATTGAAAGTCTTAAAATACAAGAATGTAACTCTTTGGTAACTCTGAGTAGAGAAGCTGTTCTGCTGGGAAACCTAGAGAATTTAAACTATTATTTTGATATTATACTCTTTAAGTTCTTGGCGCAAAATTAATGCTTTAATTATTTTAACTTTTGAGTTAAAAAATTTTTTTTTCCAATTAAACGTTTAGTAAAATTAAATATTTCAGTACTAAGGAGGATTGACGTTGGTAAACATAGCATTGATAGTAATTATTTTTTAAAAAAGTATATAGTATATTTTAAAAAAAGTATATAGTATACTTTTTTCAACCATGTAACGATATACATTAAAAAGGGATTTATAGGGCTTCCCTGGTGGTGCAGTGGTTAAGAATCCTCCTGCCAATGCAGGGGACACAGGTTCGAGCCCTGGTCTGGGAAGATTCCACATGCCGCGGAGCAACTAAGCCCTAGCACCACAACTACTGAGCCTGCGCTTTAGAGCCCACGAGCCCAGAGCTCGTGCTCTGCATCAAGAGAAGCCACTGCAATGAGAAGCCTGCGCACTGCAACAAAGAGTAGCCCCTGCTCACCACAACTAGAGAAAGCCCGTGTACAGCAACGAAGACCCAACGCAGCCAAAAATAAATAAATAAAATAAATTTTTTAAAAAGGGTTTACAGTAGTTTTTTTGGAAGATGAAATAACATAATTTTCTTTATCTTTTTTTATACATACCTTTTTGTATGTTATACACTTAACACCTATTACTTTTTTAAAGAATTGTGACAACATGTACACAAAATAAAATTTACCATTTTAATCATTTTTAAGTGTACAGTTCAGTGACATCGAATACATTAATGTTTTTGTGCCACCATTACCACCATCTATTCATAAAATCCTTTTTGTAAAACTGAAAACCTGTACCTATTAAAGAATAACTTCCATTTTTCCCCTTCTCCCAGCCCCTGGCAACCATCATCCTACTTGTTATCTCTATGAATTTGACGACTCTGGTACCTCATATAAGAAGAATCATCAGGATTTGTCCTTTTGGGACTTCTTTATTTTTTATTTTTTAATTTTTTTGCGATACGCGGGCCTCTCACTGTTGTGGCCTCTCCCGTTGCGGAGCACAGGCTCCGGACGCGCAGGCTCAGCGGCCATGGCTCACGGGCCCAGCCGCTCCGCGGCATGTGGGATCTTCCCGGACTGGGGCACGAACCTGTGTCCCCTGCATCGGCAGGCGGATTCTAAACCACTGCGCCACCAGGGAAGCGCCCCTAGAATATCTTTACAGTTCTACTTTTCCGTTTCTGCTATGTATGTCTGTTTCTAATTGTTTTTCTCCTATATTCCCAGCAGTCTCCGGTCCTAAGAAAGAATGTACCTTGAGCTGTAGAGTGTATCACACTTAATTATGTGAATTATATTTTTCTGCTTAATTTCTTATATATTCCTTATATATGTATTGGCTCTCACATGATTTAAAAAATTTAATTGTTATTAGCATTTTTGATAGTGTAAATCACCTATATTGGTGAGAATATAAATTAGTTAAGGCTCAACTTTTGTTTATTTCATGTAATTAACTGCATAATGTATAATGAACTCTGAATGATATCAGTATATTGTTGATTTACTCATTGTCAAATCCCAAATCTGATATCCTTGGCAGATATGTAGACTTGTGATAGGCGTTTGGCATTTTATGTTTTGGGCAGTGTAACTTTAAATCTACATAAACTTCTCTGCCTTTTGCCTCTGCTGTGTTCATAGATTCCAGGAGGGCTTCGTGTATGGACCTCAAGCGTTGGAGGTAGCAGACTTTTCAGCAGAAGGTAAAGCAGAGTGTTGCCTTCTGGTGTCATTGTGTGTGTGTGCTGGGGTGGGTATGTGACAGGTGAGAGGTTTTCACAAATGTTACCACAAAATAATTTATAATGGTGCATTTCACAAAACGTAAAGCCAAGCTAATACTTGAATAATTTTATTCAGTATTACTAAAATCCATAAAAAATAGAAAACTTTAAATAGAACTAAGGACTAAATTTCAGTTTCTCTGCTGTTAACTAAATAGTAAGAGTAAAAGGAAAAGAGCATTAGCATAATGTATATAGTATATGCTATCTAACTTTCTCGGACCTAATTTCACTATGATTTCTTCCTCGGAAGTTATCCAAGTCATTTTTCATGTTGTATTCTTCCTTGCTGCTCCTTTTACTGAAAGATTGCTTCGCAATAAATAGGCAGCCTAGTCCATGACTCATGACTGGAGGATAGACCCATGTGCCAAAAATCTGAGTTTCCAATATGCTAATTACCTCTCTCTTCAGAACTTGTTAATATGCTCTTCTCTCAAGTTAGTTCTTGTTTCAGTAGAGAAACAAACAGATCCCACACATTTGTAAAATATGTTTTTATAGAGACTTTCTTAATGAGTTTTTTTCAGAAAATAATATGACATAACTTTCCTGGGTAATACTTCTTTGATTTAAAAAAAAATACAAATATTTTGCTATTTAGGTGCCAGATATCACAGATATTACTTTCTTTGAATTTATGAAACCATTCATGAACTTTCTTCAGATGATACTTGAGTAGGGTTTTTTTTTTTTTTTAAGACCTATAGCAGCTAACAGTGTTGTATTCTTAAAGTTAATAACGTGGCTTGTTTTCAGATAGATTCTGAATGGGAATTAGAGGAATGGTTTTCTTATGTCTTCTGGAAATTGTATTTGTATTGATATCAAGTGGCTGCATATTATACTGTATATTAAGGATATACACCTTATGCGAAGCTAGGGGATTATATGTTTATTAAGTTTCTACTCACAGGATCACTCCATTTTACAATCAACCCAGTTTCACTATTTCTTTCACTTTCCTTTTATTCAGAGAAGCTGCTTTTCTTAAGTAGAGGAGTTTCAGGCTTTTTATTGAGTTAGCTGCAATTTTACCTCCTACGCCCTTTCTCCTTTCTCCCTTTTTAAAAACGTTTTGGGCTACACTACGCAGCATATGGGATCTTAGTTCCCCAAGCAGGGATCGAACCTGCGCCCCCCTGCATCGGAAGCACGGAGTCTTAACCACTGGACCGCCAGGGAAGTCCCTCTTTTTGTCTTTTCACTGGCTAGTTGGATATTTTCTATTTACCAACAATAGATTGGAGGTAATTTCTTTCTTTCTTTCTGTAATTAATTTATTTATTTTGGCTGCGTTGGGTCTTTGTTGCCGCGCGTGGGCTTTCTCTAGTTGGGGCGAGCGGGGCCTACTCTTCGTTGAGGTGTGCAGGCTTCTCATTGTGGTTGATTCTCGTTGCAGAGCACAGGCTCTAGGCACGCGGGCTTCAGTAGTTGTGGCTCACGGGCTTAGTTGCTCCGCGGCATGTGGGATCTTCCCAGACCAGGGCTTGAACCCATGTCCCCTGCATTGGCAGGAGGATTCTTAACCACTGCGCCATCAGGGAAGTCCCTAGAGCAGCTTTAGGTTTACAGAAAAATTAAGTGGAAAGTACAGAGTTCCTATATACCCTTTTACTGCCTCAACCCCATCCTCCCCACCCCCATCTCCCTATGATTAACATCTTGCTTTAGTGGTATGTTTGCTACAATTGATGAGCCATTATTATTCATTGTTATTAACTACATCTGTAGTTTACCTTAAGGGTCACTCTTTGTGTTGTATATTCTGTGGGTTTGACAAATGCATAATCACACGTATCCACCATTAACAGTATCATACAGAATAATTTTACTGCTCTAAACATACCCCCTGTTGCAGGAGAATGGGACACAAGAGGTTGGTCATGTCACAGGTCTTGGGCGAGTTCCTGGGACGGGCAGCCAAGTGAGGGTTCTTGGCTTCACGCAGGGCAAAATTCAAGAGCAAGCCATAGTAAAGTGAAAGCAAGTTTATTTAGACAGGTACACGTTCCATAGGCACAATGCAGATGTCTCCAAAGGTGAGAGTGGCCCCGTGCTGTGGGGTGGTTAGTTTTTATGGGCTGGGTAATTTCATAGGCTAACAAGTGGGAAGAATAGTCTAACTATCTTGGAGAAGGGGCGGGGATTTCCAGGAATTGGGCCACTGCCCACTTTTTGGCCTTTTAGGGTCAGCCTTGGAACTGTCATGACACCTGTGGGTGTATTACAATGAGCGTATAATGAGGCTCAAGATCTACTGGAAGTAGAATCTTCCTCCATCTTGGGCCTAGTTGGTCCTAACCAGTATTTGTCATATCCTCAACAGCTGTGTCACTCTTTTAATGGTTCTGCCCTGCTCCCTTCCCTCCTGTCTCACCTGTGCTCCATCCATTTATCCCTGCCTCTCTTCCTTTGAGCCCCTGGCAAGCACAGATCTTTTTTTGTCTATATAGTTTTCCCTTTCCAGAATGTCATAGTTGTAATCATACAGTATGTAACCTTTTCAGTTTAGCTTTTTTCACTTAGTAATAAGCATTAAGCTTCCTCCATGCCTTTTCATGGCTTGATAGCTCATTTCTTTTTAGTGTTGAATTACATCGCACCATCTGGATATACCACAGTTAATCTATTCATTCACCTACTGAAAGATATCTTGGCTGCCTCTAAGTTTTGGCAGTTATGAATAAAGTTGCTATAAACATTTGTGTGCAGATTTTTGTGGGGACTGAAGTTTTCAGTTCATTTTGGTAAATATCAAGGAGTGCAATTGCTGGATCGTATGGTAACAGTATGTTTACTTTTGTAAGAAACTGCCAAACTGTCTTCCAATGTGATTATACCATATCAACTTGAGTGTCAGTTTGTCAGTGTCCACAAAATAACTGGCTGGGATTTTGATTGGGATTATGTTGAATCTATAGATCAAATTGAGAAGAATTTACATCTTGACAATATTAGGTTTTCTTAGTCATGTACATGGAATATCTCTGCCTTTATTTAGATATTTTTTGATTCTTCAGTTTTATAGTTTTCCTTGTATAGCTCTTATACATGTTTTGTTAGGTTTATACCTAAGTAATTCATTTTTTGGGGTGCTATTGTAAATGTTATTGTGTATTTAATTTTCAATTCTAGGTTTTCATTGCTGGTATATGAGAAAGCAATTGCTTTTGTATATTAACCTTGTATCCTGCAACCTTGTTATCATTGTTTATTTGTTCCAGGAGTTCTCTTGTTGTTCTTTGGGATTTTCTCCAGACAGTTATACAAATACAATTTTATTTCTTCCGTAATCTGTATACTTTTTATTAACTTTCCACATTTTTTTTTTTTTTTTTTTTTTTTGCAGTACGCGGGCCTCTTACTGTTGTGGCCTCTCCCATTGCAGAGCACAGGCTCCGGACGCGCAGGCTCAGTGGCCGTGGCTCTGGGGCCTAGCCGCTCTGCGGCATGTGGGATCTTCCCAGACCCGGGCACGAACCCGTGTCCCCTGCATCGGCAGGCGGACTCTCAACCACTGCGCCACCAGGGAAGCCCTCCTTTCCACATTTTATTGTACTGGCTAGGACTTCCAGTATGATTTTGAACAGAAGTAGAGAGAGCAGATATTCTTGCCTTGTTCCTGTTCTTATCGGGGAAACCATCTAGTTTCTTTTCGTGACCTATCATAATCTCAATAGATTATCCTAATAAGTGATATAAAAGATGTGAAGTATTGCTCATATCAGGTCATAAGAAGACTCTTCTCCCACCCTGCCATCCTTTTCCCTCACGTAAACTTCTTTGAGAAAGATAGGATTAAATTGATGATTATAAAAATATTTTAAATGATGGGATTCAGGCACTTTTTCACATAATACCTTATATTTAGTAACTGTGCACATTACTTAGTTCCTCTACTCTCTGGTGAACTTCTGTAGGGCAAAGACTATATCTCAGCTATAACACTGCTAGGTATTTTACGTTTGTGATCTCATTTATCTTGAAAATTGTGCAATGTTAGTATTATTATTCCTAATAGGTGCAAAAACTGGTACTATGAGGGTATAAATAATTTATTAGCTGTGTGACTTACTATCAATATAATAGGTGTATAATTCCATCATCTAAGCTGTTTAAATCACATACTATGGAAAAGTTACCTTACGAAGTGGTATATGATGAATGTTATGTGTATAGTACAGAAATGTGCTTGGTGAATGCAAAGCAGAGAGCTTTGACCTCAGGCTAGAGTAGAGTGTTCACAAAATTTCTGGAAAGGTCAACCTTGTCTGATGTAGAGAAGAATAAAGGAAAGAGAGGGCTTCCCTGGTGGCGCAGTGGTTGAGAGTCCGCCTGCCGAGGCAGGGGACACGGCTTCGTGCCCTGGTCCGGGAAGATCCCACATGCTGCGGAGCGGCTGGGCCCGTGAGCCATGGCCGCTGAGCCTGCGCGTCCGGAGCCTGTGCTCCGCAACGGGAGAGGCCACAACAGTGAGAGGCCCGCGTACCGCAAAAAAAAAAAGGAAAGAGAGATCAGGAAGATCAGTCAGTGTGGAAAAGACTGAGGGCCAAACACAGCAAGTATTTTGTGATTTGACAGTATAATATAAAAATATGAAAATTTCTACTGTTGTAGTAAAATGTAATAGAACAAACTGTGTCTATTATCTTAAATAAGAACACCTCCATTTTTCTCTTAATTTCCTTGTCTTTTTTTTTTTTTTTTTTTTTTTTTTTTTTTTTTTTTTTTGTGGTACGCGGGCCTCTCACTGTTGTGGCCTCTCCCATTGCGGAGCACAGGCTCCGGACGCACAGGCTCAGCGGCCATGGCTCACGGGCCCAGCCGCTCTGCGGCATGTGGGATCTTCCCGGACCGGGGCACGAACCCGTGTCCCCTGCATCGGCAGGCAGACTCTCAACCACTGCGCCACCAGGGAAGCCCTCTCTTCATTTCAACTGGATTTGCTTATAGGTGTTGAGAACAAGAGAGACCACCACAGAACCATTGTGTAAGTCCCACATCATCAATTACCAACAACCTCTTTGCCGAAGTTAGAGCAATCAGTGCAGCAAGTGTGGAGGGGAGCAAAAGTCTGGGGCAAACTGGAACATCAGAGGAACCCTAAAAAAGGAGCTTCCTAAAGTCAAGTATATTTTATGTATCCCTTTCCCATATCTCAGTTGGTTAAGTACCCCACAACTAGCCAGTAATATGCTAAAAGCTGTGGAGTTGCAAAGCCCTAATAGAAGGCGTCCTTGCTTTCAGTGATGTTCATGTTAGTTGGGAAGACCAGAGTAAAGCAACATAATTAGAAACCCCTGAGCAGTGTTAAGCATCATGTAGTGTAGTATACACTGTTAATACTGTGGAGGTTCTTTTCTTTAAATGATGTTCTTCAGGGTTCTGTCCTCTCTGCTATTGTCATGAGTTTCATTTCTGAATTTTTTCACACTCTGTATCTAGCCCACATCTTCCTCCTAAGCTCTAGGTTTATCCAAATGCCTTTTTGACATCTCCATTTAAACAAGACTACAGTCCCCCCAACTTCAATTTACAAAAACTTCCCCAGTCTGTTCTTTTAAGCTCAGTGAATGGCACCACTGTCACCCAGTTGTCCAGGTCAAAAAGTGAGAATCATTCTTGCTTTACTTTCTCTTGTTTCTTAACCACATGTTCTGTTGATACTGTTTCCTAATTATCTTTCAGTTCCATCTACTTTTTATTTCTTCTGCCACCATTCTAATTTAGACTGTAGTCATCTCTTAAATTACTGCAAAGGCCTTTTAATGTTAGTCGCCTTGTTCGGTCTTCACCTTCAACCTAGTCACAAAAACACAGATTGATTAAAATCCTTTTCTGCTTGGGATGAAGTTCAGTTTCCTTAATGTGGCTTACCTGTTCTGTTTTGAACGGGCCCTGCATTCTTTTCATTCAGCTTTAACTTGCTTTCCCCTATTCTAAACCAGCTTTACCAAACTTCAAATTCATCATTCTCTTTTGCCTGTATGTCTTGACATGTGCTATTCCCTTTTGCAGAAAGGGAATAAGAAGAAGTTAGTGACCAAAAGCACAGACTCTGGAGCCAGGCTTCCTAGATCCTGGTGAATCTTGGATTCACCTGTGTGATCTGACCTCTCAGCTTTTCGTGTCCTCATCTGTACAATGGAGAGAGTATAGTACTTGCTTCCTAGCACGTTGTGAGGATTAAAAGAGTTAATGTGGTTGAGGCTCAAAGAACGATACCTGCCTCATACTAAGTACTATATAAATGTAGCTATTTTTATAACTCTTATTATAAATGTGTTGTGGTACTGGATAGCATAAATTTTTATGTTTTAAAGGTGATTTAATGATAAAAGAAAAATTTTTCTCATAAATTATGACTTGATTGACTCATTATTGTTTCTTTTCTTTTTTTTTTTTTTTTTTGTGTGGTACGCGGGCCTCTCACTGTTGTGGCCTCTCCCATTACGGAGCGCAGGCTCCGGATGCGTAGGCTCAGCGGCCATGGCTCACAGGCCCAGCCGCTCTGCGGCATGTGGGATCTTCCCGGACCAGGGCATGAACCCGTGTCCCCTGCATCGGCAGGTGGATTCTCAACCACTGCGCCACCAGGGAAGCCCTCATTATTGTTTCTTAAATAAATTTATTTTTGGCTTCATTGGGTCTTCATTGCTGCACGCGGGCTTTCTCTAGTTGCGGCAGGCAGGGTCTACTCTTTGTTGCGGTGCACGAGCTTCTAATTGCAGTGGCTTCTCTTGTTGTGGAGCACGGGCCCTAGGCACATGGGCTTCAGTAGTTGTGGCATACAGGCTCTGGAGTGCAGGCTCAGTAGTTGTGCTGCGGGCTCTAGAGCACAGGCTCAGTAGTTGTGGTGCACGGGCTTAGTTGCTCCACAGCATGTGGGATCTTCCCGGACCAGGGCTCAAACCTGTGTCCCCTGCATTGGCAGGCGGATTCTTAACCACTGTGCCACCAGGGAAGTCCCTATTATTGGTATTTATCTTTGTTCTTGTCTGGGCAACAGCTTTATTTTCCTAACTTATTGTTTTTCAGCTTTTTAGTGACTAGAATTTGATCTTAGGTTGATATTCATATGAAATGGATCATCTGACATTAGGTTTACCTGAATTTTTATACAGACTAATCCAGGTTAACCTATATGGAAACTTCTAAAAAAATTAATTCTTTATAGCTAATAGCTGACTTTTTACTTTATGATATATGTCATGTTGATTAAAGTTTCAAGTAAAGTCCTTTAAAGGAATTCGCTTTTTCAAGTGTATTTCAGTGATTGTGGATTATAATGGTTCAAATGGTTCGGATTCTAGCAAGGATACTTACTATATTAGGAAATAGACTATCTGAAAGGAAAAACTCTGTTTATCTCTCTATTCACAACTCTCCTTACACCCAACACTTCCCAAATTACTTCTGACACCAGAGATGTGCAGGTTTTTTTCCATACTGGCCAATTCTCCAACACCAACAATTTAACTCAATTTCGACCCCCCAGGTTAAAGGCCCAGTCCCACAAGACTGACCCTCACTTCAGATGCCAGTGGCAAGTGTTGGGTCCTCCAAGTTGCCCACACCTCTGACTCAGCTACAAATTGAAGGTTCCCACTATCCCTTCCTCAGGTTCACTCATTTACTAGAATGGCTCATAGAACTCAGGAAAACAGTTTACTTACTAGATTACTGGTTTATTACAAAGGATATATTAAAGGATACAAATGAACAGTCAGATGAAGAATATATAAGGCTAGGTCTATGTCCAGAAAGGTCCCAAGCACAAGAGCTTCTGTCCCTGTGGAGTTTTGGGGTGTACCACCATCCCAGCAAGTGGATGTGTTCTTGTTCACCAACCCAGAAGCTCTCTGAATTCTGTACTTTAGGGATTTTTATGGTGGCTTCATTATGTAGACATGATTGATTAAATCCTTGACCATTGATGAATAATTAAATCTCCAGGCCCCCATTTGGGGTTGGGGTGTTGGTGGGGCATGCTGAAAGTTCTGATTACTTGGTTTGTTCCCCTGGTAACCAGTCCCCATCCAGTGGCTCTTTAGGGACTTTCCAAAAATCACTTCATTAACATAAACTCAGGTGTGGTTGAAAGGGGCTTGTTATGAATAACAAAAGAGCTTCTTTTATTTTTATCCATCTGAAGCTATTCCAGGAATAAAAACCAAATATTATAAGAAAAGATGCTCATATGCTCTAATCACTTACGAAATTACAAGGATTTTAGGAGTTGTGAGCCAGGAACCCCTGAGGAAGACCCCACAATGTTTTCTTATTATATCACAGTATCACATTCTCTGTTATCATAGTACTTAAGATCAGCCAAGAAAAACATGTAATAGCTTAAGCTTTATCAAAAGAAGATTCCTCAGTGGTCTAGGTTTGGCTGAACTTTCAGGAGTATGGTGAAAAACTAGTATATATTTAAATTTTAAGTGTTGATTTTGATATCTTGACTTGTGGATTTCTTTTTTGAGTGTTTGTTTTTTCATTGATACTTATGATTTGAGATTATTTCATGAAGACTGAAATCTGAAAGTGTACCTAAAGGAGCAGGTTGATGATCTAGTTCTATCTGATCTGATAGTGCTAGACTAGAGAATGACAAAATATTTATATTTTTCTCCTTCCCTCCTAGAAGGAGAGCGTTGCTTTCTGGTGAACTTTTAAATATGAATACTTTTCCAATAAAAATATTGGTGTTTGATTATTACTGTCATTTGAATTTTATTCCCCAGAATATTTTATTTTTATCTTTAGAATATGTTTCTTTAAAAGAAGGTTTTCCAGGGGCTTCCCTGGTAGCGCAGTGATTAAGAATCCCCCTGCCAATGCAGGGGACATGGGTTTGAGCCCTGGTCTGGGAAGATCCTGCATGCCACGGAGCAAGTAAGCCCATGCACCACAACTCCCGAGCCCCCATGCCACAACTACTGAAGCCTGCGTACCTAGAGCCCATGCTCTGCAACAAGAGAAGCCACCTCAATAAGAAGCCTGCGCACCACAACGAAGAGTAGCCCCCGCTCTCTGCAACTAGAGAAAGCCCTCGCGCAGCAACAAATACTCAGCATAGCCAAAAAAAAAAAAAAAAAAAAATTACAAAAATGAGTAAGATAGTCTCCTTCTTTTGGGGATGGAGGAAAAAAGCATGAGTCAGTTATAAGTAATTGTAATAGCAAAATAGAGTATGGTACAGTTCTTGACAGAATTTTGAACAAAGTGTTTGCTCTGCTAATCATGTTCTTGCAAAGCATCAACAAATGTCAGATATGACAAGCTCTTTTCCATTCTTTCCAGTTTGACTTTGCTTCTGCATTTGATGCTTTTGCCCACTTACCTTTAATACTGTTTTTTATTATTTTTCTTTTAACTCTCTACTGTTTATTAGTTACTTCCCTCAATTTTTTTATTAAGAAATGTTTTGTAAAAGCAGAAAAGTTCAAACTCTAGAACAATGAATACCCACTTAACCTCCAGCTAGACTTAACTATTGTTATCCTTTTTGCATTTATTTCCTTTCTCACTCTGTATGTATATAAATGTGTTTTTTGTTCTTATGGAACCATCTGAAATTAAGTTGCCACTGTCATGACATGCCAGCCCAAAATACTTCTACATTTCCTAAGAATAAGGGTATTCTCCTGTATAACCATAATGCCACTATCCTACATTTAAGACAATAAAATAAAAATTAAAATTAACTATGGTAAAATAATATTGTATAATATCTAGTCTATTGTCACAATTTCCCAAGTGTCTGACAAATAAACTTTTGTAGCTGTTTTTATATAAACTACAATCTATAAGGTTTTCGTGCATAATATCCTCTAAGTTCTTCAGCCACTGGTGGAGTTTGGGGCAGTGGCAGCCTATGAGCACTGTCAGTTGACTCTGGTAAGCAATATAAATGTTAACATTAGGTAGGTGCCATGATGTGAAAGAGCCTAGGCTACCATCTTCAGCTCTTTTCTTCTGTGTTCTCTTTGTGATCACGTTTACTTCTGTGATTTTAACAGTTGCCTGTGTAGTGATGTTTTCTTTTCTAAATTGCGCTTTATTTCCTTTTGTTCATCTTCTCCTGGCTACCCAGTAGTCACTTCAAAATCTACACATCCAAAATGAATTTATTCTTTACTTGCTAGCTGGCTCATTGTCAGTATTATTCTTTTCTTGGGCAGGGGTAGTAGAAGGTGTGGTGTAAATAGCCTTGCTTTCACTGACTGGAAACCTCAGTCATCTTCAGCTGTTTCTCTGGCTGTCTGCTTAGCACTCTCTTATTTACATGTACACATATGTGCATACACATTTCTTCATCAAATACTTCTTTAATGCCTACAGTGTTTCTATATATATTTGACCACAGTAGATAAGTCTATATCTGGATGGCCTCTTGAATGCATTCCCTCCATTCTTACCCTATTTACTCTAATTTTGGCCTTCAGCAGTCCTTCCCAGAACTTTTACAGTGGTCTCCCTACCTCTGGCTTTAAACCTTCTGATTCATCCTGCATATACTATCTGCTTATTGAGAATACTTGTTTGATCATATATTTCTCTCGCTTGAAAACCTCTGATGGCTTCCCATTATACAGGAAAAATGCCAGCTTTTTTAGCATACCATACAAGACTATGGTAATTCCAACTTCTTTACTCTTTTTATGTATTCATCTCTTGTGTTCTAGCTATACTTGTCTTCTGCTAATTCCTTGAATATAGCATGGATTTTAATCTTCAGACTTTGTTCACACATTTCTGGTCTCCATAAGGCTCTGACCCCTCTTCTTTGCTTAATGAAATCCTACTTATCTTTCAAGTTACACTTGGCATGTTCCCTTTGAAAATTATTTACCTAATAGCCCTCTCTACTGTCTGCACCAGAACCAAACCCTTCTTAATATTCTTTATCTGGTGTACTTTGCACATTTGTCTGTTATAGTGCTTGTGTTTTTTGTTTTTGGCTGTGCTACATGGCATGCAGGACGTTAGTTCCCCAACCAGGGATTGAACCCGTGCCCCCTGCAGTGGAAACTCAGTCTTAAGCACTGGACCGCCAGGGAAGTCCCTTATAGTGCTTATCAGATTGTATCCCTTGCTTGTGTGTCTCTCAGTGTAAAGGTTCACAAGGGAAAGAATCATCTTTTTCTGCGTATTGTTCTTAGAGCACAAGGCCTGGCACATAGCACATGCTTAGTAAATTATTTCTGAAAGGAATGTCTGGGATTACTTGTTATATTACCTCTGTAGCAAGTAAGTCTAACTTGAGATCATGAATTCTAAAAGGAAGATAATAGTTTATATAAAATAATTGTTTTACACTAAATATTTGCTAATGGTTACTTTCTGTGTAATACAGTCCTTAATTATATATGTTTTAAACTTAACACTTTTGATATCTGAATTCTTAAAGCATTATTGCAGATATGTTTGTTTTAATTAAAATCACTTCTGAGCAATAAGAATTTGCCATAATAGGAGTTTCTGGAATTTTATTATTTTAGAGCTTTTAAAACAGTAAATGTTTATCTGAATTAGAATTCTGAATAAAAGAAATAGTATAAAATGAAGATTGTTTTTTAGAGAAAGAGAGATATATTAATCAGTTTTTAAGAAAAGAGACTAAATAAACGCAGTCTTTCTAAAGAATGAAGGCAAAAAGATAAACTGTCAGATTTCCATGTTGCAAGGGAATATGGAACTTGAATAAGGGAGTCTATTACTGTACTTTGATGATACTTAGAGAACAAGTAGATGAAATACCTGGTAGATGAAAACATAAAGAAGGTGCTAGTGTTATTTGACATTATTTGTTAATAAGGGGAATACAAAATAACAACACTACCCTCTGGTACAAAATTTTTAATATTTCAGAATTATTTTTAAAGGACTATTGTCATTTAAATGAAAAAATCCTGATAATTAAAAATGCTATGGTGTTGAATTGTGGCAAATGAAGTGATATGAGGTCTGGGTTTTGTTTCAAAATAATCAAGAAAAGTGGAGGCAGTAGAAATAAGATTGGTCACGTATTGATAATTGTTGAAGCTGTGTGAGAGTTACATAGAGTATCACTATCATTTATTTTGATGTTTTGTTTGTTCGTTGTTGGTTTTGTTTTTTTTGCGGTACGCGGGCCTCTCTCTGTTGTGGCCTCTCCCGTTGCGGAGCACAGGCTCCGGACGCGCAGGCTCAGCGGCCATGGCTCACGGGCCCAGCCGCCCCGCGGCATGTGGGATCCTCCCGGATCGGGGCACAAACCCGCGTCCCCTGCATCGGCAGGTGGACTCTCAACCACTGCGCCCCCAGGGAAGCCCTGTTTGTTCATTTTTGGAAAATTTCATGATAAATTTAAAAAAATTATGGTATTGTATAATAAAGGAAAGAGTCCCCAAATAAGGAATCATTGCTGCTAGGCTGAGTGAATATACAGTTCATGATATTGAATAATTCAGAATTACCAATGTAAATGATATTTTTGTTTTTCAAAATTTTTATTCCATATTGTTTTATTCTTTTCTTTTGAATTTTTGAATTTTTTTTTTTATACAGCAGGTTCTTATTAATTATCCATTTAATACATATTAGTGTATATATGTCAATCCCAATCTCCCAATTCATCACACCCCCTGCCGTGTTCCCCCCTTGGTGTCCATACGTTTGTTCGTTACATATGTGTAGGGCAGACTGGTTCATCTGTACCATTTTTCTAGGTTCCACATATATATGTGTTAATATACGGTATTTGTTTTCCTCTTTCTGACTTCACTCTGTATTACAGTCTCTAGATTCATACACATCTCTACAAATGACACGATTTCATTCCTTTCTATGGCTGAGTAATATTCCATTGTGTGTATGTACTACATCTTCTTTATCCATTCGTCTGTTGATGGGCATTTAGGTTGCTTCCATGACCTGGCTATTGTAAATAGTGCTGCAATGAACACTGGGGTGCATGTGTCTTTTTGAATTATGGTTTTCTCTGGATACATGCCCAGTAGTGGGATTGCTGGATCATATGGTAATTCTGTTTTTAGTTTTTTAAGGAACCTCCATACTGTTCTCCATAGTGGCTGTATCAATTTACATTCCCACCAACAGTGCAAGAGGGTTCCCTTTTCTCCACACCCTCTCCAGCATTTGTTGTTGGTAGATTTTCTGGTGATGCACATCCTAACTGGTGTGAGGTGATACCTCATTGTAGTTTTAATTTGCATTTCTCTAATAATTACTGATGTTAAGCAGCCTTTCATGTGCTTCTTGGCCATCTGTATGTCTTTGGAGAAATGTCTATTTAGGTCTTCAGCCCATTTTTGGATTAGGTTGTTTGTTTCTTTAATATTGAGCTTCATGAGCTGTTTATATATTTTGGAGATTAATCCTTTGTCCGTTGATTTGTTTGCAAATATTTTCTCCCATTCTGAGGGTTGTCTTTTTGTCTTATTTGTAGCTTCCTTTGCTTTGCAAAAGCTTTTACGTTTCATTAGGTCCCACTTGTTTATTTTTGTTTTTATTTCCATTACTTTAGGAGGTGGATCAAAAAAGATCTTGCTGAGATTTATGTCAGAGAGTGTTCTTCATGTGTTTTCCTCTAAGAGCTTTATAGTGTCCGGTCTTACATTTAGGTCTCGAATCCATTTTGAGTTTATTTTTGTGTATGGTGTTAGGGAGTATTCTAATTTCATTCTTTTACATGTAGCTGTCCAGTTTTCCCAGCACCACTTATTGAAGAGGCTGTCTTTTCTCCATTGTATATCCTTGCCTCCTTTGCCATAGATGAATTGACCATAGGTGCCTGGGTTTATCTCTGGGCTTTCTATCCTGTTCCATTGATCTATATTTCTGTTTTTGTGCCGGTACCATATTGTCTTGATTACTCTAGCTTTGGAGTATAGTCTGAAGTCAGGGAGTCTGATTCCTCCAGCTTCGTTTTTTACCCTCAAGACTGCTTTGGCTATTCTGGGGCTTTTGTGTCTCCATACAAAGTTTAAGATTTTTGTTCTAGTTCTGTTAGAAATGCCACTGGTAGTTTGATAGGGATTGCATTGAATCTGTAGATTGCTTTGGGTAGTAGAGTCATTTTCACAATATTGATGCTTCCAATCCAAGAACATGGTATATCTCCCCATCTGTTGGTATCATCTTTAATTTCTTTCATCAGTGTCTTATAGTTTTCTGCATACAGGTCTTTTGTCTCCTTAGGTAGGTTTATTCCTAGGTATTTTATTCTTTTTGTCACAGTGGCAAATGGGGGTGTTTCCTTAATTTCTCTTTCAGATTTTTCATTATTAGTGCATAGGAATGCAAGAGATTTCTGTGCATTAATTTTGTATCCTGCAACTTTACCAAATTCATTGATTAGCTCTAGTAGTTTTCTGGTGGCATCTTTAGGATTCTCTATGTATAGTATCATGTCATCTGTAAACAGTGACAGTTTTACTTCTTCTTTTCCAGTTTGTATTCCTTTTATTTCTTTTTCTTCTCTGCTTGCCATGGCTAAGACTTCCAAAACTATGTTGAACAATAGTGGTGAGAGTGGACATCCTTGTCTTGTTCCTGATCTTAGAGGAAATGCTTTCAGTTTTTCACCATTGAGAATGATGTTTGCTGTGGGTTTGTCATATATATGGCCTTTATTATGTTGAGGTAGGTTCCCTCTATGCCCACTTTCTGGAAAGTTTTTAACCTAAATTGATGTTGAATTTTGTCAAAAGCTTTTTCTGCATCTATTGAGATGATCATATGGTTTTTATTCTTCAATTTGTTAATATGGTGTTTCACGTTGATTGATTTGTGTATATTGAAGAATCCTTGCATCCCTGGGATAAATCCCACTTGATCATGGTGTATGATCTTTTTAATGTGTTGTTGGATTCTGTTTGCTAGCATTTTGTTGAGGATTTTTGCATCTATGTTCATCAGTGATATTGGTCTGTAATTTTCTTTTTTTGTAGTATCTTTGTCTTTTGGTATCAGGGTGATGGTGGCCTCATAGAATGTGTTTGGGAGTGTTCCTTCCTCCGCAATTTTTTGGAAGAGTTTGAGAAGGATGGGTGTTAGCTCTTCTCTAAGTGTTTGACGGAATTCACCTGTGAAGCCGTCTGGTCCTGGACTTTTGTTTGTTGGAAGGTTTTTAATCACAGTTTCAATTTCATTACTTGTGATTGGTCTGTTCATATTTTCTATTTCTTCTTGGTTCAGTCTTGGGAGGTTATACCTTTCTAAGAATTTGTCCATTTCTTCCAGGTTGTCTATTTTATTGGCATAGAGTTGCTTGTAGTAGTCTCTTAGGATGCTCTTTAAGTCTGGGGTGTCTGTTTTAACTTCTCCTTTTTCATTTCTAATTTTATTGATTTGAGTCCTCTCCCTCTTTTTCTTGATGAGTCTGGCTAATGATTTATCAATTTTGTTTATCTTCTCAAAGAACCAGCTTTTAGTTTTATTGATCTTTGCTATTGTTTTCTTTGTTTTATTTCATTTATTTCTGCTCTGATCTTTATGATTTCTTTCCTTCTGCTAACTTTGGGTTTTGTTTGTTCTTCTTTCTCTAGTTCCTTTAGGTGTAAGGTTAGTTCGTTTATTTGAGGTGTTTCTTGTTTCTTGAGGTAGGCTGGTATTGCTATAAACTTCCCACTTAGAACTGCTTTTGCTGCATCCCATAGGTTTTGGATTGTTGTGTTTTCATTGTCATTTGTCTCTAGGTATTTTTTGATTTCCTGTTTGATTTCTTCAATGATCTCTTGGTTATTTAGTAACGTATTGTTTAGCCTCCATGCGTTGTGTTTTTTAAGTTTTTTCCCCTGTAATTCATTTCTAATCTCATAGCATTGTGGTCAGAAAAGATGCTTGATATGATTTCAATTTTCTTAAATTTACTGAGGCTTGATTTGTGACCCAAGATGTGATCTCTCCTGGAGAATGATCCGTGCGCACTTGAGAAGAAAGTGTAATCTGCTGTTTTTGGATAGTATGTCCTATAAAGATCAATTAAATCTATCTGGTCTATTGTGTCATTTAAAGCTTGTGTTTGCTTATTTATTTTCATTTTAATGCTCTGTCCATTGGTGTAAGTGAGGTGTTAAAGTCCCCCACTATTATTGTGTTACCGTCGATTTCCTCTTTTATAGCTGTTAGCAGTTGCCTTATGTATTGAGGTGCCCCTATGCTGGGTGCATATATATTTTAAATTGTTATATCTTCTTCTTGGATTGATCCCTTGATCATTATGTGGTGTCCTTCCTTGTCTCTTATAACATTCTTTATTTTAAAGTCTATTTTATCTGATATGAGTATTGCTACTGCAGCTTTCTTTTGATTTCCATTTGCATGGAATATCTTTTTCCATCCCCTCACTTTCAGTCTGTACATGTCCCTAGGTCTGAAGTGGGTCTCTTGTAGACAGCATGTATATGGGTCTTGCTTTTGTATCCACTCAGCAAGACTGTCTTTTGGTTGGAGCATTTAATCCATTCATGTTTAACGTAATTATCGATATATATGTTCCTATGACCACTTTCTTAATTGTTTTGGGTTTGTTTTTGTAGGTCCTTTTCTTCTCTGTGTTTCTCACTTAGAGAAGTTCCTTTAGCATTTGTTGTAGAGCTGGTTTGGTGGTGCTGAATTCTCTTAGCCTTTGCTTTTCTGTAAAGCTTTTGATTTCTCCATCAAATCTGAATGAGATCCTTGCCAGGTAGATTAATCTTGGTTGTAGGTTCTTCCCTTTCATCACTTTAAATATGTCATGCCACTCCATTCTGGCTTGTAGAGTTTCTGCTGATAAATCAGCTGTTAACCTTCTGGGAGTTCCCTTGTATGTTACTTGTCGTTTTTGTCTTGCTGCTTTCAATAATTTTTCTTTGTCTTTAAGTTTTGCCAGTTTGTTTACTATGTGTCTTGACTTGTTTCTCCTTGGGTTTATCCTGTATGGGACTCTCTGCGCTTCCTGGACTCGGGTGGCTATTTCCTTTCCCATGTTAGGGAAGTTTTCGACTATAATCTCTTCAGATATTTTCTTGGGTCCTTTCTCTCTCTCTTCTCCTTCTGGGACCCCTAAAATGCGAATGTTGTTGCGTTTAATGTTGTCCCAGAGGTCTCTTAGGCTGTCTTCATTTCTTTTCATTCTTTTTTCTTTATTCTGCTTCCACAGCAGTGAATCCCACCATTCTGTATTCCAGGTCACTTATCTGTTCTTCTGCCTCAGTTATTTTGCTATTGATTCCTTCTAGTGTAGTTTTCATTTCAGTTATTGTATTGTTCATCTCTGCTTGTTTGTTCTTTAATTCTTCTAGGTCTTTGACAAACATTTCTTGCATCTTCTCGATCTTTGCCTCCATTCTTTTTCCAAGGTCCTGGATCATCTTCACTATCATTATTCTGAATTCTTTTTCTGGAATGTTGCCTATCTCCACTTCCTTTAGTTTTTTTTCTTGGGTTTTATCTTGTTCCTTCATCTGGTACATAGCCCTCTGCATTTTCATCTTTTCTCTCTTTCTATGAATGTGGTTTTTGTTCCACAGGCTGCAGGATTGGGTTCTTCTTGCTTCTGCTGTCTGGTCGGAAAATTTCTTTTCTTCTGTTATGAAGAATATTTGTGGAAGAATTGTTGAAATTTTAAAAAGATCTTCTGACCCAGGCTATTTTTATCTTTTTACCTCTATCCGAATACCTGTTATGATTTTAAGAGTACTCTTATTAGAACATCTGATTTCTGTTGCTCTGTTCACTGGAGAAGCTGAAGATATCTGTGCTTCATTTTCAAATATGAGCTTTTGGTCCCTTGAAAAACTGCTAGTATTGGAGTGTCTCCTGCAGAGGCGGCTGGGTGGGGTGGTGGTGGCTGTGGCTTACTGTGAGGACAAGAACACTAGCAGCAGAAGTTCCTGGAAATACTCCTTGGCGTGAGCCTTCCCAGAGTCTGCCATTAGCCCCACCCCAATATTGTTTTATTCTTATTTTCTATGTGATATGGAAGCCTCTTAATCTGCTAAGCCAAATCATCACATATTAATCGAAAGTGATATAACAATGATTTATGGCAACATTCTTCTTGAAGAAAAGAATTATTGACAAACCCACAGCTAACATCATACTCAGTGGTGAAAACCTGAAAGCATTCCCTCTAAGGTCAGGAATAAGAAAAGGATGCCCACTCTCGCCATGTTTATTCAACAGAGTTTTGGAAGTCCTAACCACAGCAATCTGAAAAGAAAAAGAAATAAAAGAAATCCAAGTTGGAAAGGAAGAAGTAAACTGTCATTGTTTGCAGATGTCACTATATTAGACATAGAAAATCCTAAAGACGCCACCAGAGAACTACGTGAGCTCATCAATGAATTCAGTCATGTTGCTGGATACAAAATTAATACACAGAAATCTTTTGCATTTCTATACACTAGCAACAACATATCAGAAGGAGATAATAAGGAAACAATCCCATTTACCATCACATCAAAAAGAATAAAATACTTAGGAATAAACCTACCTAAGGAGGCAAAAGACCTGTAGTCTGAAAACTGTAAGACACTGATGAAAGAAATTGAAGATGACACATACAGATCGAGAGATATACTATGGTCTTAGATTGGAAGAATCAATATTGTGAAAATGACTATACTACCCAAAGCAATCTACAGATTCAATGTAATCCTTTTCAAATTACCCGTGACATTTTTCACAGAAATGGAACAAAAATTTTTAAAATTTGTGTGGAAACACAAAAGACCCTGAATAGCAAAAACAATCTTAAGAATAAAGAACAGAGCTGGAGGAATCACGTTCTCTGAGTTCAGACTGTACTATAAAGCTGCAGTAATCAAAACAGGATGGTACTGGCACAAAAGCAGACACATAGATCAGTGGAACGGGGTAGAAAGAACAGAAATAAACGTACACACTTGTGGTCAATTAATCTATGACAAAGGAGGCAAGAACATACAATGGAGAAAAGACAGTCTCTTCAGTAAGTGGTGCTGGGAAAACTGGACAGCTACATGTAAAAGAATAAAATTAGAGCATTCTCTAATACCATATACAAAAATAAACTCAAAATGGATTAAAGACTTAAATGTAAGACTGGACACTATAAAACTCCTAGAGGAAAACAAAGGCAGAGCACTCTTTGATGTAAATCACAGCAATATTTTTTTAGATCCATCTGTTAGAGTAATGGAAAACAAACCCAAAAATAAACAAATGGGACCTAGTCAAACTTAAAAGCATTTGCAAAGCAAAAGAAACCATAAACAAAATGAAAAGACAGCCTTTGGACTGAGAGAAAATATTTGCAAACAGTGATACTGACAAGGGATTAATTTCCAAAATATACAAATAGCTCATGCAACTTAATATTAAAAAAATTCAAACAACCCAATAAAAAATGGGCAGAAGACCTAAATAGACATTCCTCTGAAGAAGACATACAGATGGCCAACAGGCACATGAAAAGATGCTCAGTATCACTAATTATTAGAGAAATGCAGGTCGGAAATCTAATGAGGTATCATCTCACACCAGGCAGAATGGCCATCATTAAAAAGTCTACGGGAATTCTCTGGCAGTCCAGTAGTTAGGACTCTGTGCTTTCACTCACTGCAGGGGGCATGGGTTTGATCCCTGATCGGGGAGTTTGATCCATGCTGCTGTGCAGCATGGCCAAAAAAAATAAAAAGTCTACAAATAACAAATGCTGGAGAGGGTGTGGAGAAAAAGGAAATCTTATACAGTGTTGGTGTGGGAATGTAAATTGGTGCAGCCACTATGGAGAACAGTATGGAGGTTCCTTGAAAAACTAAAAACAGAGTTGGCACACGATTGTGCATTCCCACTCTTGGGCATATATCTGGAGAAAACTCTAATTTGAAAAGATATATGTACCCCATTATTCATAGCACTGTTTACAGTAGCCAAGACATGAAAGCAACCTAAATGTCTGTCAACAGGTGAATGGATAAAGAAGATGTGGTATATATACACAGTGGAATATTACTTAGCCATAAAAAAGAATGAAATAATGCCATTTGCAACAAAATGGTTGTACCTAGAGATGATCATACTAAGTGAAGTATGTCAGAGAAAGACAAATACCATATGATATCACTTATAGGTGGAATCTAAAAGAATGATACAAAGGAATTTAATTACAAAACAGAGATAGACTTACAGACATAAAGAGGGGACAGATAAATTAGGGATTTGGGATTAACAGAAACACACTACTATATATAAAATAGATAAAGAACAAGGATCTACTGTTATAGCACAGGGAACTATATTCAGTATCTTGTAATAACCTATAAGGGAAAGGAATCTGAAAAATATTATATAATGTGCATAACTGAATCTCTTTGCTGTACACTTGACACATTGTAAATCAGCTGTACTTCAATTTTATTATTTGTTTTATTATTATTATTTTTTTTGTGTGGTACGCGGGCCTCTCCCGTTGCGGAGCACAGGCTCCGGATGCACAGGCTCAGCGGCCATGGCTCACAGGTCCAGCCGCTCCACGGCATGTGGGATCCTCCCGGACTGGGGCACAAACCCGTGTCCTCTGCATCAGCAGGCAGATTCTCAACCACTGCATCACCAGGGAAACCCTGTACTTCAATTTTTAAAAACTGCAACAACAACAACAACAAAAAAGTTGGCAAGACTCAGGTGTCATATTGTTTGAATAAAGTCTTATTGGTAACACCTGGTTATAAAATCTGTATATGGTCATACTGTGCCGTCTTGAGTACTATATTTCTGATGATTCCATTAATTTAATTTCTAGTCTTAAGGTTTGGAAAAGAAAACTTAAATGACAAATTCATAGAATTGTTTGTCTTCTTAAGGGCTGTGAGAGAGAAGTGTTCAGAAATTGTTCTTTCTTTTCTTCTCTCTCTCTTGTTCGCCTTTCCTACTTCCCGTGTTGCCTCAACTTCTTACCTGGGCACTAAAAAAGTTCTTTATCTACATGCTACTTCCACCAATCCAACATCATGTCTGTAAGCTCAAGTCCTTTAAATCTGAAACCCCTATGGCAGGCCCTCAGTAAACATCTTTTTTTTTTTAAATTAAGGTGCAATTGACATATAACATTATGTTAGTTTCAGGTGTAAAAAATTGTAATGATTCAATATTTGTATGTATTGTGAAATGATCACCACAGTAAGCCTGGTAACATCTTCAGGGCATCTTCTTTTTGAACTTCTCAGGCTTTTTTTTTTTTTTTTTTTTTTTTTTGCGGTACACGGGCCTCTCACTGTTGTGGCCTCTCCCGCTGCGGAGCACAGGCTCCGGACGCGCAGGCTCAGCAGCCATGGCTCACGGGCCCAGCGGCTCCGCGGCATGTCGGATCCTCCCGGACCGGGGCACGAACCCATGTCCCCTGCATCGGCAGGCGGACTCTTAACCACTGTGCCACCAGGGAAGCCCTCAGGTATTTTTGGTTAGAGTTTCTTTCTATCTGAAGGAATCATTTACAAGCTGAAGAACCTTCTGAGATGTGACCTGAGTTTTGTTCTCAATAGTATCATCCTCCCCATCAACCAGGCCAGAACCCCAGACTTATCTTTGATTCAGCCTTCTTGATTTTCATTATTTGTTCATTTGGTCCTGCCAATTCCTCTTTAAAAATGACTGTTACAAGTATTTCTTCTTTTCTCCAGTCTTATTGTTAGTTACCATTCTGTTATGGAGAATGTTGCACTTGGAAGATTTCACCTGAGCTCTGCTTCTGGCTGATGGCCTAACTTCTTCATCTTCATGAGGAGCTTGTAACAGGATTGTCGCAAGCCCCTTTTAGAAGCTAACATTCTATTATAGTAATCCAGGGTCTTTCCTTCTCACCCTTTCATTGCAGTAACTCCTGCATTTCACACCTCTAATCTTCAGTCCTTGCTAATAAGATTAGTCTTTATATGTAACTTTCATTGCCTTTAGGATAAAATCTTATATTTTCCGGTCTCCATTTATTCATGTCATAATTTCTCTGCTTAATCATTATCATTGGCACGATTAGGCAAAGTGGAAGCTTCACATCTTCACAGCCTTCCTTTCCTTCACCTACAGAATCAAATTGGTTACTAAATTATATCACTTCTGATGCAGGCATGTCTTTTTTTTTTTTTAAGGAATGTCTTTTGAGTCCATATTTGTTCTCCTCTGCCTATTCTAATCTAGTCCTCATCTTCTCTTCTTTGGACGTTTGAGCAACCTCCCAGATGTTTGCTCTGCTGCCAGTTTGTAGTTACCAGATTTATCTCTCTGAGCAAAGATGTGTTATGTACCTTCTCTGTTCTCAAAACTTTTTGCTCCACACTGTTTACATATGAAGTACAAGTTTCTTTGCAGAACTCACTTGGTCCCTTCCCTTTACTTTTCTAACCTAACCTCATCTCTTGCACCTTGTCATCATGCCCCCAGCTTCCAGCCATACTGAATACCAGCGGTTTCCTGTTTATTTTTCTCATGCCCTACTTCTACCTGGAATTCTCTGACCCTCTTGACCCTTTTCTGCCTGGGAAAGTCCTCCCTCAAAGGCATCACTATGTAGTTGTCTTCCTTAAAGCTCTGAGAAGAAATACCAGTCTCATTCTCTCTGTGCCTGTTATGCATATGTCTTGGGTGCAGAGGGAGTCATATCAGAGTTATCTGTTTATATTTTCCACTCAGAATCTCTTTCCAGGCGGATCGTGAACTCTGATATCTAGGGTAGCTAGTTTTTAATTTTGTTCATCCTCAGAGTTTGGCACAGTATTGGAACATAAAATATTGACTCTTTGTTGCTTGATGTAAAATAAAATAGTAAGGACCCTCTGTTTTCCTTAGAAACAAAAAATGATTTTAACCCTCTTAGTTTGAAGACTAAAATTTTTCCCTTGGTTTTGTTTGAGCTTGAATTCCTTCATTTTTTTCTTAAAAGATTCTTTTAAATTTTTCGTCTGTCATAGGTCCTTGGGACCAAAGATGGCCCAGGGCTGATCTGGGCACCTGGTAGTATTATTAATAGGAGCCAAAAAGCCTTGGACCTGTCTAATTATGATTGTAACGAGTGGGGTTTGGCCAAACCTTAACTACACTTGTGCATACGAGCTGCTGAATGGTGCTTCCACCTTGCTAAACGTGACTGGAAGCTGGTCATCAAGCTTGGACATTTTTGAAAGGTATAAGACTATTTTTATCATTAGACCAGTTACTAATAGTTCATTCAAAAGATGTTCCTACTGAAACTGCATCTTTAGGCTTGAGAAATTCTTCCCTGAATTACATTTAAATTCTACCACTGAGCTTAGTTTTCTGCCTGAGATAATGCTTTCATTTTAAGGCAGTGATTTCTACAATTTGCACAAATATGTACTTCTTATTTTTTGTACTGTCTATAGAATTGCTTGCATCAAGAGTTTTCCAGAACATAGTGTCTCAGATGGAAAATGTAATAGAATCCCAGTCTCTGCCAAATTAATTTTTCCATTTTGTAGTTGTATAATGTTCCCATTGAACACTTGTTTTTCTTTGTGATGAATGCTGAGAGGGAAGCTGGCATGGTTTTGATACATATTACAGATGTATAGGAGAAATGTCTTTAAATTCAAAACATTCTATATTAAATAAATCCATGTTTATCCTATAAATTTATTTTTAATTCACTTGGATTTATTTAGTAAACTCCTGTAATTATTTTCAATGTGCAGTTGCTCTAATGGTAGTATCTAATATGCACTAAAATTTAGAAAGCAGTTTCCCTGAAGGCTTTGGAATTGCTCTGCCTTTATTATAGTAAATAATAAACTTCTTTTATTTAGATAAAAGTAATTTAGAAATAAAATAGTTTTAGGGAAGAACTGGGCTGCCTCTGAAAGCCAGGTTATCACAGCCATGGAGGCCAGGTTCACCTCCTTTTCAGCCTTGTCAGGTAAAAGAACAAATTATACCTTTATGATACTTAATATTATATATTAAGAAACATATGAGCCATGGGGAATGAATTTTCACACGAGCTCCTGGAGAAGGGCTGTCACATGGGATGAGAGCAATAAGGCTTCTCTGCCCCATGTGCCAGTCATTGAAATATTTGTGGGCATTGTGGGAAAGGACAAATTTTTAGTTTTCATAACTAAGGTATTGGCATCTGACCACAGATTGGCATTGACAGCACAGTGATGAAAGTGAGTCCATATGCCCGCTGGGATTCTGCCACTTCTTCATATGGTGAACCTCAGAGGTGCCACATCATCTCTCATCATCCAACAGTTAGTGTACAAGAGAACTGGTAATGATACATGCACTTTATTTCATTCTCAATGCGAAAGCTACAGGTAAATCTTAAGTTTGAAGATCTTTGAGTATTTTATTAATTTAGCAGGTGGAAGTTATATTTAAACTTACTAAGTGAAGTAATTACTGGGTTTGTTCCTAGATCCTATCCATATAATTCAGAGTAAGAGGCCTATGCTTCAGTCTTTTCTGCTCAAGCTTTCAAATTCCTTTGACAGCCTGGATGTGAAATTCAAAAGTCATTAATGTGATGTGTTAATTTTGCACTTTTTGACTTACTGCAAAAATCTTATAGTTTCCATAGCAACAATAACCTATCCAGATTGTGTAATATTCTTTACAGTATTAAAAATAAAACTATGCAATTACATGAGCTTCTGGAGTACTTCATTTAGGGGAACTGGGGATTGAAATATTTCTGTTTAAAAGAAAATTATAATTTCATATGAAAGTTTTCTCAGAAAGCATGTATAATTTTAAGAATTTATTCAATTAAATATTTAGTAGTGGATACCTCGTAGTTAATTTAATTATTAATTGTATAAAATTTACCTTGTAAGCATTGTGTTAAGCATCTCAGGCACAAATGCGTTCACACACATACCCACACATACTTTCAAGGTCGGGGGGATATTTGACTTTAATTACATTCAGTCACCTTCACCTGCTGCTTGTACTTCTTAGTGGCCTCTGGGTGGTCTGAAAAACGTGTAGTTTTATGTTTGGAGGAAACAGGATGGAGAAAAAGGAACACTTTGCTCTTTAAAACATGCCTAAGATATCACTTTGAAAATACTAAAGATTGTTTTAATAGGTGACTGTTTTCAGAGTATCAAATTATTTTGTTTTTTTTTCTTTTTCCCTCTAATTCTAATTTAAAAGATAATATAATATTGGCATTAAGGTAGTTAACATAACTTTCTACATCTTAACACAACTTTTTCTTTATATCACCTTCAACATATGTCTAAATATATATTTTTATATGGTACGATTTATGTATTTTCTCAGCAACATATGGTAAACATTTTCCATGTTTCTAGTGATCTTCATGATTATCATTTAAATAATTTCATAACAGTCTATCCTGTTGACATATGTGGTACAATTTCTGTTTATCAAAATGCTGCTTAATTGTTTCCTGAATGTCATATATTGGAAGAAAAATGGATATAATTTTCAGACTGTGGGAAAAAGTAACCATAACTCAGTTATTTGCTCAAAACATAGATGATTATGAAAATCTTCAAAATGCATGTAAAATGATGTTTTAAAATGCATATTATGAGTAACCTCTTAAACTGCTTTATCTGCTGGTAAACACAGAATGGGGAAAATGAGGAATAGGTAAGTAGGACAGATGCGGCACTACATAGGTACTGTCATTTGACAAAACCTTCATGACATGGTGATACCCTGTTGAGGCTCTAATATAAT
This sequence comes from Kogia breviceps, assembly GCF_026419965.1. Lineage (NCBI taxonomy): Eukaryota > Metazoa > Chordata > Mammalia > Artiodactyla > Physeteridae > Kogia > Kogia breviceps. The sequence goes on along the minus strand of NC_081322.1, from coordinate 42,304,003 downwards.
CAAAAGGCAAAACTCGGAGGGCATGGATTATACTCCTCTTGTCAGAATAACCAGTGATAGGAATCACATTTGTGAAATTCAGCTGGGGTCTTGCTGTGGCTGATTCTGGTGTCAGTACCCTGAGGATACAGTGTTGCACTAGACACTCATCTGATACTATTACCATTTTTATGGACCGTATCACCATTATTGAGCTGTTGTCTTCCCTTGGTTAAGCACCCTGGTAACTGCCAGGGTTTCCCAGAATTCCTAATTCTACTTACATTAATTGGAAAATTCACTGTAACTACTGAGTTTTTCCTAGATATCTTGAGAATGAGGTGTTGGTGGCCAATTTTGAAGTGTTTCCAAGGCTTTTGCTTGAGGTCCTAGGGATTTTGAATGTCCCCTGTCCTAGGTGAAAACTAGCGTGTCTTAGTGGGTAAACATTCTTCTGTAACTCCCCCATTTATTAAGTGGGTCTTATACTGTGAAATTACTTTAAACAAATATATAAGTTTATATCTGTCATTTATTTTTGTAATTAATGTTTATAACAGAATGCTTTCATGGACTCCAGATAATTAAGACAGTAGAATTATCTTGCAATATTCTTGAGTTTATATTTATGCTTGTTTACTTTTTGAAACTAGTGCTGTGTTTAGTATCCTGTTCTGTTTCAATTTTGTATTTTGTGTTTTGGCTCTGTCAAGTGTTTTCATTGTGACATGAATTTTTTTGGTATTTCACATTATTGTAATGGAAATATTATCAGAAATAATAAGCAATGAATGCATAGTGAGGGTGTTTACATATCACTGAGAGTTGTGCATTTCATTGTTTTTATAGTTATAGTTTTGAATCTGAAAATACTGTGTAGAAAAAAGTAATTTTTTTTGTTCATATGCAGAAAAGATGAAAAGGAATATGCATTGAAGCAAATTGAAGGCACAGGAATATCCATGTCGGCTTGTAGAGAGATTGCAGTAAGTGGACATAAATACATTATTTATTTTGTTATGATATTGGATGATGATTGATATTAATATAAAAGCTTCACTAATATATAGAATGCATGTTATTTCAAAGATGTTAATTAGTTTAAGGATATTTTATATAAGATGAGAAAAGTTGCATAAACTTTTTGATTACTTGAAAGTCATCGTTGAACATTCTCTTAGTGATATTTAGGATTTATAATCTTAGGAATACTGAGCTAAATGATTATTTAATTAATATGAATTATGATTGAGTATAATTATTAGTTTAAATTAGTAATTTAATTAATATCTGTCTTTCCTGTAGTTTTAGGACTGATATATGTCTTTATAGAGAAGAGGGTGATACTGTTAGATACTATGCATATAAAATATTTTTTCTGAAATAAGTGTTACATTTTACTAGTTGCTAGAAAAGTAAGACTATCATAATAATAGGAGAATTCCTTAAAGAAAGATCATTTCTTTTTTTTTTTTTGTCTTTATATGGCATACTTGTACATTTAAGAAATGATTGTCCGTAAGAATACCTAACATTTCCTGAGTATTTACCAGGTACCAGGCTTACTAAGTGCTTTTAAGTATTAATTAATTTAATTTTCACAACAATAATGAAATAAGTAATTTTAATATCCCCATTTTACAGATCAGTAAACAGAGGCAAAATCATAATTATGGCTTAGAAGTCTTAATATTATGTTCCCTTATTTTAGTTCTTCAGTTTCTTATTTTAGTGTTTTAGTTTCTTATTGGGGCTTTATCACAATATCACATCTATAAGGGATTTCTGTCTCTGAATTATTAAATATATTGTCCATATCCATTAGATATTTCTGTCTCTCATTTGGTAATTATTACATGTATTGCCCACGGTTCCATATTTCTACTTCACTCACATGGAAGCACTCCATCATCACTCTTAATCATAAGAAAAAGAATGATGCAAAGAACACATGAGGCAGGATTTCTTTATACCTGAGTGTCTGCCTTAGTGGCTAAGTTAACCATGAGTCTCAGTTACCTTATTTGTGAAATAAGGGAATTAGAAGGTCCCTTCTAGTCATAAATTCTTTGATTTCAGAATGGGAGCTTCTCACTAGACTGTGCACAGTTTGAAGGGCAGGGACCTTGTCTTTTTATCCCTAGTTCCTAGCATAACTACCTGGCACGTAGCAGGTGCCCCATAAATGTTTTTTGAATAAATCAATAAACAAACAGAACAAAAAAGTTCTATATGATCCTAAGTTTGCTTTAGAATATAAATTTATTATTTAAAATTTTCATTTTGGCAGTTTTCCATTAACTATAAATTGGTGTTTATAATGCCCTACCAGAATAAGCATTTGATATATGATTTTTAACTCCCTGAAAGTCATAAACATTATTATTTCAACCAATATGAATATCACTGGTGTGCAGTTTTGCTATTTTAGAGTACCATAATTTAGTATAGAATTAATTCAACTTCTGTGAGTTAATTGGGTTAATAGCTGAAATTTAAGGTATTGATTATTAGGAAATGAAAACCCAATTCTAGATGTTCTTTTTGTAACAGAGACATATCTTCTGAGGAATACATGGGTTCCGTTTTCTCAGCATCCTCACTAGCATTTGTCATGTCTTGTCTTTATGATAGTAGCCATTTTAACAGGTGTGAGGTCATAATCTTACTGTGGTTTTGATTTGCATTTCCTTGATGATTAGTCATGTTGAGCACCTTTTCATTGACCTGCTGGCCATCTGTATATCTTATTCTTTGGAAAAATATCTGTTCAATCCCTCTGCCCATTTTTTAATTGCATGATGATGTTGATGATGATTTTTGCTATTGAGTTGTATGCATTCCTGATATATTTTGGATATTAACCACTTATCAGATAAATAGTTTGTAAATATCTTCTACTCTGTAGGTGGCCTTTTCATTTTGTTGATTGCTTCTTTTGCTGTGCAGAAGCTGGAAAAACTTAACTCTTAAACTCATTCACAGTCTCTATATTTTTATTGAGGGTTTGCCTAATAGAACTTTAGGAAGTATGCAGAGTTTCTGGATTGAATAATTTTTAAAATCATTTCCTGAATCACTTAGCTGCAACATGATAGGGATTTTGACAGAAGGTTAGCATGTATGTTATTGCATAGCGGCTAAGTGCATACTTCTTTGTAAATTATAAGCTCACGGACACAGTTTTATAATTATTGCTTTATGCAGTTGTCTTTTAAATCACATAGAAGAAAAAAGAGTTAAGAACAAAAATACATTTATGCTGTCTTTTCTATTTACCCATGTTGTTACCTTTACCAGTGTTCTTTATTTTTTGTGTAGATATGGGTTACTGTTATGTTCTTTGATTTTTTTTTTTTTTTTCTGTGGTACGCGGGCCTCTCACTGTTGTGGCCTCTCCCGTTGCGGAGCACAGGCTCCGGACGCGCAGGCTCAGCGGCCATGGCTCACGGGCCCAGCCGTTCCGCGGCATGTGGGATCTTCCCGGACCGGGGCACGAACCCGTATCCCCTGCATCGGCAGGCGGATTCTCAACCACTGCGCCACCACGGAAGCCCTAGTTCTTTGATTTTAACTGAAGGTCTCCCTTTAGTATTTTTTTGTAGAGCAGATCTTCTAGGAATGAATTTTCTCAGTTTTTGTATTTGGGACTATTAATTTCTTGTTTTTTTCCGTCATCACCTGTTTCTCCTTTGTTTTTTGCAGCATAGTTTTGACGGGTATAGAATTCTTGAATGACAGTCTTTTTCTTTCTTCACCTTGGCTATGTTATCTCACTGCCTTTTGGCCTCCATGGTTTCTGATGAGAAGTCAGCTGTTAAATCCATGAGAATTTCTTGTACATGAGGAGTTATTTTCTTGCTACTTTCAAGATGCTCTCTTTGTCTTTGTCTTTTGGAAGTTTGATTATGATACGTGTAGGTGTGGAACCTATTTGGAATTCGTTGAGTTTCTTGGATGTAGAGATTAGTTTTTTTTTTTAATCAAAGTTGGGAAGTTTTCAACCATGATTTCTTTAGATATTCTTTCTACCCTTTTCTTTCTCTCCTCTCCTCCTGAGACTGCCAGTATGAGTATATTTATAGGCTTGATGGTGTCCCAAAGGTCACTGAAGCTCTGTTGATTTTTTTCTAATTCTCTTTTTCTATTTATTGCTCAGACAGGATATTTTCAATTGCCTACCTTCAAGTTTGCTGATTCTTTCTTCTGCCAACTTGAATTTGCTGCTAAGCCCCCCTCTAGTGAAATTTTCATTGTAGTTATTTTACTTTTTGATTCCAAAATTGCTATGTGGTTCTTCTTCTTCTTATTTTAAAATAGACTTTACTTTTTAGAGCAGTATTAAGTTTACAGCAAAATTGAATGAAAGTTCTAGAGATTTCCTGTATACTCCCTACCCCCACACATGCATAGCCTAACCTATTATCAACATCCTCCACCAGAGTAGTACATTTGTTACAACTGATGAACCTATGTTGATACTCAAAGACCATAGTTTACATTAGGGTTCACTCTTGTTGTTGTATATTTTATGGGTTTGGACAGATGTCTAATGACATGTATCCACCATTATGGTATCATACAGAGTAGCTCCACTGCCCTAAAAATCTTCTGTGCCCCACCTGTTCATCCTAAACCTGCTCCCCACCCCACTTTCCCGTAATCACAGATCTTTTTACTGTTTACATAATTTTGCCTTTTCCATAATGTCATATAGATGGAATCATACAGTATGTAGCCTTTTGAGATTGGCTTCTTTCACTTAATAATATGCATTTAAAATTCCTCCATATCTGTCATGGCTTAATAGCTCATTTCTTTTTAGTGCTGAATAATATTCCATCATCTGGATGTATTACAGTTTGTTTACACATTCATCTACTAAAGGATATCTTGGTTGCTTCCAAGTTTTGGTAATTATGAGTAAAGCTGCTGTAAACACTGTGTGTAGGCTTTTGAGAGGACATAACTTTTCAATTCCTTTGGGCAAATATCATTACAGTTGCTGGACTGCATGGTAAGAGTACGTTTAGTTTAGTAAGAAACCACCAAACTGTCTTACAAAGTGGCTGTGCCTATTTTGCATTCTCACTACCAGTGGATGAGAGTTCCTGTTGCTCCACATCCTCACCAATATTTGTTGTTGTCAGTGTTCTGGATTTAGCCATTCTAATAGGTGTGTACTGGTATCTTGTTGTTTAATGAAACTCTGCTTTAGCCTTTAAGTCCTGCTTGTATGGCATTAAGAGATGTGAGATTAGAGTCTTTTCAGATATTTCCTGGACATACCCACAGCTTTGCGTATTGGCATGCTTACAGTCTTTACTACCTAGTTTCATTTATAGAAAATTCTAGAAAATGAAAACTAATCTGTAGTGGTGGATAGTAGATCATTGACTGTGTGGGGATGGGAATAGAAACAGGGATGTATTACAAAGGAGCATGAGGAGTCTCTTGGGGATGATGTAAGTCTTCATCATTGTGATTGTCGTGATGGTTTCATGGGTTTGTATCAATAATAAAACTCGAAAATGGTATGCACTTATAGCTCAGTAAATTCAGGGAGAAATCAGTAAAGGCATATGGGATTATTAGTGGATCAAGGGTCTGTGAAAGAGGAATTTGTAAGAATCAGTGGATCACAAACACAGCTGGAGGGATTGGCCTTGAATAGGAAATGGAACAGATAGTTTATCCTGTGAAACTACAGTGACAGAAGAAAGAATGGTGTCTACATATGTCAGTTTGCTAGGGAGATGATGAAGTAGTTACATTCTTGTGTGCCTCTTTTTTTGTGTGTGTGTGAATGTTAATGTGGTGAATGTTTTAAGTTATTGAAGGCTATGTGAAAATTTGCTGATCAAAAATAAGGTTATCGGGCTTCCCTGGTGGCACAGTGGTTGAGAGGCCGCCTGCTGGTGCAGGGGACGCGGGTTCGTGCCCCGGTCCGGGAGGATCCCACATGCCGCGGAGCCGCTGGGCCCGTGAGCCATGGCCGCTGAGCCTGCGCGTCCGGAGCCTGTGCTCTGCAGCGGGAGAGGCCACAAGAGTGAGAGGCCCACGTACCACAAAAAAAAAAAAAAAAAAAAGAAGGTTATCAAAGTGTTATAGTCCACCTAAAGTAGGAGACCAGTCATGGCACCAGTCTGCATGACTGTACTGTTTTCTTCATTATAAGCCCAGTGTAAGAAGGGAGAATTTGAATTTTTTTTGACTGATGCAGTAGGACAGAAAATGTAAGGTAGTAGAGAGTCAGAGAGGTTAGGAGGGACTGATAGGTTGGGGAGAATGTAGACAACATCATAAATCAAAAAGCAGATAGAACTTGTTCTTTGCCTTTTTCCTTCTGTATCCCATAATATTATCTACCTCCTGGCATTTTCTCATTCATATATAGACACATAGGTAAGAGGCTTTTGATTTGCAGAAAATTAGGAACAATTTCACTCATTACTCTAAAAGGATGGGACTGTGACTGCAGGACACCTTCTGAGAGCAGAGTTGGATGATGAGAAAAGAAGTCAAAGAACTTGTAGCCATGGAGTGAACTTGCAAGAATGTGTACAGGATGGGAAGAAGTTTAAGAGCTAAGATGCGTTACTACCTCAAGTGTCACCAATAAAGAAACTCATATCACATTTTAATTTCATTTGAACCTTATTGATCACAGGTGAATTATAACCCCATATCTTGGTACAGTGCTTTACAGTTTACAATATGCCATAACAGGGAATAATTCTGTGTGGTGAACATACTAGGAACATGTGAACATGAGCCCTTTTAACTTGAGGTTACAGGGGAGTTCTAACGTAAAGTTTTTTTTTTTTTTTCTCTTTTGTGGTATGCGGGCCTCTCACTGCTGTGGCCTCTCCCATTGCGGAGCACAGGCTGTGGACGCGCAGGCCAAGCGGCCATGGCTCACAGGCCCAGCCGCTCCGTGGCATGTGGGAATCTTCCTGGACCGGGGCGCAAACCCGTGTCCCCTGCATCGGCAGGCGGACCCTCAACCACTGCGCCACCAGGGAAGCCCTAATGTAAAGTTTTTTTTTACCTTTGTGGCCTGTGTAATCATAAGGTTGCTAGGTTGGAAAAGTGATAAACACCATTAATTCAGATCCCATTAATTTGTTTCCTGGTTATGAAATTCAAAAATGTTTATTATAAAATTCTCAGGGAGTGTGGAAAAAGCATGTTAAAAGCGTCTGTTAACACTAACACTTAGAAATAATCACTATTAATATTGTGTATAGTCTTCTAGACTCTTATTTGCAAAAATACAGAAGATTTTTTTCCCATAAGAGTGAGGAGTCCATCAATTTTTTATAAAATGTAATTTCATCTGGGGTAATACAGAGGTAAAATTTTAACTATCAAAATAATAATTGTGCTAGTTCTGTGGGATATAAGAAAAATTATAACTCTGGAGTACTCTTCAAAAAATTGAGATGGTCCCAAAGAAAGTGAAGACAGACTGGAAGGAAAATTAGTCAAGGGAAGAAGGATGGAGGGCATAGGTTGAGGAGGGAAGAGAAATAGAGAAAACCTGACTTCATGTCAGATTGCGTCTTCCTCAATTTTGCCTTGTGTTGCTGAGAAACCACTTCCTCAGTCACCTCTGCTCAGTTTTGCCCAGTGTATGTATCTGCCAGCATCCCAGCATTGATGCTCCCATGGTGACAGGTGGGATCAGTTGTAATGGATTGTTGCTTGCCGTTTTTCTGCATAGCACAGAGTAGGCAGGGTGGAGTGGCAGTTAAAACATTATTTGCTACTATTTTTTTTCCCTGTCTTGCCACCTTGGTGGCATAATAGGCTGCTATGTAAACTTAAGTGGAATGCTTGGAACTTTCCCTTGTCTTCAAGGAATTAGACCTTGTTTTTTTTTTTAATGTATGAAATGGCAATGGTAAAATGTGTGTTTGCTGTGGATTCCTTGAGAACTTTAATTCTTTTTTTATTTTTATTTATTTTATTCTTGGCTCTGTTGGGTCTTTGTTGCTGCGCATGGGCTTTCTCTAATTGTGGCACACGGGGTCTACTCTTTGCTGCGGTGCACGAGCTTCTTTCTCATTGTGGTGGCTTCCCTTGTTGTGGAGCATGGGCTCTAGGCACGTGGGCTTCAGTAGTTGTGGCATGTGGGCTCAGTAGTTGTGGCTTGCGGGCTCTAGAGCGCAAGTTCAGTAGTTGCGGTGCATGGGCTTAGTTGCTCCACGGCATGTGGGATCTTCCTGGACCAGGGCTCGAACCCATGTCCCCTGCATTAGCAGGTGGATTCTTAAGCACTGTGCCACCAGAGAAGTCTCAAAGCTCTAATTCTTACTAATATATTTATTTTTATCAACCTTAAAACTATTTTGTTAAATTTCATGAATTGAAAGTTGAGAAATGTCTGTTTATTCTCATTAAGATTATTTAATTGTATCTCAATTGCTTTTATGTTGCACTGAGTGCAGATTTTTTCTTAAATATTTGTCCAACTTTCTAAGAGTATAGATTTGTGGAAATAAACCTGTGATTCAGGTAATTTACCCTTTCTATGCAAGGGACAAAATCAAAATATAGTATTAAGATTTTTGTGAAAAATACTAAAAGTATAAGAAGTTTCCTTTTTTCAGGAGACTTTTAACATGGTCTTCTGTAATAATAATAATAATTATTATTTTTTAGATTATTATTATTATTTTTTAAAAAACATCTTTATTGGAGTATAATTGTTTTACAATAGTGTGTTAGTTTTTCCTTTACAACAAACTGAATCAGTTATACATATACATATGCTCCCATATCTCTTCCCTCTTGCATCACCCTCTCTCCCACCCTCCCTATCCCACCCCTCTAGGTGGTCACAAAGCACAGAGGTGATCTCCCTGTGCTATGCGGCAGCTTCCCACTAGCGATCTAATTTACATTTGATAGTGTATATATGTCCCTGCCACTCTCTCACTTCGTCACAACTTACCCTTCCCCCTCCCCATATCCTCAAGTCCATGTTCTAGTAAGTCTGTTTTATTCCCGTCCTACCACTAATCTCTTCATGACATTTTTTTTTTCTTAGAGTACATATATATGTGTTAGCATACGGTATTTGTTTTTCTCCTTCTGACTTACTTCACTCTGTATGACAGACTCCAGGTCCATCCACCTCGCTACAAATAACTGAATTTCACTTCTTTTTATGGCTGAGTAATATTCCATTGTATATATGTGCCACATCTTCTTTATCCATTCATCTGTTGATGGACACTTAGGTTGCTTCCATGTCCTGGCTATTGTAAATAGAGCTGCAATGAACATTTTGGTACATGACTCTTTTTGAATTATGGTTTTCTCAGGGTATATGCCCAGTAGTGGGATTGCTGGGTCGTATGGTAGTTTTATTTGTAGTTTTTTAAGGAACCTCCATACTTCATAAAAAGTTTGGCATGATTTGGAAGACTAGAACTAAATTAATCATGTATGAAATCGTCTTGGGCAAAATCTGTTCTTTGGTATGATCTTTGTGTTCTCCTTAGAGACAAACAGAAGTTTGCTTTTGGGATTGAAGACTCAGCATAGATTTTGTTCTTCTTTAAAATGTGGGGTTTTTTTCCCCCTTGCATTGGATAGTGATAGTTACTCCTTTTCTCATGAAGATAATATAGTTTGTTTGGCATTTAAATAAGTATATTCTTGCTGACTCTTGTAATGAAAAATGAAGCCTTGTATGAGTTGGGGAGTAGGATTTGGGATTATTTTAGGATGAGTCTGGGAGATGGATATAGGGTCAGCAAAAAGGGAGGAACCATCATAGGATGGAAAATAAATCCTTTCAAAAGCTGAAAAAGTACAAGGGGGCGGGTAGAAGGAGTCAGCAAGCAGATAGATTCTCCAGTCCTTTGGTGTATCTGTCTACCTTACTGTAGATATTGGGTCATGAGTCTCTTCAGAGTTATTATTATTTGTGTGTGTGTGTGTGTGTACGTGTGTGTGCATGCATGCATCTTTTGGAGTATGTTTCAAGCTGCTTTATGTTTCCTCTGAGAAGACTAAGTGACCAATCCTTGTATTCTCAGCAGCAGATTTAAATACCTATTGTTGCCAGTGGTAGAAAAGAGGTGGGCCATATAAGTTCCTGGGGTTTTGTATAAAGGTGACAAATGTGAGAAGGAACAGTTTGAGAAGAGATAATACTGGTTTTGCTCACCAGTTTCTCGTGTGTGTGTGTGTGTGTGTGTGTGTGTGTGTGTGTGTGTGAATGGTTGTTTTATTATTATTATTGATAGTAACTTTTTCCTACTTAAACTCTAACTAAAAAAACATAATTTTTAGTTAAAGTTGTTTTCTGTGGTCAAAGTAAATTATTTTCAAGGAACTATACATTTAATTTTTAAAGTTTATTATAGAAGATACTGAATTATAAAATTTAACAAACTTGGTAATTCTACATTTAAAATAAGAGACTGAAGTGGGAAAACAAAGTATTTGTTTGAAAAAAAATATGCCTTAGGTTTCAGATTGTAAAGTGGGAGAGAATATGGACTTTGGTATCAGATAGACTTGAGGTTGTATCTGGACTTCACCATTACTTCTCCATATCTTGAGCAAGGACCCATTTTCTAGGTGGCTATAGAAATGAAGGTGTTTTCAGGGGGCATCAGGTTGTACCTGATTTGCTTCGAGGGCTGGCAATGCCAAGGAAGCAGGCCATGCAGCAATCCACAGGTTGCCCGGATTCTCAGATTCCCTGAGCCTCTTAACTTGCTGATGTTCCAGGTCATTCTCAGCTTCACCTTATAACCAGACTATCAACTAAATCTCATAAATGTTTTGACAAAGCACTTCTTTTCAAATATGTTCAAGAATCATATACGTTCTTAGGAGGGAGGAGTTGCATTTGAGAGGAGAGAGTCTCTGACACTTGTATATGTGTTAGTGGTACATACTGCATCTAAGTTCTTGGGTTAAAATATGGCTAATTTCCACTCTTATTTCTAGTTCATCTTTCAGACTACTTTGATTTATCTGGATTTGGAATTAAACATCTTTCTCAGTCTGTGCAGTCTCTTTTTTTCTCTTTTTGGCCTAATAAAAATTATTAATCCTATAAACCAACTATCAACATAACTGATTTCTGTTAACCTTAGTTTCTTCATGTCTAAAATTAGATTAATAGTACCTAATCTCACAGAATTGTACTAAGGATAAATTAAAGTATGTAAACCTTTTGGCTCATAACCTTCAGTTCCCAGTGAAGGTTAGCTTTCCTCCTTTCTTTTAAGTTGAATTTGTTAGTGTGATGGAAAAGTAAATTGTGGGTGGCCTTAGCTTAGATCAGTAATAATAAATAGGGGGCCAGTAAATGTCTTTTAAAAATTCAGTCACTTTGTTGTGGTCTCTGAATGCTAAGTTATATTTGAAATGAACTTTAGCGGCAGATACAGTTGTGCCCCTTCCTCAAATGTATCAGTCAGTTAACAGATATTGATCACTACTCTTTGGAACACATAGTGTTGCTTGCTGAGAGAATACAGAGCAGTATTTTCAGGAAGGTGGCAGTCTTTTTAAATCAGTTGTTTGGAATGTGAAATGTCTTTTCCCTCAGGAAACATTGATATAAATAATGCCCAGGTTACTGGTCTCCACCACCAAAACCTATTTGGCCTATGGGTAACTGAATTATGGTACTCTAGTACTGTAGTACTTGAGGACTACTTATAACATTGTTTCTATGGAGAACACATTCAGAATTAAAATCTTACATGCCAGGATACATCTTGCCTTGTCATAGTTTTTTAAATGGGAACAGGCTCTTCAGGTTCAGGTCACTGGCCAGGGGTTCAAGGCATTAGAAATTAGAGTAGGGATTGGGGGAGATAAGCCATAGTGTCAGAGGATAGGTGGTTTTTTGGCACCCAGAAGTATGGGGTGGAAATTGTATTATCCGAGCAGTGGGTTTGGGGGATAGGTCTTTACCTGGGAGAAAAAAGTAGGGAGTAGATAATGAGGCAGTTAAGGCAGGCTGGGGGACCTAGTAGGCAGCTGGTAGGGTTTCAGGTAGTAACCAGGAAAATGAGGAATGGAGGCACTTGGCCAATCAGTAGCCATCTTGAGTCAGTGGAGAGAGCTAGTGGATAGGGAAGTCTAAAGTGATAGGGATCACAAATAGGGAAAGCCCGTAATTAGGATTTTGGTACAATAACACATTATAACAAAGAATTTAGATTATTTGGGAAAAGGAGTTTAGTTACTTCAGGTACCAGTAGGTTATCATAATGACACAGTCTCACATATTATTCTTCTCTTACTTTGGCCTTATATGACTTCTGGTGATAGAAGCTGTTCACATTTTTAATATAGATCTTTGACTTAAATAATGAACGAACGGGTGGTGCAGTGGTTAAGAATCCGCCTGCCAGTACAGGGGACATGGGTTCGATCCCTGGTCTGGGAAGATCCCACATGCCACGGAGCAACTAAGTCCATGTGCCATAACATCTGAGCCTGCGCTCTAGAGCCTACGAGCCACAACTACTGAGCCTGCGTGCCACAACTACTGAAGCCTGCGCACCTAGAGCCCATGTTGCGAAACAAGAGAATCCACCGCGATGAGAAGCCCGTGCACCACAATGAAGAGTAGCCCCTGCTCGCCATAACTAGAGAAAGCCCGCATGCAGCAATGAAGAACCAATGCAGCCAAACATAAATAAATAATAAATAAAAAAAATAGCGAACAAATAATAACCAATCAGAACAGTGCAAAGTCAAGATGAAGTAGAACTTTAACACATACAAAAGAGTTAATAGACTGCATTTGGAAAGGATGAAGATTATAGTTCAAAACCAGATAATTGTATTTTATTATAATGGACAGTTTATATATTATAATGGGAATAAGATAAACTGATAAAACATAGATACAGTAAGTCCCCTACATACAAACCTTCAAGTTGCAGACTTTCAAAGATGTGAACCTGTGTTTGCGTGTCCAATCACGTTAAGTGAGTTCACGGGTCTGGCATGCATGCATCCTCTACAAGTGTTGTGCTTTTGTGTACTTTACTGTACAGTACTGTATAGAGTGTAGTAGTACAGTATCTTTATTTCAAGCCCAGAATGTCCGGAAGCAAGTGTAAAAGCAGCGGTGATGTAGCTGGTACTACTGTACTTTTCAAGGTACTGTACTGTAAGATTAAAAATGTTTTCTTTATTTTTTGTTTGTTTGTTTTTTATGTATTATTTGTGTGAAAAGTATTATAAACCTACTACAGTTCAGTACTATATAGCCGAATATATTAGTTGGGTACATAGGCTAACTTTGTTGAACTTACTAACAAATTGGACTTACAAACGCCCTCTCAGAATGTAACTTGTTTGTATGTAGAAGGACTTACTGTATTGGTTTACAAGCTTCTTAGTATACTCAGCAGCTCAGTAATTTCAAAGCTTGAAGGGGCTATTTTTCTTAGAAGAATGTTCTAATTAATTGGAAATTTTACAGTTTTTAGATTTTAGTGATGTTATTAGATAATATAGCATTCAAATAGTTGAAGAAAATTAGCATTTAAAACAAAATAACTGCCAGTAGATTACAGTTGGCTTAAGATATTGCTAGGTATTCTTTTTTTAAAAAGATTTATTTATTTATTTTATTTATTTTTGGCTGTGCTGGGTCTTCCTCACTGCATGTGTGCCCTCTCCAGCTGTGGCGAGCGGGGGCTACTCTTGGCTGCTGTGCGCGGGCCTCCCACTGTGGTGGCTTCTCCTGTTGCAGAGCATGGGCTCTAGGCACGTGGGTGTCCGTAGCTCTGGCTCACGGGCGCTGGAGCACAGGCTCAGCAGTTGTGGCGCACGGGCTTCATTGCTCCGGGGCGTGTGGGAACCTCCTGGACCACGGTTTGAACCCCTGTCCCCTGCATTGGCAGGCGGATTCCCAACCACTGTGCTACCAGGGAAGCCCGCTAGGTATTCTTGACAGTAAACTAATATCAGAAAAGAAAAAGATATTTGAAAATCTTATTTGCAGAGTAGTAAGTAACTAAGGTTTAGGTACAAGCTGTTTTTTAAAAAGTTTATTTTTTTGAAGTATAGTTGATTTATGGGTACAAGCTGTTTTGTCACCTTTTTTCGCTGTAAGTAAATTCTGATTTTAAAAAGAAGCTTTTATTTTTTTCTGGATTGCCAGCCTTTCTGAATTTTGCCACCTTATGTTAAATTAATCTGGTTAATAAGCTTAACTTTATTTGTGGTTTTGCTCTTTGGATGTTGCTGGCATGGTATTTATACTTATTCCTCCTCAGAAAGAATTCTTAAAGTTAGGTTGTTTTCTTTTTCTTTTCCTTTTTTTTTTGCGGTATGTGGGCCTCCCACTGTTGTGGCCTCTCCTGTTGCGGAGCACAGGCTCCAGACGCGCAGGCTCAGCGGCCATGGCTCATGGGCCCAGCTGCTCCGCGGCACATGGGATCCTCCCGGACCGGGGCACGAACCCGTGTTCCCTGCATCGGCAGGCCTACTCTCAACCATTGCGCCACCAGGGAAGCCCAGTTAGGTTGTTTTAATCCAGTAGAAAAACAGGCGAAAGAGTTAAACAGGAACTTAAAAAAAATTGAAACATTAATAGCCAATAAATTAAAAAGATGCTCAATTATATTAATGATCAGAGAAATATAAAACCATAGTAAGATATAGTTTTTTGCCCTCCAGATTGGTAAACAGTATCAAGTATTTGCAATGATGTAGAATACTGGAACTGGCATTTAGTGTTAGTGGAATTGTAAATTAGTATCTTGCAACACTGGGGAAAAGTTTGTTTGTCTAGCAAAGTTAAGATACACATACCTTTTTACCCAACAACTTCACTCCTAGATATCTATGCTGTAGCAGTGCTTCTCAGCCCCAATGGACCCAATCTCCCTTTTATAATAATTAATCTCTAGTCCCCTTTATTATCCTGAACTGAAATTCATAGATGATATACATAATTTTAAAAATCACCATAATCCCTTAATATATTATAAAAAATTAAAAGGTAATAATTTATAATGAAATAACATATTTAAATATGTAAGAATGAGACATTTTAATTATAATATCTAAATGCTAATCGGGTCATAGATGCATACCTAATTGTGGAACATGTAATTGAGTTGACAGTGTGTGGTTTGGGTAGTGTTGCATTATCATTTTGTGTGTGTGTGTGTTGTGCTAAATCTGTACTGTGGTATATGTGAATTGATGAGCTTGTGGGATTCACAAGTCAGTAGGAGATTTGGAAAAGAAATTCTAATTGTTCCCCAAATTCTTACCTTGAATTCAAAACAATTTGAAGCTTATTAGTATGCTAAGTAATATCTTTATCTCATCGTTTGATTTTTCATTTCACTTCTTTTTCTCCAATTGCTTATCCTGTTTGTTGTTTCTCTTCTTGTTTCTTATGTCTTATGTGTTTTCTTTCTTTTTTTTTCTACCATTTGCCAAAAGTAGGTCTGTTCCATCACTGTAGCTGTTTGTAATTCCACAAAGAATGTCTGTACTTGTGTTTGTTTTTCTTCTTATCCGGGACTGTCTTCCTATCTATTCAGTTATGCATGGTATGTAGGTTCATACTCAGATGGTAGGTAGCTTTAAAGCAGAATTTCCCCAGAGCATAAGGAAATTTTTTATTACATAAAAAATTGCTCAACTAAGTTATTAATTCACAATTTGAAATGCTTTCATTTTTCTCTAAAACAAAAATTAACAGTCCAGTGGGCTTTATGGAATTGAGATTTCCATTGTTGTAGGTTTTTTGTTTTTGTTCATACATTAGCAGTTAAAAAATATTTTTAGTGTAGATTCACTCTGCCTTCATAAAATTTAGGTCAGGGATTGTGTCTGATATATTCTCTATTGAATCCTTGGAATCTGTCTAATACTGTGCTTGGAACAAAGTGGGCTCTTAATTAATTATTGAATAAATGCAACAGTTTATTTGAATTTGTTATTTTAACAATATTAACAACAATTAAAGGCTGAAGTTTTTTCAATACTAAAAGATTTTAAACTTTCTGTTTGGGCAAATTATTATTTGAAATCTAATATTAAACTTTGTGAACTGTTTTCATTACCTAAAATTTTGGATCTGTTCTGATTCCCATAACCATGTATGATTTAATGAATAACTGGTGGAAATAATATTTATATGAATAATTATTCAAAGAAGTTGATTTTTTCATGAAATATTTGAGTATCTGTTATAATCCAGGCATTGCGTTAAATGCTAAGGATACAGTAGTGAACAAAATTTTTCCCTCAAGAAGTTTATAGTTTTGGAGGAGACAGATAAGAAAACACCAATTTCAACACTATAATCAAGGCCAAGACAAGAGATAAGCACAGAGTGCTAGAGGAGCAGCTAGCCCATTCTTGGGAGTCTGGGAGGACTCCTTGGGTGTTTTGAGGTACTACAAGTCTGAAAGACAAATAGGAGTTGGCTGGGTGAAGGAGAAGGAAGGAAGTGGGGGAGACCATATGGCCCGAGGAAAAACATGTAGGAAGGCCCAGAAGTGAGAGAGAGCATGGGTACTCTTAGTTTTATGAACATCTATGGAGGAGTGTGCTGTTTTAAGTCCTTTCAGGCTTACCAAATTATTTAGTTATTACAGCAACAATATGTAAATTTCTGTTGTGTTAAGCAACTGAAATTTGGGTATTTATTTACTGCAGCAGCTAGGATTACCTTCACTGATGTGTGAATAATAGAGGCATTGTCCAAAGTTGAAACAAAAAATTGGTGTTAAGAATAATTTTTAAAGTAAATGGTAGGTAAGCTGAAAATGATCATCTGAATATAAGAAGATGGAGATGGGGGGTGGTGAATGAGCTATAGTTTCATCTATTATATCAGAAAATCAATAATGTTTAAAGTTGGTAAGTCAGGAATAGTGATATAAATATTTACTTCGAGATATGAAATAATCAGAGGAACCAAAAACAGTAAAGTTTAAAGTAGTTGTATATAGGCAAAGGGAGGGATGGAACAGAGGATTATTTAATTATAGTAAATCCTCTACACACAAACCTTCAAATTGTGAACTTTCAAAGATGTGAACATTCATCTGGTTCCAGCAAGGAACCAAAACCTGTGCCATCAATGTCAGGCGTGAGTGAAATTGTAGCTTGCCTTCCATCTTCTACTGCTGACGATCCTTCAGCTCTACCATCTCCAACCTCCCCTCCCTCCTCCAGTCAGTAACTCTTCCTGCCTGTTCACTTGATGCCAGCCCCTGTATGCCAGCTGTTGTACTGTACTACCGTACTTTTCAAGGGACTGTACTGTAAGATTAAAAATGATTTATTTTGTGTTTGTTTTTTATGTATTATTTGTGTGAAAAGTATTATAAACCTATTACAATACAGTACATATTGTGTTAGTTGCGTACCTAGGGTAACTTTGTTGGACTTATGAACAAATTGGACTTACGAACGCTCTCTCCAAATGGAACTTGTTTGTATGTAGGCGATTTACTGTATAATCTCGGCTATGTTATTTTTTAACAGTATAAATATATTTTAACAGAAAATTTAAATTAATACTGTACATCCACTAGAATGGCTAAAATTAAGAAGACTGATTACACCATTGTTGGTAAGGGTATGGAGTAACTGGTGCTGGTGGAAGCATAAAAATGTACAGCTACTTTGGCAAAAAGTTTGGCAGTTTCTGATGAATTTACACACATATCTGTTGTATCATCCAGCAGTTCAATTTCTATGTACATTTATCCAAGAAAAATTAACACATATGCCCACAGGAAACTTGTAAAGAATGTTCATAGCAGCTTTATTCATAACCCCAAACAGGAAGCAATCCAAATGTCTATCAGTAGAATGGATAAACAATTTATGGTATACCTATAAGAAAAATCACTACTCAACTCTGAAAAAGAAAACTGATACATACACTAACATGGATGAATCTCAGAAACATTAGGTTGAGCAAAAGAAGCTGGACTCAAAAGAATACATATGGGCATGATCTCACTTATATGAAATTCAAGAACAACAGAATCTCTACTATGATAGAAATCAGAATAGTTCCCTGGAGTGGGGGGAAGGGTTGAGTGGAAAGGGGCACATGGGAACTTACAGGGATGATGGAAATGTTAAGCCTTCATATGGTTGGTGGTTACAGAGGTGTATAAGTTTGTCGAAATTCAAGCTAATCACTTAAGATTTATGCATTTTACTGTATATAAATTGTAACTTAAAGTACTAGTGGTATAAAAAATACAAAGTAAAAACTAGAGAGTTTGGTGCATCAAAGGAACGAAAGAACTCTAATATGGTTGGCTTGAGAAGAAGAGTTGGGAGTAGAAATGTGAAGTGATAGGCTGGAGCCATCTTGAGTGACTTCATAAATTACCAAGGATTATCCTAAGAACATCAGGAAGCCATTGCAGACTTTTAAGAGGGATAATATTAAGTTTGAATTTTAAAACCATCTTTGCCTTCTGAGTGGATTGGAGAGGGGCAAGAATGGATGTAGGATGACCTGTTAAAAAGTTTTTGCTGAAGCCAAAATGATAGATGGTAGTGGTTTGTATTAGATCGTAGCAGAGGGGCTGGAGGAAGGAGACATTTAGTGATGGTGAATGAGAGAGAAGATAAGGTTGAACACAATGTTTCTCTCTTGATCAGCTAGGTAGATGATGGCCCAGTTTACTGAGCAAAAGAGCAGAGTTGGGCACAAGGGGTTAGTTAGGTGAAGATGGTGAACTGAATTTCAGACTTGATTGCTTAATTGTTTTGGGAAATATATAGAATATCATATAATAGTAATATTATAAGAAATGTAATACTGTAAAATTTCAAAGATTTATTATAATTATTATATATTTATTTCTGTTCAAGCTATTCATTACCCCTTCTTCTGTCTTTATGAAGAGCTAGATGAATTGCCATTCATAGGGTATGCATAGTACAGCTACTGAACATGGGATAGTTTACACAAGTAGGAAAGAGAAAGTTGGATGATTTTCTTTAAGAGAGTGGTTTACATTGTAACTCTCCATATTTAATTTTTTTTAACATCTTTATTGGAGTATAATTGCTTTACAATGGTATGTTAGTTTCTTCTGTATAACAGAGTAAATCAGCTATACGTAAACATATATCCCCATATCCCCTCCCTCTTGCATCTCCCTCCCACCTTCCTTATCCCGCCCCTCTAGGTGGTTGCAAAGCACCAAGCTGATCTCCCTGTGCTGTGCAACTGCTTCCCACTAGCTATCTGTTTTACATTTGGTAGTGTATATATGTCCATGCTACTCTCTCACTTCGTCCCAGCTTACCCTCTCCCTTCCCTGTGTCCTCAAGTCCATTCTCTACATCTGCATCTTTATTCCTGTCCTGCCCCTAGGTTCGTCAGAACCTTTTTTTTTTTTTTTTAGATTCCATATATATGTGTTAGCATACGGTATTTGTTTTTCTCTTTCTGACTTACTTCACTCTGTATGACAGACACTAGGTCCATCCAGCTCACTACGAATAACTGAATTTCACTTCTTTTTATGGCTGAGTAATATTCCATTGTATATATGTGCCACATCTTCTTTATCCATTCATCTGTGATGGACACTTAGGTTGCTTCCATGTCCTGGCTATTGTAAATAATGCTGCAATGAACATTGTGGTACATGACTCTTTTTGAATTATGGTTTTCTCAGGTTATCTGCCCAGTAGTAGGATTGTTGGGTCATATGGTAGTTCTATTTGTAGTTTTTTAAGGAACCTCCATATTGTTCTCCGTAGTGACTGTATCAGTTTACATTCCCACCAACAGTGCAAGAGGGTTCCCTTTTCTCCACACCCTGTCCAGCATTTATTGTTTGTAGACTTTTTGATGATGGCTGTTCTGACTGCTGTGAGATGATACCTCATTGTAGTTTTGATATGCATTTCTCTAATGATTAGTGATGTTGAGCTTTCTTTCATGTGTTTTTTGGCAATCTGTATATCTTCTTTGGAGAAATGTCTATTTAGGTCTTCTGCCCATTTTTGGATTGGGTTGTTTGTTTTTTTGATATTGAGCTGCATGAGCTTCTTGTATATTTTAGAGATTAATCCTTTGTCAGTTGCTTCATTTGCAAATACTTTCTCCCATTCTGAGGGTTGTCTTTTCATCTTGTTTGTGGTTTCCTTTGCTGTGCAAAAGCTTAGAATTTTCATTAGGTCCCATATGTTTATTTTTGTTTTTATTTCTATTTCTCTAGGAGGTGGGTCAAACAGGATCTTGCTGTGATTTATGTCATAGAGTGTTCTGCCTATGTTTTCCTCTAAGAGTTTTATAGTGTCTGGCCTTACATTTAGGTCTTTAATCCATTTTGAGTTTATTTTTGTGTATGGTGTTAGGGAGTGTTCTAATGTCATTCTTTTATATGTAGCTGTCCAGTTTTCCCAGCACCACGTATTGAAGAGATTCTTTTCTCCCTTTTATATTCTTGCCTCCTTTATCAAAGTTAAGGTGACCATATGTGCGTGGGTTTATCTCTGGGCTTTTTATCCTGTTCCATTGATCTATATTTCTGTTTTTGTGCCAGTACCATATTGTCTTGATTACTGTAGCTTTGTAGTATAGTCTGAAGTCAGGGAGCCTGATTCGTCCAGCTTCGTTTTTCTTTCTCAAATTGCTTTGGCTGTTTGGGGTCTTTTGTGTTTCCATACAAATTGTGAAATTATTTGTTCTAGTTCAGTGAAAAATGCCATTGGTATTTTGATACGGATTGCATTGACTCTGTAGATTGCTTTGGATAGTATCCATTTTCACAATGTTGATTCTTCCAATCCAAGAACATGGTATAACCCTCCATCTTTTTGTGTCATCTTTAATTTCTTTCATCCGTGTCTTATAGTTTTCTTCATACAGATCTTTTGTCTCCTTAGGTAGGTTTATTCCTAAGTATTTTATTCTTTTTGTTGCAGTGGTAAATGGGAGTGTTTCCTTAATTTCTCTTTCAGATTTTTCATCATTAGTGTATAGGAATGCAAGAGATTTCTGTGCATTAATTTTGTATCCTGCTACTTTACCAAATTCATTGATTAGCTCTAGTAGTTTTCTGGTAGCATCTTTAGGATTCTCTATGTATAGTATCATGTCATCTGCAAACAGTGACAGTTTTACTTCTTTTCCTATTTGGATTTCTTTTATTTCTTTTTCTTCTCTGATTGCCCTGGCTAAAACTTCCAAAACTATTTTGAATAATAGCGGTGAGAGTGGACATCCTTGTCTTGTTTCTGATCTTAGAGGAAATGCTTTCAGTTTTTCACTATTGAGAATGATGTTGGCTGTGAGTTTATCATATATGGCCTTTATTATGTTGAGGTAAGTTCCCTCTCTGCCTACTTTCTGGAGAGTTTTTATCATAAATGGGTGTTGAATTTTGTCAGAAGCTTTTTCTGCATCTATTGAGATATCATATGGTTTTTATCCTTCGTTTTTTAATATGGTGTATCACATTGATTGATTTGCGTATATTGAAGAATTCTTGCATTCCTGGGATAAACCCCACTTGATTATGGTGTATGATCCTTTTAATGTGTTGTTCGATTCTGTTTGCTCCTATTCTGTTGAGGATTTTTGCATCTATTGGCCTGTAGTTTTCTTTTTTTGTGACATCTTTGTCTGGTTTTGGTATCAGGGTGATTGTGGACTCATAGAATGAGTTTGGGAGAGTTCCTGCCTCTGCTGTATTTTGGAAGACTTTGAGAAGGATAGGCCTTAGCTCTTCTCTAAATGTTTGATAGAATTCTCCTGTGAAACCATCTGGTCCTGGGCTTTTTTTTGTTTGGAGGATTTTTAATCACAGTTTCAATTTCATTACTTGTTATTGGTCGTTCATATTTTCTATTTCTTCCTGGTTCAGCCTCGGAAAGTTATACCTTTCTAAGAATTTGTCCATTTCTTCCAGGTTGTCTATTTTATAGTTGCTTGTAGTAATCTCTCATGATCCTTTGTATTTCTGCAGTGTCAGTTGTTATTTCTCCTTTTTCATTTCTAATTCTGTTGATTTGAGTCTTCTCCCTTTTTTTCTTGATGATTCTGGCTAATGGTTTATCAATTTTGTTTATCTTCTCAAAGAACCAGCTTTTAGTTTTATTGATCTTTGCTATCATTTCCTTCATTTCTTTTTCATTTATTTCTGATCTGACCTTTATGATTTCTTACCTTCTGCTAATCTTGGGGTTTTTTGTTCTTCTTTCTCTAATTGCTTTAAGTGTAAGGTTAGGTTATTTCTTGTTTCTTGAGGTAGGGTTGTATTGCTATAAACTTCCCTCTTAGAACTGCTTTTGCTGCATCCCATAGGTTTTGGGTCGTAGTGTTTTCGGTGTCATTTGTTTCTAGTTATTTTTTGATTTCCTCTTTGATTTATTCAACGCTCTTGGTTTTTTAGTAGCATATTGTTAGCCTCCATGTGTTTGTAGTTTTTACAGGTTTTTTCCTATAATTGATATCTAGTCTCATAGCGTTGTGGTCAGAAAAGATACTTGATATGATTTCAATTTTCTTAAATTTACCAAGGCTTAATTTGTGACCCAGGACATGGTCTATCCTGGAGAATGTTCCATGAACATTTGAGAAGAAAGTGTATTCTGTTGTTTTTGGATGGAATGTCCTATAAATATCAATTAAGTCCATCTTGTTTAATGTGTCATTTAAAGCTTGTGTTTCCTTATTTATTTTCATTTTGGATGATCTATTCATTGGTGAAAGTGGTGTGTTAAAGTCCCCTACTATTATTGTGTTACTGTCGATTTCCTCTTTTATGGCTGTTAGCATTTGCCTTATGTATTGAGGTGCTCCTGTGTTGGGTGTGTAAATATTTACAGTTGTTATATCTTCTTGGATTGATCTCTTGATCATTATGTAGTGTTCTTCTTTGTCTCTCATAATAGTCTTTTATCTTAAAGTCTATTTTGTCTGATATGAGAATTGCTACTCAAGCTTTCTTTTGATTTCCATTTGCATGGAATATCTTTGTCCATCCCCGCACTTTCAGTCTGTATGTGTCCCTAGGTCTGGAGTGGGTCTGTTGTAGACAGCATATTTAAGGGTCTTGTTTTTGTAACCATTCAGCCAGTCTTTGTCTTTTGGTTGGAGCATTAATTCATTTACATTTAAGGTAATTATCGATATATATGTTTCTTTTTCCATTTTCTTAATTGTTTTGAGTTTGGTTTTGTAGGTCTTTTCCTTCTCTAGTGTTTCCTGCCTAGAGAAGTTCTTTTAGCATTTGTTGTAAAGCTGGTTTGGTGGTGTTGAATTCTCTTAACTTCTGCTTATCTGTAAAGGTTTTAATTTCTCCATCGAATCTGACTGAAATCCTTGCTGGGTAGAGTAGTCTTGGTTGTAGTTTTTTCCCTTTCATCTTTAAAGCAGGACTTTAAATATGTCCCGCCACTCCCTTCTGGCTTGTAGAGTTTCTGCTGAAAGATCAGCTGTTAACCTTATGGGGATTCCCTTGTATGTTATTTGTTGCTTTTCCCTTGCTGCTTTTAGTATTTTTTCTTTGTATTTTATTTTTGATAGTTTGATTAATATGTGTCTTGGCATATTTCTCCCTGGATTTATTCTGTATGGGACTCTCCGTGCTTCTTGGACTTGACTGACTATTTCCCTTCCCATGTTAGGGAAGTTTGCAATATAATCTCTTCAAATATTTTCTCAGACCCTTTCTTTTTCTCTTTTTCTTCTGGGACCCCTATAATTCGAATGTTGGTGCATTTAATGTTGTCCCAGAGGTCTCTGAGAGTGTGCTTAATTCTTTTCATTCTTTTTCTTTATTCTGTTCTGTGGTAGTTATTTCCACTATTTTATTTTCCAGGTCACTTATCTGTTCTTCTGCCTCAGTTCTTCTGCTATTGATTCCTTCTAGAGAATTTTTAATTACATTTATTGTGTCGTTCACCACTGTTTGTTTGTTCTTTAGTTCTTCTAGGTCGTCGTTAAACATTTTTTATGTTTTCTCCATTCTGTTTCCAAGATTTTGGATCATCTTTACTATCATAACTGAATTCTTTTTCAGGTAGACTGCTTCTTTCCTCTTCATACGTTTCGTTTGGTGGGTTTTTACCTTGCTCCTTCATCTGCTGCATATTTCTCTGTCTTCTCATTTTGTTAAACTTACTGTGTTTGGGGGCCCCCTTTTGCAGGCTGCAGGTTCGTAGTTCCCATTGTTTTTGGTGTCTGACCCCAGTGGGTGAGGTTGGTTCAGTGGCTTGTGTAGGCTTCCTGGTGGAGGGGACTGGTACCTGTGTTCTGGTGGGTGGGGCTGGATCTTGTCTTTCTGCTGGGCAGGGCCGTGTCCGGTGGTATGTTTTGGGGTGTCTGTGAACTCAGTATGATTTTAGGCAGCCTCTCTGCTAATGGGTGGGGTTGTGTTCCTGTGTTGCTAGTTGTTTGGCATGGGGCCTCCAGCACTGGAGCTTGCTGGCTGTTGGGTGGAGCTGGGTCTTAGCGTTCAGAAGGAGATCTCTGGGAGGCCTCTTGCTGATTGATATTATGTGGGGCCAGGAGGTCTCTTGGGGACCAATGTCCTGAACTGAGCTGTCCCACCTCAGAGGCTG
This sequence comes from Kogia breviceps, assembly GCF_026419965.1. Classification (NCBI taxonomy): domain Eukaryota; kingdom Metazoa; phylum Chordata; class Mammalia; order Artiodactyla; family Physeteridae; genus Kogia; species Kogia breviceps. The sequence goes on along the minus strand of NC_081322.1, from coordinate 42,279,445 downwards.
AGGCCTGACACCAGGCCGGAGCACGAAGACCCTGTCAGTCACACAGCTCAGAAGAAAAGGGAGAAAAAAAGAAAGAAAAAAAAATTATTAAATAATATAAAATAAAAAAATAAGAGCACAACCAAACCAATAAACAAATCCACCAATGATAACAAGTGCTGAGAACTATATTAAGATAAACATAAAAAGCAGAAACAAATCAGTCTCAGACAGCAAACCGCAAGTCTACAGTTGCTCCCAAAGTCCACTGCCTCAATTTTGGGATGATTCATTATCTATTCAGGTATTGCACAGATGCAGGGTACATCAAGTTGATTGTGGAGATTTAATCCACTGCTCCTGAGGCTGCTGGGAGAGATTTCCCTTTCTCTTCTTTGTTCGTACAGCTGCTGGGGTTCAGCTTTGGATTTGGCCCTGCCTCTGTGTGTAGGTTGCCTGAGGGCGTCTGTTCCACGCCCAGACTGGATGGAGTTAAAGCAGCAACTGATTAGGGGGCTCTTGCTCATTCAGGCTGGGGGCAGGGAGGGGTACGGTAGTTATAATTGGAATGAGGGGCAAGCCTGCGGTGGCAGACGCCGGCGTGATGTTTCAGCAGCCTGAGGCGCGCCGTGTGTTCTCCTGGGCAAGTTGGCCCTGGATCACGGGACCCTGACAGTGGCGGGCTGCACAGGCTCCCGGGAGGGAAGCTGTGGAGAGTGACCTGTGCTCGCACACAGGCTTTTGGTGGCGGCACCAGCAGCCTTAGTGTTTCATGCCCGTCTCTGGGGTCCGCGCTGGTAGCTGCCGCTCGCGCCCGTCTCTGGAGCTCGTTTAGGCGGTGCTCTGAATCCCCTCTCCTCACGCACCCTGAAACAATGGTCTCTTGCCTCTTAGGCAGGTCCTGACTTTTTCCTGGACTCCCTCCCGGCTAGCTGTGGTGCACTAGTCCCTTCAGGCTTTGTTCACGCAGGCAATCTCAGTTCTCTCCCTGGGATCCGACCTCCGAAGCCCAAGCCTCAGCTCCCAGCCCCGCCTGCACCTGTTGGTGAGTGCTGGTCGGCACCGATCCTCTCTGTTCGGGAATTTCTCCGCTTTGCCCTCTGCACCCCTGTTGCTGCGCTCTCCTCCGTGGCTCCGAAGCTTCCCCCCACCCACCCCCCATCTCCACCAGTGAAGGGTCTTCCTAGTGTGTGGAAACCTTTCCTCCTTCACAGCTGCCTTCCAGAGGTGCAGGTCCGTCATGTTCTTTTGTCTCTGTTATTTCTTTCTTCTTTTGCCCTACCCAGGTATGTGGGGACTTCCTAGCCTTTTGGGAAGTCTGAGGTCTTCTGCCAGCTTTCAGTAGGTGTTCTGTAGTAGTTGTTTCACATGTAGATGTATTTTTGATGTATTTGTGGGGAGGAAGGTGATCTCCACGTCTTACTCCTCCACCATCTTGAAGGTCCCCCCTCCATATTTAATTTTAATAGCCAACCACTAATATTGAAACCAGGCAACCATAAAGTATTGAAATAACCAGTTAGACTCCTTCATGGGGGAGACTGCAAAGGGTCTAGTGCTATTATATTCTTCTTTTCTAAAAATTGATATATAATTCATATACCATAAAATTTACTTTTTTAGTATACAGTTCATTGGTTCACACAGTTGTGCAGTGGTCACTACTGTCTAACTCTAGAACATTTTCATCATCCCAGAAAGAAACTTTGTACCGAGTAGTGACACATTTCCCTTTTCCACTTCCCCTCAGCCCCTGGCTGCCAGGAATCTACCTTCTGTCTTTATGGATTTTACTATATTCTTTTTTTAAAAAATTTTTATTGGCATTTAGTTGATTTGCAATGTTGTGTTAGTCACTACAGCAAAGTGAATCGGTTATCCTATATTCTTTTTATATTAGCTGTCTACAACATTATCACAGCCGGTCATTCTGTAATCCAGAGATTCTCAAACTTTATGAGCCTACATATCACCTGGGGATCTTGTTAAAATGCAGATTCTCATTCATTAAGTCTAGGGTGGAACCGGATGTTCTGAAACCAATAAACCAGGTAGACCTGGGTTTCCTTGTACTGTCTTTGGGTTGACTAGGTTTGCCAGGAAGTAAAACAACCGTAATTGCTACCTCCTTTGGTAAGTTAGCCCGGTTAAGCTGAACACAGAAAAACATTTTGAGAATTCATTAAGATTCTTCCCTAATCCCCAGTTAATTGGGGTATAATAAATCCCGTGAAGGGTCCTTGGATTTGGTTGTTGACTCCTAGTGAAGTCAGAAGTAGGGGCTTAGTTGCCCGTAGCAAGGCTCATGTTACACTAGCATAGAGCCTTGCTCCACATCAGCAGATGCCTGTCTCCCCAGCTATTTAGTTCCAGGACAACTACCTCTTTATTTCTGGGACCCAGTTAGTAACCCTGCTATGTGGGTTAACTCAGTGGATTAATATCTCCAAATTAAAAGAAATTCTGCTTAAATATTTTTTGCCATTACTCTTTATCTTAGTGTAAAAGTATCTTAATATCTATCTGCTTAGTTTGAGTAGACATTTAAAATAATCAGCAAGTATTTATTTAGTTCTATAGGCAGTGGTTTGAGGGAGGCAAATTCAATTAATGGTAAAAAGGATGAGTATTTGTATTTGAGAGACTGAGGTTCCCATCTTAGCTCTTAATACTTAATGGCCCTGTGATATTGGATAAATTACTAATCTCTCTTCATCTGTAAAAATTAGGGATAATAATATTATTTATCTAATAAGGATTTGGAAGATGAAATGAGCTAATTTATGGAAAGATTTAGCATAATGTCTGGTATATAGGGTTCATTAAATATTTGATTCTATTATTATTCATTTAATAAGTATATTTTTGCTAGGTCCTGTAAGCCTGTTGGGGAAAATAGTTAATAAGCAAGTGTTTACACAAACACGTATTTGTACAGTTTGACAAGAGCTAAGGAAAAGTACATGGCAGAATAACAAGAGAATATCAGCTGAAGTTAGGGCATCAAGGAGGATTTCCCCAAGGAAGTAATACTTGTGCAGGGATTTGAAGGATGAATAAGCACTGACTAGGCAGAGTAGAGGGAACATTGTGTAGAAGAATGAGGTAGCATGGCACATTTGAGGGTACAGAGGATGCCAGTGTGTCTGGAATGACAAGTGAGGATGAAAATGACCTAAGAGAAAAATTCCTTAACAGGGCCAGCACTTGAAACTGTGTAGGTTATGTGAAAGATTTGGGGCATGATCAGATTTTTTAAATAAAAATACTTATTTGGCTGTGCCGGGTCTTAGTTACGGCATGTGGGATCTAGTTCCCTGACCAGGGATTGAACCCTGGTCCCGTGCAGTGGGAGCATGGAATCTTACCCACTGGACCACCAGGGATTCCCAGACTGTTTTTTAAAATTACTACTCTCATCTAGTGTCAATAGATGAGAGTGGAGATGAGGAAGAAGATATAGGGAGGGTAGTTAGAAAATTATTGCAGAAATTCAGCCTAGGGGAGATAGAAAGAAGTGGAAAAATTGAGAGATACTTCTGAGGTCAAACTGATAGAAGTTGATGAATTGCATATGGGTAGTGAGGAAGAGGTAGGTGGCAAGAATTTCTAGATTTCTCTGGCTCTGGCAGCTAGTTTAGTAGCTGGTGATGGCTCTTTCTGAGAGGGGAATCCTAGCAGAGAGCTAGGTTGGAGAGCAGAGGGATGGATTTTTCTTTTTTAACATGTTGGGTTTGAGATGCCTGGAGACATCTAAGAGGAGGAGGAGGGAGAGGAGACAACGATGATCTGGATGGTGAAGATGATTGTACAACAGATTGTGCAAATAATATAGTTCTTTCCCTCACAGAGCTTTTTAAAAAAAATTTTATTTATTTTATTTTTGGCTGTGTTGGGTCTTTGTTTCTGCGTGCGCGGGCTTTCTCTAGTTGTGGCGAGCAGGGGCCACCCCTCGTTGCAGTGCACAGGCCTCTCATCGCAGTGGTTTCTCTGGTTGCGGAGCATGGGCTCTAGGTGCGTGGGCTTCAGTAGTTGTGGTGCATGGTCTCAGGAGTTGTGGCTCGCGGGCTCTAGAGCACAGGCTCAGTAGTTTGGTGCACAGGCTTAGTTGCTCCGTGGCATGAGGGATCTTCCTGGACCAGGGCTCGAACCCATGTTCCCTGTATTGGCAGGTGGATTCTTAACCACTGCACCACCAGGGAAGCCCTCTCACAGAGGAGCTTATATGTTGGTCAGAGAACTAAGACACATTTTCAAGTGTAATTAGTACTATAGTGATGTGATTGAAAACATTCTGAAAGAGTAGTACAGTAAGTGGAGTGAGGCCACTTTGGACAGGTGTTCTCAAAGTTTCATAGGTAAGAAAATAGTTAAGGTGGGCTTTAAAGGATAAGTAGTGAGGAGGAGGGGAGGAAAACATTATAACAATAAGTGGGAAACATTTTCGGGCCTTACCTCTTTTTTTTTTTTTTTTTTTGTGGTACGCAGGCCTCTCACTGCTGTGGCCTCTCCCGTTGCGGAGCACAGGCTCCAGACGCCCAGGCTCAGCGGCCATGGCTCACGGGCCCAGCCGCTCCACGGCATGTGGGATCTTCCCGGACAGGGGCACGAACCCGTGTCCCCTGCATTGGCAGGCGGATTCTCAACCACTGCGCCACCAGGGAAGCCCGGGCCTTACCTCTTTTAATCAATTCCCACTCCCCCATTTTCTCCAGGCTTGAGTTGAAAGGACGCTTATATTTTGATTCTGAGGGCTTTCCAGGATTATCAGTGGGGATAGTCCTTCAGTAGTTCTACCTCACATCAGAATCCTTTCCTTTCTTTAACTCTTGAGAGAAGGACCTCATTACATCTGTTTATTCTTTATTCTATCTCAAAACAGCTGGTGTTGCTAATACTCTCCTGTTAGCTCCTAAAGTATCTCCTAATACTTTAAAGTACAGAATGAAAAAAGTACGTGAAGCTCTGTTGCAGTATGATTATAATGGTTGTATTGTGAAATACTAGGGATACAGTAGTATTGTGAAATACTTCTCCCCCTCTCTTTTCTTTACCTCATTGTTCTTTGAAGCTACTGGTGTTTTAAAATGATATTAAAATATTGTTCCCATAGCAACACCCTACCGATTTCTTATGGCAAAAACTACATCTTTTACAAGTTGGGTTGAAAAAGAGAAATGCTTCCTGAAAGAGTTTATTTATAAAATCAAGCCAACGGAACATAACTGTTTATTTTTTAAAAAGCATTTTTAAGCAGACTGTAACCAAGGATTTTAGACGTTGATGTAAAGTGAGCTTCCCCGTGAGTTTCTTGCTTATGTAAAAGTTCAGTTTTGAATTAGTATTAAATCAATATTTTTTCCCCTTATAATTAGACTTAAACAGTTTAAATTGAAAATTTAAATCCTGCCAAATTTCAGTTAAATAAATCTTAAGTTCTATTTAAATGTAATACCTGTATCCCGAAGTTTATAGGCTGCTTATGAGACTGTTAGAGCAAGCCTATAATACTCTTTTTTTTTTTTTTTTTTTTTGTGGTACGCGGGCCCCTCACTGTTGTGGCCTCTCCCATTGCGGAGCACAGGCTCCGGACGCACAGGCTCAGCGGCCATGGCTCACGGGCCCAGCCGCTCCGCGGCACGCGGGATCCCCCCGGACCGGGGCACGAACCCGTGTCCCCTGCATCGGCAGGCGGACTCTCAACCACTGCGCCACCAGGGAAGCCCCCATAATACTCTTATAATGATGTTCTAACCTCTTAGGCTGCATGATGGATTTTGTTCAGGATCTGTTCCTCTTGATTTATTTATTTATTATTTATTTATTTGGTCTACCAATTTTGTAAAATCAATGTCAAGATACTTTAAATCTTTTTACATTTAAATTGTATAAATTATATTATCCATTTTAAGCTCTTCTTACTATCACTATTACAATGCTATTGATCTTTAGTAATATTCTGTTTCATCTCAGCATTTAATTCATTATTTTTTCAAGAGGGTTTGGGAAAGACATTGTATTTATGTTTAAGCTTATTAATCCTATGTTTTCCTCTTCTATTTACTTTAGTTTTCTCCCTCTAAATTTGGTTTAATTTCTGTTAAGTCAGACTTGTTGGCTTTTTCAAGGTTCTAAAAGCATGAACTAATTCCATATGTTCTAGTTTGGCCACCATTCTCTTTCATTTCCATTCTCTTGCTGGAATTTTTGAAAGCTACGGACCCATAAGAAATCCTTTGAAGCTATCATAGATTATATTTTATGGAGGTTGTATTTAATGTACTTTAATTACTGGCTCATTCAATAAATTCCAGATGCTGGAGATACAGTAGTGAAAAAAACACAGATAATAATAATTCTGTCCTAATGTAGCTTACTTAGTGGATGAATATCAGCTGGAGATTTAACTGTTTTGGATGCTTTTGTCAAGACCCTTTGCATTTGCTTACTTGGCTCTATTCATCTCTATATTCACAGAGCCATTTTCAAAGACTCCTCTGGCTGATACCATCCTCATTCTGTATAATTTAGTAGTCTAGGTGATTGTGTATATTTTATTTTCCAGCTAGGAAAGGGCCTGTATATTAATATTTCCTGATGTTACACTATAGTTTCATATTTAATTCAGGCACAGAAACTAAAAATTAATCTTATCTACCTATATATCTTCTCTCATCTATTGAAAGGAGTCTTTTATGTAATAGTTCAAGATTTACCCAACTTGATTTCCAAATCTTGTTAATTTTTTGTTCAAGAAGTATTTCATCCTTAGTGTTCCCAATTTTACTGCCTTTATCTAAGCCCTTATCATCTCTTTGTGCCTAAACTTTAGCAGTAGTAGTCTATTCTCGCCTTTCTACCACCCTATCCTAAATATAGCCACTGAATTAATCTTCTTAAACTATAAATATGATTGTATCACTCCTCTGCTCCAGAATGTTTCCAGCTAGAATGAGAACCATTACACTAAGATTTGGTAAGGAAGTGGTGCTAGGCTACCCATCCTGTTGTCCCTTGGAGGATCAGTGGGCAGTGGTCAGTCATACATTTTCACCTCTCACAAGGTTATGTACTTGTTTTGTTGATATGTGTTTTTTTTCTCTTTTTCCAGATACTGGAATAGACAAAAGGGATCTTCTGAATAGTAGTGCTAGAGAGGGTATTTCAGAACCAGTTTCTATTGCCTTGAGTCAATGATTGTACTTTAGTAAGATTTCATGGACTTCGTTGCATTTACAATGGCTAGTTTTTTATTATTTCCTTTTAAAATTGGTTTGTTCAGAATGTTTGTATATTTTCTAGTCTCTTCTTAGCTTTTGTAAGAAATGGTTACCATCAAATATTGACTACGTAAAAAAGACATATTAGGAGTTATTGGACTTCGTTAATCATTATTTCTAAATAATGGGGAGATAATATTTCTCTAATACTCAGCAGGGGGAAGTATCACAATTTATATGAGCAATTTAGCTAGCATGAGCCAGTGGCCATGACTTTGTTAATATAATTTCTGTGGGATTTATTTAAGAGTTGAAGTATAGGAATTCCCTGGCGGTCCAGTGGTTAGGATTTGGCGCTTTCACTGCCGAGGGCCTGGGTTCAGTCCCTGGCCGGGGTGCAGCACAGCCAAAAAAAAAAAAGTGTATAAAAAAAGAGTATAAAAGGCCTTTAATGTCAGTTGTGAAAATCAGGAGTCGCTAGTATAAATTTGATTTAGTTATTTAAAAATTTGGGGTGGTAGACCCAAGAGAAAGCCGCTATATAATTTTATCAATCTTTTGTTGGAAGACAGGGAGACTAACTTTGTTTAGGCTAAAAAAACATGCAATTTTAGAAATTGGATTCACTTTCCCCCCGTGAGATAGCTATTCCAGTTAGTATTGCTACTTAACACCCATTCCAAAACTTAGTGGCATAAAAACCGTCTTTATTATGTACATGGATTCTGTGAGTTGGGGACTCCAAAAGGGCGCAGTAGGGATGGTTTTCTCAGTTGTATGATGGCTGGGGTTTCAGTTGGGAAGATTTGAAGGTTGGGATCAACTGCTGGGGCTGGAATAATTTGGTTTTTGTTTTTTTTTTTGGCTGCAAGGCATGCAGCATCTTAGTTCCCTGACCAGGGATCAAACCCGAGCCCCCTGCAGTGGAAGCACAGAGTCTTAACCATTGGACCGCCAGGGAAGTCCCGGGCTGGAATAATTTGAATAATTATTTGATAATTTGAAGGTTTGTTCACCACCATGTCTGGCACTTGGTCTGGGAGAACTTGAAGAGGCTAGGACTGTTGACCACAGTGCCTACATGTGCCCTTGCTTGTGCACAACATGGTAGCCTCAAAAGCTATGCATTGATACTTTCACTGCATTGGTGGTTACAAGTGATCATATGCACACCCAGATAGATGTCATCTCTTGCTGGGAGAGTGGCAAGTTCTAGAAGAGCATGTAGTACCAGAGATACTGTCGTGGCCATCTTTGGAAAATACATTCTGCCTATTGTAGTCAAGTCCAATATTTGCCAGTATTTTTTTGGGGTTTCAAATCCCTATTTTATGACTTTAAAGGTAAGAGATCAGGAATTCTTTATCCATGAATGGATTTTAGGACTTTAGGAGTTTGTGAACTGAAGGTTGAAAACAACAAAAAAAAAGGGTTTTAAAAATACATTTTTCTGTTACTTTGAAAATTGCCTTTTTAAAGCTTTTTTTCCCCTTAAGTCAGAACTGTATAGGTATTTTTTTCCCTTCCCTTACTTTACACAAGTACAGGGTTCATGGATCATTAGTGTTTCCATTTAGATTATGTGCAGTTTTCATTGTTGCTTCATGTATAGGCGACTATATTGAACAGTTTCCCATTGATAAGAATCAATGAAACTTTACTATGTCATCTGTATTTATGCAGAGTCTAGTTTAAATGGAAAAAAAATACTACAATAAAAGGGAAAAAAAAGTAGAGAAAGGAGAAAGAAAGTAGGGCACAACTTGCATGTCTTTTGGTCTTACTCTAAAAGATTGAGGGTGCAGGGATACAGAGCTGAGCTTTCTCTCATCTGGCACGTTTCTTGCTACTGGAAGCCGGAAGCCTGCAAAGCTGAAGGAGGCCCCTGTGTCTGCCCAGATAGAAAACTTACTGGACAGCATGAAATTGTTTTGACCAGAAGGTGGCTTAATTTGAAAAGGTTGGAACCTTACCTAAATTTGGATTTGCCCCGACACAAAAGCCTTATCTTAAAAATCTTGTAAGCTAAAGTAGCAGTAAGGTTGGAGAGTACTGGGTGAAGCCCTCTGAACTCTGGATGGTTTGTGAGCAAGAGTAGAGCAACGAGGGCCTCTTCTAGAATCATGGACATTGTTTGTTTTCCTCGTAGTCCCTGTTTTGTTTTGCGGTACGTGGGCCTCTCACAGTTGTGGCCTCTCCCGTTGCGGAGCACAGGCTCCGGACGCGCAGGCTCAGCGGCCATGGCTCACGGGCCCAGCCGCTCCGCGGCATGTGGGATCTTCCCACACCGGGGCACGAACCCGTGTCCCCTGCCTCGGCAGGCGGATTCTCAACCACTGCGCCACCAGGGAAGCCCAACAAGGTTTTAAAAGACTCAGCAGTTATGCTATTTTCTTCCAGCATGTAACCGAATGAATTCTGATGATATTTAGTGAAGCTAGTTTCTCTTTTTTGTCCTTTAAGAGCATAATGATGCCATCAAGAATTCTTGTTTTGTGAACTTATTTTGGAAACTGGAAAGACCATTGAGAGATAAAACAGTGAAAAGTGGCTTACCATCAAAGCTGATGGCGTACCTGGTAACACATCTGGTTTTGCTGCTTTGGTGAAGGAAGACGCTCCATAGGTCTCTATGAATCATTGCTTTTACATTAGCATCAGAGACTCTGCCAAAGATCCTGAAAGAAGTCTTGTCCAGTGTCTTGAAAGTCACACTTTATCCCAGTCAGGGCCTTGAATCACTGCCTTGTCAAAAGCTTCTTTTGAAATGGGAGTGCAATATAAGGTTGTTTTCTGTTGCAGAGAAGTTCATTGATTCTCCAAAGAACAAGTCTCAAAGCACTGGGGGATTCTGATTCCATTTGCAGCTACATAGTTTCATGAATCAGGATTTTCAGAACACTTGTAATCTATCAGATTGTTAAACCACTGGCATGTTAAAAAACCATTCTGCTTACTATTCTAGCTCTTTATTCCCGAGAAACAGTAACACCCTTCCAATTGAAATTGATTTTTGTGGAACTATAATTTTAAAAAATTGTTTATTTTTTAATTGAGGTATAGTTGTTATACAATATTGTATAAATATCAGGTATATAATATAGTGATTCACAAATTTTAAAGTGGAATTATTTTTAATTCTCTTTTAAATTTAATATCCTTTCTAATCTAGGCATCTTTTTCGAGTTGGGAGAATTTAATCTGTTTACATTAATGTGCTTATTTGTATATTTAGATTTATTTCTGTCTTATTCTCATGTTTTCTATATCCCATGCTTTGATTTTTTTCCACCTTCCTTTCTGACTTCTGAAGTATGGATCGAGTTTTCCTTGTTTCCTTTTTTTTCTAGACTTCTGATTTGGAAATAACATATTCTTTCTAATTTAGTAATTATAATTATTCTTGCATTTGTACATACATATTTGACTTAAATTCTCAAGTTTTTCCAGCTTCCTCCAAGTAGTACAAGAACTGTAGAACTCTTTAACTCAGCTCTCTCCCTCCTGTTATTTCTCTCTATTATTTTAGTTCTACCTTTTAAAAATTTAACCACCAACCCCCCCCCCCCCAACTTTGTATATTTTTAGTTTCTTTACAGTCAGGGGTTATTTATATTTACTTACATAATTCTTTTTTGTGAACACTCCTTATTGAGATATATTTTTAGTGTATTTTTCAGCAAGGGCTTGTTTAACGACAATTTTTTTTGGGTCTTTGACCTTAAATGTCTATTTTTCCCTCATTTTTGAAATAGAATTTAACTGGATATAGAATTAGAAGTTAGTTTCTTCAGCACTTTGAAGATGGTCCTCTGGCCTTGTTTACTGCTGATGTGATGTCTACTGTCATTGTAATAGTCTTGCCTTTCTAGGTAATCTGTTTTCTCTCTGATTTTAAGGTTTCTCTTTGCCTTTCATGTGTTCTACATACTGCACAACACAAGGCCCAGGACATACAGCACACTTCTTACTGCTTCACTAGGCCAGTGGATAGAGTTTTTCTAGTCCTCTTTTCACCAGCTTCTCACTGTTGTTCTTCATAGGCTCTGGGCTCTGTGGCAGAGGCCCGTTCCAGTGCCTCAAACATACACAACTAAGACATCATCTTCTGTTTTTGAGTGGGAATTTAGAACCCCAGCTTCTAGGGCCTGTTTCTAGGTCTCAAATCCCCATGGGCTTTTCATATCAGCTCATTCTTTTGGCTCTGATTCAGTTTCTCTCTTTGTTACTGGCACCTGGGAATCTTCCTTTTTTGTCATTTCATATTCAATGTTTGAAATGTGTTCAACAGGAAGAGTCAAAAAATGAGAGTCTTGAAAACAAGAGTTATTTTCTAATGGAATCAAAGACTTGAAACAAGATTTATTTCTCTATCTCAGATTTCCAGAGTGCTGTTGTAAATGTTAGTTGAAGTGTATAATATGTACAGAGCTCTAAGTTCTTATTGATTGATTGTCTGCTTTATTCCACCAAAGGATTTAAAGTGTTGTTTTGAGAAATATGTAGCCTTTGTGGAGTGATACACTTGAGCCCCTGTTTCCTGTTTAACTTGAGGAGTCTATCAAAGCCTGTGACTATCCTAGGCATGTCTGACTAAATATTCTAGAAAGATTATTTTATACTTCTCTAAATGGATATTTCTGTAGGAAGACTCTTTGCAGTGATCTATGGTAGTGGTTCTCACAGTGTGGTTACTGAATCCTTAGCACCAGCATTACCTGGGATCACACAGTGCACCCTGTTCCCATGTCATTCATTAGATATTCTTCTTTGTCATGATTTTCAAATTAAAGTTTAATAAAATGCTTGAACTCACAGATGGTCCAGTGATGGATACTTTTTATAAATAGATGAAGTATGAGTTTTATGGCTTGGCTTATTTTTTTATACAGAGAGAGTGCTTATTAATTCTATGGTGTAATATCATGTTAAATACTCTGATAAATATGTTGGTAAATTTGTAATCACAAATTTACTTCAGTATTGTTTAAATTTTTAAAAAATTCTTAAAAGTTAAGTGTTAGATGTGGAATTAAGGAAACATTTTACATCTGTAAGTTAATTACCTTATATATATTTTTCATTATCTGCCTATCCTAAGCTCAGAAGAGAAGTTACAGTATTATTTATGCAACTCAACTTAATGGTCCCAATGGATTAAAAACACAATTAGTATTGTTACACTTCCTTCCATAGAGAAAATGTATGCTTTCTTAATAAATGTAATATGCTTTTGTTCATGAAGAATGTCACTGAGTAGTGCCAACTATTTTAGGATGCTAATATAAAAATATTTACAATCTAAAAATACTTTAAAATTATTCTTATGAAAGAAAGATGTTCCATTGTTTTTGGTCTATTACTTAATCATATAAAAATGCTGTGAAAAGCAAATTGCATGACATTTCAAGGTTCAGAGATTTGATGATCATTTAAATAAAGTTTTTGCCAAGGAGCTGAGCACACAAAATGAATGATAACACATTGTAAAGATATTAAAGATTCATTAGACTTTTAATTAGTTAAGTACTTAAAGCTTACACTGTGTCTTGTATATAAGAATGTTCAAAAAATATTGGCTGAGTTTAAATGACCAAGTTAATTTTGACCCCATTAACCTACTAACAATGTTGAATCTCACTTAGTAAACTACTATTCGATAAGTTAGATATTGTGAAATCAAAGCCGCAGCGAGATACCATTTCATGTCCACTAGAATGATAACAACAACAACAACAGTAATAATAAAAGGAAAATAATAACTGTTGGTGAAGATGTGGAGGTTGGAACCCTCATACACTGCTGGTGGGAATGTAAAATAGTGTAGATGCTGTGGAAAATATTTTGGTGGTTCTTCAAAAAGTTAAACAGAATTACCGTACAACCCAGCAATTCCACTCCTATGTATATACCCAAGAGGACTAAAAACAGGTGTTCAAACAAATACTTGTACTCAAATGTTTATAATAGCATTATTCATAGTAGCCAAAATGTGGAAACAACTCACATGTCTACCAGCTGATTAATGGATAAACAACAGGTGGTTTATCTATGTATTGAATATTATTCACCTATGAGAAAGAGTAAAGTACTGATACTTGCTGCAGTATGGATGAACCTTAGTAACATTAAGTGAAAGAAGCCAGACACAAAAAGCCACATATTAGATGATTCCATTTTATGAAAAGTCCAGAGTAGGCAAATCCATAGAGACAGAAAGCAGGTTAATGGTTGCCAGGGGCTGGGATGAGGGAGGAATGAGGAGAAACTGCTTAATGGGTATGGGATTTCTTCTGGGATGATGAAAATATTCTGGAATTAGATAGTGGTGATGGTGCACAACATTATTAATGTACTTGAAGTCACCGAGTTATATTCTTTAAAATGGTAAAGTTTGTGTTATATAAATTTTAGCCCAGTAAAAAAAGGAATATGCAGTATGATTATAATCCTTTTCTTAGTAAAATATTACCAGAGTAAACATTTTAAAATCAAAGGAAGCTTTATTTCAACATTGTTATTTTGTACTCATAATAATTACAAAACATTATGTTTGGTGAAAATATATATGAAGTCAAATTAACATTCTTTAGAGGTTTCGATTAAAGATATGTCTGTTTTAGGCCTCATTCAAAGGAATTTTGTTAGGTACAAAGAACCTTAGAATAAAGCACTACAAGGCAGTCTCATGCAGCGTATTGTGCCTAGTACGTTGCTTTTTAACTGGCCGGCTCTCTTTTCAGTCATGAACAGTGTCTCGTGACCTTTTACACTTTACCTTGCTATCTTACTCTAGATCTGCTTGACTTCCTGCTGTTGTGAGCTTCATGCATGCCTTTTTGATGTGAAACTATATTCTCCTTGATTAGCACTAATCTAGCTCCCCTTCTTTAACTAACCTACTCCTCTAGTGACAGTTTCCAGCCACTGTGGATAAACATCTTGTTTATCCTGCTTCCCCATGGTCTTGTTCACTTACATAGACCCTTTTATGTTTCATCGTCCTTGCTTCCTCTGTCTTACCAAGAAAACCTGGATAGCAAGGACCCTAAAGACAGGGATAAGGAGGAGGGGAGAATGAGAGCTAATAAAGCAAAGGCCCTGTTTTTGTGAAATCTGGTAGAAGAGAAATTGTCCGTAGACGTTAGCATTATGGTTCCATATAAGCCTGCTATTTCAAAAGATCCAGTGGTGTTTAATGTTTATTGTATAGCTTATCTAGTAAATGTATGTGTCTGTTCAACATAGAACATGTAGGCTGTCTTGAGAGTAGTATTTCTTTCCCAAATTATGTTGCACAGAATACTGGTACCTGCATATATTACTGGAAGCTCTGCTCTGGAAGGGGGAGGATTCCATGGTCAAATATATTTAGGAAAGGTTGCTGGAGGGCCATAGCATACCTTAGCATGTTAAGGGCCCTGAGATGTAATCAAGAAACCTGTTCAACTCAGGATTTCCAAACTTATTTGAGCCCAGAACTTTTTTGGCAGGGGAGAGAGGGGAGAGCACAGCTATTAAAGTCTTACATAACATCAGTCGAGGAGACACTATCTCAGAGCATAGTGAATTTGTACAACTGCAGTAAAAAAAAAAAAAGAAAAAAAGAAAAAGGTAGCTACTCTTACCAGCTAGTACCAAAAAATACCTGCGGTTCATATGATATGATCTATTTAATAAACTTATTGTATTGGATTGGCCAAAAAGTTCATTCGGGTTTTCCTGTAAGATGTTACAGAAAAACACGGACAAACTTTTTGGGCAATCCAATATATGTATTTAGTTAGCCTATAAATTCTCCATTAAGATAAATCTCACTTTCTTTCCTTTTACTTACAAGTGTCAGATTGTTGTCTTTCAGTCCTTCTTACTTAATCATACCAAAATCTTTTTTTGAGGGATGGATAAAGCACTAGGACTTTCCCAGTTTTAATTGATGACGAAATTTGCTTACCTCTGTTAAAGCTGTAGTACATAAAAAGTCTGTTTGTTAAGCCCGTTATAAAATGTAAGACTTGTATAATTCAAACACCCTTTTGAAATCCAAATCGTGTTTTCATTTACTAATAAGCATTTTTGTCAAGACAAGCCCTTCCTTAAAAATGTAATTAGCCTTGGTTGTAGAAGGTATAATTAATAAATAGGCACAATTCATTACTTTGTTAATACTTCCCTACAGCAAATAGCTGGCATTCAGTGTTTATCTATTATTAACATATAAATATGTAAACACTAATATTATGTATCACAGTATATCCCTAAGAAACCTATAGTAGGTGTCATTTTTTCTCTTTTCATCAGGTTTAATTGGTGTAGGATTTTAGGTTTAAAAAGCTTTAGCTTTTTCATGTACTTGAATTTCTTCTCTCTCTAAAATGGCTCTCATTTCTTACATTGCCTTTCTTGCTTTTGAGAACTTTATAAGGGACACCCCTAATAGCTGTAAATTATTTTGAAGCTCTTATTATAGACAGGATAAGATTAGATCAGTTGTAGCTTGACGCTTTTTTGTTTTTTGGATGTAGTACTTGAATCTAACGGGAAGTGAAGTCTGTAGCATTGTGGATTAGATTCCTCTTGTGTGTTTTAGGGGTGTGTTATATTTCTATTCAGACCTGCTCTATCTTTTGACTGTTGCCCCAGGGTACTGTTCAGAGTTGTTTCTATGTGGTTGGCTCCTGATCCTATGTACAAGTCAGCCAGGTCTGGCAGTCATAGAACATGGTGGTTTCAGAGCTTTTCCCAGATGAGATAAAATGACTCCCAGGTGAGTTGCTGAAGAGACAGAACAGATCTTCCCTCACAAGACAGTCTTGGCACTTAGACAAAGCATGAAGTGAAAGCTTATATAACAAAACTGTTTTTGTTTGAGTTGGCTTGAAGACTAGTTTTGTTTTTTTGTTTAGAAATTAATTTCTTTCTATTGTTTTTTGCTTTTTCTGGTCACAAGCATCCTTAATTCTTAAATGGTGTCTAGTATGTACTTTGCATTGTTATATATGATCTACTTTGTATGTCATAATATTTTCAACTCTGTACGTATTTTGTGGACTGAATTAGAGTGAGTTTGAGCATGAAATAAGAATTGATACTGTAATCTTTTTTGTTATGATGAATTCTTTAAGTCAAAATCCTATTTGCTTTGCAAAACAGTAACATCATGCAGTACAGATGTATATCGCTAACAAATAACATGACTGTGTATAAGAGGTTTTATCTTTAATATTAATTTTGGTCAGATTGTACTCATATATATTTTTGATGGTGTATAAAATTTTCAAGAATAATACAGCTTCTTAAAATGGGCTTCCTGGTATGATTGTGAATTAGAATTAGAATTTTTTTTTTTTAAATTTTATTGGAGTATGGTTGCTTTACAATGTTGTGTTAGACCCCACTGCACAACAAAATGAATCAGCCACACGTATATAGATATCCCCTTCCTCCTAGGTTACCACAGTGTATTAGGTAGAGCTCCCTGTGCTATACAGTATGTTCCCATCAGTTGTCTACTTTATACATAGTATAAATAATGTATATGTGTCAATACCAGCCTCCCAATTACTCCCACCCCACCCCTTTCGCCCTTGGTATCCATACATTTGTTCTCTATGTCTGTGTCTCTATTTCTGCTTTGCAAATAAGATCATCTATACCATTTTTCTAGATTCCACATATATGTGTTATTGTATGATATTTGCTTTTGTCTTTCTGACTTACTGCACTCTGTATGACACACTCTAGGTCCATCCACGTCTCTACAAATTACCCAATTTCATTTCTTTTTATGGCTGAGTAATATTCCACTGTATATATGTACCACATCTTCTTTATCCATTCCTCTGTTGATGGACATTTAGGTTGCTTCCATGTCCTGGGTACTGTGAGTAGTGCTGCTATGAACATTGGGGTACATGTGTTTTTTTGAATTATGGTCTCCTCTGGGTATATGCCCAGTAGTGGGATTGTTGGGTCATATGGTAGTTCTATTTTTAGTTTTTTTGTGTGTGTGTGTGGTGTGCGGGCCTCTCACTGTTGTGGCCTCTCCCATTGCGGAGCACAGGCTCCGGACACACAGGCTCAGTGGCCATGGCTCATGGACCCAGCCGCTCCGCGGCATGTGGGATCTTCCCGGACCGGGGCACGAACCCGTGTCCCCTGCATCGGCAGGCAGATTCTCAACCACTGCGCCACCAGGGAAGCCCTATTTTTAGTTTTTTAAGGAACCTCCATACTCTTTTCCATAGTGGCTGTATCAATTTACATTCCCAGAATTTCTATTTTTTTGTCTTTGCTCTTTCATTCTGTAATTACATAGGAGCTGATATTTATTTTCTTATGTAGAAAATTGGACAATACCTCTTTCCTTTCTACCTCAAGGAAATTGCATTTCCATGAGTAAAGATACTATGTAAATTCCAGTTGCTGTTTACAAAATAAAGTTGTGACAATTTGCTGTTTCTTGCTTATTATATTCTGACACTTTACTAGGGGAAACCTTTTTCGGGTACTGATTTCTTAAGTAGATTTTAAATGGAAGAGTAAAGAGAGCCAGTTTACATATCAAGTTGTTATTGAAAACTGTTTTAATATCTATGTATTTTAAAAGCTTTAATTTCTGAGTTCAAGGTAGTGATTCACTTTCACCCTCTTATCAGTTTTCTGTTGAAACAACCCAAATGGTAGAATTCAGAAGAATTTATTTCACTCTTGGAAAATTAAAAAAGGGTCTCATTCCCAGTGTCATCATATTGAAGAGCTTTGGTAGGAAACAGTAAAGGTAAGAGCAGAGTGAGGGCACACATCAGCTTGCCAGTTGCCAGCCAGCATGTTCAAGGGAAACTTACTAAGGTTGGTCAGAAAGCCTGCTCCTCCATGTAAATCTAGTAACATGTTCAGGCTGGGAGCAAGGGCTGGAGACAAGAATAGGAACAGTAATATCAGTAGGTAAAATCTCAATCTCCTAGCCTGGGTGGAGCTCCAGGAGGAGGGAGTTGACACTCTAGAGCAGGGGTCCCCAGCCCCTGGGCCATGGACTGGTGCCAGGCTGTGGCCTGTTAGGAACCAGGCTGCACAGCCGGAGGTGCACAGCAGTTGAGGGAGAAACGCTTCATCTGTATTTACAGCTGCTCCCTGTTGCTTGCATTACGGCCTGAGCTCCGCCTCCTGTCAGATCAGCGGTGGCATTAGAGTCTCATAGGAGCACGAACCCTACTGTGAACTGAGCACACGAGGGATCTAGGTTGCGTGCTCCTTATGAGACTCTAATGCCTGATGATCTGAGGTGGAGCTGAGGCGGTGATGCTAGTGCTGGGGAGCGGCTGCAAATACAGATTATCATTAGCAGAGAGGTCTGACTGCACAGAGACCATAATAAATCAGTTGCTTGCAGACATATCAAAACTCTATCAGTGAGTGGCAAGTGAAAACTAGTTCAGGGCTCCCAGTGATTCTGCACTGTGGTGAGTTGTATAATTATTTCATTACGTATTACAATGTAATAATAATAGAAATAAAGTGCACAGTAAATGTAATGCACTTGAATCGTCCCTGACCCCCACCACCCACCACCCCCCACCCCTGGTCCATGGAAATATTGTCTTCCACGAAACCGGTCCTTGGTGCCAAAAAGGTTGGGGACCGCTGCTCTAGAGCACATCCTATGTGCTGCAGCTGTAGGGTCAGAGCGGAGGGTGGTCTTCAGGAGTATGTGTATATAGAGGGGCTTCCTACCCTAACCAGCTTCACGTCGAGAGGGGAAGCTTTGCACTATTTAAGAATTGAACAATGATCTGCATGATCTAGAACAATCTAGACCAGCGCTGTCAAATGGAACTCTCTGCAATGAGGGAAGTAGCTGTGCTGTTCAATACTGTAGCCACTAGTTGTAGGACTTCTGAGCACTTGAAATGTAGCTAGGAACTGAATAAGTACCAAAAGCCTTAAAAAAGAGCTTTTCTCTTTTGGTTATTTTTATCTTAAGGAGTTAATTATACAAACATATAAAGCTATTTATCACAGCATTGATAACTGCTTATTTATATTTATAATTTTTATAAATTGTAATTTAAATAATTATAATTATTTTTATAATATTAATATTTATACTATTAAAAGCATATATAATATTGGAGTAACACAAATGTACTATTTAAAGCAGTCTATTTCATAACCAGACAGTGGAATGCTATGCAGCCATCAAAACTGCTGATATAGATAGACATTTATTGACAGAAAAGGTGATTCCAATATGTTAAGTGAAAAAAGGCTGGTTACAGAACTGTGGTTAGTGTGTTCCTATATTTTGGTGTACATATTTGAAAATATGTGTGTGTGTGTGAGTGTACATACACATGTACATAGATAGGCAGATAGGATCTGGAACCTAGGCATCAAAAGATTTATCTTAATTCTTAATCTGCCATTTATTAGCTTTGTGACTTTGTGCAAGTTGTTTAGCCTTTAAACCTCCTTAGTTTCTCTGCTGTGAAAGAGAGCTAGAAACAGTACCTATCTCATTGGGTTTTTTTGAAGATTAAATGAAATAATGTGGCTGAATTGCTTAGTATGGTTCCTGTATTTTTCTGTGATCATAAAAAATGGCAGCCTTTTCATGGTCATGGTGATTGTTATTATTATCATATGTATATGTGCACACGAGAAAGTTTAGGAGATACATATCAAAATATTAACAAGTTATCTTTGATTGGTAGGATTACCAGTGATGTACATTTTCTTCTTTGTGCTTTTCTGTGTCTTCTGATTTGGATTTTGCAATTGAGCCTGTGTTACTTTTACAATGTAAAAAATAATTATAGTATTAATCGCATTTACATCTGGAAAGAAATATAGTATACACTGAGTTATGTTTTATCTTGCATCCTTCATAATTGGGGCAAAAATAGTACATTTACTTCTATTTGGAAATGATTCTATTTTGTTATTGCTTATTTCTAGGGCTCAAATTCAGTAGGTCTAATGGTGATGTGGATTGTTGGCAAAGCTATAGATATCTAGTTAGGGTTTTGCTTTGGTGGATAGTCTTGAATTTTGTATTTCCAAAGTTTTGGGCAGTAATAATTTGTATTCCACTTTGCTTAGCCATGTTATATGTCAAGTTCTGTCATAGGTTCTGGGGAATAAGATGAATGAAAAAGGAGGGTTCCAGCCTGGAAAAGTGGCACGTGACTGTCTGGTCGGATGCTATAAAACAATCAGATGTTATAAGTGGTATGATAGAGGTAAGTGAGAATAATGGGGTAGGTCAAAAGACAAACTCTGCATACTCAATAAAACAAAGCAGAAAGATGAGTTTATTGTGAGGCTTCAGCTTGTAAGCTGGGAAACTCAAGGCTACAGGAGCAATGAGTTCTGAGTTGCTCACAGACTAAGGAATTTTTATGGGATAGATATGGCAGTTATTTGGCTTTTTCATCTGATTGATTGCCTGGTGGTCTTCTTTCCTGACTTTGGATGGTTGGCTGAGTCATGTGAACAAGGAAGTCCAGAGGTGGCATGAAAGACTTGGCATTTGGGGATTGGCTGGTCCTCTGTTGATTTCTGATAGGAGCTCTAAATTCCTGTAAGATTAGGTTAAGTTTCCTTTATGCACCTGGGTTGACCATCTTCAATTTATCCCTGACAGAAGTGATTCCATTTCAGTTTGGTACAAATGAAGTGTGTCCAGTTGTATTTTGAGAGAGGGTGGGTGGTGGGCAGAGAAAGGTAAAAAGGGGCCATCAGGAAAAGGCTTCAAAAAGGACAGGATGAGATAGCCTCATCCACCAGAGGGAAGACAGCAGAAGCAAGAAGAACTACAATCCTACAGCCTGCGGAACAAAAACCACATTCACAGATAGACAAGATGAAAAGGCAGAGGGCTATGTACCAGATGAAGGAACAAGATAAAACCCCAGAAAAACAACTAAAGGAAGTGGAGATAGGCAACCTTCCAGAAAAAGAATTCAGAATAATGATAGTGAAGATGATCCAGGACCTCGGAAAAACAATGGAGGCAAAGATCGAGAAGATGCAAGAAATGTTTGTCAAAGACCTAGAAGAATTAAAGAACAAACAAGCAGAGATGAACAATACAATAACTGAAATGAAAAATACACTAGAAGGAATCAATAGTAGAATAACTGAGGCAGAAGAACGGTTAAGTGACCTGGGAGACAGAATGGTGGAATTCACTGCTGCGGAACAGAATAAAGAAAAATGAATGCAAAGCAATGAAGAAAGCCTAAGAGACCTCTGGGACAACATTAAACGCAACAACATTCACATTTTAGGGGTCCCAGAAGGAGAAGAGAAAGCTAAAGGACCTGAGAAAATATTTGAAGAGAATATAGTCGAAAACTTCCCCAACATGGGAAAGGAAATAGCCACCCGAGTCCAGGAAGCGCAGTGTGTACCATACAGGATAAACCCAAGGAGAAACACGCCGAGACACATAGTAATCAAACTGGCAAAACTTAAAGACAAAGAAAAATTATTGAAAGCAGCAAGGCAAAAATGACAAATAACATACAAGGGAACTCCCAGAAGGTTAACAGCTGATTTCTCAGCAGAAACTCCACAAGCCAGAATGGAGTGGCATGACATATTTAAAGTGATGAAAGGGAAGAGCCTACAACCAAGATTAATCTACCCGGCAAGGATATCATTCAGATTCGATGGAGAAAGCAAAAGCTAAGAGAATTCAGCACCACCAAACCAGCTCTACAACAAATGCTAAAAGAACTTCTCTAAGTGAGGAACACAAGAGAAGAAAAGGACCTACAAAAACAAACCCAAAACAATTAAGAAAGTGGTCATAGGAACATACATATTGATAATTACCTTAAACGTGAATGGATTAAATGCTCCAACCAAAAGACAGGCTTGCTGAATGGATACAAAAGCAAGACCCATATATATGCTGTCTACAAGAGACCCACTTCAGACCTAGGGACATGTACAGACTGAAAGTGAGGGGATGGAAAAAGATATTCCATGCAAATGGAAATCAAAAGAAAGCTGGAGTAGCAATACTCATATCAGATAAAATGACTTTAAAATAAAGAATGTTACAAGAGACAAGGAAGGACACCACATAATGATCAAGGGATCAATCCAAGAAGAAGATATAACAATTTAAAATATATATGCACCCAGCATAGGAGCACCTCAATACATAAAGCAACTGCTAACAGCTATAAAAGAGGAAATCGGCAGTAACACAATAATAGTGGGGGACTTTAACACCTCACTTACACCAATGGACAGATCATTAAAATGAAAATAAATAAGCAAACACAAGCTTTAAATGACACAATAGACCAGATAGATTTAATTGATCTTTATAGGACATACTATCCAAAAACAGCAGATTACACTTTTTTCTCAAGTGCGCACAGAACATTCTCCAGGATAGATCACATCTTGGGTCACAAATCAAGCCTCAGTAAATTTAAGAAAATTGAAATCATATCAAGCATCTTTTCTGACCACAACGCTATGAGATTAGAAATGAAGTACAGGGGAAAAAACATAAAAAACACAAACACATGGAGGCTAAACAATACATTACTAAATAACCAAGAGATCATTGAAGAAATCAAAGAGGAAATCAAAAAATACCTAGAGACAAACGACAGTGAAACACAATGATCCAAAACCTATGGGATGCAGCAAAAGCAGTTCTAAGAGGGAAGTTTATAGCTATACAAGCCTACCTCAAGAAACAAGAAACATCTCAAATAAACAAACTAACCTTACACCTAAAGGAACTAGAGAAAGAAGAACAAACAAAACCCAAAGTTAGCAGAAGGAAAGAATCATAAAGATCAGAGCAGAAATAAATGAAATAGAAACAAAGAAAACAATAGCAAAGAACAATAAAACTAAAAGCTGGTTCTTTGAGAAGATAAACAAAATTGATAAATCATTAGCCAGACTCATCAAGAAAAAGACAGAGAGGACTCAAATCCATAAAATTAGAAATGAAAAAGGAGAAGTTAAAACAGACACCCCAGAATTACAGAGTATCCTAAGAGACTACTACAAGCAACTCTATGCCAATAAAATGAACAAGTTGGAAGAAATGGACAAATTCTTAGAAAGGTGTAAATGTCCAAGACTGAACCAGGAAGAAACAGAAAATATGAACAGACCAATCACAAGTAATGGAATTGAAACTGTGATTACAAATCTTCCAGCAAACAAAAGTCCAGGACCAGATGGCTTCACAGGTAGATTCTATCAAACATTTAGAGAAGAGCTAACACCCATCCTCCTCAAACTCTTCCAGAAAATTTCAGAGGAAGGAACACCCCCAAACTCATTCTATGAGGCCACCATCACCCGATACCAAAACCAGACAAAGATACTACAAAAAAAGAAAATTACAGACCAATATCACTGATGAATATAGATGCAGAACTCCTCAACAAAATACTAGGAAACAGAATCCAACAACACATTAAAAGGATCATACACCATGGTCAAGTGGGATTAATCCCAGGGATGCAAGGATTCTTCATTATATGCAAATTAATCAATATGATATACCATATTAACAAATTGAAGAATAAAAACCATATGATCATCTCAACAGATGCAGAAAAAGCTTTTGACAAAATTCAACATCAATTTAGGCTAAAAACTTTCCAGAAAGTGGGCATAGAGGGAACCTACCTCAACATAATAAAGGCCATATATATGACAAACCCACAGCAAACATCATTCTCAATGGTGAAAAACTGAAAGCATTTCCTCTAAGATCAGGAACAAGACAAGGATGTCCACTCTCACCACTATTATTCAACATAGTTTTGGAAGTCCTAGCCATGGCAATCAGAGAAGAAAAAGAAATAAAAGGAATCTAAATCAGAAAAGAAGAAGTAAAACTGTCACTGTTTACAGATGACATGATACTATACATAGAGAATCCTGAAGATGCTACCAGAAAACTACTAGAGCTAATCAATTAATTTGGTAAAGTAGTAGGATACAAAATTAATGCACAGAAATCTCTTGCATTCCTAAACACTAATGATGAAAAATCTGAAAGAGAAGTTAAGGAAACACTCCCATTTACCACTGCAACAAAAAGAATAAAATACTGAGGAATTAACCTACTCAGGGAGACAAAAGACCTGTATGCAGAAAACTGTAAGACACTGATGAAAGAAATTAAAGATGACACAAACAGATGGAGAGATATACCATGTTCTTGGTTTGGAAGCATCAATATTGTGAAAATGACTATACTACCCAAAGCAATCTACAGATTCAATGCAATCCCTATCAAATTACCAATGGCATTTTTTACAGAACTAGAACAAAAGAATCTTAAAATTTATATGGAGACACAAAGACCCCAAATAGCCAAAGCAGTCTTAAGGGGAAAAAAATGGAGCTGGCGGAATCAGACTCCCTGACTTCAGACTGTACTACAAAGCTACAGTAAGCAAGACAATATGGTACTGGCACAAAAACAAAAACATAGATCATGGGAACAAGATAGAAAGCCCAGAGATAAACCCAGGCACCTGTGGTCAATTCATCTATCACAAAGGAGGCAAGGATATACAATGGAGAAAAGACAGTCTCTTCAGTAAGTGGTGCTGGGCAGACTGGACAGCTATATGTAAAAGAATGAAATTAGAACACTCCCTAACACCACACACAAAAACAAACTCAAAATGGATTCAAGACCTGAATGTAAGACTGGACACTATAAAACTCTTAGAGGAAAACATAGGAAGAACACTCTTTGACTTAAATTACAGCAAGATGTTTTTTGACCCATCTCCTAGAGTAATGGAAATAAAAACAAAAATAAACAAATGGGACCTAATGAAACTTAAAAGCTTTTGCATAGCGAAGGAAACCATAAACAAGATGAAAAGAGAACCCTCAGAATGGGAGAAAATATTTGCAGACGAATCAACGGACAACAGATTAATCTCCAAAATATATAAACACCTCATGCAGTTCAATATTAAAAAAACAAACAACCCAATCCAAAAATGGGCAGAAGACCTAAATAGACATTTCTCCAAAGAAGACATACTGATGGCCAAGAAGTACATGAAAGGCTGCTCAACATCACTAATTATTAGAGAAATGCAAATCAAAAGTACAATGAGGTATCACCTCACACCAGTTAGAATGGGCATGATCAGAAAACCTACAAACAACAAATGCTGGGGAGGGTGTGGAAAAAAGGGAACCCTCTTGCATTGTTGATGGGAATGTAAATTGATACAGCCACTATGGAGAACAGTATGGAGGTTCCTTAAGAAACTGAAAATAGAACTACCGTATGACCCAGCAATCCCACTACTGGGCATATACCCAGAGAAAACCGTAATTCAAAAAGACGCATGCACCCCAGTGTTCGCTGCAGCACTATTTACAGTAGCCAGGTCATGGAAGCAAGCTAAATGCCCATCGACAGATGAATGGATAAAGAAGATGTGGTACATATATATAATGGAATATTACTCAGCCATAAAAAGGAATGAAATTGGGTCATTTGTTGAGACGTGTATGGATCTAGAGAGCGTCATACAGACTGAAGTAAGTCAGAAAGAGAAAAAGAAATATTGTATATTAATGCATAAATGTGGAACCTAGAAAAATGGTACAGATGAACCGGTTTGCAGGGCAGAAATGGAGACACAGATGTAGAGAACAAACGTATGGACACCAAGGCAGGAAAGCTGCGGGGGGGTGGAGGTGGTGGTGTGATGGATTGGGAGATTGGGATTGACATGTATACACTGATGTGTGTATAAAATTGATGACTTATAAGAACCTGCTGTATAAAAAAATAAATAAAATTCAAAAAAAAAAAAAGGACAGGATGCTTAAGCTGACTCTTGAAAGTGAGTGTCTGAATATTTGCAGGTCGGGGTAAATTACTTTCTGGCAAGGAAGGAGCTGTGGTATGAGGCAGCATGGTGCATCGGGTAGCCTAGAGGCGGTTTGGTGTGGCTGAGGTAGGATGCAAGCAAGAGGCCAGCCAGTGAGAAAGCTGTTGAATCAGCATTGTCAAGGAGCTTCAGTGTTGATATTTTCAGGAATATTTTTAGGAGAAGAGAAACTGCTGAAAAAGTAGCATTATTTTGTTTGATCAGATTTTTCAAGAACGTGCTCACATTTAATAGATTGCATAGATTAAAATTGAGGTGTTCTGAACCATGGGAGTTTATGTGAGATCATGTTTTTTGTTTTTTATATGGTGTGGATCTTACCATATCACTATATTGACAACTGAGACTATGTTAGTAGTAGTTCCTGACTTAAGAATACCCTTCCTGAAGGATTTTTCAGCTCCTTCTTCTTCCTTCCCTTTTCCCTTAGTTCTGCCCCCTCCTCACCACCTCAGCCTTACCAACCAATGATTTTCACAACTTTAACAGTTGCCACTGTTACAGGGACATCTTTAAAGAATTTGTGAGTTTACAAGTAAAGGAAGGGAGGAAGCTGGGAAAAGATATAGTGGTTTAATTGTTGATTTCACCATACTCACTCGCTCATAAGGAGGCCATTCTGTATCATAATCCTATGTTGCTTGATTTTTTAAAAAAATTTATTTTATTTATTTATTTTTGGCTGCATTGGGTCTTTATTGCTGTGCGCGGGCTTTCTCTAGTTGTGGTGAGTGGGGGCTACTCTTCATTGCAGTGCACAGGCTCCTCATTGCAGTGGCTTCTCTTATTGTGGAGCACGGGCTCTAGGCGTGCGGGCTTCAGTAGTTGCAGCACGCGGGCTCAGTAGTTGTGGCTTGCAGGCTCTAGAGCATAAGCTCAGTGGCTGTGGTGCATGGGCCTAGTTGCTCCGCGGCATGTAGGATCTTCCCAGACCAGGGCTCGAACCTGTGTTCCCTACATTGGCAGGCGGATTCTTAACCACTGTGCTACCTGGGGAGCCCTTGATTTGTTTTTCTTCTACTCTTTTTCTTTTTTTAAATTCAAATCTTCAGCCAGTTAGATATTCATTTGGGCTAACGTTAGCAAATAATTCTGGAAATGGTCATATGCGAACATATGAGCAGATGTTTACTTTTTCTTACTTCTCTATGGATTTTTCTCTATATATATTTTAAAAATGTTGAAGTCTCTCCTATAGCAACAGAGCAAAACAGTATAAAATCACCTCTCTGAGCCCTTAGTCCTCCTCCATTCATAACCAAGTGGTTTCTCCTTACCATTAACTATCAAGGGCAGCCTAGCTTTTGTTGTAATCTGGATTTCTTCTACCTACCACCTTGGTTCAGAAAGTGTTTATTGAGTGCCCACCACATGACTGGCCTTGTTCTCCTTGCAGTGAATAATGGTGAGTAAGGCAAGCATGATATCTATCTTCATGGAATTTATAGTTTCAGTGGAGAAAACTATTCTTTTTAAGCTTCCTCCATACCTCCGACAGAGGTTGCCAAATCCAATAGACACTTCTCTCAACATTTGAAATCATTATCTCTTCCCCCTTCTGAGAGGAAGGAAATTCTTCTTGGATTTTATAACAGTACATTTTTCTCTCCTCAGAGAAGGAGACTTCTACTTCTTGAGCACATATTCTGAGTGTTTGTGTGATCCTCTTTCTCTTAAATGCCTCTTTTTCAGTCCCTTAAATGTGTGTGTGTTTTTGCCTCAAAAGAGCTCTCTGCTAATTGACCTTCTCATCTTCTCATGAAAACACTTCCTGGGCAACTTCATCTCTGTGCTAATGACTCCCCAGTTTTTCGGCCTCCAATAGAGTGCTGTCTGCTAAGTTCCAGATCCATATCCAAGACCACCATCGGTATGCCCCATGGACATCTCAAACTCATTAGGTCTGGTTCTAAAGTCAACATTTCTCTCCACCTCAAAGCTGTAATGCTTTTTCTGAAATTTGTAACATCATCTATTCACTTGCTTATAACATCCTAGATCATTTGCCATCAGCCTATCAGTTACTAAATCCTACTGATTCTGTCCTGCCCTCTTTTTATCCATCTTTCTATCCTTATTGCTGTTACCCGTGTCAGGTACTATCCTCCCTCCCTCTCTCATTTAGACCTATTGGCCTCATCGCTTCCATCATTAGCCTTGGCCTATGCTCCCACACTCCTGGGGCATATATAAATTATCTCAATTTATTTAGTCATGGAACCTATGCCTTGAACAACTTTTGACTTCTAGGTTATATGAGAACTTAAAAATATAACTAAAAGGATTTACTGATACTGACTATACTCATATATGGAATGACCATACAGTTTACCAAGTTGTTAATATAGGTATATATCTCTATATAAAAACATTAGGATATGTATAAAAATATAAATAATTCAAGAGGTCATTTGTTAAATTCCAAATGAGTGGTACATATAATTGCCATGGGGATTTTGAAGGGCATGAGATTGTTAATAGTCAAGTCCTTAATGAATGGAAAGGAATAAAGGAAGTAGACAGCTGGCAAGGCTACTGAAGGATGGGGGGTGGATAAAAGGGAGAAAAAGATAATGTAAGGTAAGTCGTAAAGACACATGAAACGGAAGTTAGTAAAATTAAAAAACAGGCTTTCTGTGGATGCTCTGGCTGCATAAAATACATGGTGTGGTTGCCATGTTAGTGAAAACAAAGTCTTTTTTTTAAATTTAATTTTTTGATCTCTTTATAAACAATCTTAACTAAACTTTTAATTTCAATCTTGTCAGTTCCAGAGATTGTTAATGTGTATAAGTTACAATGTGGGGGGGGGCATTCCAAATATATGTAAATAGATTCTTGTTTTTTGTTTTGTTTTGTTTTGTTTTTTTGCGGTATGCGCGGGCCTCTCACTGTTGTGGCCTCTCCCGTTGCGGAGCACCGGCTCCAGACACGCAGGCTCAGCGGCCATGGCTCACTGGCCCAGCCGTTCCGCGGCATGTGGGATCTTCCCGGACCGGGGCACAGACCCATATCCCCTGCATCGGCAGGCAGACTCTCAACCACTGCGCCACCAGGGAAGCCCAGATTCATTTTTTAGAATTTATTCAAGTCTTAGCGTATGTCATCTGTGTCTTATTAATACATCTTTTTCCTCTTTTTAGAGTTTTCTCTGTGACTTTTGCAAATTATATTTTTTCTTCATTACCATTTCAACTAGTACTGTTTTTCAAGTTGGTCATACTAAGTAAGAATTGACACATAAAAGCTCAGTTTAATATAAAACAATTCTTGGTTTTGAAATGGAAATTATAAAGTTGTTAAGATTTTTCCTGAATGCTCTATTCAAACTACTTTTTAACATAATATCCTAGAGCAGTGGTTTTCAAACTTTTTGACTGTGATCCACTCTTGCTCGTGCTCTCTCTTGCTCATAACCTATGATGTGCACTGGTGTTTTCAATTATTTTCTACTCCAGTCCAGTTCAGTGATTTCACTTGGGGAGTGGGGGTGGGGAATGCTGTTTGCAACTCACTAAACTGATTTCATAATCCACTAATGGGTTATAGGTTGCAGTTTGACAATCTCTTAGAGCAGATTTTTATAAAAATTAATTTTTAAAAATTGTAGAACATTATAGGGTAGCAAATCAAAATTATTCATAATTTGTTCTTCTAGGTAACTCCTGTTGACATTTCAGAAATATTAAAGAAAAATAAGAATGATAAGAATATATAAACATAATAAGAATTCAAAAGATATAGAAAGATTTAAAATGAAAAACTTTACACTTCTACTTTCCTCAATCTTGTCCTCCTGCACAAAAGTAACTACTATATTTACTTTTTTTTTTTTTTTTTTTTGTGGTACGCGGGCCTCTCACCGTTGTGGCCTCTCCCGTTGCGGAGCGCAGGCTCCGGATGCGCAGGCTCAGCGGCCACGGCTCACGGGCCCAGCCGCTCCGCGGCAAGTGGGATCTTCCCGGACCCGGGCACGAACCCGCGTCCCCTGCATCGGCAGGCGTACTCTCAACTGCTGCGCCACCGGGGAAGCCCAAAAGTATCTACTATAGATGACTTCTACTGGCCTTACTAATGCTTTTTATGCATATGCTGGCACATGTATATCTTTTAAAAACACCAAGGGATGCTACATTCTGTTCCATCTTTATCACGTAATATCACCAAAAATACAGATCTATCTTATTCTTACTGCATTCTTTTTAATGGCTATTTAATATTCTGTAGGGATAGACCTTAATTTAGTCAATCAGTTTCCTGTTGATACCACTTAGATACTATTAAGCTTTTAAAAAATCCCCCAGTCTGGGCTTCCCTCGTGGCGCAGTGGTTGAGAATCCGCCTGCCGATGCAGGGGACACGGGTTCGTGCCCCGGTCCGGGAAGATCCCACATGCCGCAGAGCGGCTGGGCCCGTGAGCCATGGCCGCTGAGCCTGCGCGTCCGGAGCCTGCGCTCCGCAGTGGGAGAGGCCACAACAGTGAGAGGCCCGCGTACCACAAAAAAAAAATAATAAAAAATTCGCCAGTCTGATAGATGAAAAATATGTCTCCATTGCTTCAATTTGTATTCTTAAGTGAGGTAGGCATATTTTCATATAATTTTTTACTATCTAAATTTATATATATTTTTGAAATGTCTATTTGTATTTCCTACCCACTGTTGAAGTGTTTTTCTTTATTTCTTAATGATTCTTTATAAGCTCTATAAATCAAGCACATTCCCTCTAATGTCTTACAATTTGGTGACATTCTCCAAGTTTGTTGTTAGCCTTTGTTTAGAATTATTTTCTGTGCAAGATGGTTTTGTAGTCAAATTAATCCACCTTTTCCCTGTGGATTTTATTTAAAAGGAGCTTTCTCCAGAGTGGATGTTTGTTTTAAGTTTATCAAAGAGTGTGATCAGAAATTCTGTTGGAGAAGAACATTTCAAAGAGGACAGTCTAGTGAGATTTGACATTTTACATGTACATTGCAAACAGCCTTGAGTAGACATTAAATTTCAAACCTCCAAAATCATTGACAGAAAGCTTGCTTTAATGTTGTCCTTTTTGCATATGTGCTCTACTAAACACAAAATTATGGAAAGTTATAGTATTGTGAACTATTTTAATTATTATAGTGATTTCTAGTTTTTTCCTAATCAGTGTTTAACATATATTCATAAAAACCACATATGTCACATTGTAGTTATTTTAAAAAACTTAAAGTTAACACTCAGTAGAAATAGAATTTATTGATTAAATCTAGTAGATGTTTAAAAGAAAACAATAAAAGAAATAATTTTAAAAGAAAGAAAAGAAGTAATTTATTTCATTGTGGAAACTCATCCACCTCTGTGTTTTCTCATAATACATATAAAGATTTCTTAGCAGAGTAGGAAGGAAGTAGATTTTCTATTTAATGGAAACAATACAGTAGACATTTCCTGGATTATATTTTGGTTAGATCATTTAGTAGCTTTCCTTATTACTACTGTTAAAATTCCCGTGAGGTCTTCAGGAACTATAAATGATTAATTTATTTGAGCCTTGACTTCACTGCATTTATCTTCTCTAGAAGCACAGTGATATGAAATACATTGGATTATTGGTACTGATAATTTAGCCATTAATACTTAATTAAAACCCTTAGCTATAAATTGTAAATGTTAGTACATTTTGTTGTAGCATCTGGGGTAGGTTGTCAGACCATTGATAACGCCAGTCATTCTGAAAAGTGGAACATCTAACACACATTAGACAAGTTCCTTCAGAAAGCAAAAGCCTTTCCCTCTCCCTATACATCCTCAGCCAGCACTGTCTAGGAATTGCGGGGCTGTGGGAGAAGAGATGAATTCCAGGGCTACTTGGCTGCCTGTTTTTACCAAAGAAAAGGTAAACTGTACATTTTAGAAATGTACTGGGTTGGCCAAAAAGTCCATTCCGGTTTTTCCATAACATCTTAACGGAAAGCCCGAACGAACTTTTTGGCCACCCCAAGTTATAAAGATACAGGTTAGATGTAAAACCAGATAGCTTGAGAGTGCACTGAGATAAAAATAAGCTTTATTATGGGCATCTAAGATAAAACTACTACTGCATTATTTTGCTGAATTAATTAATTACCAATTTCAAATTATTTTTCAGACATTAACTTTTTTGAACATTCTTATTTAATTTTGTTTGTCAGTTTCTTGTTGATAATGGCAGTTTTGAAAACAATATTCTCTCAATGTGGGATAAATGTCATCTAACCAACGTGTTTGAAAACCAATTCATGTACCATTGCTTTCATTTTCTTATTCAAGAAAACTTGCTGAGTGCCTACTTTGTGCCAGGTCCTGTGCTATTATAAATATTCATCTGGAAAGAAGAGAGCTATGCTCTATTACATATGATAGAAGTCTGCCATAGCAAATTTAGAATAAAGTAGGGATTTCTTTTAATATTTACCCCTAGAAGATGAGTAATGAAGGAGTTC
The DNA here is from genome assembly GCF_026419965.1 of Kogia breviceps. Classification (NCBI taxonomy): domain Eukaryota; kingdom Metazoa; phylum Chordata; class Mammalia; order Artiodactyla; family Physeteridae; genus Kogia; species Kogia breviceps. The sequence continues at coordinate 42,246,863 of NC_081322.1, read as the reverse complement.
TTAGATTCGGTATATTCATGACATGATGAGAATATCTGCTAGTACACTTTTCTTGCTGGTTGAGTCTCTGTAATTCTCAGTTCCCTCTTTCCAACAAGCATACTTCATTAGGAATACCTTCTCTGACTTTCCAGACTAGGTTATGTCTGCTGTATATGCGTATTCTGTATTTTTCTTAATAGCCTCATCATAATTATAGTTTTAGAAGTATTTGCTTTATCTGCCTTCTCTTTGGTCTCTGTTAGGCCATAAACTCCCCGAGGCTCCCTGTGCCTGAAATTTGCTGGGCACTTAAGTGTTTATTAATGAATTTTGACTTTTTAAAGTCATTGCTACCTGATGGGTATTTTCCATCATGTTTCTGCCTCATCCCCATGTCCCAGGGCAAGGCTTTACAAGAGACAGTAGGTAATGGGTAGAATTCTGTGCAGTGGAGACCTTGGGAGCCCATTCATGATGATTGTAAAGGGAGTATCCCAAAGGTGAAGGCCACAACTTATGCCATTTATGACATTCCCTTTATCAGGGCAAAGCTCACTGGTCCTTAAGTTGGATATTGTCTACCTGCTTCATTCCTGGTTAAAATCTTTACAGTGAAGTTTCATCTTGAATCTCAGTCTCTCCCCCCCCCCCAATAAATTATTTGTAGGAAAAATAGATTTAGCCTTTGGAGTGGATAGTTTTGAATGTTTTATTTTGGAGTTTTACCTTTGAAGCCATTTAAGATTTTAGGATGGGAGAATTATTAGACTTTTCATTTTAAGAAGATATCTTGATGTCAGTGCATGAGATGTAGGCGATATGCATGTCAATGCATGAAAAGATAGGCGATAGATCATCACTCATTAATTCAGCCAGCATTTGTTGAATACCAACCCTGTGTCAGGCTTGTAGACAATGGAAATGTAGAGATGGAAGACATAGTTCCTGCATTCTAGAACCTTACAATCTATTAGGGGAGATAGCTAATTAAACTACATTATAATTTTATTTAATTAGTGGCATGTTAAGAGAAATACAGAATGGAAGGAAACACAGGAGAGAGGCACCCACTTGGACTAGGAGTTTCAGGGAAGGCTTTTTAGAGGCAGTGATAAATTAGTCCTTTCTAAAAAGCAAGTAGGCGTTAATCAGGTGAAGAGGATAGGGAAGATGTTTCCAGGCAGAGACAAGAGCACATTATAAATACCAGTTAAAGGTTTATTTTAACTGTCAAGGTGAGAATTCATGAGTGATATTTAAAAGGTGGAGTATATTAGCACTTCTTCAGTAACTGAACACTGATTGTTTTAAGGTTTCAAATTTGCCTTGGTGATTGGGACATATTGGTGTGATTGCAAGAATAGTGGACCCACTATTCTTGGGTGGAGGTGGGCAAGTGATGTTCAGTTTTGGATCTGTGGGTTTTGAGGTACAGTGGGATCTCCATATGGATGTATAGAATGCACAGTTGGAAACTGATATCAGAGTTTAGGGGTGAGATTAGGGGTAAAGATTGAGGTTTGAGATTCTCAATAGAAGTAGTAGCTAAACCTCAGACACATGGGTAAGGCATCAAAAGAGACTGCAGAATAGAGGAGAAGGAAAAGAGGACTAGAGACAGAGGGGAATAAGAAAATACTTTTTTTCTTTTTAAGGCAGGATCTAAGGAGTTTTAAGTTAGTTTCTTTTCCTCATTTTAATTCAAGGAGAAAAAAGGATAAATGAGGACGTAAACATTTTTTAGGAGTTCATATTTACTGAAGCCCCAAAACACTAAAAATATGCCTGAAGTCAAAGATAAATTTAGTTTTGATAATTGTGAAGGTAGAGAAGGTTTTTAGCAAGGATCATTGAAGCAAGAAAAGATTTTCTGATTACCCCTCAATGAATCAGAATGCCCCTGAGAATTCCAGGTAATTTAGGTTTTACTTTGTAAACTCTTTATTTTGATTTGTATCTGTTTTTTAAAAAATATATTTAAAGTTTATATACGTAGAGTGCCATTGAAAAGTAACTACTGTAGCTGACTTCTGGCCTTAGCAGTGCTTTTTAAGCATATACCAGCATGTATGTATATCTTTTAAAAATACCAAGGGATGCTATATATTCTGTTCCATCTTTATCACTTAGTATTGTATCTTACTAATCATTCCAAACCAAAAATACAGGTCTATCTTATTCTTACTGCATTCTTTTTAATGGCTATATAATATTCTACTGCAGGGATGCACCTTAATTTATTCAACCAGTTTCCTGTATCCAAGAAGTGTATCTAATTTTCTCATATGGAATGTTACATGAAAGATTAAATACTCATATTTTAAAAGAACATATATGCTCTTGTAGTCAAGGGGATGTAAACTTCTAATTTCTTACAGACTGCACTTGGATTCAAATATCTTTCTCAGACCAAGTACATGTAGTACTTGAAGTCAGAGAAGAGGAAACTAGATTGTTTGTTGCAAATGGAAAGCGAAATAACTTTTCTATAGCTATACTATTATTATAGAATCTACTAGAGGAGCGTTTTAGGCACTTTGGGAAGGAGATGAGGTGGCATTTCCCATTGCAGCATCTCTCAAACAAGTATCTCTGACTGCCTGGAGTGCTTAACCTTTCTCACTTATGTACAGCATAAGTAACAGCTATTGTTTGTCAAGAACTTGTAGCATGCCAGGCATTCTACATCTGTTTTCTCATTTAGTCCTCATAACATTCTTGCCAATAGTGGTAGGTATAAGAGTAATAACTATAATCTGTCAGGTATTTAATATTTTCTAAGCATTGTGTTATGTAGTTAATGTACATTTTTTAATCCTTACAGAAACTGTATGTTTGTCAGTAGATATTTTTATTCCTCCATAACGCTTAGAGGGGTTAAGCAACTTGCTTTATGTCATACAGCTGGGTCAGGGCTTAAACTCAGGTCTCTGAATTCTAAAATCTGTACTTTTTGCATTATACCTGCTACTTCACTATTACTTCTGTCGGGTGGCGATGGGGAACATTGACCTCCCTGAAGCTTCTGACTGGTACTTAAGCAGTGTCACTAGAGTAAAATAAAGCAGAAAATTTAGGGCCACCTTGAACTGGGGCTGGTTTACTGTTTTATAGACCCCTCTTCAGCATATGAGTGCCACCTGCTGGAAGGTTATAATGTATCTGCGTGCTTGTAAAGTCCTTCCAAAAAGGTTGTCACAGGTGTGAAAGTGTCAGGTTTCAAAATGTAAGTTTTAAAATTTCAGTTTAGGAATGCTGGGGCATTTTGAAGTTAGGTGAATCTCCTATTTGCCATAAAGTACGTTTCCTCATTTATCGTCATTTTTTTTCTGCAGAGAGGGGAGGGTTACACATTTTTAAAAAAAGATACACTCCATGAGTGTTTTCTAAAATAAAGTTTTCTTTTATTTAAAAAATTTATTTATTTATTTATTTATTTTTTGGCTGTGTTGGGTCTTCGTTGCTGCGCGCGGGCTTCTCATTGCAGTGGCTTCTCTTGTTGCGGAGCACGGGCTCTAGGCACGCGGGCCTCAGCAGTTGTGGCACATGGTCTCCACGTGGGCCTCAGTAGTTGTGGCACATGGGCTTAGTTGCCCCGGGGCATGTGGGATCTTCCTGGACCAGGGATCCAACCTGTGTCCCCTGCGTTGGCAGGCAGATTCTTAACCACTGCGCCCCCAGGGAAGTCTCTAAAATAAAGTTTTCTAAAAATAAAGATCAATGGTCAAATGAATCATACCGTTACTTAGAACAGATCAAATAAGAATAAAAAATTGGATTTACTTTGAGATAAGTGAGTTATTGAAGTATAAGAGGACCCTTTCCAATTAGATACCCTGAAAAAGAAAAATCTGGAAGCCCTGGGGGCATCAGAGACTTGGAGAACAGAAAGTATGGATGAAACAGGAAGAAAGATGTGTGGATAAAAATACAAATGGATTCTGTAAATGTTAGTCTAGCACAAGGCTCAATGGAGTCAGGATCCTACATAGTGCTTTAGAGAAAAAAGTTTAGGATTATAGCTTTAGATTGTTTTATGTTTAGGATAGTGAAGAGTAGACACTTTTTATAGTCACGTAGATGCCCTAGAAGGAGGATCAGATAAAAGTCTTGGCATGCCCACTGCACATTCTTCATTAGGCTCCTTTTGGATCACGTTAGGACTCTGTAAGTGTTTTGCACAGGGGATGTTATCACTTAGTGTGGGATTTTCACAGGAAAATCATGCTATACTTAAGTGCTCTTTATGTGATTAAAGCATATTTGTAGTTGCATGATGTCATGTTGAACAGGTATTTGTGTGACGAGATTAAACTCCATTGGTAAAATCTGATTTTGCCAAGAATTCAGGAAAGTACAAGCATGATCATCTCTTTTTTTTTTTTTTTTTTTTGCGATACGCGGGCCTCTCACCGCTGTGGCCTCTCCCGTTGTGGAGCACGGGCTCCGGACGCGCAGACTCAGCGGCCATGGCTCACGGGCCCACCCGCTCCGCGGCATGTGGGATCCTCCCGGACCGGGGCACGAACCCGTGTCCCCGTGTCCCCTGCATCAGCAGGTGGACTCTCAACCACCGCACCACCAGGGAAGCCCCGATCGTCTCCTTTCTTTTATCCCTTCTCAGATCAACTGTGTAAGAAGCTTAGCTAGCAT